>NC_140304.1:26838983-27484008 GCF_964211825.1 Aythya ferina | reverse complement strand
ACACGTTAATTGACCTGATCAGAGTTACGCAAGAAGTAGCTGCAGGGCAAGAAAAGAAGTAAAAAATTCCAACTCCAGTCCTCGTACTCATGTCTGTAACTATTGGCTTTGCTCAATTTAAACTTGGGATTCGAATGTTACTATTGTTCCATGTTCCTATGCATCTGTTTTTTATATAAAATATATGAAATATCAATGGAGTACATCAACATAAATTATATAATATATGAAAAACAAATGAGTAATTGTATATAGCACTTTTAAGGCCAAAACCCCCAGTGGCATATAAAAGCTTATAACCTGGGTAAGGCAGGGATAATAGGGTGATATACCTAAGGGGGTAGGAAGCAGTAAAGAAAAAAGGTAAGGAGAAGCCAGTGTTTATAATTTCTTATGCAAAACATTAGCACTTTGTGTATTTAGAGCATTGTATAAGTATGTGGCTGTATTTAAAATGGTTTCTGAGTGGCACTTTGGTTTTCCCTGGAAGACAGGTAATCTTACAAGGCAGAAATTGCTGTAATCTTCTTTGCGCTGTAGTGTCAAGAGAATGCAATCTAAGCAATCCCTGTGGACTCACATATAAAGTATTATCTGGAGCCATCTAGCTAACCTTCAAAGCATCACATTCATTCAGATTACATTTAGAAGCTCTATTTGAAAGTTTAAATATATGCCGTATAACTTGTTTTTGTTCTTTTCTTTTTCTTTTTTTTTTAAAGAGGTAGTGATTTTACGACGCATTTCTGTTGCTGACGGTCAGCATTTCATATAAAATATATGTACTGAATAGAATGATTGCTAAAAACTTTTTCCAAGTTATCTTTTAAGTGTTTCTATCTGGTACCACAAGCGATAAAATGTGGTGATTTGTATTTAACTTTAATTAACAACAGTTACTCTTTTTGTTCTCATTAAGAGACTGTACTTCGACTCCTTACAACTATTAATGGTTGAAATTAAGCTCAGTACTCCTCCTGACTGACTTCTCTCACACCTTAGACTCAGAGAGTGCAAGCCAAGCACACCACCTAGTGTGCAGCACCAACAATTCACCCTGGACCTTTCAAAAACGATTTAATTTAAGCTGAATTCTGCATAAACGGTTGTCTTATCTTTTAACCCTATCCTTTCCTTCCCTTTCCTTAGAAAACCCATTCATTCTAGTACTGAACTCATTTAGTTAACATTGCAAATGCAGTTCTTGGTTTACTTAACGTTTACAGTGTATCACCTTGAGGAAATCCATAGAGATTTAAGAATCTGCTATAAGCTTCAGGTAATCCTTTGTGGATCTTTCAGCAGAGACAGTAGATACTTGGGATTTTAGACCAGGAGTTTCTTAATTGGCCCCTTCTAGCTGACGGGAGGAGAAACTGCGAGGGTCACATTACACCAACTCAGAATTGTTAACTTTAGGGACAAAAATAGCAATAGTCTGTACAGTAATTAAGTATCTATATCCTGTATTTACACACATTCAGTGATACTACATTCCCTGCCAGCAGAGAGCTATGATGCAAAGTGCCTCCCATTATTTTCAATAGTAAAACAATACTTTACATTGTTAAAATGCCTAATGCTTTACATTATTATAGTACCTTTGCTTCAGGATTCCCAAGGCACTGCTCTAGTGTGCTTAATTATGCCTCGGTACATTGTACTCAGCTGTGGTAGGCAGGCAGGTACTATTATATGCAGATGGGTATAAACAAAGCAGGGAACAGTTGACAACTGGGAGTTCTGGCTCCCAGGTAAACCCTATTTTTGGAAAGACTGCTGCTTACTTAGAGCACATCTGAGAGAGGTCATAAAATAAAATAGGGGCTTTCTTGATTTAGGTAGGTGTTCTAGTAAGATGAATATTATCTGAACTCTTTTAATTCTTTTCTAATGACTAATCACTACCCATCATGTTTAAGGCAGGTGAGTCAACATCACTCTGATAGCCTGGATAAAGTATAGGAGGATGGCCTTCTGGTGTAACAGAGCAAAACAGGCAGCTTCTTGATCTATGGCACTTGTGGTATTTTTTAAATTCTATTTTACTAATTATAATGGTCCTCCCTTTCTCTGCTTTCAGGGAGATGTAGTATCATACCTATTTTGTAGCCTGTACCAAACTTTTAGAATTCTGGTAAATGTAATTTCTTATGCCTTCATAAAAAGAGAGTTCTCCCTCAACTCCTTTGATAATTTTGTTAAAGTGGAGGCCAAGTTATGTTTGTGCATATTTACTTCAGGAAAAAAAAAAAAAAGTTGTGTTTTAAAAACGTTTATTATTTATGAATGGTACGTAGTACATTTCTTATTTACTACATAAGTTGTGGTACTCGTAATTTATATCAAAATGCACTTGACTGGAAATTGAATTAATATCAGTCAGCCTCACTTTTCTTCTGGGTAAGAAAATTTTACCTCTGTGATCTGAGTATGTGCTAATTTGTATCAATAATGAGTTATTGAAGAAAGATCCTGCAAGCCATGAATTGCACTTACTGGTTCTACTCAGCATGGCTCTTGTGTTTTTAGAATTAGCAATTTTTTTTCTTCTCTACTCTGGAAATTTTCTGAGTTTTTCAAATCCCAGTTAGTTTCTTGACTACAAAACAAATAACTATTTAACTAAATCAGTTGAGTGACAGAGTTGAAGAAAATACTTTCGCTACATCTGCTAGAAAGCTTAAGGCTGTTAAATCTGGTTTAGCAATTAGCAGACTATTGTTCCAGGGCTAACTAGTGACTCACTTTCTTTAAAACATCAGCAGCACGTACATAGTACTTAATATATTATTTGCATTCTTTTAATTGTTTTAAAATAGTGTGATAAGCCTACATCTTAGCATTACTTATCTAACCACAGATTGAAGCAAGTTTATTTTAAGAAATAAATGGGAGCTTTAATTAACCTTTGTTTACCTTAATAATGAGCTCTGACAGTGTAATGACAGAAAGGGGGTGTTTTACTGTTCTAAATTAGCTACACATTCTGATGTGCATTCTCAAACAGCAGCTGGACTGAACGTTGATAGGCTCTCTGAATGCAAATCTCTTTGTTCCATACAGAAGCTGGTCATCCCTTTTTTGAAATGAACTATTCCATATAGCCTAGCAGAGACCAAGGAGGATGGCGTTACCTTTGCCAAGGTATGGCTCTAGAGCTCTCCCTTAAGAAACTAGTCACCCATCAAGGACAGGCTGCTGTCAGTGCCAGTGGAGATGCAGATGCACACCTCTAATCTGTTATGAGACACAACAGCAGGCTCTGCAGCTTGTTAGGGAGGGGGTAAACACCCACAGATCTCTGTGGAGTGGCTGGAAGAAATTCCTCTGAGTTTCCCTTTTACTCCTCTCCATGTGGATTCTGGCCCTAAAGTAAAACTGCAGGTGGTATTTGCTTATTCAGACAGATTTGCAGATGACCTGCAGACAAAACACACCACACTGACAGGTTTTATTGACAGAGCCTTTGGAAGGAACTCCTTAAAGGGGGCGGGGGGGCAAATATTGCTTCACATTAGATTTTTTTTTTTTTTTTTCAGTATAGGTATTTAGGTGTGCATTAGACCAATTCTGCCCTATCCACTAACTAAATTGCAAATGCCAGAGGAGGGAGAGGACTTTGACCAGATAAGAGGCTCTCATTTGATTCAAATCCACGAGTATTCCCCTTTCTGCTTAGCTCAGGAAAATGTACCTATCCCATGGGCCTTCTCTCATCTTCCTGCAAATGCTTGTGACCCATCGTTGTGGAGCAGTAAGCTCAATAACCTCAGTGAGGTACCCGAGGAGAGTGAAAAGGATGGTGAAAACACAAAGCTGAGGCTAAAGGTGAAAGTGAGTAGTGGCACCTGCCCTTCTGGATAGCAGCTAAGCACTTGGAGCACCTGGCTGTATCACTTAAGATGTGGCACTTGACTGCTAAGTGTGGAGGCTGTGGGGTTTGTGATGTTTTTAGTTTCTGGAATTTGTGAACCTGGCTACAAGAACTTTATAGTGTTATGTCCCCCTCCTTGGGCTAACCTCCCTCTTCTCTCTTCCACGGGGACTAAGCATCTTTCTTAGATTGTCAAACCACTAAAAAAAAAAAAAAATCAAATTACATTCAGGGCAATTGTTTTTAAACTGGTAAGCTCTGCCTAGAACTCCTTAACGTAATATATAAATGAAATTTAGAAGACATCATAAAATAATGTGCATCTTCTTGCCCTTCTTCATATTGTTCTCTGTCATTCTAAAATCAACAAATGGAATAGGAGGATGTTGCTACAGTTTTACTGTGCACCAATACTAAAATACTTATTTTATCAATAAATCACTTTTTTATCACCTTTTTTTTTTTTACTAATGATGGCAAAATGTGTTAAGTCCACTAACCACTGGTTAAATCCCTTTGTAAACGCAGAACTTCAAAAAGAGATGGAATTCAGGGAAAAATAATCTACTGAAAGTCATGCAGTAAAAAGGCAGAAAAAAAACTCCAAAAGTAAGCTGTACAAAGGTGCAAACTTCCTGTGCTTCTAGTTTAATAGCTGCAATCCAGTGCAATTCATCTTGCTGCACGAAGGACAGGCACAGAGGCATTCCTTGCCTGCCACGTATACAGGGAGCAGCCTGCAGAAGGAAAAGACTCGCCACACACAGGGGTTAGACTTGCAAACGTTTTATTTACAGTGCAAAGACCTACGGAGCGCTATCAAAGCAAGCTTACAGGCAACACTCCAGATCAGTTAAAGAAGAGTCGTAAATACAGATCTATCTGCATGCATGCACCGAGTTAATAATGAACAATCTCTTCTCCCGCACTTGGTTTCCGCAGACATGCAAGGACTGGCTGCTAGCGCCCCAGAGCTGCCCACCGCCGTGCAGACTTACCGAGCCCCTGTACTTCTCCAGAGAGACTAGCTTGCCCCTGATGTTTACAACTTTGAAAGTGTAAAAATCAGTCTCTTTCTGCTGCGTAGCGGAAAATGCTAAGAGCAGGAGTGCTGCAATTGCAAGGAGCATGGCTAGAGGGATGAGAAAAACTTTGGGGAAGGAAGAGGACGGCTTGTGCTCCACACTGCCCTCAGGATCTAGCATGCTGCACGACCGCGCTGCAGAGACACTTGCCACAATAGCAAAACCCTGCCGGAAAGAAGGGACTGCTGCAAACGGAGCTTTTGCAACAGTCTGGCTCCTGCAGAGGTTTAGTAGAAGCTGTGTTAACATGCAAAACCTCAGGGGCATGTATTTATGGAGGATTCAAATAGGCTAAACCAGAGTGTTTCATTGTGGTAGTGGTGTGTTAAGGGAGGCCGTTTATGGGTACAACACCTACTTCCTTCTGCTTGAGAATAGCAACGCTGTGTCTGTGGGATGCCAGATCTAGAGGTTGGCTTTAACCATGTCCTAGGGAAATAAGGGATAGAGGTTTATGATTTTTGATGGACCTGCAAGTGCATTACTTTTTTTTAGTATCCTGACTATAGCATCTGGTAACTATGATGTAATGTCAAAGGATACCGGTGGCTTGGTTGCTAATGGTTACAGCTGCGAGTGCTCAGAGCAAGAGTCCCAGCATACAGTCGGCAAAAACTGAGAATTACAGACATGCCACACACAATATCACGTGCAATGGAGCACTGTTTGTCAGGCCTTCAGGAACTTCTCCTCTGTGAGCACTTGGTTTGTGACAAGTGACAGGGTGATCTAGGAGAAAGCACATTACCAAGGAGGTTTCACGTGAGAAAGAAGCATTAAGCATTGGGAACTAAATTTGGTACCAAAGCTTTCAGTTTTCAGAGCCATGCCACTGCCTCAGGATCGGTGCACTAATGCCCTCCTTGGGTTGTCTGCATGAAAAACCAGCCATTTCTATCATTTGCTACTGTGCCTGCAGGAAGAAAAGGATTTGTATGTACAAGATAACAACAATAGAAAGCATTTGATGGTCATTGATTTTTTTTTTTTTTTTTCTTGGACTAAGAAACTGGCCGTCCATGCCTCTGACTGATACTTCTTGGCAAAGAAGAGCAAAATGCAGAGATTTACAGAAAACAATTAAGTAGCATATCCAAGGCATATTGGAAATCCATCTTTTGAAGAGCAAGTTTTATTTCTTAATCTTACTGTGTGATTTTCTTTTTTCTTTTTTAACTGGAAGTTCTGGTAGATTGTTGGCAGCTTGATTAAATTTGGTTAGGTAATTCAAGCATAAGTGGCATTACTGAAAGTGCAGAAGCCATGTGTAACTAGTTCAAACATTAAACGACAGGTTTTCAATATTTCAGATTGAGCATGTTTTTATGTATTTCAGCTTCGGTAGACATCTAACATCAAGAAATCATGCAATATTCTACGTGGATGAAAAATCTTCTACCGTGCTGCCTATGGGGAAGATACCCAGTGCTAAGAAGCTGAAGTTCTCATCTCCACAGGTAAATGCCATTTCCTGTATACTTTTCTGCCTGTAATATTGACCAAGAACTAAGTATGATTTCTTCACTTTATAAATAAATCATCTAAGAAGCTTTAAAGAGTTTCTTAACGCACATCTGGAGATAGAGAATGGGGCTTTTATATACTCCGTACTTTTAAATAAATAAATACAAGTGAATTCTAAAAATAATCAAATTAGTCCAACAATTAAAATAATGTAACTTGCTTATCTTTTTTTTTTTTTTTTTTTTTTTTTTTTTGCCAGAAAATTAAAAATAAATCTACAATACACTTCAGCATTATTTTTAGGTATAATGATATAGTAGTTTTGGTATGGGGCTACAAATAAGGCATCACACTGCAACATGAGACAAGCGAGGTTTTGCTCTGGATAGGGGCTTCATAAATTCTGCTTCCAACAGTTTCATGTTTATTGTCTCTGATTCCTAGACAAAACTCACTTGCTTTTAGAATTACATTTTCCTCCTACAAACTCAGCCCAGAATCTGAATGCTTTTGATCACTGTCACTGAATTAGGAATTCTTTAAATAATGGCCAGCTGGCAGTGGAATTCAGCTTCCTCTTTTACTGCCATGTTTCTATACTACTCCCTGCAATAAAACATTCAACATCAGCAAAGAAAGCAGAATTGTTTCTGAAAAAACACAGCAACTATGTCAAAGACCATTGGTTTTGTAGCGGTTCAAGTTTTCAGAGCCAAAATGCTCTAACATGTTCAATTAAAGTCTATCCAACAGTTTGAACTAAATTGTTGAAAGAATCTGATATATTCTAATAAATTTCAGCTTGCAGGAAAAATGCCAGTCAGGCTGACAAACTGGTGTCTGTTTGCTCAGTAGCATGTCTAAATATCGATCTAGGATGACAATATCCAGTAGCAAGTATAATTTAGTTACTTTTGCAATTTACTCTTTGGCCTACTAAACCTAATAAAAATATTTGTCAAATAGGACTGGATTGAAACCACCACCCAGCTAACCTCAGCTGCTCACCAAACAGCACTGAAGCACTTCAATTTTTGTCGCTGCTGATTTTGACAGGATTAGGCCCATGTTTCTAAAGGCAAAAGCTCTGCGCAACTTCCCATTAGCAATACCCTGGGGTACCCATTCCTCGTTTTGTAAAACTTGAACTTCAAGTGAACCATGAGAAAGCAGATTAGCTCTAAGGATTGCACTGAACTGACAATACATTTCAAAGGTTTATTCCACCAGCATTTGCAGCATCCACTATTACAGATTTTGCAACTTTTACCTACACAGGCTCCCTGAGGTAATGTTTCCAGCACTGTTATTCACATTGTTTTGAGTAACTTCCTTTCAATCTCTTCAGTAGCTCAACAGCAATCTTTTATGCCCCTTGTTTTTCTGGACAGGCCTCCTTACCCTGGGCTAGGAGGTGCCAGCAACATGACATTTCCCTGCCAAGAAGGGGTAGTGCTGTACTGCATCACTGAGAGATTTGCCTTACGTAAACACTTGCCAATTTCTTTAGGTCACCCCCCAGCACTGCCAAGAGCTGGGCACGCCAGCTCTTCTCCCCCGAGACCTGCGCGAGTGCCAGCAGACGCGCTGTCCAAGCCGCTCTCCCTAGCTGCAGCTGGGGCCAGCTTCGCAGCCAAGGTCAGGGAGCATTTCCCTCAGCGTGTCCCGTGTTAGGGAAGGGCCCTGGTAGGTTCAGGGTGTCCTGCAGCTTGTTTACCACAGGCTGCTTTGTGTGGAGCACACCAGCCCTCCTGCAGCCTGCAGAGCAGGCTAAGGGGGCAAGAAAACCCTCCAGGCTCGGGCTGTGGTGGGGAGCAGACCAAGGAGCCACCACAGCAGATGAACAAGCCAGAAGCCGGCTCTACGGGGCAAGGGAGGGCCGGGCATTCCCTCACGGCTTGTGAAAAAAAAAAAGGGGGGGAAAAATGAGGGGAAAAAATGGAGCAGCTGATTCCCTCAGCCCCCTGCTGCAGCACCGCGGGAAGGCGGGGGGAAGGTGGCAAGGGGGGCGCTCCCCCAAACCGAGGGAGCCCCGGGGAAGACCCGAGGGGCTGAGGGAGGCTGAAGCGAGCCGAGCCGGGACAAAGAGAGCCCAGCCGGGCCGAGGGGAGCCGGGACGGGCTAAGGGGAGCCGGGCCGGGGCGAGCCGCCCGCCCCCGGGGCTCTCCCTCCCGCCCTGCCCCACAATGCAGCGCGCGGCGCGGCTGACATGGCGGCCGGGCCGGACTGAGCCGCTGCCGTCGGGGCCTCCAGCAGCCGGAGCCGGGCATGGCGGGGGCGCAGCCCCGGCACCCTTAGGGCCGCAGCCAGGTACCGGGCCCCGGGGGGCCGGGAGGGGGCTCCCCCCGACGGGGTGAGGGCGGCTGGGCGCGCTCTGCCCTCTCCCCTTTCCCCTCTCTCCCCCCCGTGCGCGGCGGGGCGAGGCGGGCTCGGGGGGCTCGGTGCCCGCGGAGCCCCCGGCCTCAGCCCGCACGGCCCCGGCCCCGCCGCCCGCCGGAGCCTCGCAGCCCTGGGGCCGGGCGCTGAGAGGCTGCGAGGGGGGGTCCCGGGCCAGCCTCGCCCGCCGGGCCCCCGTCCAGCCCGGCCGTGGCCCCTTTTGCTCGCCCAGGGGAGAGGTTCGGGGTTGTGGGGGTCGCGGGGTGCCCGCAGCGCGTCCCCCCGGGGGGCTGTGGCTCCTTTGTGGGCTCGTCTCGGGTGCGGGGCTCCGGCTCCCTCAGATGTGCCAGTTGGCTCCATGTGTCACAGCCCCCGAGGCCTTCTTGCTGCTCAGGTTGTTCCTGGGAATAGCGACGGGGATGAGCGGTGAGGGCGCAGAGGAACAATGTGATCAGGTTCAGGCTGAGGTATTAGGGAGGGACTGGTATGCGAAACAATAGTTTTATCTGCGCGGGGATCCATTAATTCTTTTTGTTTTTCACGCCACCTCCACGTCACTTTGCTTCGTGAATGCCTTGCCCTGCCTTTGAGGGTCATTGCATCTGCTTGGAAATAGAGGATACATGATGTTTTTGTTTGACTTATGTTCCCGGCTCGGGTAGGTGCTTTTGGATAGTCTGACCCCGGGTAGTTATGACATAATTATTTCCGAGACAAGAAAAGTAACCCAGAGGTGGAAATATGACTTAATTACAGTACCTGACAGAAGAAGCTATATTAGGAGTGAGAGGTCTCCTTTTCAACCATTAATTATGTAGTGAGCTTTTTTCTACCTGACCTTAGTGATAATCACTTCATAAAATTATTCTTAGGATGAAAGTGCAGTTTCCCAGAACATACGTGTTGGGATATGATTGCAGAGGGTACAGAGAGAGGAATCAGAAAGTTCTTTCTGTGTTCTGTCCTTGCACAGACAACAGCAGGGACTTTGTCTCCTTCCCACCTAGCACAGGAACAGAAACTGCCAGGTGCCATGGGGCACCTGCACCGTACAGAGGGTATTTGCCTGGTTCTTCCTCTGAAGGGAATTGCTGCTGCAGGGACAAAGGGGAGAAGGATTTCCCTGTGCCCTACTTGAAAACAAGATATCCCTTGGGAGTTCTTCTTAAATTTCTTGTCGATCTGCCTGTCGTGGTTTTGGTTTGTATATTCGTATTGGTAGGTAGTTCAAAATTTTGCCCAGCTGAGAGTATATCCTGCTTTCTAGTTGTGCTTGCTTTTACATTTTATGAAGTGTTTTTACTAGATCAACTTTAATTATTGTCCCCATCTTGATGAGGTAACGCAATATTGGTATGGAGTATTTATTTTTTTCATGGAAGGACAGATCTTGTGTTTTGCTTATTGGATTAATTTGCAGCATGGAAGCCATCCAGGGGAAGTCAACGTTTCTGATGCTTTTGGCGCATTATCAAACAGCATACAATAATAATCACAAGTTGTTTAATTGTACGTAAGTGATAGATCAGTAACTCTTTTAACACAGAAGTACTGAAAATACATTGCCTGAGTTTAGTAACAATGCATACAAATCTCATTTTTGCTTTTGAACAGTGCTGCATACACAGATGTATATGTACCTGCACTGTACCCTTGGTTCTGATGTTTTAGTAAATCTTTGGAAAAAAAACAATGCATCACATGTTACTAGATTACTTAATTTTTATTTCTGCTGCTGTGTGAAAGAAATTTTGCCAACAAGAAGTAACTTTCAGATTTCAGTTTTTGGTGTCGGCAAAACTTGACTTGAGAGTCTGGAGTCAGTTTAGTGGTACGAACGGTTGTGAATCAATCCATGTGCCAACTAGATGAGTGTATTTTTGACAACTTTTCAAAAGTAACAATTTCCAGCGTATTTCTTTAAGAAGTGAAAGTGCTGGATCCTAGTAAAGCCAGCGTAAGGATGCTGGTGGTGACAGATCCGTTTGCTTTGGCTGTGGTTTGTGAACTAGTTTGCAGCTGGTACGAGGCAGTGCAAAGGATGGCCTCCTAAAGGATTATGGTTTGGGTGGAAGGATCACTGTTAATACAAGATCCAGATAAAGTTCTATGCCAAAAATACACGCTGTTGTATTTTTATTGAGCACAAACAGCAAGTAGAAACAGCAGTTTAAGAACAAGATGGATAGATAGAGTTTAAATATGTAGCTGCTATTTAAGCCAGCTTCATGATCAGTTCAGGCCTCCAGAAGCTATGTTAGCCTCTCAAAGACCTTATGCTTATGTAGTGCTGTATTGTGTTTTTTTTTTCCTCTTTTCCCTTTTTTTTTCCTTCTTTTCTTCTCCAGCCTCCTACCCTGTATTGGTACAAATGTTGTGTTTGTTCTTAAAAGTTAGAGCTAACTTGGATCAGTTTCCTGATCTGGTTACAGCGTGTACCTTGCAACACAGAGCAACATTTGAGGCAGGTGGTACCCCTGTTTTTGGCTGCAGTGCTGAAGCCGATTGCGAAACTATGGTGTTTTTCAACAGTTTAAACGACTAGTACAGTAAAATTGGGGTCAGACCCAAAGCTCAATGAGACATTAGGTATCTTTATATGAAATACAGAGGGAAGGGAAGACGCAGTAAAGTAGTTACACAGCTGGTGGGACGGAGGGAGGGTGGCTTTCCTCTGTTTAGAGTGGGATTCGTCAGCAGTGGTAGGTTCAGAAATTAGTCCTTGGCATTTGCTGGTCGGTGACACACCTCTTTTGTGCCTTCCCAGTCAGTCCGACCAGCTTGTAGGAAACACAACGGCTGTCAATGCAAATAGGAGCTAACCTGTATCAAGCACATTCTGTATGGATTTCCTGTCTTGCATATCTGCTTGTTTAAGGGCTTAATTGTGGGATAGTTATACCTAGATAAATTAATGCTAAGCTTTGCATAAAGCAAGGCCCTTCCTGTTACTTCGGTTACAAATGGTTCTTGCCTAATTCAGATACAACCTCATTACAGTTTTATATCCAAAGTTGTTTATCTAATGAATCCTTCTTAGAAGTTTTTAATCCTCCACACTCATGTTTAACATCACAGCTTCCTACTTGATTATGTATCTTTGCTAGGGCCAGAGTGCTGGCTTGCTGTGTCCCTGTTTGTTTGTTTGTTTGTTTGTTTTTTGTGTTTAATTTTACGTGCGTGGCACTGGCTTCCTTCTCGATAGATTTTCAAAGTATTATACTTATTAGCATAAATCCTGTCGCTTCTAGAAACAGGAAGGTCTGAGACACGGTATAGCACTTACATGCTTGTTACTAAGAATACCTATGGGTTTACTGCTGGTGGAGCCTGAGGCGCTTTAGTGGCCAGTAATCTCTGATAGTTTTAGTTTTAAGTAGTTTGGAAAAACACCAGGGACTGATAACAGTTTGTGCTAAGTTACGGGTAGCTTATCATAAAGCAAACATAAACATATTTTTTTAAGCAATTGGCACAGGACAAGGGAGAAGCTTGAATTGAAGCTTGTGTAAGTTCTCAGATGCAAAAAGGGGCCTGAGGCTATAACCAGTCCCGAAAAGAGGCTCTCCCTCTCCCCTGAGCAGATAGGGCTGTGTGGAGAAGGAGACATTACCTGGGCTGCAACATGAGCAGAGCGCACAAGAAAGCCTTCCCTTTTGTTTCTGGCTGTGGCCTTTGTTTGTTGAATTTCATTTTATTTTGTTTGGAGGTTCAGCTGGGCTGTATTGGAAATCTGCCTGGGGAGGCTGAGGTTTATCAGCCCCCTTGCTGCTGGGAGGCAGGGAGGTTGGAGCTGAAGGGACGGTCTAATGGGACAGATTAAAGCAGGACTCAGATAAAAAGACAGGTCCCTCTATCTGTAGGGAGTGAATACTTTACAGAAGGAGGGTGATAACAGTTGTGTTTATAGTACTTTCTCTCTTAATATTTAATCTAGTTGTTCCCGAGGAATCAAAACTTACGAGGCTGCTCAGTTTCCCTTTAGTTGCTCTTCTGCACTCTCGGAGATGTTTTTGGATGTTTTAGTCAGTTGGGACCGAATTTTAGAACAGGCTTAAAATAATGTCAAAAAAAAAAAAAAAATTGCTGAGTTCCTGTATGTTTTCTGGGAAAAATGATGTCTCACTAGAGGAGGGATCTTTGCATTTCCTCTTAGGGAGAAGCAAAGGACCAGACAGCATGGGTGTTCCCTGAGCTGCAGCACATCTCCACCTGCCCAGAGGACCGTGATGTGACAGGGGAGCACAAAAATGAGAGGATAGGAAACCAGGCATCTTTAGTTCAGCTTCTAAGAATGGCCTGGGTTGGAAGGGACCTTAAAGATCTAACAAGGAAATGATTAAAACAGAAATGCTTTGCGAAAGAGCTTCCTGTCACAGCTCAGCATGCAAGAGCTCAGTTTCGCTTGGTCTTCACCTTTGATAAGGCTGTGGCAAAATCTGACCCAAGATGTGGGGTTTTTAAAGGAATTAAATACAGTTGAACAACTTGGGATGAAGGAGTAACAGGGCAAATGGGTCAAAGTATCTTACTGAAAGTGGGTTTTGTTCGTCTTGTTTTGGAAGCGTTACCGTGAATTTTTGCAATTCAAATGCAGGATTTTCTAATGGTAGTGTGAGGGAACGAGGAAACAAAAGAATCTGGCAGAAATGAAAGTGAAACAATCTCGCTCCTTCATTTTGTGAGCCTGAAATTAATTTTACGATGGAGAAACCTAAGCCGATTTCAAACATTTTAAAAATCGATTGTTGTAGGTGTGTATAGATTTAATCGTTTTCCAGAATTTGAGGTCGGATGGTGCGTTGTCTGACCTCGAGCTGCTGTATTCCAGCCAGATGATTTTTCTTCAGAGTGCCAAGAACTGAGCTAGATTTCAGAGGAGTAACTGGCACTGTGCATTCAGAGAAAAAAAAGGGAAACCGAATCCCCTGTAACACCCGGACATTGAGGAATAAGCTGAAATGATTTCAACAAGTGAATCCTTCCCCACATTGCAGATGAAAAACTCTGCTTTTGTTGCCAACCTGCCTGGGAGAAAATCCTGTTTTCATTCCAGGTCTGGCAATTGGTATGGGCCTGAGCTTGTGAATAAGACGTGCCATCCAGGTTTCTAAAAAGACGCCACCTCAGCAGTGATTCACTCTGCTCCAGCGTTGTGTTTCCAACCATGTTATTCCTTTTGGAGGCACTCCTTTCTCTCCTCCTCCCTCTCTGATACCTGGATGCCAGGTACCTGGCAGAGGAGGAAGCCTCCTTTTTAGGCTGTCTTGCTTTTAGTAGTTATCTCTATTTTCTTTTTAGTGTTGATGTTTTGTTATTTGATTCATATTGTAGTTCTTTGTTTGCTGGGTAGCGAGGTTGATATTGAGTGTGTTAAAGCAGTTTAGATTATTTTTAATTTGCAAAATCACTTCAGTATTAATAATAATAATAAAAAAATAAATATAAAGTTATTGCACGTGCATTTAAGATTCGAATTTTATGTGGAACTCTTATTTTTTTGTTACGATCTTGACTAAATTGCGTAAGTGATCTTTATTTTTATTTCTTTGGTATAAAGAATAGCTCTGTTTTTTTTTTAACCTTAACTACTTGCATTTGATTACACACACTCTCTTAACGTGTAACTGCGTTA
The DNA here is from genome assembly GCF_964211825.1 of Aythya ferina. NCBI lineage: Eukaryota > Metazoa > Chordata > Aves > Anseriformes > Anatidae > Aythya > Aythya ferina. Next base: position 27,469,571 of record NC_140304.1, on the reverse strand, counting down.
TAGTATTCAATTTCTTAGCTGAGTTATAAAGATAGTTTTAAACGTGGCAGGAAAAATCTAAGGAAACTGCTAATAGAAAGTATGTCACGTTTGTGCATTTGATTAGAGCTTATATATTCTTCGTGTAACTATATCGTATTGAATGGATGAGATCAAACTGAGTTCAGAGTAGTTTTTGTGCATTTTTTTTAAGCCTTCTTTTACAATCTGAACTTAACAATTTGTCATAGAAGAAGCAGAGCTAAATGAAGCTCTCCTTTTGCTGCCACGTTTTTATGGTAACTTCAAGCTGGCCTTCCTGCCAACAGTTGTTGTTGCAGGGCACTTGTGCTGCTTTGCTGTTCCCCCCCTGCTGCTGCTGCTCCTCCCCGGTGCCAGCGTGAAGTCCAGCTGGACTGGGCTGCAGAAGCGCTTGAGGGAGCACCGGAGGATTGGGAGTAAGGAGCTGGGGCTGGAAAAAAAGGCTTCTTGCTCCCATCAGGGCTGGTGCCAGCCTACAGCGAATGCAGAAGCGTGGCCTGGGTGTGCTATAGTCCAGGGTCAAATGGTGGCATGTGTGTCAGAAATGAAAGTGGAACTGCTCTCTGCCTTCCTTCCCCATGCTCCCCACCCCGAAAATGAGCAACTAAAGCATAAGGAGGAATTCAGAATTTGAAATCTTTGCCTGCATTTTCTTTTGTTTCCACTAAAGAAAAAAATCTTTGCAGGAGAGCAGCGGATTGTTGGCAGGTAGCAGTGTGCTGCATGTAGCTGTGACATCTATAGGTGATGGAGCAATGCTTCCAACAGGTGGCCAGGCACACGAGGACATTGAGCCCACCCGTGCCCTTCTCCCTGAATGACTCTGGTATGGGTGGGCCATCGTTTCTGGTGCTGGGCTAATAAGAATTGCAATGGGAAAGGCCAGCTGCAATCCAAAGGCAAATACTGCTTAATATTCTGCATTTTTTGTCTAGAAGCGTGAGCTGGGTGTAATCAGTGTTTGATAGAGAACAGTTGTAATATTAAATACATGACTTTGTGACCTAAAATGCCTAGCTGCTGGAATGGATGTACTAGTATAGGTTTTTTGTTCTCTTTCAAGATTTCTTATTAAACACTCTGATGCTGTCATTAACTGCATAACAATTCTTGGTGTTGCTTTTGGTTTTGTTTTTAATTTTTCTGAAACATAATGCATATTTTTGGTGATATTAACAGAGGCTTAAGTTATCCATTTTTAGTATGTGGTTTGCATCCAGAAGTATTTCCTGGCTTGCATCTCTTTAAAGTGAGAGAGAGAGTAACTGCATTATATAGCCTGAAAAAATAAATAAATTACTGTCCTTTATATTGATGATATTCAGAAAAATTAGATTTTTAACAGACATTTTAATCTGATCCATTTGTTTTTTTCCTTTTTTAAGTACAGAAGTACATTGTGTTACTCCTAATTGTTGTAATCCATGGATTTTTTTTTTTGTTATTCCTTCACTAAATGATAAGCTACTTATTTGGATAGTTTCTCTAAAACCCAGAAATTTCCATGGATCACGCTTTTAACTACTAAGTACGTAGGTGGACAGGAAAGAGAGAAACTGTGCTCCAGAATTCCAAATCTTGCTATAGCTCTACAACATTGATTTTATTTTGTGTCTAATTCGTCATTCTCCTTTTTTATTGCTATCTCAAGGTTGTTTTTTTTTTTTTTTTTTTTTAAAAAGAATCCAGGCTTTTGCTACAGATTATTTTTCTTCATTTTCTACATAAGTGAGTGTAATTCCTTAAAAACAGGTTCCATTATTCGTGCTCAGCTTCCCGTTGTAACACCAATCTTTGAGTTGTCTCCAAAATAAAAATCAGATGATATACCACTTAAAGGACAGAGGTTTAGATAAGTCAAGGTAATCTGCAGCTAAACAAAATACCTCCTGCTTCTGTTTTTTTTTTGTTTTTTTTTTTTTTGACTAATGAAAATCTTACTTAATTGGTGGCAATTAACATGTGAGAATTGTATATGTTAAATGTTGTGCTTAAGTATCTGTGGATGTAGGTGGCAGGTCAGATGTCAGATTTATTCCCAATAGTTTGAGTTATATCACTAAATATTTTTTCAGTTAAGAAAATGGAGCTTGTATGCTGGAAACTGAATTAGCTTTCTTGAGCAGTGTGTTTTGTTGTGTGGTATTTTTTTTTAGATGTGTTATATTCTTTTCAAATTTTCAGTGTAGTTGCAGATATCTTGTTTTTAATTTTTTTTTCTAAAGCCAAAAATAGGAAAGAAAGAAAAAAGCAAGCTGTTGGCAGTTTAATCAGAGTGTTTTTATACCACATTCTGCCATTTTTTTTGTTTCTTCATATTGCCCCTTCTTTTATACAGAAGTAAAGTTTATAAAATTTTCATGAGTTTTATTTTAATGTGGAATGTGTTATGAAAATTCACTTATGCCTGTAGGGGGGAACATGCTGCCTCTATAACCATTAGGAGTTTCACTTTTCTTTAGAGAGGCTTATTTTAATGTTTCCTATGTAGAGCTTTGGTATTTTCCCTTCCGTTTACAAACATGTATCATTTCTTCAGCAGACAATCAGCCACGATCCTTGCCTGCACAGTGGATTTAAAATCAACTTTACATTACTGAAGAATTGCACTTCAAGTGGTCTCAAGAGACTGGAGAAGCAGGTCTTCACTATAATGGAAGAGGCCAAGAGCTCAAAGAATGGAAATCATGACCCAAGGAAGTCTGTCCGTCTTGTCTGTGAGGAAGGCAAAGCAGTCAAAGTTACAAATAATCAAAATTATAAACATAATAGAAATGACAAATCTGTGAAGGATATTGGGAGAAGTTCTCCAAGCGGGAACAACAGCAAAAAAAATAAACAAAATGATGTTTTTCCTGAAAAACAAGGAGAAAATAAATCATGCAAAGTTAATAGTTGTAATCCTGGAACTAAAGATACAGTATCAAGCGTTCAGGATCGAAGTCATGGAAAAGCAAAAAAAAATTCTAATATATCATCAGCAGTGGAAAACCTGAAACAAACAAAAGCTCAACAAGTGGGAGAAAACTTTCCAGGTTCCCATGTTTCAGGGAATGGGGTCAGTGCGGAAACCTTAACAGCTGCTCAGAAAGGGAAACTGGCATTGGAAAATCCACTGGGAGTTCATGCGTTGGAGACTAGTGTTGATCAAACTGGTGATCCTGGTAAGACTGCTTCAGATCAAAGAAAACTGGAACAGAAGCCTGATGACTTCAGTGAGTATTATTCAGCACTGCTTTACTTGTTTTTGTTCTGGTAAAATGGTTAACAATCTGAAATGGGCTTTGAAATGTGTATATTGGTGTAATTTTTTTTTTTTTTTTTTTTACATATAGTAAGTTGCTGACTGCATTTACAGAGAACATATTAATATAAGCATGTTACATAGAGCATAAGAGATTATGGTAATAGCTGTCCCTTTTTCTTCTGCCTAAGACCTAAATGTCTTTGCAAGAGACTTAGAGTGCGTGGGTTTCAGGCAATTTTGGGAATATAATGTCTTGGGCTGGGGGAGAACCCTTCATAACATCACTGCCATTTATGGAAATGCCAGATATTCCTGCTTTTCAGAAAGAGCAGGAGAAAAAATCTGCAATAAGTCTTTTTTTTTTTTTTTTTTATAGGTATGAGGAAAATATTTACCTTTTTTCTGAGGTTGTTACATTCTTTTTATTACTAAAAATGCTTAAAAGATGGTTTGGCAGATGGCTGTTTAATTTAGGGAGCTGTGGAATGCTTCCCATCCATCAGTGGTTACCCTTATGAGTGTTCAATTTTTGTGTCTTTTTCAATTTCAAAATTAAATATCTGGATCAGGATTTGTCTCGTTTTAAGTTAGCTCCTCATCACAGACTTAGTCACGCTTCTTCAGAACACAGTGTTTTCTAATAAAATACTGCTTTACAATGGCAATGTCAGAGTGCAGAGCTTCTACTTGAAATATTTCCCACTACTGCAACAGCTACAGCAGTGGCTTGTGGAGCAATACAAGGGAAAATATTAAAGTGCATTTTTTTTTTTAGCTATGCTTATAAAAAAAAAAAAAAAAAAAAAAAAAAACAGGAAAAACAAGTTGAAATGGCAGCGTCCTCTGATCAGCCAGCTCTTTGTAGACTGCCATCATGTGCTGTAGGGACCATCTGTCACCAACAAACCAGGACTTGAAAACTTGCTCACTTTTTTATTTTTTTCCTAGTTAGTCAGGGAGGTGGAGGGTGTAAAGATCTTGGATTTAAAAAAAAAAAAAAAAAAATAGGGTGGGGAGGAAACCCTCTCACCTTTGGTGATGCAAAAACTACTGGAAGAATTTAAGATGAAGATGTTTGTAGAGCTTAATGAGCAATGAACAACTCATAGGCATCTGGAGGAACTGGACTTTTGGAATTGACTGGTGTGTGTTTGTGAGTAGCAGCGTTCCAGAACTCCGTGGTTGCTAGCCCTTGGTGGCAAGGTGTCACGGTCTGTTCAGATGCAACTCCAACAGCCTTCTGACCTGAGCGGTTGAAATATCTGGTAACTGGCGTTGTAAGGTCATTTGGATGAGTGTCTTTAAAGCGATTTTATGACTGTTTCTATAGCAAAATGTATTGGGTGGAAAAAAAAAAAAGCCTAGTATTTTTATGTCTGTTAAGTATAGCGTTAGGATCTCGTGTTTTCTATTCTGAATAACAAAAAAACTTTTTTGCCTTGAAGAACTTTGTAGAGATTATGAAGCTAGGACTGAAATACAGAACAAATCCACCTTGTTTGTTTTTTTCTTCTCTTTTTGATAGTGTGCTTAGTAGTACAGTAGTCTTTGAAGTCTCTCCAAAATACTGGTTAACATACTGGAAAGATTCTAATGTCTAAGGTGGTCAGATGGTCAGACTTCGGACAAAAAAACAACCCTAGAATATCGCTCCAGTTTGTGTCTGGCTTCTTAATGAGATGCTCTTAGCTGCTTTGGCTTCTGTACTCTAACCTTTACTTTCCTCTGAAGAAAATGACTGTTTCTTTCTCTAGGTAAAATAAAGAATTCTGAATCAACTAAAGAACATACCTTGGAAGCTGATTATTTAGAAAACACTGCTGTTATTGATGAATCTAATCTGACAGCTGAACAGCAACTGGGATTGAAACAAGCTGAAGAACGTCTGGAAAGAGATTATATCTCCCGACTTGAAAAAGTAGGTTGAGTTATTTATCCGTTAAAAAAGAAAATGGATGTCTTCTTTCACTGTCATCACCATATTTCAGGTTAGGTGGTATTTCCACTGTAGCCTGTTGCCTCTGTTTCTTTCTTCTTTATGGTGAATCACTTAAGTGATACTAACCGTAGTAGTTGACTGAGTCATTCATTGTGACAAAATATACAGACTGAAAATTTACTGTGCCTTTTTTGGTACGTGGAGTGTTTATAGAACAGTATTTTTTTAAAAGTTTGCAGACCTGAAGGTTTTCAGTTTTATACTTTTGGAAGATTTTCTAGGAAGTCCATTTACCTGGAAACTTGGGTTATAGGATTGAGAGGAACTTCATTTTATCTTCAGTATGTTAGCCTTTTACAAGTACAAATCACCTCTATTTAAGACAAAACCTTAAAAATGTTTTTTCTAAGTTGTTTTAGTAATCTCAAGGGAAACAAATTTTGATGTCATTATAGGTGTAACTCAGAAGTTTTTTCTTGATGTCTAACTTAAGTGTCTCTTGGAGTATTTTAATCCCTTGGATGCTGTCCTAAGATCTAACTTTCTTCAGCAATTTTCTACACATTTGAAGATCATTACTTTACATCTTCTTTTTGAAGATCATTACATTATATCTCCTTGCAGGCATGTCTTCCAATAGGATTTTGACTTAGAATCATTAAGCTTGGAAAAGACCTCCAAGATCATCTGGTCTGGCTTGTAGATTGACCAGCTCCCCACATCCTTTTCTTAAGAAATGTCCAACCAGGTGTTCCCTGCACTGTATTTCTTGCAGTTCACCATTTCTAAGGAAGAACAATACTTTGATACTATTTAATTGCAAGTTAATTACTCCATTTCTCTCATTTGCTGTGATCACTGAATTATTGTCTTACAAAGTCTGTAGTCTCACAATGGTGTTTTTCTCATGTGTAGTCAACATACGCTGTATTGCATTTCATAAGTCTTTAACAAAAATGTGAAAGATTCTCACCCCAGAAGGACCTCTGTTGAAAACTATTTGGCACATGCTTTTAGACTGGTGGTGAACCAGTCTAAGGATGCGTGCTATGAGGACAGTTTTCTGAGCAGCTTCATTCTCACCTTATTCTTTATTTAGATAGTATTTATGGTCTCCTTTTAGAGTGATACTGTCAAGTGACAAAAACGTTGTAAAATTCAAGATGCAACATCTGCTGTTTCTTCAAGCTCTATGATTTTCTTTTAGAAAGGCAACCCTGAAATAGGTTTAGTACAGTTTGTTTATAGCACCTATGACCCACTTTTTTCCTATATGCTTATTAATAACTTATTTGTTACAGTATTTTTCCGGACACTAATACTGACTGGCCTCTAATTCATTGGTTCATCCTTTCTAGCATTTTAAAGATAGTCTCGAGTTTTGCTTTTCTAGTGATCTGGAACCTTCCCATTAAAATCTATCTGGCTCTGAGGTGGATTAGCACTGTGAAGAGCAAAGCACAGACTTCACCAGACCTGGCTTCTTCTAAGGCATCTGATATACTGAAATATTTGTGTTTTTTTTTTTTTTTTTTTTTTTTTATTGTTTGTTTCTCATTCTTTCATTGGTCTTATGCATAACTAGATGGTGAAAATAGGCTTTATGACAGAGGCAAAATAAAAAAGCATTACGTGATTCAACCTTTCTGGCAATAATATCTGTTGGCATAATACTACAGATCAGTGTAGGAAAGAAATATCCAATCATTTTTAATACTGTTTTTGCTGATAGTTTCAGAAGAGTGTTAAAGTATTATTTTTGATCTGCTTCAGTCATCGGCTATTGAATACTTGAGCTAGCCAAATGTAACTGTAGATTGTGTTCCAAATAGGTATTTAATTTCATTTTATTAGGTAACAATCTCATTAAAATAAGGATGAAGAGACTTAGCGATGAGTGTCATGACAGTGTTACTGTAAATTGATCTGTAGTTGGAGACTCAGGGCTTCATTTTCCTTTTTTTTTTTTTTTTTTTTTTCCAAAAGCTAAAGATAGATTCATTATATGGAAAAACCTGCCCAAATTCAGCAGTGGTTTAGATCTTCAGTATAAGAAATAAGTGTTCTCTGTTCATTCATTGTTATGTCACTGTTTAAACAGCTGGTGTTTTTGGTATACTTTTCAGAATTAGTAAATATGGATATATTAGAATTAGGATGAAAATTCTAAGTAGGTGTGTTTTGCTCTCTTCCTATTATAGCTGATAGCAATTATTAGAAAAGCCCTAACAAGTCTGCAGGAAAACGAAGGCTTTTCTTTGGGATCCGTTCAAGAGCAACATGAGGAAGAACTGTCCCTCTTGGTCTTTGATGTGAACATATAAAAAGGTTTCCTATAGCTGTGCTTTATTAGAGTAAGAAACCATAACTGCAGGATGAGAGAGATTAAAGTAGAATTTCAAGAACAACACCACATCTTCGCAGAGACTGTCCTTTCTGCCTTTTGATCTTGTAGTTCTCTGTGTTTTCCTTGTTGAAAAACTCCACATTGTGCCCTCCTGAACCCTAAGAATATGAAGATTTTTTTTTTTTCCCATTGTTTCTTAAGGCTTGTCTGCTCAGCTGCTTCTTGCAGACTCTTGAGTCCGTCAGGCTGCAGCTCCCCATTTGGGTACTCTGTCTCTCCCAGCCTGTCCATCCAAAATGCTGAGCATAACAAATTGTTACTCAAAATGGAATAATTTTATCCCTTGTCAGAGGATCCCACCTTACCCAGGGTATAGTCATCAGTAAGTCAGAAACTGGCTATCTTTCTCCTTGTTGGCCAGCTGAACCCTTTTAAATAGAAAAAAAATGCAGTACTTGCACAGCGCACTCGGAATATGCTAGCCAAACAACAACACCATCTGTCATAACATGTATAGTAGATAATGTGATGAATACTTCCTATTTTCTCATCAGAGAAAGGCGGATAGATGCTGAGATTTAATAAATCCATAGTTATTAAAAGCTTGAGCTGACAAGGGAATGGCTTACTGGCCTCTAGTTCAGCCTTAAGAGGCATAAACTCTTCAGTCTTAATCTTGCATCACTAAAATCTACTGGGAAGTGTAATGTCCAACTCATCTCATTTCCTTTCTTCACGCTCCCCACGTGTCATATGGGTAAAAATCCATTTCCACCGTGTTTTCTGAAGATTAGTTAATGTTTGCAAAGCACCTTGACATTACAAATGTTACATAATTGTTAAATAGAATTTGTTATTCAAACAGTTGAGTTTTTCAGACACGATTGGCAGAAACATTTTCTTTTAATCTATGGCCATTTTTCCCCAGCGCTCCCCAGAATACACCAACTGTCAGTATCTATGCAAGCTCTGCTTAGTTCACATTGAAAATATCCAGGGAGCTCACAAGCATATTAAAGAAAAGCGTCATAAGAAAAATATAATGGTAAGTTAACAAATAAAAATTATGAATGATTTTTCCTGTTTTTCTTAAAGATTTTTTTTTTTGTTATGTGGTATATTCTCTTTGGTCATCTTCATTTAGGTGAAAGTTTGTGTGTGCTGAGCAGAGATCCACAAATTTCTGTTGCTCCTTTTCTGTTTGAGAGGAAGGGCTTGATATCTGTCCAGACAGAGAGGAAAGAACATTTTTGGCCATTACTTCTGAATTAGTGTCTCTGAGTAGTGGGCAGTTCATCGCACTTAGTAAGAGAAGGCAAGGTAACTTAGGTGAGAAATGTATTTAGTTCTTCAGTTTCTTTCAAAAGTAATACCACTGGTAGCAAGACCTCCAGGGGCTGGAGTTGGGGTTGGGATTTTTTTTGTGTGTTTTCATGTGTGTGTGTTTTTCTATTTTTTTTCTCTTTTGTCTGACTTGTTAGGTTTTATCTATATCCTTTCTAGGATGGGAAAGCAGAGGGGATAGTATGTGTAGATGAAAGAAAGAGCTAAAGCAGAGAGGGATTCATTTCCTGAGATGTCACTCATCATCTCTCTGGGGTTACATAGGGGTTTGATATGAAAAATATCTGTACAGTTCTAAGGTTTTCAGTAAAAAAAAAAAAAAAAAAAAAGTGGTTTCCTTATTAGATACTCTTGTTACTGTTCGTGTTGTTTTAAGAAATGTTACATGCACAGATTTTCATGCCAACCCATTTTTGTAAATGTTGATAGAACTACAAAATCACAAATACATAGTTTTGTGTTTCAGATGGCTTGAATAATCTTCCTACACCTGTTTCCCAAAGTTCAGTCTATTATTCTTGTTTCCATGCATTTCTTACCAAACTGGTTTGTAATTAATGATCTATTTCTCTTAAATTTGCAAGTCATCACCTAGAAAAGTGAATGCTGTAGATCCTAAGAATCTTGTAAAGGAACACTTTTGTTTTTATGTTCAGTTACTAGTTGAAAAGGATACTGTTTTTTTTTTCTTTTTTTTTCTTTTTTTTTTTCTGGCTGTTAACTTGCACCAAGGAAAAAATAAATGACCAACAACTGAACAATAATGGCAACAGACCATCCCCACATTTGATATGGAAACACTTCTGTACCATGCTTTGCATCTGGGCATGGAAACAAAAATTGAGAGGTTTCTTTACCACTGAATGGAAATGCTAGAGAACAGGGAGTGGTTTCAGTTCTTAACACTTGCCTTCAAATAGTTTTATGTTGTACACCACATTGCAGTGGTAAGTGGTGTGTAACTGTCTAAATGTAACAACATAAAATATACCTAATTACAGCTCAAATTATTAGATGTAGGACTGTCAGATAAGCTTTGTAGCAGCTCTCGTTCCTTGATCAAGAAAATACATAAAGCAGTGACATTAAAAACAAAACATAAAAACAAAAAACTCAACCACTCACTTTTAAAAATGTGCATATTCTGTCTTATCTTTTCAAGTGAGAAAAGAAGAAGAGGTGATAGATGAAACCTAGTACTAATCAAACATTATTTTCATACCGGACTGATGTGTTGTCTTAGTGCATAAATATTTTCTGGTTATTATTTATTTCTGGTGTCAGTCAGATTTTGTTTAGTTGATGAATTTGTGGAAAAAAGTTGTTTCACTTGTCCCTAAATGACTTGATGCATCTGACATATTAATTGCTGTTGGATTAAAATTAATTTTAATCTGATGCACTAAACCCAGCACTTTCTAGCACTGGCTGTTTAGGCATCAGTGGGAGGAGATTCAACTTCTTAAAAGCTTCTTGGAGCTAAGAATATCTTTTCTGCCACTGATACCTTTCCTTCAGATACAATCCACTCGTAAAATCTGTGTAATTCTAGAAAATCTTTTTCAACTCATTTTCAACTCAGTTACTTTTATTATGTAGGAACAGTTAGAGCTTTTTATTTCCTTGGATGATTTCTGTTTCAGAACTGTCAGAAAATGTGGTTCAGGAATGTAGCACACCAGATTTCTTCCCCAGTTGCCAGCTGTGAGACATGTTCTCTTTTAAACACTGAGCATCTACTGTCATTTGTGAGCCGCACTACTGCATGTGCCAGTTAGGCTGGGCAGAGTTCCTACCTTTGAAAATGTTTGGTCAGGACCCCATGTAAATAAGAACACAAACAGCAAACGATGCATTGCTTACATACCATGCAGTACTATGAGATACATACATTGATACATATATACTACGACATAACCTTTTCTCTTAAAATATCAGTTTTTACTTTTATCATCCAACAATTATTCAGGAAAAACAAGAAGAAAATGAGCTGCGTGCCCTCCCACCCCCTTCTTCTGCACAGTTGGCTGCTCTGAGTTTTACACTCATTGAGGCAGCAAATGAACAAGGCATATCAGATGATGACTTCAGAATTCGTCAAGAAATTGTAAACGAGATGGAGAAAATTATTCAACAGCCCTTACCAGGTATCCATAGTATCCTCCATTTTCTCTAGGTGAAAATTGTTCTTTTTATTAATGGTGAATTAATACATTTGAGGTTAAAGTATCTTTATATCATATGATATTAATATATATAGGCATTTTAATACTGACTGGCAGTTGATTTTTTTTAAAAAAGCTAACAAATCTACAAAAGGAGGAAAATATGATTGTCCTTACCTTTGCTTCTTTCTGGTATGTGTTTATTGAAGCTATTGATCCTCTTTTAACATCATGATTTTTGATGAAGGCTGGAAATTTCCACCAAATATTTCCTTCCAGGTTATGTTTAAAGCCTCAGCCACTGAGAATCTCCCTCAGGCTCTAGTGCTACAAATCTTTCCACCTGTATCTAACTTAGCAGTTAGGTATAATTGTCTGTGGCTTTTATAATGTGACTTGTTTTTCAAGTGCACTTAATTATGCTGGCATGAATGATGGAAGGGGTTAGGAGGGAAAAAATGAGAAGATGCTTGAAATCAAATGAAAAGAATATGTATCTTTTTTTCCTACCAGTCCTTAAGTTATTTGTGGTATCTTTCAGACTCTTTCCTCCTCCCCGCCCCCCTCCACCCCCCCCTCCCCCCAGCCCAAATCTATGCTTTAAAAAAATAAAAAATAGACCTCAGTAGTTTTGGTGAGCATACAGGACATTTTCAGTATTTAATTGTGATCTGAAATATCTACAGGTACTAATCCGTAACTGTTCATTAAAACAAGTCATTCAGGTCAGCAAAGGTTATTGTTTAACAAGTATTTCTTCTTCTGTATATTTATAACTAGTGAGCAGTAAATGGAAGGAGGTGTACTGAGAGGTCAACTGGTGCTTCCAAAAGTCCCTTGAATTCTAGAGGTCCCTTAAAAAGGTCAAAATACTACATTTACTTAGCTATATATAAATATCATACCTCATCTGCCCTCTCCTTGATCAAAATGCGTTATGTTGATTAAAAAAAAACAAAAAACAAAACAAAAAAAAAACCAGTCTGAGTAAGTATAATGTTTAGTCACATTTATGTCTTCAGTGGCTCAATAAAGTTCCTAAAAATTGTCTGGATAAGTTAATTTTTTCCCCTTTCATATATGCAGTGTGGTACTGTAGTAGAACATGTTAATTCAAATCTAATTAATAGTACTGTCGGAAAATAAAGTAACCTAAATGTACAAATAGACAAACATATAGACAAAATAAACTCTGGGACTTGTCTCTTTGCATTGATTTCCCATTATCTTCTGTGGTGCAATTGATACTGGAAATTTGAGAGCTAATTTTTGGAGCTGCCATAATGTTGACATTATGTGATCAATGGTTTGCTTTTCAGTGAATCTGAATGGAACAAAGTAATAACGGCATTGACAAAAACTTTTTATTTAATCTGTATTAAAACTGGGTTGATTTTCTGACTTTATTTTAGAAATACCTTACTTCTTCCACTTTGCTTTGTAAAAATATTGTAGTAAGAAGGATATTTTTTACTTTCTTTGCTGTAGGATTATCAGCCTTAGTTTTAGGAGCTGTATTATTTTTTTTAAACATAAGAATGCTAAGTAGAGGTAGGGTTTGTAGGGTAGAACTTGGATAAATGTGTTTGCTTTGTGGTATTGCCACATGTGGCTCCTATTACAGACTTCTGTTCTGACACACTATTGAGTTTTCCTCTGATAGTATTTTAATATAAGAGAAAACAAAAGAAATGATAACTATTTTTGTAAATAATTGTGAAGATTACTGGTGTCATTCAGCTGCTTGAATTGTTTGGGGTGATGAGCTGATGTGGAGCGGTGTGTCTGTAGCAGTGAGTGGCAACTTACTTCCCATTTCAAAGCCTATAGTGTTTTAGTGAATGTGTTTTCAAAAGTTGTAAATTAGGAAAAAAAATCAACTCACATATGGTGTAGCAAACACGGGATGTTCTGACATGGTTTTCTAATGCTTGAAGTCGTGATAGAACTATGCAAAAATTACTGCTACTATGAAAATCTACAGGAAGCAGTTACAGGGGATTGTTTATTCATATATTTAGTATACGCAAATTCATTTTTGAGAGAACTAGTTTCCACACAGTGAGAAATAGACAAAGGATTTTTTGAAGGTGTGTATGTGTAAGGTTTATTTTCTCTTATGAGTTATTTTATGGTGGTTCTGCTGGAAAGTATTTGGTCAGAACACAAATAAAGGCAATATGAAAAAATGCAAGAAAAAGCCTGTTTGAACACTGGAACAAGTTGCTTAGAGAAGTTATAAAGTCTCCTTTTTTGGAGATATTTAAAACCCACCTAGACACAGTCCTGAGCATCCTCACCTCAGGGTGACTGTGTGTGAGCAGGAGGCTGAACTAGAGGGCCTTCAGAGGTCCCTTTTGACCTCAGCCATTCTGTGGTGAGAATCCTTGTGAGGGGTTCTGTGATCCCTCCTCACTGCCCCGAATGATAAGTGATTTGGAAGGGGTTGAGAATAGTCTTAATTTTCAGATGGCATAAATATGTCAGAGCCTTAATATGTATACATTAAAGGAAAGTTTTAGTCTATGGAAATTGATTAATGAAATGGAATGAATTACTGTTTATGGACTGGAATGACATTTTTCATCATATCATTACTGAATGGTTACTTTCTAATTAGTTTAGACTAGGTCTGTTGTATATCATTGCAGGTAAGGAACTGTATTAACTACAAAAATACTGTTAAATGGGTACTCTGGCTTGAATTATGTTGAAGTTTTGTTTTATATGCATGTTTCATAGTGAATTGTGCGTAGGAACTTGCTAATGTCATTGGTGGAGTTTGTAGTTTATACAAAAATATTTGACAAAAGTGTATGAGGCAACAAAGAACTTTGTAACTGGCTAACTGCTCCTGTAAAATCACATTATTAACAAAAAAAGTAATTAAAATCTTGCACTGAGATGATGACACTTACTGTAAGTCCATAGTTAGTTTCATTAAAAACTAAATCTACAGGCTGCATTGCAAAATTATTTCAAAATAGCTTGAAAAATTTTAGACATTTGGCAATTTTACTATTTGAATTACTAGTTTTCCTGTGATGCTGTGCTATACAAATAACTAGACTTCACAGGAATGAGAAAGTGGTTCAGTATTTATTAATCTGGGAGTACTACTTGGGAGTTAGAGTATCACCATTAACTAATTTTTTTTTTTCTAGCTAATAATTATAAATAATTGTTTCTCTGTCTTCCAGACTGTTCACTGAGGATGTATGGCTCCTGTTTAACTCGGTTCGCTTTTAAAACCAGCGATGTTAACATTGATATAAAGTTCCCCCCTAAGGTGAGTAGATATTATCTTGTTTTAACTTAAACATTTTTTTAATCGAGTCCATTTGTTTCTTCTGCATTGCCTTAATCTTCTGTTGGGACCTACTCTTTTTAGAACAGCATGAAGTGTATAATCTTTGATTTGGTGTCAGGTGTGCTATGAATCAAGTGCTAAAGTGTTCCATTATTTACTAGACAACTTGAATTCCATGTTTTGCACATTCTTCTGCTAGCCTTTCTTAAAATTTGTCGAAGAAGCATTGAGGCAGTATGAAAATAGTTGGCTCCAGCTAAGAGTGCTATTATGCACTCAGGATTCAGACAGCAGAATCTCCTAAGTCTTAATCTCCTGTCCCTTTCTTTTCTTTTTTTTTTTTTTTTTTTTTTTCAGAGGTTCATCTAACAGTGACAACTTTCCTTTGATGTTTTAGACAATTACAAATAGATGCCATATCCCAGGTTACGGTTCGCTGTGGTGCAGAAATCCTGCAGAGCAATATAACTTCCCTTTAAATGTTGGAATTGTTAGTTCATGTTTAGTATGTGATATGAGCAAGATATTTGTTAGAGACACAGCTGATGAACTTGCTCTTGGCCAGTATGTGTTCTGGATCTGGATACATATTTACACATAAAATTTTGCAATGATACGGCAGTTAGGAAATGAAATGAAGCCTTTTTCAAAAAAGTGTTTGTGGAGCATGTTGTGTCACTTCACAGAAGCTTAGAAATGGTGCTAATTTGTAGTTTTCTTTGAACAATTTACAGTGTATCCTTGAAACACTACTTCAAAAGTTATAGTTGATTTCTGGGAAGAAAAGCAAACTCATTGAAAATGTTAACCTTTAAAAACCATTGGGAAAGAAAGTTCTGACATCAAATACTTTGTAATTGTGCATTTCTAGTGGTATATTTTCACCTTGTTACTATATGGCATATAAAACATCATCACCGTGCAACTTAAATAGTTTGAAATTAAGTGTAAAATAGGTTAGTCTGAATAATGTAAACTGTTCTAATTTTGTCATTTTAGATGAGTCAACCAGATGTTCTGATACAGGTGCTTGAAATCTTGAAGAACAGCGGTGAGTCTTAGATGCATCTTATTCCTATTTAATTAAAATTTCAATTACTATTCACTTGTTTTTATGCTTAACTTTTTATTAAACTTTATTAAAAAATATTTTCAACCACATTATCTGAATTGTTTTTGAGTGTGATTTTTATGACCATCAGTGCTTGTCTAAGTGCAGCAGGAGGATGGCCACCCAGGTAGTCCAGCCATTTTGGACTGTCAGAATTAGCAGCAATACTTTTTGACCTGGTATCTCAAACATTTTCACTTTATAGGAGAAATTCCAAGCAGTAAACTTGGCAGCCACTTTCCACTTATATACAAACATTAGTGGGAACTATTACAAGACTTTTGGAATTTTGTCCTGTCAGGAAGTTATCTAGCTGCTTATCTTGAGCCAGGTGACACAAGTAACATTGCATTTTTGATCTTTTAGACAACGTATAATAGATCAGCTCCACTTGAAAGGAGTGAAAGTAACCAGAAAATAATGCTTAGTGGTTAGAAATGCAGCACTTAATTTGAATTTCTTTGTAAATGTTTGGTATAAATGTAATGTTAAATTTTGAAGACACAACTGGGAAAACTATGGACAACTTCGATGTCTAATGTTTTTTTCTCCTTGCTTAGCTGTCTACTCAGATGTGGAGTCAGATTTTCATGCCAAAGTTCCTGTTGTCTTTTGCAAAGATATTAAAAGGTATGTGTCATTGGAAAGGATTTTAATGAGATTCCGCTTTCTGCTATGCTTGTTCATATCGGCTGCTTGTGTGCACTTGTGACGATAAGTGTTAGCTGACTTTCACATCAAAAGGGAATTGCTGATAACAAAAATAAAATCTAGAAAGGAAGCTTAGCTATGTTCATGTGCCTGGACTAGACAAGATACATATATCTCATTGGTTGTAGGAGTCTGAAAATAAAATTTCTACTTGTAGTTAAAGGAAATGTGACTGAACGGGACTCAGTTTATTTTAAATATTTAAATTAAATATTTAAGCATTAACATTAAAGTTTATTTACATACACTTAATATTTTAAATTTAATATTTAAATTTAATATTTTAAATTCAATACTAATATTTAATATTTAAAGTTTCTGCCATTAGATTAATCCAATTGTTTGAAAAGATTTTATAAGATTCACATTGCCAGTAAAGACATGTCATATGTCAGTGTTGTAAATTCCTAAGCAGTAGCAACCTACAAAATGAAATGTAGTTGTTGAATGATGTTCACATTGTTTTGACTGACTAGAAGCGTATGATTGAAGTTCTGGGGAATTAAATGCAACAAGGATGGGCGTATCTTTTTCTGCATTTGTAGATTATACAAATACATTTTAAGTATTAAGAGAATTGAAATAATTATTTTGAGAATCAAAACAAAAAGTGTTTAGATAAACTTTTCTGTGGACTTAACAACTCTTACATGAAGCTGACCTGGTTTTATATGTTTATTTAGTGCGTGGAAGATGTACATGGAGTTTGTGAGTTGTGTAAGATTGCACAATTAAGTAATGGCAGAACTTAAACTCAGAGCAAATTCTTCTGTATTTTTAGTTGTACTGTAATGACATTTTTTATTTTTACATTTAATGAATTTCTGTAAGTTCCAGATTCAACTGATGAGTTAATAGTAAAGAAAATTAGAGTATATTCCATAGCTTTTGTTTAAAAGATCGGGATCTTTCATAGGGAGACACCTTAATGAATGTTTTTAGTATGGTGGAAATGCCCCAATGCCCCCCCCCCCCCCCCCCAAGAAAATGTTTGGGTACTCAAGGAGTTAACTATTTTTTGTTTCTTTTCTGTCTTGCATTTGCAATTACAGTGGTTTGACATGTAAAGTAAGTGCTAGAAATGATGTGGCTTGCCTTACAACTGACCTTCTGGCTGCACTTGGTAAACTGGAGCCTGTCCTCATCCCCTTGGTTTTGGCTTTCCGCTACTGGGCTAGAGTAAGTTTATAAACATTGAGGATATTTAAATATGTTTATTTCCTATTTTTAAGTACTGTGTACAGTGTAATGTATAATATACCACAGATGTATTTGTAGAACAGAACTTCATACCATTAGTTCACCTCTGTTACCTCAACGTGCCAGAATGTAACTGAAGATTTTGTTGGTGAAATTATATACGTTTCTGGAGCTCCCACTATTCTGTTGGCAAGCTAGTGTTCTGGTTTCTTAAAAATGGTTAATTTTCCTTAAAAACTAGCTCAGCAGAACAAACAGGTCTTGCAAACGCCCTGCTGTTGAGGTAGCATTGAAAAAAGGTACATTTGCTCAAAAAGAGGCTGTTGCCATATCCTGCTGTATTTCTTACAGATGTCAGTGGAGACCAGAGGAATCAAGTTAGTGTTCACAGCCAGCGTTTAACTGCCATGAAATGGAGTAATGAAATTGCTGTCAGGCCATACTTAAAACGTCTTTGCTTTATCAAAAAACTACTTTTTTAATGCTATTAATGTTGTATGATTTAGTAAGGTGTTTTAACCAAAATATCTGCTTTATAATATTTAAAGAAACAGCAATAGAAACTACGAAGAAAAACTATTTGACATCTGATACATATATTACATGTCTCATGAGTTCCCATGAGAAAGATCAATATCAAATTACAACCAGATGCATAGAATCTCCATACATGAGATACCTACCGCACAGTAGCAAGTACCTGGCAGTTGACCGGAATTGTAGATAGGAACATAAATGTGCCCTACAATCACAAAATGTGAAGAAACTAAGGAAAGTAATAGAAAATAAATTAGTGTAACTAAAACTGTATGAGTTATTTTAACTTGCATTTTCTTTATACATGGCCTGACTGATCTATGCTTTTAATTGTGGCAAATACTACAAGAAAAGTGGTGTGTTGTATTATGATCTGGATCACAGATGAACAATTGATGACTGAGAATTGATTGTACTACTTTACCATTTTTTCTATGCATTTCTAAAAATAAAATGAAACACATTGTTGATTGTGGTTTTTGAGAAAAAGGGTTTTCCATTTGGCTTTAGTATTTATCTCACATCATTTCTTAAATATTTGTGTTTTTATGATACATCTTAAATTGAAATGCTGATGTTATACCAGAAAAGTAATGGTTTTATTCTCTTACAGCTCTGCCACATTGACTGTCAGGCTGAAGGTGGAATTCCTTCATATTCCTTTGCCTTAATGGTGATATTTTTTCTTCAACAAAGAAAACCACCTATTTTACCATCCTATTTGGGTAATTGGGTAAGTGTTTTGATAATACAGTAACCCTACTGTTAACATTGAAATAATCTCAGTAATTTCTGTAAGGTCATAAAATACGGAAAAACAATTTGCTTAAGAAATTTGTAAATAGAACGTACTGGTATTTAATCCTCATACAGGTGATGCCTAAAGACAGCTGCTATAGCCTGTGCAGTTGTACCAAGCTGTATTTTGGAGGAAGGGGAAATACTTTGTACTTTAAATTTACTTTTCTGTCGTCAGTTATTCTTGAGAGGGTTAAATATTACAAATGTCATTGTTGCTTTTGGTGAAAACTTTTGGTTGTGTGTGTTATATACAGTCTTGTTTCAGAACTGCTTTAATTGTTGTTAGATTGAAGGCTTTGATTCAAAGAAGCCAGATGACCACCAACTGAAAGGTATAGAAGAAGAGAAGTTTGTACGGTGGGAGTACAAACCACCAACAAATGGTTCAGCAAAAAACTCAGTTGGAGCAGAAGGTAAAACTAAAGTTGAACAACAAAAAGGTGGTGGTAAGAAGGTAACCAGCTCAGAAGTGGAAAGCCAAAATAATACAAAGGAGAAACACGGCAATGTAAGTCAATGGTTTTATTTCGCTGAAATCATATTCTGTGTCCTAGTCCTGTTTTTGATCTTTAAACATTATACTGGATGGAACCAGGAAAAAAAAAAGGCTGTATTAGTGCAGCTGAGTGTTCTTATCTGTCTATTTCAGTCACTCTTAGCATTCAAAACCCCTCACCAAGTTTCACTGGGGCAACTGTGGTTAGAACTGTTGAAGTTTTACACACTGGAATTTGCTTTGGAGGAATATGTCATCAGCATACGGGTACAAGAGCTCTTAACCAGAGAGAACAAGAACTGGCCTAAAAGGCGGATAGCCATTGAAGGTAGGATAATACCTTTTTCTCGTTCTGTAGTCATCATACGTTATTATCTTCATATACCCTGTACTTAACAGGTCTGTCACAGCATATCTGGACAGTAAATTAAATGATATTGGAGAGGAAAGTTTTCTTGTTTGTTTTCTTTTTTTGGTATATTCTGTCAACTGTTTAGACTGTTTACAGACCATTTTTCTCTGTAACATTACTTTTTGCAATTCTAGTCCTTAAAAAAACAACGTGTAAATTTTTTTCACTGTTTCTTAACATTCTGTTCTTATCTCCATCTATTTAATTTATTTCTGTAAACCATTAATTCTGTAAACTGTTATTTTTTTCCTTTTTGTTAATTCTGATATTATGAATTTTTGGCATCTCTACATGCATTTCCATAACTGCAATGTATTTTGAGTGTTGCCAGCTATCAGTTTTTCTGATTCTGGTGCAGGTTGGGCAGAGAGGTTAATTCTGATCAGGGTTTAACTGGAGCAAACCACTAAAGTGACCGCTGCCCCTTTCCCTGTTGGTAGTATTTCCATGCTGTGAAACTGAATAGCATGTCATAGACTATGCTTCATGGTCTGAATACCATGGTCTGAGAAATGCTTTTGTGGGGAGAAGACCATGTGAATTTGATGGTAATACGTAACCTGAGTTATGTATGTTGGGGAGAGAAAGACAAAGAAAGAAATGTGTTTTGTTTGTTACTTCTTTATAACTGGAAGACGTCTTTATTTCTGTTCCTCAGCTCAGAAAAAATATGTAAACGATACTTAACAGGGAAAGTCACAGAGCAATGCATGGCATTCTGAATTGGCCTTAAGAATACAAGAATTGGGGATGTGAGGAAGGCTAAGAAACCATTTAAGGTGATATTTTTATAAAAGCATGAGTAATGAATTTTGGACACAGTTGATACAGATATGTTGATGAATTGTGTTTTCTGTAACACATATGAGGTGAGAGAGGGGTAAGGATAAATAGGTCAAGGAGAATCGTACAGGTAAAGAACAAGTTACTAAAGGAATATTGAAGGACCAGTCAGTAAGGTTTTCCTTCTCCTTACTTTTCCTTCTAATTCAGGTAATGAATTGTTGAGGCGTATGTCAAGTAGAGGGTCTTGAAATCACTCACATGGCTTTCTTTTCCCAATTCTTTTCTTCCCACTACTTTCTTTCAATAAGTTTTAGCTAGAAAGCTTTAAAATTAGACTAGTACGTAGTCAGTGTGAGGGAAACTAAAACCTGTAAGATGAAAGTACAAATTCTTGAGAAAGAAAGATTGTATTGGGCTTCTGTTGCTTGTGTTTTTTGTGTGTGCAGTAGTGTCTTTGTTTTTTTAATGTAAAATTTGTAACTGAAACTTTGAAGTGAGTAACAGAATCTCAATTTGATGCTGTCTTCCAAGGGAAACGTAGAGCAACTATGTAAGTGCTCTTTTTACTTGGAAAAAAATGTTTGATCTAGAAATTGCTAGGAAGGACTAAGAATGAAACCTGGTGAGATTAGTTCACGTCATACTTATAACCATAATATTACTCTTAGATAAATTAATTTTGTACTGGAAATGCAAATCTTCTTTAATGAAGAAAAATGTGCAGGCAGACTTACAAAGGCAAAATACATGTACGTTTATTTTCATTTCTAGCTTAGAAGTTCACCATGATATAGTGGCATAATGTACCTGTGTTTTTTCCTTTTAAAACTAACTCTATTCAGGGTAGCTTATGTTAGCTGGCCATTTGTGGCCACACGTGTTGTTTTGTATGGAGGAAATCCAAGAAGCCTTATGGGCCCTACATTGTTTAAGTGTATCCAAATGTGGTTCTGGATTACATTATAAGAATCTTTCACTTTGAACTACTGTATCATAATTTAAGTGTTTTAACTACTTTAGTCTGGATTAGCTATTTGAAATGCAGCAATTAAAGATTGCTAATGAAATTATTGTTTTTCTTCCTAGATCCTTTTGCACTAAAGAGGAATGTTGCACGAAGTCTAAATAGCCAGATGGTATTTGAGTACATCCTGGAGCGATTTAGGACAGCGTATAAATATTTTGCATGTCCACAAAGTAAAGATGGGATTAAATCCAAGCCAGATACCAGAAAGAAAGAAAAAGGGAAAATTAATAAGAAATCCACAAGATCTGAAGAATCTGTTGCCAACTGTTGCCTTCCACAAGGGAAAAAAGTTGTAGATAAACAAAATACAGGAAGTGGATGTAACATACCAGAGAATGATCTTGAATGTAATGAAATGGTAGAATGTGTAGCCAAAAAATATACTTCCAAGAACAGAGACTCTTTGCTACTTTCAACATTGGACTCTAGTTATGATGAAGACAAAGAAACAGCTTTATCCCTTATTTCTAACGAGTGCTGTGAATTAAAGCAAAAATCACTTAAAGAGAGGGAGGATCTAGAAATTTCAGAAGCTTGTCTAACTGAAGGTGAGCTAAGCCACCATTGTAACTGCAGTGAACATCAGTCCTATGACACAAATTCTAGTAATGAATTTTCTGATGCTGAAAGTAGACAGAATTTGGTAACAGAGTCTTCTCAGAATCAGTGCACTGGCACACCAGCTACCTCGCACAACTGTAAAGCAATGGTGGAAGCTCACGATCTCAAAGATGAAGGCAGACTCTCTACGGAAGAAATGCATTATGTATTTGATAAGTTTATTTTAACTTCAGGAAAGGTAAGTGGCTTATTTAAGCTGTGCTGGTATGAGTGGGCTGGTATTCTCAAATAACTAAAATTAAGGGTGGATGGGTAATGGGATTTTCTATCTGTTGTTCCAGTCTGTTATGAATGGTAGCTCTGGCATTTTTAGAGTACCTGTTACTCTGGACTGAAAACCACTGAACATTTACATCATTTATACTAGGCAGTCTGTTGCCCCCATATTATGCACAGCTTTTTGATTTCCACATCTACTTTCTTGTAGAATTTTCAGGTACTCTTATGCACTGTAAGAAATAAATGCAGCCTGTTGAGACGTGCTCATGTTTTATGTAGATGCTCTGCTGTTCAGATGTTAAATATTCTTGGTTGCATAACTTAAATGCAAATGCTAGATCTGCTGAACAATTTTAAAAGGAAAATGGTGTTTGTGTTTTTTTCTTTTTTTGTAAGCCTCCAACTATAGTATGCAGCATCTGCAAACGGGATGGACATTCCAAAAATGACTGCCCAGAGGATTTTAAGAAAATTGATCTAAAACCACTACCACCATTGACAGACAGGTTTCGAGAAATACTTGATATCGTCTGTAAGAGATGTTTTGGTAAGTTGAACTGTGATATGTGATCTGAAAAAAAAAAAAAAAAAGTTATAGGGTTAAAGTGCTCGTTCTAGTACGTTCAATGTGAAGTTCTGCTAGGTTAGTTACTAAGAAATTGGTGGTGTTCCCAGAAAACTTGTCTCTGGGCAGAACTAGATCTTGTGTTTGTCAATTTGTACGTCATCTTGTGGGAAAATCCCCTTTTGGGTGCAGTGTTTGGCTAATTGCCAAAAGATCAGACATTTGAAAGAAAATCCTAGCAACTGTAATGACATCATAAAAAGAAGGAAAAACATTTTAATTGATATTCAAGGAGAGCAAATGTTTGTTTAAAAAATGTATATAATCAGATTATTTTAATTAGCTGAAAAGATTTTTGAGGTAGCAGAATGTCACAGGTTGACTGTGTTTTAACTTGTTTTTATTTAGATGAATTATCTCCTCCTTTATCTGAGCAACAAAACAGAGAACAAATTCTGGCAAGTTTGGAAAGATTTATTCGAAAAGAGTATAACGGTATGTAACTGTAGGTAGTGATTCTTGATACTGTTTTCTCCACTGAAGTTGTCCAGTGTGAAGTTTTTTAATTCACCTCATTAATGCTCATTGTCCATGTTTAAAGCAGTGGCATCTGGTTTTAACTCTGCGTGTAAGCCTATCTTGTAGTCTTCTAAAGCGAACATCCGTCCTGTGCCGTTCCATGGGAGAGTCCCCAGAGTGTAGGAAAAGCTGCAAGAGTGATAATGCAGATACAGAACTATTGCAGTCAGGACAAAAAAAGCAAAAGACTGAATGGGTCCTGGCCAGCTGGGTTTCATGTTATCTGAGTTGTGGGCCAAGTACTTTAGTTGCCAAGTCACCGGTGTTCGAGTGTCTTGGAAATCTTAGTTTATATCTTCATGTCCCTTTTATAAAATAGGAAGAAGTATCATATTGTAGTGATGGAATCAAGGCATGGAGATGAGAAGTGACCTTTTTGGAGATGCTATAAAATAGTGCTAGAGGCAGGTACCAAACACAGGTCTCCTGAATTCCAGTCCATTGCTTTACACAGAAGACCATTCATTTTGCTGTAGCTGGCCAGTGATCAAGGAACTGTGAATTACACTTCTGTCTGCTGGCTGTGCCCTCCACTTACTGGCAGCAGCTGACAATTGAGACCTGTTACAGAGCCTTGAAATACTTTAAGATTTCGGATTCCATTAAAGGTTTAGGGCTCCAGTTTAGCAGCAAAATGTATTTTAAGAAGAAATTGCTTTCTCTTGGCTACATAACTTTCTTTTCCCTTACAAGAATGGAAATGCATTACAATATTTTGTTTCAAACAAAAACGTGTGTTGTATATAAAACTGTTTTGAAATACTGCTCTGTAAAGTATTATTATTCTTACATTGTTCAAGAAGATAAAAGCAATGTTATGGCTATAGAAACTTAATGAGGGCAAATTTACATAGTAACGGGAACAATATGCAACATAGATCCGGTAATATTTTTGGTTCCATTTATATTTTAAGTACCTTAACCCCACAGACAAAGCAGAGCTATTTTGAGTTTTACTGCTGTCTGGGGTTGCACGTTGATTTATTTAAAAAAAGGAAAGTGCAGTTGCATATTAAAAATAAATAAATAAATAAAATTACTGCGCTTAAGGATGACATTTAAATGGCTAGTGACACTGTAACACACCTCACTCAAAAATTGCATGTTTTTTCTTCCTACCTCACTTTGTATAAATCAGTTCAAATAGTATGCTTCTTCCATCATCAAATACAAATTGTTAGAAATGATGTTGTAAGATTGTCTAAAACTCATTTTTATGTGCACCCAGACATCTCAAGTAAGCAGTATTCCATGGTAAGCACTTACTGTTAAACCGCAAAAGAACTCTGTTTTACTTTATTTGATTTTTTGATCTACTTTCTTGATCAGACAAAGCCAGACTTTGCTTGTTTGGCTCTTCAAAAAATGGATTTGGATTTCGGGACAGTGATCTAGATATCTGCATGACATTGGAAGGGCATGAAAATGCGGAGGTAAGAACTCCTGAAGTTGGTGTGTTTTACTGTTTAAATTCAAGACCTCTATAAGGTTTTTCATTCAGTTTGGATTTCTGTGCACAGAGCAGGTAGGATTTTGCTAGTAGCACACTGGCTTGTTGTACTCCACACAACTGAAGCAAGATAAGATACAGCTTAGTTTACTTAGTACTCTGTAGGTAGACATTCAGAGCACCGTAAATGTCCACACAGAGAGTATGAGTCACAAGTTGACATAAATGGCTTATAGATTTTCTTTTTTGTACGTAGACTTTTCCTATACAAAATACATGTTTGATGGTAAGTGTGCTTGTTGGGACAGAATCAACGTTTAAACATCTGAAGCTGTGATATTTATTTTCCCTAGAAATTGAACTGTAAGGAAATAATAGAAGGTTTGGCAAAAGTTCTCAAGAAGCATCCAGGTATGTGTTTTAAAGTATTGTCTGTTTTATACTTACTTTTACTATATACGTAGTTAATAGAAATGTTTTATGTACTAAAGTGTTGCCTCTCCAGGTTTGAGAAACATCTTGCCTATAACAACAGCCAAAGTGCCTATAGTAAAATTTGAACATAGACGGAGTGGCTTAGAAGGGGATATCAGTTTATACAATACGCTGGTAAGCATCTGTTTGTTTGCCTTTGTGTTCAAGAAAACTTTTTAAATTGTTGCAACTCTTTCAAATAATCATCTGAGGGAGTAATTTTGAGTCTGGAATTACAGTGTTTGTGTGTATTCCTTTTTTCTACGTTATTTAAATAGTAGC
Source organism: Aythya ferina (assembly GCF_964211825.1). Lineage (NCBI taxonomy): Eukaryota > Metazoa > Chordata > Aves > Anseriformes > Anatidae > Aythya > Aythya ferina. Next base: position 27,443,927 of record NC_140304.1, on the reverse strand, counting down.
CACACCCTAATCCCAAAGAAAGTAGCATGATGGCATATCAGTATCATGATACAGCATTTTTGTGAATGCTTCCAAAAAGCTGTTAGTCAGTGGCCTTTCTGCCATCATGAATAGTACATCTCATCCCAGCTTACGCCTAGTACAATGAACTGCACTATTTCTTATGTAACGGGCTCACATTCTCCTATGAAAATTGAATTAGTCGGATTTGATCCAGTTGTGAGTCATCTTACAGACTTAGTTTTTTTGGTGGTGTTTTCCATGGTTATTGTTGTTAATGATGTCCTGATTTCACCTTTCAGTCATGTTTGTGCAGGAAATGTTGCATGAATATTGTAGAATAGCTGTGTGTGTTTCTTTATCCTCCAATTGTATTGTGCATTTCCTGTGCTTCAACTGCAGACTACACTATAGTAAACCATAAATTACATTGAAAAACCTGTTTAATTTTGTTTTTTTCAGGCACAGCATAATACAAGAATGCTGGCTACATATGCAGCTATTGATCCTAGAGTGCAGTATCTGGGCTATACAATGAAAGTTTTTGCAAAGGTAATGTTAAAAGGTCATACTTATTTGTATGCGTGTATTTGTGTTTTCTGATACAACCACTAAGTTTATCTTTCCTTTACAGTTGCTATTAAGCAAGATAGCAGAATGCTGTTCATATGAAGACTCACACTTTCTTAAGCTGACTATACTCCATCTGATTATGTGTGTCAGAATCAAGTTCTAATCTCAGATTTCAATTGTCCATTTCCATGAAAGACAGTAATGTTCCTAACATGTATTCCAGCACGTTATAAACCAAAAATATTTTGTCTATTAGAAGGCTTTCTGTTTTTATGTCAGTCTAATTGGGTTCTAGGCTTGCCAGATGATACTTAATTCAAAAGCCTTTTATTTTTCATGTTTCATAGACCAATTTTTAGTTATGAAATAAATGCGTTGTTTATTACTGGTGGGGTTGTGTTTGCTCACTGTCATAGTTATTACTCTTGAATAACGTAATGTAAATTCGATACTTTATTTAAAATGTATTTTTTTCAGCGCTGTGACATTGGTGATGCATCCCGTGGTAGTCTGTCTTCATATGCCTATATCCTTATGGTTTTGTACTTCCTACAACAGAGAAATCCACCAGTTATTCCAGTTCTTCAGGAGGTAGGTTTACAGAAAAATAGGCTAGGAAAATAAATGCACTGTTGCTTCAAGCCAGACCTGAGAAATCTGTGCATTTTAGGGTTAGAGGGATGAATGAAATACAAGGTACTTCCTCATTAGCAGGCTTCTAACTCTCACATGGTTTTAGTGGGTAAAGCTTAACAGGAAAGTCACAACAGAACCAGGAATCTGTTAGATTTAAATTCTGCTGTTAATTTACTTTGGGATTGTGGCTTTAGGATGATATTTACATAATGAGCAGGCTTGAACGAAAAATAGGCAGGTGAGGGAGGGAAGGGAATTGTAATAATAAGATTGTGGCAGATGCTCATGAGATGCAAGTCTATCAATTACTGTCAAACTTTTTTTTTTTTTAAATGTTCAATTATTCATCTATAACAGAGTTCATTTTCTGTTTTTATAAGGTAAGGGGGGAAAAAAGGGGTAACGATTGCTTAGGTACAACTTTAAAGGTACTGTTTTGCATGTGCCTGGCAACTTTTATTTAAGAAAATAACATTCTGTACCTTCTTTGTGTAAGTGAAGGAATATACTTAGTTAGCTATCTGCCTCTCCCTGGATACGCTGTAACTGTTGAGCGCTTCTGAAAAATACCACTCTTGGACTTTCTGCTTGCCTGCTTACAAGAAGAGAATTGGTTTAAACACAGCAGTTGAGATTCTGACTTCCTTGGTGATACTTCAGTAGCGGTTGGGGGTTGTTATTTTATTGCTACCTCTGAGAGTATATTTAAATAACAGTGGAATTTCCCCTTGGCTTTGCTAAAGCCGATGTAATAGAAATCTCATAAAGTCTACTTACAGATTTTGCGGGCAAGAGGGATGTCGGAATCTTGATGTGGTAATTTAATCATATTTTCGTAGTTGTAAGGAACAATTAAAAATAAAATATCCAAGGACTTTGAGAGAGAGAGAGATAGCAATAATACAAAAAGACTCCCAAGTTCTTTACCAATTGGAAATACTGCCCATATAACAAGTAATAGCTAAAATGAAAAGATTTCTATTTTTGTGCAGTTTCTTAACAACTGCAGGTCCTCTATGGTGACTTTGAATTAGAGTGGTAACTGTGTCCCTTTCTATTTTGGCAGATATTTGATGGAAAACAGATTCCACAGAGAATGGTGGATGGATGGAATGCCTTTTTCTTTGATGACATGGAAGAATTGGTAATATTCTAATTCCAGAAGAGTAACTAAAGCTTAAAGATTGTTTTTATGAGAAAGTGATATATTTTTAACAGTGCAATTCACAAAAGAGTAGTTAAAATTCTGTATCCGTATTATTACAACTTACCACGTTAACTCTATTTTGCTGAAAGGAGGGTCTGCCTTTTATATTCATATAAAAAATAAATGTAATGTTAAATAATAACATCAGCCCGATCCAGGATTGCTTTTAACTATAGTGACTTGTTAGTTGCACCTTACGTTGGCCTGTCCATGGTAGACAAAGAGGTGGTTTGAGAGTAGAAAAAGTGTTTTTTTTAATACTGTACCTGTATAAATTGTCTTCAATTGCATGTAGAAGAAGCGTCTGCCTTCTCTTGGGAAGAACACTGAATCACTTGGAGAACTCTGGCTAGGGTTGCTGCGGTTCTACACTGAAGAATTTGACTTCAAGGAATATGTCATCAGCATCCGGCAGAAGAAGCTGTTAACTACGTTTGAGAAACAGTGGACATCCAAATGTATTGCTATCGAAGGTACTTGGTGAATTTTGATTCCATTAATGAAAGAGTGATGTATGCTGTTGTTTTGGGATCTGTTCTCATTGTTGCACAGGATTTTTATGTAAGCAAACTACCATCAATGTTTAAAAATAAAAAATTGCAAGTTCTACAGCTTACTAAGTGAGATTGGACTCCAGACTTTTAATTATACATCTTTAAAGTGCTGTTAATAAAAATGAGGTTAATAAAAGTTATGCTGCATTACATTTTTTTCAACTCAGATTTGTTTTTCCCCCTTTTTTTTTACACAGATCCTTTTGACTTGAATCATAATCTTGGTGCTGGAGTCTCTAGGAAAAGTAAGCTATTAATTTCTAATTATTAAAAGCTACTGTTTTCTAAACTGTTGTGCCTTTTCTGTTTCCTAATAATTTTATCTTTCTTCAATAGTGACCAATTTCATAATGAAGGCGTTTATCAATGGGAGGAAATTATTTGGTACCCCATTCTACCCAACTGTTGGAAGAGAAGCTGTAAGTTTTCATAGTTTTTAGTATTTTTTTTAATCTTCCTCGGACCACTAAAAAGATGTGTCCAGAGAAAATCTCTTGTATGTATTTATCAATTTTATCAACTTAATCTGTGCAATTATGCATTGCCTCTATAAAATGTACTGCTTAGTATTGGGCTTCTGTGGTATAAAATTCACAGGAGTAGTTGGGTGGCTGATGGGTATTTCTGGCAGTTTGGTGAGGAGTAAGCTTATTTTGGTGTTTTGTTTTGTCTTCTTCTCACTGTGTGGCATTAAGTATTGCAGAAAACAGCAAAATCAGCTTTAAAAGCTTTTGTAGCTATTTATGTAGCTAAAAAAAAAAAAAAGACTCACAAGATGTGAACAAAAGAAGAGGCAAGCTTTCTATTATTCTTTCATTTATCAGTCTTTTTAAGTGACTGGTTTATACATTGTATCTGTCTGATGCATTTTGATAGGAATACTTTTTTGACTCGAAAGTGCTGACAGATGGGGAATTGGCACCCAATGACAGATGTTGTCGTGTCTGTGGAAAAATTGGTCACTACATGAAAGACTGTCCAAAGAGGAGGAGGTAAGTAATACATAAAGCTAACGTTTTAAAAGTTAAAATCTGAGATTGTGATCTGTTCTTCACAAAAACTGCTGCCACGGTGCAGCCACACAGACTCTCTCTCGAATTGTATGTACAGCTCATAAAATGGTACTAATATTCAATAATCCTAGAGCCCTCATGTTGAAGAAGACCTTTGCCTCTTGTCTTAGATCCTGATCACTAATAATTTTCTGGTATTTCCGAAGTACTTATATGTTGGTACAGCTGTTGGTTATGTAACAGTTTCCTTTGCACAATCTAACAACTCAACAGACATTTTTCTTTGTGGTTTTTATAATAGTGCTAATAAACAATTACCATTCAGGTTGAAGAAAAAAGAGAATGAGAAAGATGATGAAAAAGAAGTGAAAGAAGAAGATAGAGAAACGAGAGAGAAGAGGTGTTTCATCTGTGGAGATGTGGGTCATGTTAGAAGAGATTGTCCTGAATTCAAGCAAACCCGACAGAGAAATAGTAGTGTGCCAGGTATGGAAAGCTTTTGTTCTTAGTATCGTCTGAAAGTTCTGACATCCCTTCTTTCTAGGTTTCTATTCAGACCTGGTAATTAACTTGTGAACTGCAACTAATGTTTTCAGTCATTGCAAATACAGCTTTTAGATTAAGTGGTGCTTTTCTTCAAGAGAAGTAATACCTTTGTATGGGTGGTAAAAACATACTCAGCAGTAAGCGTAGCCTTCAGAGTCTTGCATTATTTGACTTCCGCTCTCAATGGGTGCATTTAGAAGTAGTAATCATAGTAATAATTGAATGCATTTCCTTTTCTAAGTGTTTCTTAAATGTTAGCTAACCCTCTATCATCTGTGAGAAGTAAGTAAATGTATTTTCACAAAAAATCAGCGGTCTTAAGTATCACTTCTAAAAGCATACAGATCCATTAAGAAACTAGATCCAGTTTTGAAATTATTTTTAGTATTTAGAGACAAATCTAACTGCAAACCCATTCAAATTATGTCCTTCGGGGTCCATGGTACTTGAAAAGTAGGGAAAGACATGATAAACGAACTGTGGAGAGAACCTTGCTGCTTCTGTATTCTGATTATCTCCTTTTTTCCTCTTTGACCAAAAGTTTCTGCTGTTACTAATGTCGTTTGAAATCCCACTACGCAGCAATAGCGTGGAAACCTGTGTAAAGGAACACTCCCACCTGTTAGCAAAGTGAACCTCGTTCATGCTAGGATTTGTATTACACAGAATTAGATTTTGGCTTTAGCTGGTGTCAGCTGTTACCAGTAGATGGAAAGTTTTCCCCTTAAAGGCAGGAGAGGTTAAAGTGATTTACCTACACTGTGTCACATGAGACTTAGTGTCACTGACTCCCAGTTCTGTGTTCATACTGTAAGCCATAACCTTGTGGTTTTTATTTAATTTTTTTTTTTTGTTCCTTGATTAGGCACCCAGTTGGTCCGAAGCATGGTAAATTCACAGCTAGTGACTGTAAGCCAGCAGCAAGTGGAACGACCCTTGCGTACTAGACAGTCATCAGAATGTGTAAGTTCCAATTAGCTACAGTATCAAAGTAAGCTTTAGCAAACCAGCAACCTGGGCTGCACTAGGAATAGGTTTGCCCAGATTTTTTGAACAGATTCTGGACTTCATAATGACAACGTTGCACTCTACATTGCCAGTTAATGAAACTTTGATTTATAACGCAGTGTCTCTTTGAGACTGTTCATGGTCTTTCAATATGAAAACTGTATAGTCACATTTCATAGGAGATCTCAATTCTGAAAGGTCAGCTTCACTGTTTGTCAAATTTAAGTCAGGGCGGGTTTTGAAGTCTTAAGCTTAGTTATTCTGGCAACATTCTGGAATTACAAAGGGAAGTAAAGCTCAGCTTATTGTTAATGTGCTAGAGATCTAGGTTTGTGACTGTCATGATTCTCTGGTTTAAAAAGAGAACTGTCTGAGGGGACTGCCGTGAACAGACTGGGAACATGGGTGAATCATTGCTCAATTCAGATGTTATACAGGGAAATAGTCTGCCAGCACGAACTAGAAGCGCAAACAGGACAGTGGGGGAATGTTTGGTAGTTTTCTCAGAATTTGTTCAAGTGTATATAGAAGCAGATAAGATGTGTTTAACTTGCTCCAAAGTGTGATAGATAGCAGAGGGTATTTGAGTAAATACAGCTGTTAACATTTAATGTTATTGAAGTATAGCATACAGTATACAGTAGAAACTTAGTAATTTTAAGCTAGTACCATGAGAAACTTGTGCCTGCTCATGAAGCTGGCAAGTAAGCAAATGTAGTAATTGGGGCTGCTGATTCCTAATGCTCTTTGTTCAGTTTACTACTTGAGGTGTAAAGTATTTCGTAACTGATGAGGCATTTATTGGAGTGTTTGCTCCAGTAACAGACCTTTATAACATCATTTAAGTAGGGACTGATACAGTCCTAACCTAAATGAAGGAGTATCTCTGGAGCCTTCTATTTCTGCTTGGGAAATTGAAGCTGGACGTGTGGGTACGCACGTAGACACATCAGATGCAGTAGGTCCAGTGTATGTGCACAGTCTTGTGTCATCTGGATGTCTTGGACTCAGTGCATGTGTTACATGGCTGTCATTTGGCCGGGATTTCTTGGAGAATGTGTGCTTAGGGTTGTTTGAGGATAGGAAGGGGGAATGCTAGTGGATCAAGAGGGAAAGAAAATAGAAAATAGGGCTGCAGAAGCAGACGTAGAGGCTGGAGCCTAACATTCCTCCTCTCCTGCTGCTGGCATGTCCGATACATGCCTGTGATAATTTAATATTTGCAAGAAGGCTCTTCCTTGTTTGATGATAGAAAGGTACAGGAGGCACTACAACAGAAACAGGTGGAAGAGCAGCAGGGAGCAATGCCAGCTTCTGGGCTTCAGCTTTGCTTAGGCAAAGACACAGCATGCTGCTCAATGTAACACACTGAATGGCTGGCATGGGGAAGTCCTACTGGTTATTGAAGAAAAGTAACTGCCAATTTAAACAGGAGAGCAGTCGTGGGTAGTGACAAGCTGCTGAGACCTTTAACTTCAGATGTTTGACAGCAGCTGACTTGGAGCTTAGCTGTCTGCTGTAGTCTGTGGAGGGAAGCAAGCACCTCTAGGGGAAGATGGAAATCTGAGAATCAGATAATCATCTCTGACCTAGGCAGACATCTCACATATGAATCTCTCTTTGGAGGTACATTTCTCATGCCATCACTGTCTCATCTGAGTGTTTAAAAACAAATTACATAAATACCAGTAATAAATTTCTGCAGATAAGCTGGGGTACTTCTTTCCCTGTCAACTGAGTTCTTGAAGTGCTTCTCTGTTTAGCTGTAACACCAAACAGATGAAGTAGGCTTATGCCTGTTTCTGTTGCTGGTGAAAGGGAAAACTTTGTAAGAGCTCTGTAAATGCTGCAATACCGGCTGTTTCTGTTCCTTCAGTCACGACATGACATCAGGAGATAGAGATTGAAACTGAGCCTTAGGAGGTTCAATTTCTTGTTTAACAGGTTATATAACAACTAAAGAAATATTTGAAACTTATTTTGGAATCACTTACAAAACTATCTGTAGTAATAAGAACAACTCTGTTTATAACTAAGTTACCTCTTCAATGAGATTCTGGGCTGTAAATAAACAGTGTAGGGAAGGCACTGATGAAAAAATCAGAAACAGATGTGTGAGGAGTCTAATGAAGAGCTTGTGGGTAATGTTTGCTTAAAATGATGATTTTGGTGGTGGGATGGGCCATGTTGGCAGGCCAAATCATCTGCTGGGGAAAAAGAATGTCAGCTGAACTGCTTTTATTTAAACCACCAGGATGTTGGACTTAGTAGTTGGGGTGTTGCTGGGGAGTGCTCTGCCTTTTTTATAAATAATCTAATAAGTTGGTTGCTTATTAAAGAAAAACACCATTAAATAGATAGTGAACTAATCAGAAATACATACTTTTTTTTCCCCTCCAGTCTGATTCGCATCAATCATCTTATTCTCCACAACCTCAACAATTTACACAGAATTCCTCTCAGCCAGCCTCCATTAACCAGACTCAGCCACAACCAATATCCCAGTCTAAGCACGTTCCACAACCACAGCAGGGTGCACAGCCACCCCATCAGGTCCAGCTGCCTTTGTTTAACTTTCCCCAATCTCCCCCAGGTCAGTATTCCACCTTGCATAACCTGGGACTACTTCAGATGCACCATCACCACCAAATTCAGCTTCCTAACACTTCATGGCCTATTCACGGGCCCGTTATTCACTCTGCACCGGGTAACCCTCCTCATTCTACAAATGTTCCATTTTCTATGAGATCTGGCAGCAGCACCACCGCAAATAACCAGAGCAGTGTAAGCTTGAATGATCCCAGTATCATCTTTGCACAGCCTGCTGCCAGGCCCATGGGAATCCCCAGCACTTCTCATGAGGGACACTGGCACAATCCTGTGACTCCAAACTCACTGGTGAACAATGGCACTGTGGGGAATTCAGGTAATTCTTCTCTGTTGTATCAAACCTCTCACACTTTGTGTACAAATGTTAAGTGTTACAGAAACAGCTAACTCTTCCAGTTTGTTTTACATTTTTTAAAAAAAAAGATGCTTAAGAAACTAAGTCATTACCTTAATTGTCTTAATTTCCTATAATTTTTATAGGAAAAAAAATTACGCAAGTTGGATCTCTGTAAAATTTTAGGCATGGTCCTATCAGCCGTTAATGGCTGTGCAACACATGAGAAAACATGCATTCAATAGAGCAACGTTTGAATAATTGTTTGAGTCTAAAGTACATTTCTGTGAGCATGCTTACAAATGCAGTTTCCATTTATGTAGTTACATAGATTATTAGATGAATGCTGAGATTGCAGCTATGATGTTAACACTGGCAGAATTAAGGTTGTGCAAGCTGAGTATTGTCCCCCTGTATTTAGTGCAATATGCGTGGTCTTATGCAGTCATTCCTCTTATAGTTTATCCTGCCTCACTTCCTTAATCTTGATGTTATTTCCTGAGAATACATCATAAATGTTTCCACTGCAACAGGTTGGCAACAGCCTTTTGCCTCGTAAGAATAAAGCCAAGTACACATATATATTTGAGGCTTAGAAAAATAATATTTGGTAATTAAAGCCCACAGTTTTCTAAGCAACTTAAAATGTGGCAGCCCTTGAACCTGAATTGTTATCTTTTAAAGCATAATAATGTTTTTTTGATTTATTTTAACTCCTCCTATATTTAAATATATATATATATATATATATATATATATGTATATATCAATCATATAACATGCTGATGCAGTTGTTCATCAGAAGAGATGGAAACTGGGGAAATCTCCTGCACAGCCTTTCTCTGCACTAACAGAGTAATTGGCAGCAACAATTAGATTTTTCAGATGTGAGTCAACAGCACTGAATGAGATGCAATACACCAGTGAGTTTTTCACACATTTGTTGAAGTGCAGGAGATGCATGTTTTTGTTTTTGAAGCTTTGTGGAGAGTGTATTTTAGAGGGTACAGGAACTGCTGCCAGTGTGCTGAGCTTTCAATGTGCTTTGTCCCTAACCATCCACCACTTCTGATCTTAATTCTCTGTCCAGACACCTCTCTCCTCTATGTCCAGCCCAGCCCTGACTTTTTCTCCAGTACCTTCTTCCAAGCCAACTCTTCGTACTTGGGTAGCTGCTTTCTTGCACACTAGCTCTTTGAATCCTAATTTCTCCTCCATTTTCCTTCCTCCCTTAACTTGTCCCATTTTTCATCATGTAGTCCAGTCAGTCTCTGTCTTCAGTCTTTTTCCTTCTGCTCTGTTTCATTGTTTGCTTCCACTGCTGTCTTGCCTGCACAGCAGGTTTTCTCGATTTTTTTTGTGCTGTCGGTCTCAGTGCTTTTTCCCTCTCAATCAGCTCCATCTATTTCCAATCTTATTGCACTGCTTTTCCTACTACTCAGTCGTGCTATTTTTCCTTCTTGTATTTTAATCAGCTTTGTTGCCTTTATGGCTTAGATGCCATAAAGGTGGGGTCACTGGGTAGGCACACAGTAAAGATGAGCTGTCTGCTCTGTTTGAAGCCTGCTTTCATACTTGCTTGGGACAAGTTGGTAACACTGAGTTCATGGAAAATTTTGCCTTGGCTCACGTAACCTTGAACTGGAATGAGAAACTTTACGTTCTTTTCAGTAGACAATCTGATCAGGAGTAAGATCATTAGAAGTTTCAGACGGGGATGACCTTTTTATTTTTACTCCAAAGCCATTCTTCATGTTTTATGGTACAAAAGTTACAATTTTGAAACCTGTAGCTTGCTTCTATTTAATGAAAGTTGTCTAAAAGATTTCTGATGAATCTGAAAGGGAACTGACTTACTGTTAGTTACTTAATATTTTTTTTTAAATGTACATTGATCATATTTCTAAATTAGCAGGCATTGCTGTATCTTACAAAACTGGGAGCTATGAGCAAAAAGAGCAGAGTTAATAGTACAGCATCTGGCATAAGCTGTTGTGTGTCCTGCCTCCTTGGATGCTTGATTTCTCATGCTAAGTTCTGCAGTGAAATGAAATAGCTTACAATTTGTGTACTTATCTTTCTCTCTAAAAATGAATTTTAAGTTGGTCCAATGATCTGTATGATCTATGTATTGAGTTTCTTAAGCATACAGGTATTAGTGGAATTCCAGTGTATAGCTTCTGAGAGTTATTTTTTGCAGGATAATAGCTTTCATGTCACACGTCAGTGATAGTGAAGATTTGTGTGGGCTCAGATGTTAATAACGTTGTTCAGAACTTGTATTTTTTGTCACGAGAATGACAGTCTAATTTATTTTTGTGTGAAATTGTAGGTCTCAATTCCACATATTGATTCATCCTGTGTCTTCCCCTCCAATAAATCCCATTATAGTGAATAATGAATTAATTTAGGTGGTAACTTTTATTATGTATATTTAAAAAATAAAAAATAATAGCACGTCAGACTAATCACATTAAGTCCCCTGCAAACTGTTATATGAGATGTAAATTGTATTTGTGACTTACTGTTTAATTATTTCAACTTGCAATGTGCTTTTCCCTTTCAATTGAAAAATAGATCAGGGTTTCCAAGGACAGTTTGGTAAAATGAACCCTCCTTCTGTCCCTTGGGACCATGGGACCCCTACCCATTTTCCTCTCCTCCGAGGAGCGTGGCCTTACAATATGCCTCAGAACTACATGCAGCAGGGAAATGCCAGCTATCCACCGAACAAACCTTTCTACCCTCAAGGTACTAGAACTAGTATATGAATCAACAGCTCATGCAACATGTCTCTTTACTGTCTCAAAGGCTTTAAAAGCCAAGGATCATGTTTCACTTGCCTAGGCTCCCTGGAACCATAGCGAATCCAAGAGTCAAATCAACACTTCGGCTTCCTGTATGGATGGATTTAAATCTTTGTGGGAGGGAAGGGGCTAAATCCTTCTAAATTTGGAATCAGCTTGCGTTCTGTTGCACTTCCAGCCTTTTTCCTCTTCCACTGCTGGTGTCTCACTATAGAGCCACCTCTGCTTCGCTAGAGATTAAGATGATTTGCCCATGAATGTTAAGAACTTGAAGAAAATTTTGTGCTGATTCATTTTATTTGACTTCTGTACATTGCTTGTGGAATGCCTTACAGACATGAAAGCTTACAACTTACAAGACCATAGAGTAATTGAGGTTGGAAGGGACCTCTGGAGGTTATCTGGTCCAACTGCAATCAAAGCAGTGCTACCTTCAAAGTTGCATCAGGTTCAGTTATTGAGGGAGCATTGAAGAACTGACTTTATCTCAACTCTTTCTAATACTAGTGAGGTAAAGGTGTTCAGCGTCTTGCAGGATTGGGAAAGGCATTAGGAAAACGACCTTTTTCTCTGCTAAGAGAGAAACCAGGCTGAAATTTTACTTGGAAGCTTGCAGTTGCTGTGTTGCTGGGTCACGTTGTGTAAAATGAGATACTGGCACCAAATCCTTTTCTCAAAATCTAATTTGTTGGATGTAGCGAGGTTTCCAATTGAGATGCACATTTAAAAATTGTGAAATTATTTTCGTTAGCTGAGATTGAAATAATGAAACAAAACGATGTATTGATGATTCTGAGGGAGTGTTGGAGATAGCATCCAAGTAATACTGCATTGTCCCATTAAATGGGTTAGCTGTTCAGATAGCACTTGTGTCAGTCTTGTAAATTACTTATTTGCTAAGTAAGATTAATGCATTTAAAGTAGCCAAGCACTGTTAAATGTGTTTAATTTGCTGAAGTAATTGTAATCCATTTTCTTTTAGCTGGTCCACTGATGCAGAGTAACCAGCGGTTCTCGCTTCTGTCTCAAGGACACCCACACTTGAATCTGAATTACATTCAACAGAAAAAGTGAAATTGAAGGGGGTTGTGGGTGGGTGGGTGGGGGAGGGGAGGAAAAATTCAGGTTCTGATCTAAAATCTTAATGCAACATGTTTAGATACAAGATTATTTAAGACTGTTTTTAAACTGTATCATTTGTACATAGATACGAACTATAGTTTTTACTAGTATCACAAAACTAAGTGATACAAATTTCATCTATTTTATTACCCTATTTTTAAGGGGAATTGTGTTTTGTTTTATCTTGATAAACTGTAAAGAGAGAGAATTTTTAAAATTAAGTTCTTTATTTTCTATTAGCTGTATTCATACTTTGGTTGCTTCAGACTTTATATATATTGTTCTAAAAAATAAAATTAGAAAGGGATTTCATGTGTTTAAAAATTTGTCACTTCTATTCTTTACAGAACTATGTAGTGCCAAAAAACTTTTTAAAAGAAAAATAAAACTGCAAAAAAAAGGATATAAGACTTTTTTTCCTCTTCCCTATTTGTATGTATTTGACTGTAATTAGAATAACAAAAACAACTTATATTTAGGTATTAAAGCTAGTCATCTTTCATCTCATTTAAAATGAGGCATACAATCAGTGCATGTTTTTCCCTGTGCAGTTTGCAGGCTTGTCTTTCTTGTAGAATACTTGATCTGAGGGAAATGTACACCTTTTCTGTTTATACCCTTTCTAAACTAATATGAAAATTATCTTAAAAAAAAAAAGCTGTACAATGAGGTAACTCTAAAATGGACCTGCCATAAATTAATTTGGCTTACTACTTTGCGTTGTCAACACTCATTTGGCAGTATGTGGAAAAAATAAGATAGACAAGTTGGGATGTTTATGTAGCATTCAGGTGATAAAACTGGCTGCCCATGCTCCTGAAGCAAGATTACGAATAAAGGGGTGATACAAACTGGACTTAGCACAACTGTGTTCCTGCCATATGTCATTAAATGTACTAAGAACCGTAACTTGAATAAGAACTTGAATATTTTTCATTTGAAAAACAGGGTTTCACTGAATGCTAATGTTGAGGGATGCTAGAGCTGAGCTATTGTGGGAGAGTGACACAGGTAGGCCATAAATACTGTGTTCAAAGTAGTAGTTTACTGTCTCTAACTGTACTTGTTAACAATGCTTTTCAGGCAAAAACTTTTTTTTTCTACTTGACACTTTTGAACTGTCTGATACTGGTATCAGAAGTGTATCATTAGACTTACAGATGATTTGTACAAAGGAACAAGTGACAGCTCTGTGTTAAAGAGCAGATTTAAGTTACCTTCGGCTTTTAGTAAGCATACTGGATTTTCATAGCATCACTTCCTTTTCTGTAATAGAGGGTTACTATATTTTAGGCTAATAGTTCTTCACTGTTCGACCTAAACACATTCTAACTTTAGTAATTTAATGCAGCAGCTGTTAGTCAAAACATTACCTTGATTTGAAAGTAAAGCCAGCTTCAATTAGAAATGTAGAAGTATTACAAAAGAAACCAGAAGACTCCTTTAAAGACAGCTTCCCTTTTATTATTGCTCTTCACTGACTTTTACAGGCCTTGAGAAAAACACTTTAAAAACAATCCTCAACTTCTATCACAAGAGTAAGAAAGTAACTACCTAAAGAGGATCTTTAGCTTTCTTTTAGTTAAAAAACAAAGAAAAAAAAACACTTATACAAGAGGAGATGGACTAAAGAAATGAGCTGCTAAAGCAGCCAGTACATATTCAGCTGTCCCGTAAAGCGGATAGGACAGTATTAGACCATACTTCCAGGTCCCCAGATTGCTGGAGTTACCATTATTCATTCCCTCGGCGACTCTTCTTGTGGCTTTTCTTAGATCTGAAACAGAAAACAGTTATGTAAAACAATGATTAGTGCTTTGTCATAAAATCAACATGATCTATAGTGGTTCAGCGTTTTCTGCAGTCAGATATGGATAATGACTTCACTATTAACACAGGAGGAGGTACCCCATGAAATACTTTAACCCTGTAAGAAGATCTTCAGTTCCCAAGATTCAGTGACACTTGTAAGACTACCTACAACTGTAAAGCCATTCTTAAGAAATACACCAAGAAATATTACCTTTCAGGGGATTTGGAATGACTTCTGTGTCTGTGACTACGGTGGTGCCCTATAAGAATAAAAAAAAAAAAAAAAAGTAACGATTACTTCCATAGACCCTGGAATTCTTTTGTTTTGTCAATGCAATCTGCTTCTGGTGACAGTATTGTAGATAATAGCAGAACTCTAGCTTTAGTTAGGCAGTCAAATACCTGAAAAATGCACTCAAGGCAATTTGGTATGTATTGAAGGAGTTCTCCAGCAATGCTTTTATATAACTAATCACTTTAGGCGGTTAATCTACCTTATAAGCTAGCTTCTTGATACCATGACACAGATTTTTCTTGCAGTGGATATTCTGCTGATAAAGACATGCAACACTTAACGTGTAAACTACAGAAATACCTGGAGATTTAGATCTTGATCTGTGGCGCCTCTCCCTGGATCTGCTCCGGTGTCGTCTTGGGCTTTTGCTGCGATGTCTCTCCCGGCGTGGTGATGGACTGAGAGAAAAGAATCTCATAAGATAGCCATACTAAAAACACACACACTAAAAATAAATAATAGAATAAAGTAATACCTTCTTCTCTTTGGAGAGCGGCTTCGCCTGTAGTGGGGGGAGAAAGAGGGTCATTAAAGAAGAAACAGAACCAGCAGTTTCATTTCCTGCATTCCCCGGCAACACTACCACAGCTTCCCTTGCACCTTCCCATATTCCTAGTGTTTGTTTGGCCCAATGCACGAGAGGCAGTGCATGCTTCTGGTCTGGCCCATACAGTGAGCTGAAGAGTTAAGTCATGATTTTTTCTGGCTCCTACCAGCAAGAATAATTGGATTTTCTCTCCAACCTTTGGCTTACATGTAAACAAGCACTTGGTTCCCTTTAGTGTCTTCATTCTATTGTTAGATCTAGCTGACACTGGCCAGCAAGTTCAAGAGTTACTGAAGGACAAGGGAAAGGTACAGACAAATGTTGACTGCAGCTGTGCACTGTAACTCCTTACTTTAGGATGTGACTAAAGGAATTAGGTGTAGGAAATTCTGCTGAATTGTCACCTTCACTTTCATGCTTCATGCTCTGCAGCATTCTAGGTAAAAGTATTGCTTAAAGAGCCATGCGTCACCTTCGTGGAGACCTGCTCCGGCTCCGCCTGTATCGCACGGCTGGAGATCTGCGAGGTTTATCAAGGTCCCTGTAGCCTCTTCTGCGGTGGTCAGGAGAGGGTGCTCGCTCCAGCTGGAAACAGTGGGGAAAAGTATTTCTGTAACTGTTGTTTCATTTTTTTTATTTTTTTTTTTAATTCATGAAGGACTTCTGCTGTACTTCGTTTATTTATTGTTCATAACTGACTATGATCGTCACCATAACTTTCATCATCACCTTCTCCCCTATGTACATAAGACAACTGACATGAACACATTTAGGTAGCACAGAACAGATCCAGATCTGTGAGTTTCAGCAGACAGGAAAGCTTGACAAAGCACCTTAGAGTCTAAAATATTCTCAGTGGCAGCTTATATAAAAATCCATCAAGGGAAGAGGTAAGAGCTGTAAACAGCTTTCTGAGGCTTCCCCTCAAACATTTCTCATAGGCCACAAAGCCTGGGGTGATCCATCCAAGCACCAGTTTAAACAATCCCTCTGCAAATAGGTCACTAACCTTTTCGTCTTCTTCCTCTTCCTCCTCGCTAGATTCTACATCATCCATATCTTCTTCCAAAGCACTAACACGAGGCTCGAGTTGCTCAGCTTCTTCCAGAACATACCGTTTCTAGAAGAAATTACGGTTTTATCTTACATAGCTCAAGAACAAACACCTAAGGAGGCATCTGATGTGCCCGTTGTACGTGCCCTAAGGGCCTGAATCACAGCTTCAAGCAACAAGCCAGTAGCTGATACAACTACTAGATCTGATGCAATTAGACCATCCACTTTTCCGAACCTGTAATCGAGGCAGAATGATATCACAGACACGTTCCTCATGGAGTAGTTCATCAATAAATTCATCCACGTGCATCAACTCAAATTCTAGCAGGGGAGAAAGAAGAATTTAAAAGACAAGATTAATGCTAGCTGATAAAGATGAAACGCACCCTAAGTGTATATGAGCCTCAACTTCATTGAGGGTGCTGTACCTATAACAGTTTTAAAATCATGATAAGGGAAATCATTAGATCTGTCTTGCAGAAATGGGAAACAATGCATAGGATATACTAGGACTAGTAGTGCTCAGGGCTCACATGAGTGGTGTTTCTGGTATTTGTGGAACTGAGTTTCAGTGTCCAACAGAAAACACAAGCACGTGAAGAAAGCAAAATAAGCAAGGCAGTTGTTTGTACACATCAAGAAGATCAGCAACAAACTAGCCAAAGAATGAACACTGGGGAAAGAATGAACACGGGGAAAAATGTTTTTCCCGATTTTAAGCTGTATTACTAAAAGAGAATATTTAACCGTATCACGTTACATTTTTCTAACAAGAGGTCATCTATGAGGCATCGAGAAATCATAACAGCATAAGGCTGCTTACCCCCATTTCTGTTCTGACTTTTTATTTTTCGATAATCATTGTAGAGCGGTTCAAGATACTTGTAGCAGTCAATAGCTGTGCCTGTCAGCCTCATGTACAACGCACCGAGCATTCGGACGTACCTAAAAGGCAAACGATTCCACTTATTTACATTGTTTGCACAGTTAGCAGTTTGGGTAAAAGGAATTTCTGAGAGAAATTTCTGAGAGACCTCTGAGGAAAACCAGTACACTATCATAGATTTCTCCTTCAAGTACTCAAGCAGATACATGTACTCTGTGCAGGTTGTTTATGCATGCAGGAGTTGCTTATCAGTCCCAGTGATTAGGGAAAGAGAAAGTAGCTGAGTCCGGCTGCGTTAATGCACCTTGTTATGCATACTTCAGCCAGAAATGCCTTAGCACAGACAGCACACACCATAAAGGTGAGCAATGTCAACAACCTACACGACACAGAAAACAAGCTCTTCAAAAGCAAGATGAAGGCCATGCACTAGGAAGAATTTTACCACACACAAGAGAAAGCTAAACCTTGTCTGGCGTTTCTCTGGCTGTTTGGGACAGCCGCGTTTTATTCATTACAAGAAGTTACAAATAGAAAACCACCACGAGAACGTGCACAGGCTTACTTGAAGTCCTCGTTTTTGATGAACTCCACGATGATGTCCTTCTCGGGCTGGATCTGCAGCATCTTCAGCGTCAGGCACAGGAATGGCGTAGGCTTGATGTTCCCGCCGTAGACGCCCCCCACGTACTTCAGCTCCATGGCCTTGTCCACCACCAGCTCGGCTGTGAGGGGAAAAACAGCCCGTCAGGGGGCGAGGGGCGGCTCCTCACAGCCCCTCAGAGCCCCCCGGCCCGCCCCGCCGTACCGGTGAGGCCGAAGCACTCCTCCTTCCAGTACTTGGACTCGTAGATGCGGGTGCGGATGATTTTCTCCACCAGGTACTGCGGGTTGGTGCCGTGGATGCTGTGCGCGTCCTTCACGGTCCGGTTCGCCATGGCCGCCTCAGCCCGGCGGCGGCGGCTCCCTCCCGCTGCCCGCTTCCGTCACGGGCCGCGACCGATTCCGCTTCCGACTCCCTCACCTTATTTTCGGGCAGGCGCCTCCTTTCCGGCGCCGCTGTTGGGCGGCGGGTGCCAGGTACAAATATGGCGGAGCTCCTCCTCCTCCTCCTCCTCCTTCGTCGCTCGCCCCCTCCTCCCCGTGCGCGCTTTGGCGGGAAGTTCCACCGCGGAGCTCGCGCTGCTGCTGCCGCCACCGCTGCGCGCGCGGGGCTCGCTGAGGGGAGCGGTGAGCGCGGCCCCGGGCCTGAGGGGAGCGGGCGGGTGGGGGGCTTTGTGGGGCGATCCCATACGGCCGTTACGGCCCCTTCCCAAAGCACGGAGCTCAGGGAGCAGGGGGCGGGCTCCCCATGAGGGAACCGGGGGCCTCGCTGATGGAGAAAGGCTCTCTCAGGGAGTAGGGTTCCCTCTGAGGGACTGGGGCTCGCTGAGGGAGCGCCCTTAACCGTCGTCGGTTTGCGTTTTCCTGAGGCAAGCGGCACGTTCCCAAAGGGAAATTTCTTCTTTAGGAAAAATAAAAAGCAAAAGCGAAACGTTCGTCGCCGTTTCACCCGCCTGGCCTCAGGGAGCTGGGTGAAAAGCAGCGATAAAATGGCCCTTGGCGGGCTGGGGGCCTTGTGGTGATGGGCGCTGAGGGGCCGCAGCCGGGCAATTGAACAGCCCAGTGCTGCTGGGAGCTGAAACTGCCTTCAGAGAAGGAGATGGGGGGAATAGAGCTTGGGGAGACGGCAGTAATGCTGCATCTTAGCCTCCAGTGTTTGGGAGAGTTTTGGTAGCTGGTGAAACAGAAGACATCAGTCCTGGTAACTTGATCTGTAAACAAATGAGCAAGCTGATATCAAGGGAATCGTTTGTTTGTCAGATGTGTTAATCAAACGCTGGATGTAAAAAAACAAAAAAACAAAAAACCACGGAGTTAAAGGATAACGCGCTACCAAAAACTTTCCTTTTTTCCTCTTTCCTTGAGGGAGTGATGTCTGCAGGTGTCAGGTATGGTAGGTTTCTGTGGATCAACCCATTTATGCCAGCTCCTTCATATTCACTGGAAGAACTTATTGCAGTTCTAGCAGTCCGGCTATCTTGGGTCTTTCTTTGCTTTTATTTAAAAAAAAAAATAAAAAATGTTTGTTTATTTGTTTTAGCTTTTCCTTGGGAATCATGAACACCCGGCAGCAGACCAAAATTATTTACTCCTGGTATGGAAAACCCACAAGCTCAGACAGAAAACTGAGGACTTTGCAGTACAAGTAAATAACATTTATTTCTGGTTTCTCAGGGGAACTTGAACGGTGTAGGCTTCTTTAAATTTTTGACATCATTTAGGTTACTGTGGCAGGAGAAATATTTCTAAGGAGTAGTGGTTTTGCCATACTGTGTCACAACACTTTATGGAAATAACAAAAAGTTGTCATAAAGCTCTTGATTTGTAAATTGTATAATATTTAAACAAGCATTTAATTAAACTTGAGAGTAAGTGTTAACTATTTAAAATCTACGTGATTTTTAATAGGGAAAACGAATTTTAGCCTTTGTAAGTGGGCCATAACTAGCTATAAGGCTGGCAGGCATATCGCCAGTTTTAATGATATGTGAATTATAAAGGATGTGAAATCCTGCTAATCTGCATGTGTGTGTCACTTTCTAGGGGGATCATTATAAAATCAGAAAGAACCAGAACAGAAAAATGTATACAGCTTGGAGAGTTTGTTTTAATAGAAGGGGAGAATGCAGATCGGCCTTTTGTGGCACAACTCCTGGATTTGTATGAAGATGGTAAGAAATAACTAAAAAAAAAATAAAAATTACCTCCTATCTGAGAAACGTTAAATTAAAGACGCTTGTATCACAGAAATGTAGCTGGCATTAAAAGCATCACTGGCCAAAGTTATGAAGGAAACTAGGTTTTGGGAATCACTGCATCTATATGCACATACTCCCCAGATGTTTGCGGCTAATGGCTAATTTCAACTAAATTGGAGAGTTAAAGCAGAGTTGAAAGGCATTAAAAGGCAAAATCTTTTGCTTAGTTGTTTACTTTAAAAGAAGTGGTCCTTGAGGAAGACGGTGTGAGCTCATGCTTTATTTAGAGATTGGAAAACTCATACAGAGCAACAGTGCTACAGCCTTGGTACTTGCATCTTATTAGACACCAGGGACGTGAGGTACATGGCTGAATAAATGGGGCTCATTACTTCTGTCCCCTGTAGAACTACTTATTTATAGAGGGAGATATGAACAAATGGACCATGGCAGGTAGGCAGCACAAAGTTTGGCTGAATAAGAAACTATACATTAGCTATATCTGATTTCTTTGAACACCTTTTGTTTGTTTTGGGCTGTGGTAATATTTTGTATTTTTTTTTTTAATTCTTTACTTTTTTAAACATAAGCTGGAGTGATACATATTTACTAATGCACATTTATTGTAGCATAACTGAACATTCTTTTCATTAATTTCTGCATTTTTGACAAAGTAAAGATATGTAGTTTTGTTTTATTAAAGAGTTCATCTTTGAATATGTAGAGAGGAGCATATTCAATTGTAATATGTTCAAAATGCTTTTTTTTAAATATATCCACGTTGAATCTGCTCATATTGTTTATTCAGACTTCTGTATATTTCACAGCAGGATTATCTGATTATATTTTTAAGGCAGCAAACAAATGTTTGTGGTTTATTTCTAAAATAACACTGAAATTACAAAAAATGTTCTGAAATTTCTCAGTTCTCCTTTTATGTCACTGCCTTCAGTTAGTGGAGTCCAGCTAGAACACATGCATGCAAATACGGAACCTTTTTAATTTGTGACAGTGAGCTGGTGGATTAGTTGGTCTGCAGGTGTTGTGTGTTCTGAGACTCTGTGCAGGTAGTACCTTAAGCCTTGAAAGTCTCAACTCAGACTTCAGAGACCTGAAGGTGGTTCCTAATTTTGGTATTGACTCTGTGCGAACTTGAGCCAATTTCTCTCCTTCTGTCTTGACCATCTGGAAAAAGACAGCAGTGATATTTTCCATCCTGTTTTTTTGGTCCTGTCTAAACTAAAAGTTCTTAAGGAAGAACACTGCCTTTCATTACATGTATGTAAAGTGTCTTGTCCAATATTTCTGCAGAAGTCATTGAGGTAATAACTATTTCTGATGCAGCAAAATTCTGAGTGTTCACTGGTTTCTTTTCATTGTTACAGGCGCTCAGCAGAAACATGCAGTTGTGCAGTGGTTCTCTCATATTACAGAGATACCTCAGAATAAACGGAAACTGCTTAAAAGAGAGGTTTCTTGCCAAGAAGTATTTTTTGATCAGGTTTCTGGCTACGACAATGATATAGCTGTGGAGACAATTATTGAAAGTGTTCTGGTATGTATGGCTGCACATCTATACCTACAGGGAAGAAAGAAACCACAACAATTTGGAAAGTGTAACAGAACAGTGCATCTACTTTACTCCTTCCCAAACCAAACGTGTGATGTGTATTTGTATGTTAAAGCAATTGTATAGGAGAGTTCAAAATTGTTAATGTTCCTTCCTCCATCCCAAAATGACTTTGGTTGTTGGCAGCCAGCTTGTTTAGAGGATTGCATGGAAAGAAATGTGATGGGAGGCCTGTAGTACAGTAAAGTTATGCTAGGCTAAGTATACCTAGACTGAAAGCATTGCCTTCTATAATGAAAGATAGCATGAGTTTTAGGTCAGAGGTTGGACTCAATGATCTTGAGGTCTTTTCCAACCTAGACAATTCTATGATTCTGTGAGTTCCAATAATAAAATATGTAAATAGAAAATAGTTGAATGCTAAATTAATAGGAAATGTTAAGGTATGTGTGTGTTGGTATTTTCTCCTTTTGTAGGTAATACCACTACATCCAAAGGAGGAACTACCCATTACATTAAACAAGGAAAAAATTTTCTATGTGAAACAGTCTTGGGATGGGAAATGCTTTAAGGCTTTGTCCAGTGACACGTTCTCTAAGCTGAAAGAAGCTAACAAGAAAGGAGATGGCGTCCCAAACTCTTTGAACTCGTTTGTTCCTTTGGACATCATTTCCTCCATGAAAGAGGAGACCAAGAAGGTTGCTCGGAGTGTCATGAAAACAAAAAATGTTGAGGTAGAAATAGAATCAAAACATTCTGCTTCCAAGTCTTCCCTGTCTAAGGAGAGACATTCACAAAGAGTGGCTAATGGCACCAAAACTCCAACAGCAAGGAAGAAGCTACAGTTGAACAGTATGTATATGGCAATCTTCTGTCCATTTGGTTTTGAATGTAGCATGTTTTGTGCCTCTTCATTTTTGGGTAGTCTAAACAGTGGCAATACTGTATTTTTAGCTACTTTATCTAAGCTTTGGGATGAGCCCATGTGTTTGGTGCTAGCAGTTCTTTGTCTTCTTGTATGTCTGTTATTTCAAGCAACTATACTGCTTATGTTCAATTACTGTTGCAAATGTTTTATTTGTAACTGGTAAATCTAAATTAATGTGTGTGCTTTCTGAAATGCTACCAGTCAGACTAATTTGACACTGTAATGTCTCCATTTTTTTTTTTTATATCCTCAATCTTCTAGCTAATGGTATATTAGAATGTAACTGGGCTGGCTGAGTAAGCACATCTGGCCTTTTGTAACACTTAGGCTTCAGTTTGAATATAGTGTAAAGTTGTAAGTGATGGAGAGAGTTTAGAAATGGAAAAATCAGTCTGTAGTACTTTTTTGTCGTCTTTGGAGAAGGAATGCATGCCTTCCAGTGAGATTTTCTTTGTTCCTGAAGCTTAATGCCATCACTTTTCATTTAAACAACAGCCACCAAGCCAATCATACTACATCTTCTGAAAGTTAACGAAACCATCCACATTACAGCCTGATAAAAGTTCATTTTGCTCTTGATTCCTAGGTCCCACAAGATTTCCTCAAAGCAAGCTCCTGGACTGTGATGTTTTGGAGCTTTTGGATGATGACTTTGATTCTATAGTAACGTTAGAACCATCAGCTGCTAAACGAAAAGTAAAATTCACTGGAATTCTAGGCTCACCACCAAAAATGCCTTGTCCTGATGATGACTCAAATTCAGTGGGTGATGCTGCAGAGCACCAGCAGAGGTTTAGTGATACAGAACGATTATCCCCCTACTATAGTAATGTCCAAAAATCTAATGAAAAAGCCAAGAATCGTAATAGTAAAGATGACACTGTGTGGTAAGTGATAGCATTTTCGTAATTATTTTTGTATGGAGTATCTTTAAGAGAACTACTTAGAAATAGCACACTTAGGAAAGAGCTCTGGAGAGAAAAGCAGGCAAAGTCCCTTTGTGTCCCACACGTTGTCTGTTAAGATCAGTGAGAGAATAGGGCATAGCCTCAATAGCTACAAACGTGCTGTGGTGAAGTTATAGCAAGCGTGTTACGTGGAAGTGAATGGAAGATTGGGGAAGGTTGTAAGAGGAGCTGATGTTAAAACTGGGCACAAGCAGCTCCCAGTTAGAAGAACAGAGAGAGGACTGGGAATGGTAGGGTGATGAAAGGGATATGAAAGAGAATTGAAATATAACTGATCATTGAGGTTTGTACTCAGCAACCTGGATAAAAATCTTTCTCTGCAGTCTCTGTATGTATGTGGTACAAGCTCAGATGTACCTTATTTGTGACAACTACTGAGATGTGCCAGACTGTAGGAAGAGCTGTGATTGCCTCATAAGAGTTCACGCGATAATTAAGTGTATACTTTCATACTACTGTTTAGAAAAGAACTCAAAGTGTAATTATCGTGTAAGTATATCTTCAGTCTTTAAAAATGGAATTAAGCTGGGCCAGGGGGAGAATGGATCAAACACCTTTACATAAAACAATGCAGGAAGCCAGAAACCAGTGAGGTTCTTCCTTTCAAATAGTAAATTTGTGGATGCAACACTTGAGGGATTCGCCCCCTTCTGTCAATTATTATATATAGCATAAAAACTATTGCTATTTCAATTTTTAAGGTAAAGCATTTCAGTGGCACTTGTAGACAGTTCTCAGATTTTATTTTTGTCTACAAATAATTAAAGCATATGTTAAAAACACATAATGAGATGAATTACTAATAGGAAAACCAATAATGGTGAAATGTTTCAACAGTAAGGATCAAGTTCCTAAGCTGACAGTGGAGGAGTCTCAAAACTCAAATAGAAAAATTGACTCCGAAGGAGAACAGCCATAGGAGCACTCACTCTATAATAGGAAATCTTTCTAGTGTAGACCATGAATGTAAATATTTGTTTTTTTTTCTGGACAAAGATGTGTCAAAGCGAGTGCCAGTGAGGCCAAACTATGCTGCCAGCATCCATGCCATTTCCAGTCAATAACAAGTAACAAGTTTGTAATGGCTGTTACTCCAACACAACTGTGCCTGAAGTTTGAAAGGCCTTGTCTCCATCTTTACAACGGTGATGCAAAGAGGAAACACAAATAGCTTTGTGTTCTTTCTTTACAGCTTAAATGGCCTTCAGAAGCTGGGTAGTCTGAGCCCTGTACTCACCCCTCGTTCTCGTAGAGCATGTGCAAAGAAGACAAGTGCTCTCATTGCGCAGCAAATCAGGTACATTTTCACTTCCATGGTATCTTGTTCAGGTTACTTTTGATAGCCTGAAGCCTTGAGAGTTTGTATAGCATAATATTGAAATGCAAATGATTACAGAAATAAGCTTAATTGCAGTGAAAAATGTCTTGTATTCAGAAACATTAAGCTGACTCAGTGTTCATCAGAAAACTGACTTCCTTTAAACCACTCTATTAAGTAGCTATGGAAAACTTAACAGCTCAAGTGGAGAGCATGTTGACTTGCTGATTATGGCAACTACAGGAAAAGCTGAAAATGTATCAAATGAAACTCTGTAGTGAGTAGAATTGCATGTAGTCTTTCAAAAACTCATGCCATTTCTGTTTTTTATAGCTTATTAAATATGATAGAATCAAACCAGGAAGAGGATTTTCTGTCTAGCTCAGATGGATCATACTCTTCAAGTAGCGAGGAAGAAGATAGCGATGTGCTTTGTTCGCCAGAAAAGAAAACTAAAGCAAGCAGAACATTCAGCGTCCCAAAATCTTCAAGGAAGCCTTCAGTTCGCACTCCTGCCAAGACCCCAAAGAAAACTGTAAGGTTCCTTGTAGCTGTTGACATTTTAAAAAGTTGTTTTTGTTATTTCTAAGCCAGTTGTTGGAATGCTCAATACGATTGTACCAAAGTTTAGTATCTGAATCCCATAGTTTTGAATGAAACAGTAGCTTGATTCATATGAACTTCAGCACAGTTACGAAAATGCAGTACTTGCATATCATGAATGTCGTGACAACGTTGATCAAAAAACGTCAGTCTAAGAGAAAATGTTGGATTAGGCTGGGAGCTGACTAGTGATTTATGCCCTATTCTCAGCCCTTATTCTTAAAAAAAAAAAAAAAAAAAAAAAATCCAGAGAAGGGCAGGAAAGGTGATGAAATTGATGGATTTGATTCTACATGGGTAACAATTGATAGCAGTATGTGAACTGTGAACCTAAAAATGAGACAATGTGGGAAGAGATAACGGTAAGTCTCTGAAATCATGAGTGGCAGAAGGGTTGAGCAGAAACTGACTATTTTCTCTCCCAATATAAGATACAAGCTCTCAAATAAACCTAGTAGGAATTGTGATCAAAACAAGAGTAATTAATTATTCAGTGAGTAGTTAGACCTGTGCAGCTCTTGGGCAAGGGATATTGTTACTGTAAGAAGTTTCACTGGGTTCAGTGAGAGACCATGGAAGTACCCAAGAATGATCCATGGGGGTGGTTACTAAAGAAACTACATCCATTTCTTGGAATCCTGTGAAGTCAAAATAGCTTAAGGCTGAAATTTATTCCTGTCCTGTTCTTACTGTTCTCTAAGCATCCATTTATAGCCAACATTTTGACTCTTACTGTAAACTGCACACAGAGACACTTTAGTGCATTTTCTGTGTAGTCTTTATTCAGCACAATCTCTATATACAGCAGTAAGCCATAAACCCAACTTTGTGCTGTCCTGATTCTTGAAGGCTTCCCAATGTGCTGATGCTGCCAACGCAGAAGGGGTGCTCTACAGGGTTCATGGCCACACCAAAGATAGCATGGCTGGCATTGTCTTGTAGTGTCACAGCCACTGGGGATGGACATCCCTGGGATGAGATTCCGGGTTTGATGGATCTTAGGCTTGACCTGTTAACACTCTTCAGCACCTTTACTCAGGCTCATACTGACAATGGGTAATTTCTTCTCTATTTATGAAATGTCTAATGCAGAAGCCCTAGCATAACTAGAACCTGTAAGCACAATAAGGAAGAATATTTCAGATATTGCATGTTTTTTTTCTTTGTACAATGAAATTCAGATTGATCAGTTTCTATTTGCTTGCTGTTTCTTAAAATCCAGACCACTTTGTAACATAGGACTTCAGAAGAATATAAAGAACTTGACCTTTTAACTGGCTGAAGAATTTTAAAGTTGTCTGTGTCACCATTCCCCTCCCAGTTTCTTTTTTTCCCCTCAAGGAAGAAAAAGACTGTGAGGCTTATGTGGTAATTTCCTTTTTAAGGACTGTTTCTCTTTTAGTCTTCCCTTTCAATGTCCCCAGGTAGTCATTATGCATCAGTATCGTTTTGGAAACTTGTATGAATGATCAGGCTCCAGTAGAAATTCTTGTATCTAGCAAATCTGTTTGAGGTTCTAATTTTTCTCTGCAGTCTTTACCAGGAACGCCTAAGACACCCCGGAATGCAACTCCTGAAATTCCCAGACGCAGCCATGCAGCACAGAAACCAGCTAGTATGCTAGAAGAAGCCAGATTAAGGTAATGTTTGCTGAAGGGAAGAAATGATAGTTTTGTTTCAGGTATGCAGAACTGTAGGCTGTGCTGAAATAGGGAAATGTCAACTTTTACAAGATTGAATAAATTTGGTAAAAATGTGCCTTTCTAAGTCCTCACACAGTGGGGAAAAAATGCCTACAGGATTGATTGTGTCTTTCAAACTGAGTTTTAGCTTTTTCACCCCTTACTCTAAGCTATTGTACCTTTCTATCCCTAGTCTACCTTGACTTATTTTTCTGTGTGAATTACAACAGCTAGATCTTTATCATGTATTTAATGCTGGTTGCTTACGAAGACGATCATTCAGCCTTCTTATTCTAAAAGCTTGAAAACTAGAGAGAGACTAGTCTATTTCTTTTTGGATACTTGACGTTGGTGTTCAGACTATGTAAGACAGATTTGAAAAGCTACATGCAACTGTAAAGGGGGGTGGAAGGTGGCTCTTTGTTTTTCACCAGTGGGCCCTTCAGGTAGAACTGTGAAAAATGCAATTCTTGGACTTCCAATTTTAAATTTATTTATTTGTCAAAAGGCTGCATGTTTCTGCTATCCCTGAATCTCTGCCCTGTCGTGAAGAAGAATTCCAGGATATCTATAACTTTGTGGAAAGCAAACTTATGGATGGTACTGGAGGGTAAGTTTGTTGCTGAGGCTTTAACTTCTACCTGTGGCATAACAGCAGTCAATCTACACTGCTTTTATTTAAAAATATATCCTCGTTTGACTAAAATAAAGGTCTTAGTGGAGGTTTTCCTACTTTTTTTTTTTTTTTCTACTTGAGTGGGTTGTGTATATAACTAATATAGGCTCCTTTATTTTACAGATTCAAATTTAAGACAAATACCTAGTCAATTTTAAACATCTGGGAAAGTATTTTTTTAATTAAGAGATCAATTAGCATTTATAAAGTATTTTAGATTATTTGCTTCAGTAATTATAAAAATTCTCATGATCTTGCAATGTGTGGCATGCCCTTGTTTGCATATAAACTAACTGAAATACAGGGAATTTTGTGAAGTGACAGAGAGGTGAATAGTATTCAAGGGTAGTCTCTGAGCCCAGGAATTCCATCTTCTTGTCACAA
The DNA here is from genome assembly GCF_964211825.1 of Aythya ferina. NCBI lineage: Eukaryota > Metazoa > Chordata > Aves > Anseriformes > Anatidae > Aythya > Aythya ferina. The sequence continues at coordinate 27,415,991 of NC_140304.1, read as the reverse complement.
TTTTGCTCAGACTGCTAAAAAGGTGTTCTGCTTTTACAGGTGCATGTATATTTCTGGAGTGCCTGGAACAGGTAAAACTGCAACTGTTCATGAAGTGATTCGTTGTCTTCAGCAAGCTGCAGAAAATGATGATGTCCCAGCATTTGAGTTCATAGAGATCAATGGCATGAAGCTGACTGACCCTCACCAAGCTTATGTGCAGATACTAGAGGTAAGCAAAGCCTCTTTGATGGCTCCCTGCTTTGAAACAAGGGAAGTCCTATACTTTACCATCAGATCCTCGATGTGTTTCAGGATTTGAGATAATTAACAATCAATACTTCTAAAGTAGTCTCTCTGAGAGACAGTATGCTTTTATCTGAGAGCAGGTTAAAAAAGATTTGTTTAAGGCTGTGCCCAGCTTTGTGAACTGTCTCGCTTCTAGCTGCCTAAGGACATTGGCTGGGAAATAATCTGATTTATAACATTTACCCTGGTTTAAATAATAATAAATCTAAACTAGATTCTTTTAATATTTACCCTTCGATGGCTTTTTCTGTACACATGTTTAGAAAGTTACTGAGATGACAACTCTGAAAGTCAGTGTAACAGAGTAATTACTTAGATGGTCTTAACTGTAAATCAGTCATAACAATCCAGTGAAAGAAGAACCATCTCTATCAACCATACTGTATTTCAAATGTTTATGACAAACTAGTCTGCAGCGTATCACCTGGGACTACGGCTAGTACTTACACAGGTTTGAGTTACCCTTCTGAGGAATGGATTAAGATGCCAGTTAGAGTAACTGCACCAAGACCTTTGGCAGTCTAGACTACCTTTGGGCCAGTGATCTGGAAATGAAATGATGTGTTTCTTGAAGCATCCAGTCCCTTTCCTTAAAAACTTCTGCCCCATTACTGCAGTTACGTCACTTTCTTAGGAAAGCATATAATAAAGGGAACAGCAACACAAAGGCCTGGAGAGTGAGAAAGTTAAATGCCTGGGTACAGTAAGTGTGCCAGTTCCACCAGAACAAACTGAACTCTGAGATACTGGATGACCAGTTCCAGAGCTGTAGAATCAGAATCCTCTGGGAACTGCTTGGTAGGAGTGATTCAGACTGGTTTTGATTGAATTGGAAACATGAAACAACTATATATTATTGTTGTGCTTCAGGGTGTTCAATAATCATGAAATCTACAGTCAGTACTTTAAAAGGGAAGCTGCTGTTCTGGAGAGCAAATAAACTTTTCATGTGCGATCTCCATTTTATTTTATGGCTTGATTCTGAGATGTTGAACAACTGATTCATCATATACGGTATAATTTTTACTTGTCATGCTTTAATTTCTGTGTGCCTTTGGAGCTGGAAGGGAAGAAGTAACATACAGTCAGCTTATCTGTTTTGACACAGTGCTTATCGCAGAAGCGGTTCTTGTTGACGGTATTTTCCTAGCTTAAAGTTGACTAAATTATTTAGTTTAGGTCCTGCTGCTGATACATTAATATTTTAATATGCATCCAAGTTTGCTGAAGTCAGGCTGTTCTTGTCAACTGACTTAGATCTTTGGCAGGTGTCTTCCTGTTCAGAGAAAACCTTGAGGCATGTTAGGTGAATCTTTATATTTAGCACAAATTGTAGGAAATTCTAATGGCCTTTCTTTTTTAGTTGTTTTCTTTTGGTTTTGTTCTTTTATGGACAGTTTTTGGTAGAGCTAAGTGTCTTCATGAGCCACGCTTAAAAATAACAATAATTCTGTGGGGAGTGACCAAGCATATGGTTGTTCTTGAGTGTTAGAGAAAAGTTGTAATCATGTAAGAGTTAATCACACCAAAACCCTGGAAATCAGAAGTTTAACCTTGCAGCATTGTTTAATCCTTGTCCAGCTACTGACAGGACAGAAGGTGACAGCAACCCATGCTGCAACACTGTTGGCAAAGCTGTTCTGTACTCCTGGACCAAAGAGGAAGACCACAGTGCTTATAGTGGATGAGGTGAGACGAGGAATCCTTCATTCTCTTTCCTATGGTATCATAAGGGGAAAAAAAAGGTTGTGGAGGATGGAAAAAGTGTGTGTATTTAGAGTATATCATACATGGCCTAAGTAGACTTTGGAGAGAAGACACTCTAATAGTTCCTCTTAGTTTTATTTGAAAACTTGAATGTAAATAGGCAGGCATCCTCATCCTACTGCCAAAGTTGTTCTCTCCTTGTTTCTCATGTTGTTTTTTGTTTTGTTTTTGTCTAAGTCATGGAATGAGTGGTTCTGTCAAGTCCTAAGTACCATAGAATTCAGCTCTGTTTTGTCAGGAAGCTACTGCCTTCTCCAGTGAGAACATTCACAATGAAATATCTGATTTTGAAACTTTTGATGTGCTTTATTCAGTAACAAGCAAATATGCATTTATGTCGTTCCTGTAAGCTGATTCAGGTCCTTGCATGAAAGGTGTTTTTATCTTGTTAGATGTAATATTAATATCACAGTAGTGTTTAAAAATTCCAGCTTAATACTGCGTTGAATAGTGTTGAAACATCTATTGGGACTGTGCTTTTCCAAGAGATCAGAGCCCTAATTCAGAAAATGCAGTCCTATTAATAGATGAATAAAGGAGACAACAGAGACAGCTTGTTCAGTATCACATAAGAAGTGTTCTGTGGCAGAACTAGCTCTCTCACACCCCCAGCGAGTATTGTAAATACAAGGCCATCTTTTTTCAGTCAAATTTTTTCTCTCCCTTTTTCTCTCCTCAGCTTGATCTTCTGTGGACCCGAAAACAGAATGTGATGTACAATTTATTTGACTGGCCAACTCAAAAGCACTCCAAGTTAATCATCTTGGCCATTGCTAACACCATGGACTTGCCAGAGAGAATAATGATGAACAGAGTAGCTAGCAGGCTGGTACGTCCTCTAACAGTTTTGTTGCTATGCTAGAAAATGAGAACAGATTAAATATTGTATGTAGTCAAAAGTAATATGGGAGAAAGGTAGGGTGGGTTATATAGAACTTCTATGTACAGAAGTTAATGCTTTTTTAATGCCCTCTTCTCTCTAGTGGGCAGATGATTAACATATTAATCTTAGCAAAGTAAGTACAGGAGCCAGCTCACTAATCAGATATTATGCTGTGTAAGAATACTCTGTACTTGTAAGAATGAATTAAGAAAGAGAATGCAGATGTCTCTTTAAACATATTAGTATTTGGATAATCAAATGCCATGCCTCATGGTGAAGCTGCTTACACTGGAATTCAGAGAAATTTCCTTCTGTTTTCCCTTCCTCTTTCCCTTTCCATTCGAGGCACCTAATTACTTATCCATTTTCCATTGTCAGCTGGTAGATTTTCTTTGTTGGATACCTGTGGACAGAAAATTGGATGCTCTACCACTCTACACATGTGTTTTATATATTTTCCTAGGTCATCGTTTCAACACTGCTATAAAAAGTGATTTGCAAAAACAGTGCTCTGTGCTTCCATCCTTCTGTGACTCAAAGACAGTTGCACAGTAACTGTGAATTGTTCTCCCACCCACTAAACCTGCAGACTAGCTGAAGATCTGAGAGTCTAGAAAAGATTCTTGTGACTGGGTGGCTTTGATTTGTTTTGTAATAGAAACTTGAATTCTAATAGCAAGCAGCACTTGCTCCTCAGGCCTACTGGGGAGGTGGTCCAATCCATCCATGTATTTATGGATGTGCACTTTTATTTCACAAATAGGAACCAGAAGAAATAATAAAAGCTTATCAAAGCTAGGAGGAGAAGGATGTGAAAGAGAGTGGTCCCACCAGAGAAATTAAAGCTACTAACTGTACAGGTTGTGCTTACTGTATTTTATTGTTTTCTATAGGGCCTTACCAGAATGTCCTTCCAGCCATACACCTATAAACAGTTACAGCAAATTATTTCATCTAGACTGAACAGTGTGAAGGCATTTGAAGAAGATGCAATTCAGCTAGTTTCCAGAAAGGTAAATAAAATGCAAATGCGTTCTGTGTTGTGCTAGGTAAAGAGTACGGGGAGTCACAGAGGGATAACTTTGTAACAGTATTTGGGCTAAAAAAAAACAAACAAACAAACAAACAAAAACATTCAGGCATGCTGAAAAATACCTATATTATTTTTTTCTTTCTCAAGATGTTTAAGGCCTCAGTGTAATATGTTCTATTTTTAGTCTATGTACTCTGTACAAAAAATAATGCTTTAGGGATCAGTAGCTTTTCAAATGGGAGATGTATGCATTATCCAATGTCTTATGTTAGCATATGTTAAAATGCATTAAAATGATATGTTAGACCATCTACAAAACAGTATACTCAAACTTTTTGTGGAAAACACTGCTTTATGATTAAAAACTGAATTCTCATAAATAGGTCAAAGTAAACAGTCTTTACTTTTTGTTATGAAGGAACCACTGTTTTTTTTTATGAATAATAGTGATGAATTTGCAGACTAACCTTCTTCTAGTACAATTTTTCTTCAGAAAGTCTACACAAACAATAACTTGTAATCAGATTTTTCTATAGGGTTTTTCATTCTTGGTTCCAGGAGGGTTTTTGGGCTTCCATAAGTCATGAATTTCTACTGGGGAAAATGGGTCAGCCCTATATCTAGTGAACATTCATAACTATTAAAAATTGTAAGCCATAAGTGGGATTTTAAGAAGTATTTTGTTTCAGAAATTTTGGATACTCAATATTCTTCAGGCATTTCTAAGTTTAAATTCACTATCCCAGGTGTTTCTTTGAAACCCTATTTTAAGAAGTCATGTACTCCTAAAAAATATTCCTTTATATATGGGAAAACCGAGTTGTTTCTCACCTTCTTTCTACGTGAACATGGATTGTGATTGTCTCCAATGGTCTCCATTTTATAATGTTTCTGAAAACTTTTGGTTCTCGGTTAAACCATTCATATTGAATTTCCTGATTATTATTTAAACCTTTGACTTCCATGGTTATAACACCAAGTTGAGTCTCAAATTTGTGATTACTGTATCAGGACGGGGTAGGGGGGTTGCTTTTGTTTGGTTTTGATCAATAAGACTGCTTTGTTTTTTCAAATCTGGGTTTATTTGACATAGTCCACATGAACAATACTCTACAGTTTTGTTTGTTTGTTTTGGTCTGTTGATTCTTGCTAAATATTTTTCTCAACTTATAGGAAATATTGCTACAAGCCTGTCATGTTTACTTTCAGGTAGCAGCATTGTCTGGTGACGCAAGGCGTTGCCTTGATATCTGTAGAAGGGCCACTGAGATCTGCGAGTTTGCTAGCCAAAAGAATACACCTGAAATAGTCAGGATGGCCCATGTAACAGAAGCTATAGATGAAATGTTTTCATCACCATATATAAGTGCGATCAGGTAAAAACATTTCTTAGAGGTGTTTCTTTGCTTTTGTGTCATTTTTACTGCTGATTTCCACAGAACCTTCAGTCTGCCCTTTTATCCCCTTTGAGTGGTGTATGTGATGCATCATGCTTTGTTAGAATATGATTTAAAAAACACAGCCCGCAGCACAGCTAGAAGAGGGATACAAAATAGGAATGAAAGATGGGAAACCAAGACACAGAAATTGCTTGTTGAAAGTTGTACAGGATGCTTGCCTATCAGTGTCTGAATCAGGGATTTTGAAATTTCCCTGCTTCTTGTACATTGGGTCTGAAAAATGTGAATAGGTCATTAATAAATGTAAATTGACCATAACACACTGCAGAACAGGTATGGTGTCTGGTGTGGGTTCCCCCATTCTCAGTAGGGGGGTTGTAATTATTAAAGTAGCTACAGACTTGTCCTGCCAGCTCAGCACATGCACAAATATGTGGCATTACACAGTTCTGTAATTCATGAGGGTTTACCACATTAATACTTGTCTCATGTTATTCCTAATACAAGTGCTTGTAAGAAACAAGGATCTGTGCAGTGATCAAACTTTGCATGGCATTTTCATTGAGTCATTAAGCTTTATATTCTGTATGGAATGAAATGTCTCCTATAGATAGTGAAAAAGGTGGAGCGAAACGCAGTGTTCTGTGGTGCCAGAGCTGCAAGCTGTAATATTGGGTAGTGGACATAAGTGGAATGTCTTGCATTTTTCCCTTCTCAGATAGAAAAATGCCCTATGTTTAAATATTGTTACCAGGTAATTTCCCTTCCAGACATCTTCCTAAGGATTCATGAGTTCTTAACTTGGCAGGCTAACTTCTGTCCCTTTTGTTTGTATATTCAGGAATGCCTCATTGCACGAACAGATCTTTTTGAAAGCAATTTTAGCAGAGTTTCGCAGGGCAGGAGTTGAGGAGGCAACAGTTCAACAGGTATGTTAGTGTTTCACGTTGTTTTTTTGTTTGTTTGTTTTTAAGGAAGGGGAGCACTGTCAAAACTGTCAAGCATAAACGTTAAAATATCTGGGATTTTTATTTCTAGAATTTGATGGAAGACAAAAGTAGTAAGGTAAACTGGGACATGGTAGTCCAGGCCACCTGTAAAGCGTAATTGATGTTACCCCTTGTTTTCATTGGGACTAAATACTTGTCATTGGAAACACCTGCTCTTGTGTTAATATTACCAGTGGCCTGGCTCATGTAATGTTCTAGTCTGCATCTGAAAATAGTGTGCCTTTACCTAACATATTTCATAAGGGAGGAAATAAATGATAACCTGGAAATACCAGGTAACATAGATGAGGGAGGAAACCTCAAAGTTAATTCCAATTTCTGCATCTCCCTCTTCCTCAATGGAGGCAGATACATCACTAATAGCTTCATTTTTTTTGAGTAGGCCCATAAAATACACCAGCAGAGTCAAGTACAGAGTCCATTTCATGTTTCACAGTATGGAAGCTAAATGTTAATGCTTAATGATGATAATGTACAACTGTATATTTACATAAAATGTTAGCGGTATCTGGTTCTACAGGTTTGTAAGTAAGACTTACAATTAGGTTTTCTGTCCCTTCTTCCTGAACATGTGTGTCAGTTGGTCGCACTGATGCAGCGGGCAATCAATTCTTGAACATCAAAGAATATTTTGTTAGACTGATCTTTTATCTTTCTTCCTTAGTTTTTCTCTAACACCAAAAGGGGTTTTGTTCTGCTTTTTCTAAATAGAAAAGCCAATTCTTGGTAGAGGTTTTCTAGTCTGCATATTCAGTGACAGGTGAATTCTTCTGTGTTTAAAGGTGTGTTGTGCCCTTCTGAGCTGTTTGTGGGTGTGTGCAGTCTGTTAAGACTACAGACTGAAACTAGTTTTTCATAGATGTGGAGGGAAACTTACCTTTTTCACCTTGGCCTACTATATTGCAGCAGGAGTTTAGCAGGAATTACATATTCTTTTTTTTTTTTTTAATAGGTCTATCATCAACACATATCACTGTGTAGAATGGAAGGCATGCAGAGCCCCACGGTGTCGGATATCATGTCAATTTGCTCAAGGCTTGGTGCCTGCAGGCTCTTGCTGGTGGAGTCCAGTAATAAGTATCTTCACATGCGTGTGCGACTAAATATCAGCCAGGATGATGTCATGTATGCGCTCAAGGATGAATAAGGCAATAGAGATTTTATTTTTATATTTGTATAAATGTTTTAAATATTGTGTATTTTAATTTTTTAAGTGTTGATAACATGGAAATAGCGGAATGTATTTTTCTAAATATTTTTGCTTGATGTATCCAAGCACCTTTTGTACAATAAAGAGTGTGCTTCGAAGCATTTTAAATATTTGAAATCAAACTATCTGTTTTAAGGAAACTTTTATATGCTGGTAAGTGTTCCCCTTTCAACTGAGGTTTATAAATTGATTACTTGCATCACTACCAACAAGCTTAATCAGTAAGGAGCTTTTTTATTGTTGAGACCAGCAGTGTCATTTGTGGCATTATGATGTATTTATTTCCCTCATTGAATGTTGTAGAGTATAAAACACATGACTAAAATGTGCCTAAACTTCTACTATACTTTGGAATGAAAATGAACTTTCTATTTGCAGTCAAGACTGGATATTTAAATTGGCTATCTAAAGGAAACTGCTTGATACTAGGAAAGTAAAAATAAGAAACTGGTCATTTAAGCAATTGTTTGCTTTTTCTTTGTTTGGATTGCCCTCTTGCCTTGGTATTGAGGATTGCTTTAAGGAAGTAACCTCAGGTAATTCATGGCTGTTTAAAAGCTGCCTCCGTAACCGAGCTGTTTACCAAACCCTGGGTATCTGTTGAAGAGGGGTAGTTTGAAAACTCCTGTGGAACAGACTCCAAATGTTTGATCTCAGTAAAGAAGAAAATAGAACTGACTTAGACTGCACCTGGTAGAAAGCTTCTTAGAGAACTCCCTTCTCTAACGTTACTTTAAAGAAGCAGGGTATAATGCTTCAGATGGCTGGGCACCTGAGATGGGCATCCATTTATTTAGGGGACTGGAACCCTTGCCACAGCAGCTTCAGGAACCATTGAACATGGATGTGCCTGGCCGGAGAAGCAAAACCAAGGGGCTCCTTTATGGCAATGCATATCCTAAATGCTACAGCTCCTTATTAACGCGTTTATTAGCCCAGCCTGGTTCCTCCCCGTTCTGCTATGTGCTGGGGCTGGCCGGGGCAGGGTGTACGGGATCTCCCCTCACCAGGGATACCCCAAGGATCCCGGTGTCGAGGCTCTGGGGTTTTGTCCCCTTCCTCCTGCCCTGGGGCCAAGCCCGGCAGCCCCGCCCCCGGAGCCCCGGCGCAGGCGCTGTGCTGCGGCGGAGCCGCGGCCGGGTGGTGCGGGCCGGGCCGCGCTGCAGCGCCGGGCGGAGGTGAGCGGGGCCCGGCGGGGCTGTGCCGGCACGGGCCGGGCCCTCGGCGGCGGCCATTTCACGGGGCTCGGCCTCCCGCGGGCTGAGCGGCCGGGGAGGGCCGGGCGGGAGCGATGGGGAAGGCGGCGCCGCTGTGCCCGCAGCCGGGGGGCGTTGTGGGGTGCCCCCGGTGCTTGGGGGCCGTGCCCGGCCCGCGCCGCCGGCCGGGTGCTGAGATACTGACGCTGGGCTCCTTGTGCTCTCAGTCCCTTAGAAACGCGGCCCTCTGAGACTCGGGAGCCAGCATGCTTGGCAGGAGGCACAAGAAAAGCCCCCAGGCGAAGGGGCAGGGCGCTGCAGTTGCAAAGCAGGTAAGGAAGGCGAAGGGGCAAGGAGGTGTGGTGGTACGGCACGGAGGGGGCCGCCTGCTCTTCGGGGAGCTCCTACCGCGCCTGTCCTGCTAGGATGTCCCGTGCACTGATACTGTAGGGCTACGAAAACTTCCGAATTGTGTATTGATTGTTTTTCGGCTTTCTGCTTTAGCGCGTTCTTAAAGTAATGATCTGACATGCAGTAGCAGAGGCCTTGGAAGGAAGCCACGATGCTGTAACACTGTAATCTTCGCATGAGACTGCATGACTCACGCTTACAGTAGTTTCCTACTTCACCTACATTGAGATTTAATAGCAAATTCAATAACTATATTGGGATTTTTCTTACACATCTAAGAACATAGAAATAAGAAGACTAGAATATCTAGTAACAAATCCAGGGGCGTGTATGGGGTAACAATAAATCAACAATTATTTCTTATTTCCCTCTGTGTAGTCATTTATGTACCAGATAAGCTTATCTGGCTATGTCCCCGTCATGTAGCTGTAACGTAATCTCAGGGAGCTTAGATGTGTCAATATGTTGTTTTTTCATTCTCTTCACCTTTGGATGTGGTTTTGGAAGTCTGGAGAAGGGAGGCATGATTTAGTTAATAGTTAGGAGGTGTAGGAAGTCAGGAAGCGGTGTCAGAAATGGAAATCTGACCAAGGCAAAATTCTAGATACAGGAATGGGAGAAAAAGTGAGCTCAGTTAAACGTATAGAATAAGTTTGAACCATAGCGGAAGTTCAGAAATCTTCGAAGGTGGAAAAGGGGTAAGTCTGCTGAGAAGAAATAGCTGATAGAAAAATAGGGAAATATGAGAAGAGATTGGAATGGGATAATAGCCTGGAAAAAATAGGTAAGATATTCCTTGTTGGTGACTTCCCAGGAACCAGGTTTCCTATACAAGAGGCAGAATGTTTCTGTTAGAGGTCCATAACGTCAGCATTGCTTTGATACAAAAACTTGTAGTTATCAGTTGGAATAGTAATATATAAGAAAATGTAAAAGGTAAAAACATCTTTCACCCTCCCTAAAAAAAAAAAGGGGAAAAAAAAAAAGGATCTAATATTTTGCTAATTTCTAATGCTCTATGGTTAGTTATTTATCCCTTCTTATTTATAGCTTGGAGGGTCATTTTCTTGAATATGCCAATAGTTTGTTTACTTGCAAATGAATTTATTTTTTTTGAGCTGCATGTTAATACTAAACAAATGCTTCATATAACAGAAAAAAGAAGTGAAACCAAAACTTTGCAGTTCACGCACTAACTTAATTGGAAATGTGCCTTGCTGAACAGATTGAGAAAGTCAGAGCTAGAAATGCTGGATTCTGTTCTTTTCTTCATGACTACACTCGCTACGCTTGCAGCATAGTAACACAGGTCACAGCAGCTCCTGGTTCATTTTGATAAAAGATACATGTGTGTGTTCTATAGAAGGTGAATCTTTAGATCGCCGTTAATAAATGTTCCCTAATTAAATCTTGTCTAGCCCTTCTTTCCATTCTGCACAAAGCTACGAATGGTAGTTTTCTTTTACAGAAGATGAACAAAGAAGGCAGGGGGTGGCCAACTGATTTGCTCAGTGCCTTACAGAATGTCAAGGGCAGGATCATGGCTAGGCAACAAGTAGCTGCTGGTTTTGAACGTTCTTCCTGATTCTTGGAGGCAGTATTTCTCAGCTGTGTTTCAGCTTCTCATTTGGGATTATACAAGGCTTCAAAGAGAGCAACAAAATATTTCAGGGCAGTAGCCACCAGCACCACAGTTCTGACAGTTGTCATTACTGATTCACGCTAATTGATAAACTGACAGCCAGCTTCAACTTCTGGCAGCACTTCAGGTCTTCTAAGGCAGGAGGAGGCTGTTAACCCTTGCAATAACAACTGTTATTTTATTCCTCTGCTTGAAAGGAGCTGAACTGCTGCCTGCTTCGCCATGTGAAGACCAATAAGCCAAAAGAGGCTTGTGCTTTGAAAAAACCTGAGGAAATGTGTTCCACCTACCTCACAGGATGAATGGAATTCAGTTAATTCGTGTTTATACATATATATTGCTTAGTGTATTTTGCATAAAGAACACTTAGTCCTGGTTTGGTTGGTTTCTTCATCAGTGGTACAAAATTCATTTCAAAATGGCATCTAGAAGAATGTCTTTCAGATTGCGACCTCAGAGGTTTCTTGGATATTTATATCCTTCAGCATATTTTGCCAAAATTGAGAGAACCACCACTACTCTGTCAAATTCTGAATACTGTTAATAATAATCTTCCCTGAGGTGCTGTCACTTAGCTGTAGTGATCTCTTCCTGCATAGTGTAGGCATTGCTGGGTTGGCCAGGTTTCTGTCTGCGTGCACTTTCCTTGTGTTTATGATTTACGTACAGAGGTAATGAGAAATAAAGAACAGTTCAGTATATGTAAATATAGCTTCTTCCAAGAGATAAGGGAGAAGTCTCTGTGGTGCACACGTCAGACCTGTATTATGTGAACCATGATTAAATATTTTTTAGCTTAGCTGTTACCAGAACTGCCCTTAGCTTCCTTGATGGTATCTGCTTAATGAGGCTCAGTATAACAGACACTGTTTTATTTTACCTTGTGTCAAACTATTAGATAGGCTTTATTTTTAGAAATCATTGGTTATGTATCATTCTAGAGGGAGTATTTGTTGCTTATGAAGATTTACATACCTCAGCTGAGTTACATATGACTTGTACGCATTGCTCTGGTAATAGAAATGGTGTGATAGTGGGCTCTAAAAAAAAAAAAAAAAAAGCAGCATTCAGAATGCATGGAAATGTTTAATCTATGCAGTGTGATGCTTTTGAGCGTCATCTCTGTTCTCACTGCTGTATTTTTTTTCTTTCCCTTGTCTCCAGCTGGGGCTGTTTGTAGATTTCAATCCTGAAGAGATGCTACTGGGCGCAGAGGATGGTGAGGATGATGGCGACCTAGAAGCAGAGCTTGCAGCTATCACAGGAGCAAGGGTGAAAGAAGGAAAAGCAAAACCAAAAGTGAAAAGTAAGTTAAAGTTTCAGAATTTCACTTATTAATGAGCTGAATAATATATTAAAGATACTTATTTACAAATCACAAATTTATCTAAAAAGTTTTTTCGTCACTGATAGAAGCAGTTTCCTTTACTTTTAAAGGCTGAAGTTGTTACTGCAATAAGGGTGTTCTTGTGAACATAGGAAAAAAATAGACATGGCTAGCCAATTTAATAATGACTAAGTAAAGATGTGCTTCGTAATTTAGCATGTGAAGTCATATAAGTGGTAGAAGGTGTAAGATCAATTCAAAATGGAAATGATGTTCCTAGTGGAAGGTGGGTTGTTTGCTTGTTCTTCTGGTTTTGTTTAGAGTTATGTTACATTCTTCAGTTACTTGGATTTTGTAACCAAAACAGAACTTGCTTTTAAGAGAGACATTCTGGAAATGATGGAGTTCCCTGGACAACTCTGTAGCTTGCATTATGTGTGAGAGTAGAGTGTCTGTTGGAATTAATCATTATCATTCTTAATATTGTAAGAATCTGTTAATTTTGTCTGATAGCATTTGCTTAGAGCTGTTCAGTGTTTTACAGGATTACTGTGAGCTACTGTAAGTCAAGATTGCTTCAGAGTTTGGGCAGTTTAGTAGTGAGCAAGCTCTACCTCTGAAGTAGTACACATATTTACAGAGCTGCCTGGTGGACTGGTTCAGGAAGCTCATCTGTAAAAACAAACTTCTGTTGTGTTGGGTTTTCAGCTGAAACAGTTCCTTGATCTGGTTTAGGGCCTGGCTGTGTGAATGCTGCAGTGGTTACAAGGAGGAGGGGTGGCAGTGATGGGAAAAGGAGAATGGGGCCTGCCCTTGCTGCAGGTGCTGGAAAGAAGTGTTAGTGCAACTACAGCCTTATTTTCAGCTCTGTAGTCATTTATCTGCAATACTTGAAGGGACTTTCAGATGAAGAAAAAGGGGAGTAAGGAAATTAAAAATTATTTAGGAAAAGTGACTGATTAAGCACTGTAATTGACGAGAGAGAGAAAGTGGGTATTTGATTCTAAAACTATATTGTAAATCATTTCCATCATCTAGATTTCAAGATTGTAGTAAATAAGACTACTAAGCACAATTATACTAATAAGCACAGTAGCAGAACATCTGTCTTTGAACATAGGTTACTTGTGGTTAAGACCCACACTGTGGTGTTTTGGTGACGAATCTGGGCGTCAGGAACTTCTGAATTGTTGTCAACATCTCTAGTGCTGAATTCCTTTGGCCCTGATCATATCAGACTGTTTTTTTTGGTCACTTTTTTCATAAGAGGGAAATGGAACTTCAGATAGAGGAAAAATTAATGCTAACTCTGTTTTCTAAAGGTGTGTGTTATGGTTCATAAACTCATCTACAACTACTCTGTTTTCCTGGTAGAACTAGGAGTATATAGACCAGAAGTTTGTGGAAGATGAACAACTGGGCAGCAGGCACTGGGTTGGGATCACAAGACCTGGTACAGTGTACTGATGGGGGCATGATGCATGGGGGCAGGATGCAGTCCAGCACCTGGAAAGGAGGAGGGTCCAGCAGGGCCAGGAGAAAAACAGACCCTCTCTGGAGGAGGATAGAGAAAAGGGACACAGTGCAGTAAGTACTAGTGCTCAGTTCTTGGCTGAGCACGAGGTGCAGTAACTGGCTCCTAGATTTATATTCTAGAGCCATGATGAGGGAAAAAAGTGATCTCTTTCTGTAGCTTGAGGACACAGGCTACAGAAGCTGTACTGTTACAACATCTCAATCTCTGCTATCTGTAAGTGATAAATGCCAGTTGGTGAGCTGCTCAGGTATTTGAAAAGGTAGCCTCAGCTTGCTGTACCTCCTTAGTGCTCCAAGGGGGCTTGGTTGGCTTTTTTTTTTTGCCTCTAGTGGGGCTTCAGGTACAAGATACTCTGACCCTTCAGGTACAGCCAGTTCCTTTGGATATGGCCTACAGCCTGGTTGCAGAGTTTTGCTAGGGGTCGTATATATGAGCTGCATGTTTGATAGAGGCACTGTAGCATTGATACAGTAACTTTGATCGTTTGATAAGAAGCAACTTTATTTGGGTTAGTTTTCAGCTGATTCAGCAAATGCGGGGGAGGGATGGGATCTGTTTTAGATCTGTTTAAATCAGCCGTAAAGCTCTGCCCTGAAGATCTAGATTTTATTCAGTGTTTGCTGAGACTAGTGAAGTCAGGGTCATGTCTCCACAGAGAGCTATCAGAGGCATTTATGTGGACAGTAGGGATTTGTGCGGAAAGAACTCCACCTTTTGAGAAGGAATGGAAGAAGTGAATAGTTACAGCTAGGCACAGCATGAAGCGGAGATGAGAACTCAGCAAGGAGGAGTTCAGTGCCCTTTTTCAGGGCAAAGACAGAAGCTTGAAGAGAAATAGCAGCATAAAGGAACTAATAAAGATTTGGAGAAAGGGAAACCTCAGGGAATGAGATAGCAATGAATAAAATGAGGAAATGTAGTTAGAGAGGCAGAAAGAGCAGTGCTTTTCCTGATTTGTGTAGCAGATCTCTGTACCAGTAGTCTGTTTCTGCACTGGGGCTAAAGAGGGGAATTTCCCTCTAAGGACAAGTTTGATGCCTTGAGTTGGAGTATATGAGTTCTATATGCCAAGTATTATTTTGAAGCAGGGTTTGATGTTTGAAGTATCTATCATCAGCTTAAAACTAGTTCGGGTGTCTATTCGTACTGTGGACGAAGGCTGCTTCAGTAATTCCCTTTCATAGATAGAAACTTATAATCAGATTAATTTATGGAAGTATTATATTTATTCTTTTGTGGACATTGTTTTTTATCTTAACTGAGAAATACGGCTTTGACATAACATCTAAAAATAGCCAGTATTATTTTCCAACTTTTCACTGGAAAACTGAAGTCTTCCATAATGACCAAGTTTCTTTTCTTAGTTATTTCTGTAAATAATCATAGAGGTATTTATCTGTATCTTAAATCTGCCTAGGAACTTGAGTAGCAGATCAGACTAATTTTTCCCGGATCCAGTTGTTTCATCCAGGCCTACTTGTCTGTCTTCCTCGGTCTTAAACATCCTTACTGTGCAAACCTGCCATGGTATCTTTCTCTTCTGTGGCTATTTTCTGAGCACTGTTGTGTTCTACCATACATGCTAGTCTGTTGTGGTACTCATAACTTTTCAGTTCAGGCTCCTTGTATTAATAAACAGATGTTATTTCCCCCAGATACGTAATCTCTGGGTTAGGTTATTAGATGCAGTCATTTTCCTGCTGTCACTCTCAGAAACATTAGCATTGCTTTTTTTGTGTTCATTCCCCAGTCTTTGTCTATCCATGAGTATATCCTCCCTTACATCTGAGTCTTGTCACAGAGATGGGAAGCAAGAGATGTCAGTGCTCTCCTTCAGCCAGTAGTGACTCCTTTAGAATTTGTACCTGATGATTGCATAGCTGTTTCTTTTTGCAGCTCCTCTGCCCATGGATCATATTGAAAAGTTGGCTGCAGACTGTATGAAGGATCTGAATGAAGATGAGGAGGAAACAGAGGATGAAGACTTGGAGAAAGATACAGACCTGTTGGTACGTGTAACTTTGTTAGCGAGAAGTTTTAGTGTCTTTATTATTGATTTTGTTTTGTGGTTACCAATGGAAGCAGTTTCCCTAAAATAAAGGAAAAAATGTCTGGGATATCAGGTGATAAGACTCTCTGTTTGTGTTCAACGTTCAACCAAAGGTTTTGGAACTTGAGAGTTGATTTTATTTTATATTTTGAGGAAAAAGAAAATTTTGAGGAACTGTTGCGTCTTTTTTACATTAGGCAGAACTGCAAGAAGTTCTGGGGGAGGAGGGCGAGACAGAAAGCTGTGGGGATGAAACAACAGCAATGGAACAGTCCCCAGTTGAATCAGAAAATGAGGAACCTGGACTGCAACCACAGGTAGGAAAGAGCTTTATGTTTCTGACAGTCTTGCTGAATCACTGTTAGGATGCAGATTATTACAAGGGTAACAAGCAAAGATGCACAGAGATCTTCTTGTCCTCAAAGAAACTAACAGCTATGCTGCTACTGTCTTCTCTGTGGAAACTAGTGCTGTACCGGTGTAGTTGAATGATTATTTTTTGGTTTGTTCTGAGGATGAATTTTAATGTAAGCATTGAATTGAGGAGGTAAACAGGAGGTAAATCAAGCAAGTGCCTCATTTTATATACGAGCATGCAGACAGCAGTACAGACTTCTAGAGTTCGTATCTTCTTCCTCTTTGTATTAAGCAATTTGCTGAAATCATGAGACTTGTTACACCTCAACATCTTTGACATCTTTGTGGATTTTTTTCGTGGTAGCATTAGCTTTCTCAGTTTAATTTGTCAGTTCTCATGAAGTCAAATCCTTTATTCAGTTACTGCCCTGTTTCTGTTGTGTGCTGCAGACTCCAGTGCTTCTGTGCACTGCGCCCATTAATAAGTGAGTCTGTCAGAGTTTCTATAGAGATAATGGCAATAATTACATCAGTAGCCATCCAAAATGTCTCTGGAGCTGTGGGGTGTTTGTAAGTAGCTACTCATAACTTTTGCTGCTGTTGTCACTTAACTGATTGCAAGCTGTAGGAGGAGGAAAAAGAACTCCTAGAGTAAAATCAGGTAGGAGAACCCCTGAAGGGAGTGAACTAGCATGTTTAGAAAATGAGAAAAGAAAAAGTCAAGATTTGTGCCAAAATACTTCTTCACACCCTCTGTTATGTGGTGTTTGAGAGACTTCACTGTTCTCCCTCACCTACTCTCTAACCACATGTCTCCTATTACCCTCTTTTCTAAATGTCTCCACCCACTCTTCTCTATTACGCCTTTGAGAGAAAGCCCAGAGGTGGATCCAGGGACCGTTAGCGTAGTACAAGTACTCCTCTGTTTCAGAGAGGCTGTTTCGTCCTTCATTAACGCGAGAGCGTGTAGAAGAGGAATGTTTGTTTTTCAGTGCTTTGCAAAAACTCATATCGTTTGATTAAATAAGTTTTCTTCATTTGTTTTATTATTTTTTTCTGAGACCACCTCACTTCCTGCTGTTACCAGTGAGATGCAACAGACAATAGAGAAGAGAATTGCTAACTATAGGACGGCAATTTCAAACGCAAAGGAGTCGGGTGAGAGTGTCAAACTACGCCGATACGAAAGAGGCCTTAAGGTAAGTTGGATTCATAAGTTATGTGAACGAGAGGGAGTCAAAATGCGTTCTCTGAGGTGTAGCTCAGTCTTTCCAGATGTGTGAAATTGCTCAGATGGGAAAGAAATTCTAATTTGCTGCCTTAAGCTACTTTAAAAATATTTCCTGCTACTTACTACTGGTCTAGTGTGTAAGTACACAGATAAAGTGTAACTTCAGATGTCTTCTATGCATCAGCTCTGTTGAATGTGGCAAGTGGTAGCTGGAGGCAGGGGATATGGTAAATGCTGATGTTAAACCTGCCCATCTAGATCAGAATTTCCCCTGTGATGACTGTTCAGTGTAACCTCAAAGCGAAGTTTCAGGGCTTTCCTAGCACAAACACTTGCCAGTTCATTGCTGATGCTTCAGGTACTAACCTGCTCAGCTGTGTGAGATAAAGACAGGATACCTTTCCCTGGGTGTGTCGGCTGTGCTTGAAATTGAATCCAACAGGCTTTTTCACAAGGACGATTACAAACTGTGGTGAGGAGCAGTTTCTTCAGCTTTGCATCTTCTCAGCCAGGTGGCGTGCTTGTAGTTAGTTTGCAGTGCCCGGTGTTTACTGCTGTGCAGGGTGCCTCTATTTCCCTGTTTGTTTTCATCTAATCTCCTGCGTCACCTCAGACAGCAGCAGCCTCTGTCTGGTTAAGCAAAACTTTATAACCCAGCACCGTCCACTGCAGGAAGAGTGTAATGTTTGACTAGCTACCAAGGGGCTTAGTATGCAAAGGGAACAACTGAGTGTGTCTGCTTGCCTACCAGCTCTGAAAGGAATGTGCACAAAACCACCTGACCTTTCATAGGGGTAGCCAAACCAACTTCCTTCACCAAATACAGAAACCTAATGCTCTGTTTGCTGCTTCTTTGCTTTTTTTTTTTTTTTTTCAAGGTGGGGAGTTTCCACATACTTCAGTGGTGTAGCTAAGGTTAGTAGGCTAGATCTTACTTCACAGCTTTCAGTTCTTTAATGAGCTAGATGACACACTAGAAAATGATGTACAGTTATTTCATGTACTTGGTTCTTGGAAATGTGAACTTCAATCTCAGAGCGTCTTCATTCCATTTCCAGTCAATTTGTCATCCCACACGTGGTAAACAGAGAGCTGCGTGTGGGTTGCTGGACTGGTCTGAACCCCAGTCTCACATGCAATCAGTCCAAAGTGTATTTATCATTGTTGCTTAATAGGTTAAACAAAGCCATGGCTAACTGAAAATAGCAGTGATTCTGGCACCGATGAGATTTTGCTGGTGGCTTTCCGTGTTTTCATTTCAGTTTCAGTGGAAAGTGAAGGAAGTAAAAACTTCTGCTTTGGCATAAAGAACATGGTGCTCTTTTGTCTGAATGTTAGTTTTAAAAATAATTTTAAAAACACTATGAACACTGTGCAGGTAATACTCATTGTGGAGGAAGGATTTTAAAGAAGAGGAGCACCAGTTAACCCAAGTTACAGATGGTGAGAGATTCTTGTCATAGGTCACCAGCTGAAGTCCCATGTCCTTTGCTCAGATTTAATGGCTTTTCTCATCCCCATGAAAGAAGTATGCGAACTCCTCTTTTCCCTAAAGCCATGTTTGCAGTGACATTTCAGTGTAGTTTATTTTATTTTGTTTTACAGACCAAATGCATATGCAGTTGGTATAAATGGCTTCCTTGGTGACTGTGACAAATCTAACTGTATGCACATCAGCCATCTGATAATTCTAGGTGCTGAGGTACTTCCAGTTACCTAGTTTGTGTAGCAAGTCCTTTGCATTGTTTGCTCTGATAATTGGGCTCCTTTCACAAGTGCTAAAGTTGCCCTTACAGAAAAATAGGTAATGCTAAAGGGCAACAGTTTCTAGTGATGGGTTTAATAGATCCTACCATGAATGGGGGAATTAATGTCGTTTGATGATTTTATGCTAGCAATAGGTTTGATGAAAATGCCAATTAACTTTGCTGTTTCATCTCTGCCAGACACTGGAAACCATGCTGGCTGCAGTGAAGAGAGGCAAAAAAATCAATGAGGAAGAAATTCCACCTCCTGTTGCAACAGGAAAGAGCTCTTCTCACATATCTCAAGCCACAGGAGCAGAGCAGGAGATTTCAGGAGATTCAGTCAGTGTCCCACCAGAGAGTAGAGCTGAGTCTGCTGCAGATGATGAGCAGAAGACTTCTCGTGAGGCAGAGCAGCATCTGGAATTGGAGTCTCTACAGGGTCGTGCTGTTTCTAGTCCTACCACGGAAACAGGTACCATGATCTGAGAGGATAGGCAGCTGCAACTTGAATGTTCATGCTACATCTTTCTCTGTTTTAAATTGCGTTGCAAGGCACTGCTTATGTTGGCACTTCCCTGCTGAATATTTCAGGTACGGCTGTCCATGGGATGCTGAATTTCTGGCAGTGCTATCACATACTGTTATAAAACTCTGGTATACAGTGTACCAGTATGTTTCACTTAACATTTACTGTGCCTCAGTTTCTCATTCAGTATTGTGACATGTAGGATTCCAAGCTTTAAAGAGTTTTTGAACCCCTAAGAAATGATTTTTTTTTTTTTTCTTTTTTTTTTTTCTTCTTTTCATGTGATTTTTTTTTCATGACATATAATTGAAAGCAATGCAGGAGTGAATAGATGAACATAGCAAGAGAAACACATCTTGAGTATTCTGTGTAAGTCTCAGTACTATTTCCTTCTCACAGATCTCCAGAACAGCAAGACACGGGCAATATTACTGATGAGGCAGAAGGAGTATAAAATAGCAGCTCTGAAAGCCAAACAGCAAGGGAACCTGGAGAAGGCAAAGGAATACATGAAGACAGGCAAGGTACGCACATGTGAAATCCTGTGTGAATCCTGTTCTAAATGTAACTGTGCTGTACTCACACACTATACTTATGTATTCATTGAATGTCAAATGTTCATTGCGACAGCTAGCAAGTCGTGGACATACTAGAATACCCCTTCTGTTTTGTTTTTCTGCATTAGAAATTTGATGTGGTCTTAGAAGCTTTGGACAGTGGGCAGCCAGTAGACCTCCAGAATATGCCTCCATCTCCTCAGGGTAAGGCTCATTTTACAGAATGTTTTTTTAGAAGTCTCTCTGTGCTGTAATGTAAAATGATTCATAATTGATAGCAAAACTATGAGAATTGAAGATTACTTAGGTCTGAGACTTGCTGAACATTCAAATTCTAATCAAGACCATCCAAGCAAAGTGATGTATCATTTTTTGTATTAAAGTTACTCTCTTTGAATTACAGAGTTCAAGTAAGTAACGATGTCTAATTTTCCCATTTTTGTAATTTTAGATAAAAGCAGCCAATCTTTGAAGAGGCAGGGAAATGGGGTTATGACAAATGCTCAAAGTTTGCTGTAGTATTTAATGACTTTATGTGTTTCAACTGAGGTTCATAAGGTTCTAGGTTAAAAAAACTAACAGATACACTCATTCCGGATACAGATGATTTCAGTGCATTAGTATAAATATTAAGGGAAGGTAACAATATTGAAGATATCCTTGTAAGAGACTTATTAAAATGGAGCTAATATTATTAGCAACAACGGTTGCAAGTCAGTGTTTTAGGCAGTTTACTGTGAGTGGTAATTATTTTATTTCAATATTTTTATTTATTTATTATTTATTTTATTAATTAAATATATTAATATTTATTAGGAGTTTTACGACTTCTCAAGTTCTAAACTGATCACCAAGTGGCATTAGAGAGAAACTTCACCCATGGCATATTCTAACATTAAAAAGTGGAAGATATTTGTAGTGGATAAAATAACTGCTATTGCACAGTGCTGGAAACTTGTTTTTCTGAATAGACAGTATTACTTGCTTCCCTTTTTGGCACATTGTTTGTTACTAGGATATTTTCGTCAATTTAGCAATCTGTTTCACACTTTCCATCTGCCAAGATAGCAAGTTATGTTTTGGGAAAGAATTCTTAGAATACCTGAACTTGTTTTACTTTTTTTCTTTATAAGCAGCACCAAGCAAAATTAAATTAGTATTTGAGATTTTTCTACTGTAAAGCATTTGCTCTGAAACTTTAGACTCATCTTGCCACCCAAATACTGTTTTGAATCCAAAAAGCTTTCTGGAAGAGGATGTGATCAAATTGATGGTTTTCTTACTAACATGGGTTGTCTTGCTGTTTATAGAACATGCTGTGAATTTTATTGCTTTCCTTGCTTTGCAGATCTTGAAAGCTTAGGAAATGTACAAGGTACATCCAAGCAAAAGGTACCAGCTCCAGTGGGAAGTTCCCAAGGTCTTACATCACCTGAACCTCGGAACCAAGAAGCTTCAGGTAGGACTTGATTTTTTGTAGGAAGACATCAAAACAAAAAAAACAAAAAGGGGGGGAAGGCATTTTCAGGTCTGCTCTTGCCAGTCAACTACAGCAGGATTGAGAGTACCTAGCTATGTTCCTGAATATTGTTTGCTGATGATCACATCTGTACTTTTTGTTCTGGACCAGTAATGCAAACAAAAATTAGTAAGACTTTGCAATTAAGTTTTTGTCTCTGCAGAAGGTAAGGAAAGGTCTGAAAAAGGCAGCTTGTGTTTTGAAGTCTGAATCATGTAGCTTTTCATTGTCTGTCTTATTTCAAGCTTCTCTGCAGCAACCAAAAACAGTGCTGGAAGCATTGCAGCAAAGGCTTGAGAAGTACAAGTCAGCAGCAGCACAAGCTAAAGCAAGTGGGGATGATCGGAAAGCCAGAATGCACGAGAGGATAGCCAAGGTATATAAAATGACATTGTAGAAAGCTGCTTGCATCCAGCAAAGCCATTTGAATTAATTATCTTGCTGAAGACTTTTTCTGGGATAAAATAATTTTTGTGTTGTCCTTTTGTTTGGCAAGAATTCCACTGGGGAAACTGAAACTTACAGAGGAAGGAGAAACAAAATACAGGTGTTCGGCTCTGCTGATATAAAACCAATTCAGAGGCGAGGCACATACTGTAAATGGTAAATAATGAGGAAAAGCTCTTCGGACACTTATGCCAGAAGAATTTTAAAAACCTGTTGTCCATTTCTGAGCTGCAGAAATTTCAGAGCTGAGTTCCTATCCAAAAATTCTGCTCCATAATGTGTTGATGAAGTAACTTAAAGATCTAAAATGTTAGGAAAGTTTAGGTTTCAAAGCAGTATTTTTACTTTACCATTTTCACTATGTCAGAAACACATGTAAATAATCACTGAAGAAGCATTGGCTTCAGAATTAAAGGGCAGTGGTATGCACATACGACTTGATACCAAAATACTGAGCATTCTGCAATATTTATGCTGGTTAAATATGATGATTGACACAGTTAAAATAAAACTCCACTTTATGTCTTACTGAGTGGCTTTTATTACAGCAATACCAAGATGCTATAAGAGCCCATAAAGCGGGGAGAAAAGTGAATTTTTCCGAGCTACCTGTTCCTCCTGGTAAGTGTGAACATAGAATGTCCTGATCCCAACTTCTGTATGTCTGCTGGACTCTGGAGGAGGTGTGCAGAATACAGCCTCCTCGTCCTGTGGAACAGCTCCTCATTTTTCTCAGTGAGTGGGCTGGCCTTACTGTTTGATAAACAGTTTTAAAATGTATTCTTCAATGCCACCAAAATGCTCCTAAACTTTCACTCTGGTGAATGTTCCTGGATGCTTGTTTGAGAGTGTCAGAACTGAAAGCAATCCTGTTCAGAGAATTAAACAACTTAATCATGGGCAGGTGTTGAAAAAGGCACCTGTCCTCTGTCCCAGCCCTTCTAACGGAAAAAAGTAAACTTCGGATGTGTTGTCTCTTTAGTTAACTGGATGGAGATTTTTGAAACTGGAAAAAAATTACCTGATGTTTTCAATTCTGTTTCTTCCCAGCAGCAGCCTCAGAACTATATTTAATTAAATAGCTCCTTTCAACACCTGACAAGTCAGATCAATATTGCAGTTCTCAAGGCTAGTAAAAGGAGTATCCAGAGATTAAACAAATCATGCCTGTGGTCACACTGAGACAGTGAGAGAAGCAGAAACCAAACCTGCTCCATGAGACACTCTGCCTCCTGTTTATCTTCTTCACAATGTATACTGCTGTGTCTGTAAAGATTTGGGCAAGGTCATCCAGGAATATTTCACCTCTGGCTTGCGTGATACTATTTCCTCCCCTTTGAAGCATCATTCCTTTTGCATTGTGCCTAATGAGTTGTGATAAGATGCACAAAGCACTGCAAAGTGGTGCCTAGATTTTCTAAGTTAAAAAAAAATCCTCGAGCTTGTGGCTTTTTTTGTCACTGTCAAATGTAACAACAGGAAACACTGTAGTAGGAGTAAAGTAGTACTAAAGTGGACAGTGCTAGCTCTGTCAGGTCATGTACCGGTTTGAACAGTCCTGCTTTGAAGCTGTCCCTGGAAAGCAGTTCAGCAACCCTTGCTCTAGAACGTGATCTCTTTTGTAGTGAATAGCAGGTCCTGTAAGAGTGAGGTACTCCATGTTTAGCATTCTGGAAATATGCATAACTCCGTAATTTCCTTACTCAGCTGTATGTTTTCCAGCCGGCATTTAAAGGCCATATGATTTACATTGAAGATGACAGTAAGGCAGTCACTGAAACCACAATGAGATTATAATGGACTGACTGCATTTCATTGCATCTGGATGATGATAAGTAGCAGCTTTGACCTTCGTGGAGCCAGAAATGCTACCTACTAATGGATCAAGTGTCACATGGGGGCATCAGTATAAGATTCTGCGTGCCTGTGTACCTGAAGCTTGTTCTGTCCCCTTAGCAGCCATCTCCAGGCTCAGAAGCAGTTTAGTCGTTATTTCTTGTCATTTCTAATGAGACAGGCAACAGGAATCCTTGCTACATATTAACAAGATAAATCTTTTTAATTTAGAAAGCCAGTAGTGTCTCTGTATCTCGTTGTTTAAAGCTGACGCTGAACTGGTAGCATGGAAATCAGAGTTTATCTTCCATCATCCAGCCTTCCTCCCATCTGTAAAAGGATGCCTTACTTTGCAACCTCTCCATTGCAGTAGATTTTCAGCATATACTTCAAGGACTAGTGTTACAGTTCATTTTTTGGGCTTCAGTGATGCGTTATTTCTTACTGTATGGGACAGCACTGATTTTTCTCATGGGTCGTGTGCCATCTAAGGTGACACTGTGGTGAGAGAGAAAAAGAGACAGCAACTTCTTGTACAATCTGCTGTCCTTCTGTGTAAAGGAGGGAGTAAATTCTTTGCTGGGTCTGGAGGTACCTCTTACCAAATTCTTGGGGTTGTAAGGTTCCTTGGCTGCATGTCAGTTGCTGAACTTAGAAAACCATGCTCTGTTGTCATCATTTTAGCATCATCCCTTTAAGCCTGGATATCAGGGTGAGGTCTGATCGTAAGCCCACCAGTCAGACTGTTTAGCAAGGGTTCGTGGCCTTGGCCTCAGTCTAGTTATACTGCCTTCTGCAATACATGTGACAGTGTTACCTGGATAGAAATAGCCTTACAGAAAAAGGGGAAAAAACAAACAAACATGAAAGACATACAGTGTCTTACGTAACCCTTTACTTCTATATTCTTTTCCTCCTCAGGATTTCCCCCTCTTCCTGGTGTTGCAGCATCTGATGGCGGCAGCACAATAGCTGCTGTTCTGGAAAATGCCGGTCAGCTGGCAAGCATGGAAGAAAATGATGAAGAAGAGGAGGTTAGTCTTTCTTTAGCACATTTAATAGTTTAAATGTTGTCTCTTCTGGTTATGGAGACGAGTCCATTGGATTTCCAGTCAGGCAAATCCAGACAGCCTGAGATGAAATATATTTCCCAGAATTCTGAAGAGTACAGGATCTCAGATTCTGAGAGAGGAGTACTTTATCTGCATTACAGTGTAGAAGAGAGAGATGAGATGGTTATTACAATCAGTACTTACAGACAGAATCCAGGGATCCGGAGTTTGGTTTGTTTCTTTTTCATATCTATCTTATGTGTGGGTCTTACTTTAAAATAAATACCTCAGATCCTGGCCATCTCTTTATGTTGCTCTAAAGTACTTAAATATGTGCTTTAAATCCTGCATCCCAGTAACTCCTATGTTTGTGCTTCCCCAGGATGTTCAACACTTACTGCTTCTTTTTACACAGCATTAGCTTTTAGTCTTTGGTTTGATTTCTTTCTCTAGCTGGATTTGGTAGCTGAACTGTGCTTTCAACCAGAGTAGTTTTTAATGGAGACAATTCCTGGATGATGTTTTTTCTGCATGCATCTGTTCTTTTTGAAATCACTACCTTGTCAAACATTGCTTTTGTCCCTTCTGTAGCAGAGGTTAGGTGCTGGCATAGATCAGCTACCTACTGGCATAGCCCTGCTTAGAAACCCCAGAAGTTGAAATTAGCAGTCTGGAATGTTACGCTACCCTCAAAAGTGATACCAAAAGTCTGATACACTGATAACCATGCTTGAGATACTGTCTTCCTGATTAGATTCTATGGATTTAATATGAAATTACTTCTGTTATGCTAGAATGAACCTCTGACACAGGCCCCAGTTGCCAAAAAGCCTGCTCAGCTGCCTGGAAAGCCAACTCAAGTTGTTAAGCCAATTAGAGTGCCATCTGCTGTAGCTGAGGAGGAAAGCTCTCCTGAGCATGTGAAACAAGCTACATCGCCCTCCACCCTGGACAAGGCAGAGTCAGTGGATCATCTCCCTCCAGCTGGTAAGGTGAAGGGCTCATCATTCCCAGTGATGCCTGTGCACGAGTCCTTTGCATGAGTTTTGTTTAATTCTTTGGTAAAGACTTCTTTTCATTATATTTTGGCTGAGAGCTTGTGAGTGTGTGATATAGATTTCCTCTGACAGGAGCCTCAATATATTTGCTTGCTGAATGGCAGACCCAAACCATCCATGCGGTTTTATTTCACAGAGGCAGCACGTGTAATTATAAGGTTGATTGGGTTTTTAATTGATTTTGATGTAACAAGCGTATTGATTCATAATATTCAACTCTGTTCATAGTTGAACTGCGCTCTCATTAGAGTGAACGGCTTGCTAGCGTGAATTATTCATTGGTCTAATGCAGCTTCCTACATGAAACAGTAGCTGCTGTCCAGTGTTTCATCCAACGATATCAAACTGGTGTATAGGCAGTAATTCATCGATCTCTAGCCCTTCTATCACTGAGGTCACTAAGCAGTTTTCTGTACAAGATTAATTGTATAGATAGTAAGTGATGGCCACTGCCTCACTGGGTAGTTTGGGCATGCAGCAGCAGCATCCTGGCTCTCTCTGGTTCTGTTGTCATGCCATGATTGTAATCCTGTCCTTCCGTCCTGCCCTGGGCAGTTCTCTCAGGACAAAGCAGAACTGCCTGGTTGGCTGATGCAAGTTCTTGTGCAGAGCGCAAAGGCATTTCACAGTGCCACCTGACAGATTCTCTCTAGAAAATTCCATGACTCATTTTATGAAGAACATTAAAACGTAGAAGTTGTCTATTTTGGCTTTGAAAATTTATGAATCCTCATGAAATTAGGTTTGTGCAACATCAGATGGCATTTCTCTTAAATTAATTGACCTGGACTTGGTGAAGGAAGTGCTAACACCTGTCTGTGGTGTTACCTGGTAATTAATTACTCAATAATCTCTCCTGGGCATTTCAAGTACCTTAAAATAAGACCAATAGGTGTAACAAAAACTTAGATTCCTACTGACTTCATCTTCACAACAACATGCCAGTACTTCGCTATCATAAAGCTATCTTTCACTAGTCAAACTCTATTCTGTGATCCAAACATAACCTTCTTCCCTCCCCCAAAATTAAGAAGTACAGCATACATCTGACCATAAACTGTGAATTTTTTTCCCTTTTTTCTTTTTTTTTTTTTGTCAATGTGTCTGAGGCATTAAGAGGTGTGGGAGTGGAGTAAAACATTTACACTTAGACCTATGCCAGGAACGTCAAGGAGCCAAGATCAGTAGGATTAATGGCTTTGTTCAGTCCATTCTTCACAGATTTTCTTTGAAAACACCTGTGTTCTGCATCTCGGCCTCACAGAGCACACTGTGTTCTGGCTGTTTTGTCTCAGTGAAAACTGGGCTAGCTACCTCGTCTAATTGGTTGTGGCTGATTGGGCAAGTTGCTCACAACAGCAGGGCAGCAGGCTCTTTTGCAAGGACAGGACAGGATAGGATAGTCATCTGACAGCAGTAAGCAGTGTGAGTGTCATTGGTGCATTTATTTGCTGAGACAGGCACCTCTTGCAAGTGCTGTTTAGCTCGTGTTATCACTAAGCTTGTGTAGTAGAGTGCACTGGTGAATACAACACAAGTATCTTTGGAAGTGGCTGTAATCAGCTCTTTCCAAAGTGAGGTACACAAAGAGGCAGAATGCACTGACCTGTTACATGGTAAAGCAATGTTTTCTGACTTGTGGGATTGTTCTTATTGCTTTGGGAAGGAAAGAAAAGACCCAAGAATGAATAAGAAACAAAAAGATAACAAGGAGTTATAAATAAGCAGAGGTGGATATGTCTGAATGGCCTGCACACATTGGCTTATCTGTTTTCTATGACAGATCAATTGAGAGGATAGAAATGAGTATAGAAGAACCCTGTTTTCAGAGTTCATGTGCTCATGCAGGGTTCATGTGCTATTCACTGTCCTTTACAAATTTAAATGTCAAGCTGAAAGTTTGAATTGAGCTTTTGCTATTTACCAGTCAGCAGTACTGTAGTCTGTGTCTTCTGCCTACAAATACGGGGCTGTAAGTTCTGTTTTGGCACTTATATATAAGTATCTTTGTGAAGTGCCGTGAGATTAATTTATTTTTTTAATGTAGGATGCCATGATATAAGGAAGTGTGTTGTTTATTGGCCAGTGTCAATTTCAATGAAGTGCAGTAAGGAAATGTCCTTAGCTTATGTCTGTACTTTTACTGACCTTTCTCTGGCTAAAAAATGAACATGATAAACCTGTTTCAGGGCCATGACAGTGTCAGATGAGTGAGTTATACAATTTTTTTTTCCAGCTAGGCAACAGCTGGAATTTCTGGAGAACAGAAAGAAGCAGTACATGAAGGCAGCCGTCAAAGCAAAGAAGGAAAATAACCTTGAACAGGCTAAAATGTATCTCAGAACAGCTAAGAGCTTTGACCCAAAGATTGAGGAAGCAAAACGTGGCAAACCTGTTGATATTTCCAAGGTTAGTAGGACTGCTAGTATTCTGCTTTGTATCATTTTCTTGGACATCTAAGTGCATACTTCAAACACTGATTTAATAATGTTTCTTGACACAAACTT
Source organism: Aythya ferina (assembly GCF_964211825.1). Classification (NCBI taxonomy): domain Eukaryota; kingdom Metazoa; phylum Chordata; class Aves; order Anseriformes; family Anatidae; genus Aythya; species Aythya ferina. The sequence goes on along the minus strand of NC_140304.1, from coordinate 27,387,399 downwards.
AAAATCAGTTAAAACTGCCTAAATAGCAAATGTGGATACTAAGCCCTGAAATTCCCGTATATCTTGGTCTTGTTTGCTTTTCTACTCCTCACATATGCCAGGTTCTGAGAAAATTCAGTTTCCACGAACCATTTGCTCCCTGATGTACAGTGGCACACCTAAACCATGCAGCTTGGGAGTATTTCCTGGGTTTAGGGTGTGAGTACACCTCCTGGTTATGAACTAACTCCATTTTGGGATGAGGATCGGATGTATGTGATCCAGTGATGCCCTAGTTCTTATTGGTTTATGGGTAGGTGTGGAAACCACACTGCACTGTAATAGCTCTCATGACCTGAATAATCAGGGAGCTAGGCCTGTGAGACATTTTGCAGAGTCTTACGACTTAAGTAATTGTCAGACAGTGGTATAAGTAGTGGTTGGTTTGGAATTACCTTGAGAATAAAAACGGCTTGTCTCCCTTCACTGACCTTTCCATACATTCTGACTGCTTTTCCGCTACTTCATTATTTCTTACAAGCCCCTTACAAGGGCTCTGAAATGTGGTGTTCTTGTGTTGCAGCTGCCATCACCCCCCACAGATGATGAGGGTGATTTTATCTTCATACACCATGAAGATCTCAAAGTGTCCCAGAAAGCAGAGGAAGTATACGCACAGCTCATAAAATTGCTGAAGGACCAACATGAGGTAACCGGTTTATCCATTTTAGAAATGCCTTTTTAAAACAAACAAACAAACAAACAAAATTTCCATGGGTTTTATTAATATTCTTTTAAGATATTTCTGATTATGTGTCCTAGAGCAAACAATTTTTAGAGTTGTATTGTCCACTAGTTGAAGTTAGAGGGTATGCTTGGAGGTTTGGGACTGTCAAATTATCACTGTTAGATGTGGGTAATCAGGTTTGAGAATAGTACCTGAATGAGTAAGACTAGCCCTTGGGTGAAACTCATCTCTAGAAATTAAGTGATTTAAAAAGTAGTAGGACAGCGCAGCTCAAATAAATTCTGTGCTTGGCTTTAGACTTAAAGTACTGGGGGATGGATGGTTTTGGGTGATTTGGGAAGACTCTGGATTTTGGCTTTTCTTAAATTAGGTGGTCATCAGCTTCAAAACTTGCTGCCAATGATGAATTTGTGAGTAAAGATCGTTATTAATTGCATCTGTATTTGTATACAAACAGAGATGTTTGCAGTATTCCAAGCAGTTCATGCACCTGGGAAATGTAGCTGAAACAACTCGGTAAGACCTGCTGCCTGCTGTTAGGCTTCCCAAAATGTGAGCATTTCACACTTGGGTCCCCTGATGCCCCTAAAGATGACAGGGGTACAGGTTGCTACAGTTCTCCTTGTGAAAGGCTTGGTAGCTGTGAGGCCTACAGCTCCAAGATGCTCTCAGAGCTCCCCTGTGAGGCTTACCCTGTGCCCTGTATCAGGCAGAATGCTCTGTTTGATGTTGCATTGTGTGTGTAACTTCTCTATTGCTTTTACTTAGGTTTGAGAAACTGGCACAAGGTTGTAAAAAGGACTTAGACATCCTACAGCTTGCACAAGCACAAGGAATGGATCCTCCAAGCCATCACTTTGAGGAGAGAACCTTTAAAATGATAAGGTACGCTCTGCTGCTTTAGCCACTTTTCCTTCCTCTGCCTATCTCACTCAATCTTGGTGTCTTTGGGCTCTGTTCTTGGCATTTTCCACTATTCCTTAGACGTGTTTTTTTATCTTTGTTCGTGCTCTTTCCTTGCTCTTCTGTAACTTATGAAGATCATCTGCGTAGGAATATGCTATTGAAAAAGTCCTGACAAATACCAATGGTATCCTGGTCTGGCAGCGGATCAGGTGGTGTTGGGATGCTGGGGTGAATACACTTCTTTGTCTTTATTTTTTCACAGGATATTTTCTGAGCTCAACAGCACAGAAATGCACCTTCTTATTGTCAGGGGGATAAACCTCCCAGCTCCGCCAGGTATGAAAGCACAAAGTAGTGTGGTCTTTTTCTCTGAGTATGTAGGGTGAAGTAGTGAGGAACATGATCTTCTACCTTGAAGACCACTCAAGGATCAGACCTTTGTAGCCAGTACTCATTGAAACAAAATAGCTAGGTTTCAGGCTCAAACAACACAAAACAAGCACCACCCTTAAGCAGTGTTAAAAACACAAACTAAACCAACAGAAGAATAAAGAGAATCTGTTCCTACTGCACAGAGGGAAGAACTTTAAATCTGTCAAAGGTTCACTTACAGCTGGGTCATAGTTTAAATTTCATGTGCATATTGTATTTTGTTCTGACTACCTTCTGTAATGCTGCACCATCCTTCCATGTTCTGACCCCTCAGCAGACAGGAGTTGCTCTTGTCAACATCACTGCTGCTAGTTCCTTCTTTTGAGGGGCTTGTAAACAATTCGTGCTAGATTAGATTGTCTAAGGACTAACAAAAGCATTAAGAAAGTGAGTGTTTTCTTTTGGATGCCAGCTTTCTATGGATTTCAGATTGATGGATGGTTTTTATTTCAGCTGCTGTTAAGTAACAGGCCACAAGTTGGGTAGAAAATCAGTTAGGCACTTTTGAAAATCCTGCTCAAAATTACAGATGCAGTGAAATTATTTGTATTAGCTGTTCAGACTGACTTATTATTCTCTCATTCAGGTGTGGCACCAAAAGATTTAGATGCATTCGTGAAGTTTGAATTTCATTACCCAAGCACGGTGAGTGTGTGTCCTGACTTCTGTTCCTCAGTCTGTGACCCTTGCCATTGTATTAGCTTGTGAGGGCTTCTAGGAGGGAGTGCAGGCTTTCTTCTGGAAAGGGAGAAAACACTTCTAGACATACTGCTTCAACATATTTAAAAAAAACAACCTTTTTTTTTTCTTAACTTTTTTTCTTTAATACTTAACTCTGTGACAGTCCAAAGCCTAGTTTCTTACCTACTAATAAATTTAGCAGCAATTCCACTAAGATAGATTCAGTTACCTGTGGGAAATTGGTCGTGGTCAGATCATGTTTGTGTTTGAGTTACACAGGACTTCAATGGATGAGCGCGCCCCATTAGGATGGCTGAAAACAGCATTGGTCTGTGGGAGCAATTTTCTGGGGAATGAGTAATAATCAACAAAATTGATTTTAATCTGTTTTGTTATTAAAAAAAAAAAAAAAAAAAGAAAAAAGAAAAAAAAAGCCAGATTTCTACTGCTTAGCTAAGAAGCAAATACATGACCTTTCCCTTCATAGCTCAAGACAGTTTTACAAAGTAGCTGCAATAATTAGGTCACATTGTCCTTGTGCAGTCTCCAGAGATTTAGTTTGTACTCTGCTTTAGGTTAAAAGTTAATTTATTTTGGTGACAGATTGATTGTCAGGCAAAATAATAGTAGGACAATTCCCTGGATGATTTGTGATGAATTCCTTATTATTCCAACTAATGCAGAAGCAACAGAATTACTGTGTTGCAGAATGTGCATAGTTTGTCGTGTGACTTAGCAGCAGTCAGGAACTTCATGATGATTGGATTGAATTGAATGTGACCATGCAGCTTATCTGGGGCACTTGTATTTAATGTTTTGTCGTCTTCTTTATCTAGTAGTATTATTGCAACCACAATGAAATGCAAATATTTTAGTCTTCAGTGTACCATGAATCCTTTTTATCATTTAGATAATGCCCTTCTGAACCTCAAATTTCTTGTATAGGTATAAAAAAGAGCTGGTAATAAATTAGTTACTACTCTTTATATTGAAACAGTATCTGATGTTTTTATGTAACCTGTGTCTCTTTTAATAGGAGCAACCTCAAAAGAGCAAAACACCTGTAATTAACAATAACAATTGTCCAGGTTAGTACTTCTTCTGGGACAAAGGAAAAAACAACATGCATTAGAAATTACTGGAGAGGACCAGGCAGTCTTACGCTACGAATCAGGCAGGAGGGTCTCCCACCACCTTTTTTCATGTTTGTTATCAATGGGCATGTTAGAAGGTGAAGTCCAGCAGTGACAGCACTGCTTCACCCTCATCCCAAAATTGGTGGTAGCTATTGTGTCATGAATTAGTGAAATGACCAAGTTACCACTCATGTTCCAGCTGTTGCTGTCAACCCTGCTGGGGGATGGTCCAGACATTTTCCTTATTACATAAGTTAAATTATTAATTCCAAACTCTCCAGGGATCAGATCCTTTTCAGTCAGATTCTGCTGATCTGCTGGTGTTTCCAAATCTGTCAAAGCGTCACTGTAGAAATAGGGTGGTTGTTTTTGTTACAATGGTGTGTCTTGAGACTGAAATACTTTCGTTGTACCTTTTGAAAGACATCCCTTTGTACTTAGAAAACACCAGTATTAGACTTACCATGCACAATCATCTTGCACTTTGAGTTTGGTTTATCACTATATTATTTTTTTCTGTTCTTGCAGCAAGTGCCATCTAGTATCAAAACTTTGAAATCAATACACAAATTGCTAGTTTTGAGTTTATCTCAAAACTAACACGATGTTGTAAGACCTTCTGATAAAAGGGCACCTGTTGCATAGTTCTTACTATGCTCTGTAATGAAACTGATGCTAAAACAGCATTAGTTGTGTTGTTAGAACACCCATTCCCAGTCACCCCAACCTAATTTCTTAAATGAGCCAAACAGATAAACAGAGATATGGGTATGTACACATAATAGAACACTGAGCTTAATTTGATTTTCACAGCTTTCTTTCATTTGTCTGTATTTTGACTGTAGAATACAACCAGTTGTTCAAGCTGAACATCAACCGAAATCACCGAGGTTTCCGACGAGCAATTCGCTCCAAAGGAATTAAATTTGAAGTATTTCATAAAGGGTAAGTTCACAGTTTGCTCCTCCTCATTGCTTCTTTTGTAAGGATTGGAAAGGGTGTTGTAGCTGAAATTTATGAAGCAAAAGCATATGATTTATCTTTAACTTGGCAATAAAAAGCTGTCTCGTTCTCGTGTCTGAGAAATCCTTTCAAAATACGCCTGATCTCTGTATCTTCCCCTAGGGGGGAAAAAGCAAAAGTTAAGTAACTTGGCTCATAAGTAGAAGATCAGTTGAGGATTAGTGCATTAAGAGAAATTGATGAGAAGAAGGTAATGATTCAGCATCAAGTTGTTTGATTCTTGTCCAATTTGTTTTTAATTATCTGAACTAGAAGATGTAAGTGCTGTATGGAATAACTTCGTAGAATAATGAAGTTCAGGTGACAGCAAAATATTAACAGCGGTAAAGCAGATGACAGAGATGGCAGAACTAGTTTTATTTTCAGAGGATCTTAAAGTACCTGCTGACTGCTGCTAGCAAACTGTTAGACTATATTGAGAGAGAGAGAGAGACTGCTCTCATCTCAGAGATATACAGGATGAGATAAATATTAGCTATTGGTAACACCAAAGGGAATCATCCTATGTCTAGGCTTATTACTGATTTGTTCAAAATCTGGATGACCTCTACTCACTAATCCCACTGTTAGCTGTGATCCATGACTTGGATGAGATGTTAGATAACCTGTTTCTGTCTTGGCAGCTCTTTGTGGTGTTCTTTGCTGTTGGGATATGCAGAAATGATCCATAGTTTCTCTGAGATGGTTTTAAAGTCTCTTAATTTGTGAGGAAAAGCCCCACTGTTTTTATTACAGATCTTCTTTTGTATCTCCATTGAAACTGTAGCTAACTCTTCCTCTGTCAGTCCAGACTGCTCCTCTGCTCTGTTGTTCACGATTTCACTGTTGGAGATCCTGCCTGTTTTGCACAGATCTGTTATGTTTTAAACAAATGTAAACACTTTTTTTCCCCTTATTTTCTGCATACCATTGCACACATGGGGCATATCTTAGGCTCTTACCATCTGGAACTGTGCACGTTCTTAGGTTCTGAGCTCGGGCTTGAGTTCACCCATTGGGAAATATTCTCCAGTGATTCATGAAACTGTGTGCCAGCTCCAGATTGGCCTTTGAAGCCTTTCTGAAGATAAGCACAAAAATCTATGTGAGATTTCTCTTCTGGCTCTGAGGTTTTTTGTTCTTAGAACAGGAATCTAACAAGTTAATATACGTTTAGGAATATAGAACAAACATACACAAAAAAAGGGAGTGGGAGGTGGCAGTTCCCCGTGGCATATAGCAACAGGGAAAGAAAAGAAGAGATGCACTGTGACCACCTCCCCTTCCCATCTTCTCAGGACAGAAGGGGGCTGCCACTCCCCCTATAAACTGTGTTTATGCACAACAGCTTACAGAAGCTTACAGGGCATGCTTCCTGCTGTGGTATGTGACACCCAAGATACCAAACAGGCCCAGCTGCCACCCCTTCACAGCAGTATTCCTGCTGTCTGCGTTTGCTTCTTGCCGTTGATTTGCCTGCTTACCCACAGCCCTGGAACAGCGGAGAAAGGAGAGGATCACGCAAACCAGGCTCTTTTCAAAAGACTGTCAGCTCATGGTCTTTCTCCAGAATAATACAGAAATGCTGGTGGATGTTAGAGATTAAGGGTAGCTCTTTGTCCATCTCCCACGATAGCTCTTTGTCCATCTCTGATGAATTCTTTTCTCTCAGTGAGCAAAGAGAACTTTTTTTCTGGTCATATAAATTAATCTTCAATTTAGAAAACTTTTAAGTGAAAACCCAGCAATGTATTTTTCCAAAGGAGAAGTCTCTCCTTAAACTTCTGAAATCTTCTGAAGATAAAAGGAGATTTCCCCAGAGTTGTTTCTGAAGCCATAGCCTACAGCATGTTCGTTCTTCACTGCAGACTCCCTAGAACTGAGCAGTGAGGAACCAGTTGGTACTGCTTCTTGGACTAGAAAATGGAAAAATGCTAAAAAATCAGCTAGAATAATCACTACTTCTCTTCTGAAGTCTATGAACAAAGTGTCCAGCATGCTGCAGTACAGTTATGTAATCCTTCATTTTAAGGTGTGTGTGAAGTAAAGTATCCTAGCATGTAAGCCAACCAATTCTACTCTTTTCTAAACAATTTTGAAAGTCTACGGGACTATTAATGGAGAATACAGCCTTATTTGGAAGGCTTCCTGCCAACAAAATTACTAGGAGTCATATTTGGAGGCATCACATACAGCCCTTGATGTACTTACGGCATTGTTTGTCTCCGATAACAGCAATTTCTGCTGAGATGGACAAATTGACAAATAAGTAGTCTGAGCAACTGATCTAGAGCTGTTCACTCTCTTTCTCATTCTGCTGCTAGTAAAGCGACACAGGCAAACCAAAAAACAGCTTTGGTGTGACCTCCCCTGGTCATTCTCAGATGTCTTTGGAACATAATTCTTACTTCCTCTCAGGATTCTGTAAACAAAAAGTGCCTTGCAGTAGAACCCATGTCTGGAATCGGTCTGAAAGCGAAGAGAGGAAGTACTGGTTGTGTTGAGGTTTCCAAGAAGGTGATGCATGTTCTTTCAACAAATTAAAAAAAAATAATCAATGATGTTCATCCTCGAGGCTCTGATGAATGAAGTGCATCGAAGATGGACATCTTGCTGGTAAAACTGTTAAACAGAAGTGCCTGTAGCAGAGAAAAGTCCAAAGCTGGTTCTTTTCCTCACAGATAAAAACATTCTGTGTTTAATTTCAGCAGAAGAGAAATTGTGAAGTTACAGTTCTGTAGTGTTAGAACAATCAATGTGAAGGTGAATCAAAATAATTGCCAAAATTAAATGTTCTTACTTGTTGAAATTGAGTGTTTTAATTTATCAAGATTAAACAGAATGATTCATGTAACTTTTTCCTAATAAGTAGTTTGCCAAAACAAGCACGTGCCTGTGAAATGTTTATTTTCATGAAATGCAACTTCCTTGGGAAACTCTTCAGCCTGTTGTACTGCCCCTTGTAGAAGACAGCTGTTTGTCCTGGCTGCTCAGCCATTCTTCCTCATCTCCTTGTGCAGGGACGAAAGCTACTGCCACTGTGAGTGGTAGTTTAGGGCATGACTGTCTGTCCTGACTGTTCTCCTCTCCAATTTGGTTGTAAGAGAATAACTAGAAAATGAGTGCTTCAGTATCTTGCCCTTGTAGTCCAGTTAACTGAGGGTTTGCCCCTTTCACTCTGGTTGTATGGTTCTACTAGCGTGACTTGACAACATCTTGGATGCCTTGATTGTACAAATAGTGAAGGCATCTTACTTTCCTTTTTCCTAATGGTCTGAAAAACTTTGCCCTTTCCACTAAGGAAGATTTCTTTGAAACAGGTCCTTCTTCAGAAGTGACAAGCAGGTGGGGACAGCACACTTGAAACTGGACAAGCTGGAATCAGAATGTGAAGTTAGAGAGATCATCGAGGTAAGTTTTTTGGGTGAGATGTTCTTCTAGTAAGTAGTGTTTGAACATGAAGGAAAAATGACGGCTTTCTTTGTTAGGACCAGAAATTCAGGTGCTCCCCAGAAATGCTTGTGTTAGTAGCCAACAGATCAAAAGGTTGAACAAAGACTGCCAGAGTGGGTAGAGAGCTTCCAGAGGACCCAGTAGGAGATCACAGAGAAAGCCTTGAAGTCCCTGAGGCTGCAGCACAGACTTGCTCTGGGCACTGCTGTGCTTCGTGTCCCCTGGGCTGCCCGAGGAGTCTGTCTGTACTTGGGGGCAGGACACGTGGTGCTGGGCAGGTGGAGCTAACACAGCCCCTGGGAAAGCTGCTTTGCACGGTGCTGTGGAGGGCCTGCTCTGCTGAATTCTGCATTGTGGATGTGGGGAAGCACGTGGCTGCAATGCCTCCCAGCCCTGCCGTCATTTGCAGGTGATCCCTGTCATCTTCTGGTTACAGAGGAACAGTCAGTGGTTGCCTGAGGCACTATAGTTTGACATTGCTGTTTGTGTGTGTGCTAACTGCCCTTCTTTTTGTGGTTCTTTCAGATTTTTGATGGCAGGAAACCCACTGGAGGGAAACTGGAGGTAAAAGTGAGACTCAGGGAGCCCCTCAGCGGTCAGGATCTTCAAACAATTACAGAAAACTGGCTGGTCCTTGAACACTAGTTCCTACATGAGGTATGAATATGGCATCTGAAGATGGTCTCGCCAGAACTTGACAGGGCTACAGATAAACTCTGCATGGAATTAAGGCTTTTGTTGACGTTGACCTAATTGCATGGCTTTAATACCATTCATCTTTATAGTTGTAGTGGTGAGCTGATACAATTTCAGAAATGAAGTTACAGAATCTTCATCTTATTGGTTTGTATATCAGAGGTGCTATTCAATCACTTGAAATGCAGGGAGCATCAACTTCATTAAGGATATTTAGAAAATAGGATTGACAAGCCCCTTGGAAGGCGCTTTCTGTCCCTCCTTACTAGTTACAAGGAACCCTTCATAGTCAGCAAGGAGCTTTCTTCCCCTACAAGAAGCTAGAGAAGGGCATTTGGTCCATGAAGTTCTGAATGCTTGGCTCCATCTGAGCCAATCTCTATTGGTAATCAACTTTTTTCTGGATCCTTGAGGGTTTTGGGGAGGGAGAATCTAGAGTTGAATATAGGCTATCTAAAGAACTGTGCCTGGTGCCCACCATGCTCTGACCCAGTACAGAAGAAAAGCTGTGTGCTGCCAATGTGGCTCTGTTCAAAGGATGAAAACAAGGTCAGCTTCCTCTTTCTGCCAGCCCTGCCATTATGGAAACTGCTTGTGTTCCTTTCTCAACCTCTGCTTTTTAGGTATCACAAATTCTTCTTTAAAAAATAATTAGTGATTTTCTGCATAAGATTATTGAAAAATCAGTACCAGAAATCCAGCTGACTCTAATTCCATCTATTGTCATCTATGTCTTAAAATCACTTTTAATTATATAGTGACATAATTTAATTTCTCCAGGACTTAGAACACAAATTGGAGACACGTGGCAGAATTGCTGTTTAATGTGCTACTGTACTTACTGCTACTTATCTGCTAATACTTTGTCAAGCAATTTTGTTTTCTTTTTTCTTTCCCAGATCCACAAGAATGCTAAGAGGTGTGGGATGGACGCGTGTGTGGAGATGCTGCTAGCTGCAAGCACCAAAGACGTTAAACGAATGCACTACTGAACCTAATGTCTATTTTGGTAACAGCCATAGTGCTTATTAACAACTTTAAGGCAACTGTAAGGCTCTGGAAATTTGCTGCTGCAGGGTGTTGTTCTTTGTCTACACAAAATAGACAGAATTGCCTTAATGTGGGACTACTAACGTAGCACCAGGATGAATGTTACATTAACTATGCATAGTGGTGTGTGAAAGGTTTAGCCCTGTAAAAAATTCACCAAGACAGTGCAAAAGCTTTTCAGTCATTTCACAGGTAAGACCTTCACTAATTATTATTTTTTTAAATGTGTACGAGCACCCAACACGGTACAGCGGACAGTTTGCTACCGTTTCCTTGTGTCCTTTCTTATCAAGGCCTGTTGTTCCCACCACCCCCTGCCCAGTATCAGTCCTGAAATAGAGGAGTGAGAGCGCAGGCAGAAATCTAGCAGCAGTGTCTCCCCTCCTCCTGCGTGCATGCTGCTGCAACAAGAAGTTGAACTTCTCAGGATCCTGCCTTTCAGGAGAAAAGGACACAACGTGTCTTAGCAGCAGGTGTTTGCAGATCTATGTTTTCATTCTGGCTGCCATGCTTGCTGCACTGCTTTTTCCAGTGCAGCCTGGGTACTGTGCCTTCATCCTTTTTATTTTTCCTTTGTTGGTTTATTTAAAAAAAGAAAAAAAAAAAAAAAAAAAGGTATGCTAGATTGCTGCTTCCCAGATGTTTTTTTTTGTTGTTGTTTTGTTTTTGTTTTTTCAAAAATAGCCTTTTGTGGTTCTTCCAGGTGATGGGAAAACAGCCACTCGTTGTTGTGTAGAAAACTGGATTACGACCATTTTCAGGAATGCTTTTAATTAGCAGCATACAAAAGATGGTACCAAATAAGTTTCTGTTCATAAATCTCTGTGAGCTAACAGAAAGGTCTGATCTCAGAGGAGAGGATGTGCCTGCACTGGGGAGTGGGGGTGCTGCTGTGCCAGCTGTTAGGTAGGGCGAGGTTGTAGGCAGAAAGGAGTCCAGACACATAAGGCAGCGCTGCCTCTGTCTTCCTGAGCAGATGAAGACAATACAGTATTTAGTTTTTAATTTCAATAAATTTAATATACAAAACTACATGTTGAAAATAAAAATATAATATGCAGTTTTTTGCAGTGTTAACTAACTGAATTTTAAAAGTACAATTTTTTTCTAAAACAAGTACTCATTTCTTAACAACATGGTAATTAAGGTCATTTAAAAGGCTATGGTTGAAGCAAACATGTCAGTCACCAGTTGATAGTGTTTTGCACAAACATAATCCAAACTTAAATGACATTTGGGGCAAGGGAAGAGAAGATAATTTTTTTTTTCACCTCTTTTACTGCATCATTAAGCATAACAATGCAACTAAGGTAACTGGGAAGCTGCTGCTGTGGCAAAGCTGGAGTGCAGTCTCTAGAAGGATTTTTTTTTTCCTTAGTTTATGGAACTCTCTTCCAGATACCGAATCTTTGCCTACACCATGTAGTGCTGCGCTGTGTCCTGAAGTGTGCAGGTGCAGTGTGCAGAAGGGAGTTTGAAAGTAACCTTAGTCCTGCTCCACTGCACAAATACGTAGGAAGGCTTTTATTGATTGGGTAATAGCTTAAGGTTTGTTGATCACGAATGGTTAAGCCACCTTTTCCCAAACGCCAGAGGTAAGGTTTTACTTGGGTGTACACGTAAAAGGGTGAGTGGTTCTAGTGTGCTACCTCTTGCTGGCCAGCTTTTGTTTCTGGAGTTAGACCCCAGTACCGTGGCCTTTCTTCTCCAAATGTTTGGTGGTGACAGCTGTAATTTGCTACAAATTTGTAAGACTTTGTTTTTTTTGTTGTTTTTAAAGCAGTAGCCATTTATTCACCAATGCACTCTGTACATATTCTGTGCTGTCTTTATGTAAAATACATTGCTATGTGTACAGTTACCTCTTTGTTTGCCCAGCTAATGCTGTATACGCGTCTAAAAAACATAGCATCAGCCTCACAGTAGCCTTGCGCTTCCCTTGGTATTTGAAAGGACACCTGTATGACTCACATACAGCAGAAACCAAGCACTCCCCGCTGCATCCACCAGAGCCAACTGCAAGTAGGGCCAATGCAAGGTCAGAGGTAACTGTGTTAACCCTAAATAGTCCCTCCCTTTCCAAATTAGTTTTCTGTATAGACAGCAGGGGAGATTGTTCATCTCCTCCCTGGGAGAGACTCAACAACTGCTTTGCATGGCTCAACAAATCTGCTTTGAGTTTTTTTTCCACTAGTTAGCAGCAGTCCATGGAGACGATTTAATTCACTAAGACTGTGGAACCACGCCTCCTCTGGCCAAGTCTCAAGTCCAGCTTCACGAGGTTGTGGCAGACATGAGCAGCTGCTTCCCTTACTAATGCCCTCGCAGGTGAGGCCAAGAGCACTGGGCCAAGTGCAAGTTTTCAGAGCTGACCAGAAAGCCTTTTTCAGCAAAACATGCAAAAACAGCCACTCTATACTTGTATCACAGGTAAGCTATTACATGGTGCTGCTAATATGAAGTGCGAGCTGTCTTGTAGTACATGACACTAGCATTACACTACAGCATACAGCAGGGAGGAGACTTAAAGCTGCCCTGGGTGTTACTTCTCTTTAAAAAGCAGGACCTACTGGGGAAAAGGAATGAATTAATAACTGCACTTTAGGGCTAATATTTCCTCTGCCTGTGACAGGTATCTGAACTTCATACAGATTTGTAAACAAAGTAGAGAATAGCAGAGCTGTTCTAGGCGATTACAGAAGTCTGCCAAGGTGACAAGTTTTTTCATAGTAAATGGGGGGAGGAAAGGTAAACTAGCCTATTTCACACACAAAGCTGCAGTTTACATAATACCGCTTCCAGAGAGATGCCTGCCCTTCTCATTTGGACTCACATACAAACGTCATTATGGCTAGGTAATTTTTCCACATCTCTCAAAGGCTACCTTAAACAGCTTTCAACCAATAATCTGGTCAAAATAATGTAAACGTTACTTTTTAATGTCTACAGAATAATCAAACACGGCATTATGATGAGGTCAGAATGGAGGTCTTGATTGTTGTTACTTACTTGTCCATCTACAACCAGTACAAGATTGGAGTTTCACTTTTTATTTATGCCCCAGTGATCTTTGCACCCGTTTGAGCATTTAGAGTACATGACTGTAAGTCTTTAAACATGAGCATTTTTCTAAACAATAACAGAAGTGTATTAGCTGCAAGGATAGCATAGCCATGTTGTAGTATAGAAGCTGCCCTGATCCTCTGGTTGTTGACAATGCATAGAAGATTTAGAATTATGGAACAACTGTCCCTCCCACCTCCCTCCCCCCAATCCCCTTAATAGTGTTACCAAAAGCTTAATTTTCCAGTTTTAAAGTGCAAATGATTCAGATACAACTGCTGCTGGAACAGGTCTGAACAGAAAATGAAGTCCTCTTATGAGATGTTTTCCAGAATATAAAAGATGAGCTCCATTATGACTGGCCCCTCGTTCAACTGACAGGCCCCTCCATGAATCACTGGAACTAAGGCACTGTCCAGGTCATTCATGTACTGCGAGGGCAGTGGCTGTCCGTTACTCCCAGCTTGATAACCAACCTAAAGAAACACAAAGCACAAGTAGGTTTCGCACAGACTAGGATACAAGGCTCTGGGTCACTGAATGCCATGTAGCCACTTCTCCACTTGGTTTTGGTCTGCTCTAGCTGCCCAAGCACTGCCTAGACTAAAGGAGCTTTTACTCTTAACCCTGCTGCTTTACCAAAGCAGATCTTTCAGATCAGCAAGACCTGCACTGTGCGCTATCAGATTCAGTCATGCAGTATTTAAAAGCAGGGTAATGCTGAGAACACTTCCACTCCCAGGCAAGGCCGGCTGTAGCTGTCTTGCCAAGAGACCTCTCTGTGCTTGTAGCGGTTGCTGTAGGGCACTGTCAAGGGGACCTCCCCTCCCTTTCTCTGCCTCCCATGCAACGTGATCTAAGAAGGGCTGTCCTTGGGCACAACGTCTCATGCTCACCCAAGAATACATTTAATCTGCTCCCATCTTTAACTTCTGGTGGAAAGGCGAGCTTAGAGTCTTTTTGCAGCATGTGGCAAGCCTCCACCTTTGAGGGCTGTGCACAGGTCTCTGACCACCAGCAGTTGCTGCTAGTGGCATAGAGAGGGTCAGGCCTTGCTGCTTACTTGTGTGCTGCAGTAGCTTTCCTGTTTTAACTGATGGCCCAAAACACCAAATAACAGCACTCCTAGATTAGCATCTGATAGTGGTGGTACTTTAACCAACAGAATAGTTTTCCTTGGTTTTGTGGGAAAAAAACAACAAAGCACCCCCCAATTATTAAACAGACTATTCAAGACTTACTTGATCCGAGTCGAGAGTAACACGCAGCCCAAGCTTAGTCATTCCATCTTCTTTTAAGAGTTTAAGATGAGGACAGAGAGCTAAGCAGAAAGCCTTTGCCACATTTTCAGTCAATCTGCTGTGATCAGCTGGGTCACTCAGACCATTATGTTGCTCATCATTTTCCAGAAAAAACACCTTAAGGAAAGAATTAATTGAGATATTATTTTCTAGAAAACTCCAAATGTTATGTTACTGAGATGCCATTTAAACTTTTTATGAAAGAATACTTGAAGAGATTCTCAGGGAAAACAAGTAAAAGCTTCTGAAGACAAGCCACCGTAGGGGAAACAAACAAAACATCTTCCAAACAACAGATATTTAATAGTTGTGTTGCAGTCCCCAAGTGCTAAGTGTCAGTTTACTTGCAACTCAATTTGAGTGACTTACCTCTGTCCACCGAATGACCTTTCCATTTGCCTTGTACTCTGAGCCATGGAATATCTTCACGCTCGTTATAGACTCCATTGATTTGCCATCAATAGGGCTTACAACACTGCAGAGGGGAGGGAAAGTGGTAAGTTCCTACTTAACCAAAGATACAAGTTGAACAGAGAACACTGCAGAGGAGAAGTATGTCACAGATCAAAAAGCAGTGCCTCTGGTACACCAAAGCCCAACAGGATTGCTGCAGGTTATTGTCATAACTGCAGTGCTCTGCAATTTGAACTACTGCTGCACAGCAACTTGCCGCATCAGCTTAACAGGGCACAGACCAAAACTAGCCTCAGAAGAGAAGTCCCTGAACAAAGGCTTGTCTCAGGGTGCCAAAACCAGTGATCTCGCATACCCCTGCTAGTTGTGCCGATGATGCTAGGCCTGAACCATCATAATGATGAGTGATGACTCCTTAACGCCTGTACCCGTCACAACAACACTTAACCACCATAAGTAATTATGCTGCCGTACACGCTTTTCTTTTGGCTGAACTATCAAGGTAGGAAATGTGCTGTTGGTGTTCAGCAGTTTTCCTTCCAGCACTACTTAATGCAAACGAAGCACCAAGAGTGCAATGTGACCATGACACGCAGGGTTCGGCACTGAGTGTTGGGGCCAGATTAGTGGTTTCCAGTAACTGGATATCAGCAATGGAAAAAGAATCCATAGCACTGACAGCTTTCTAAATTGATGCCCCAAAGCTTTACTGTCTCAGTTCTAGTCTCATTATGTTTAATTGCACCTTGTCACTCAAAACAGAGCCACAAGCTTGTAATTCCTATTGATTTGAGGGCCCATGCACCTCATAAGATCAATTAAAGTTTTAAACAAATACAGTCAAACATGTTGAGCGATTGCTCCTCTGCTTACCCCTTACTAAAGTTTTTATCATCTTCTACCCACTGAATGTGAACATGTTCCTGAGGATCTTCAGCATCTACTTTGCCACAAGTGATGGTGAAGTCTTTCATCTCTCTCAAGGCCTGCCTCAAAGAGTCCATGTTCTCAGCAGTTATCTGGACCATCACTCCATCTAGAGAACCAAAAAATCCTCATAAGCCAAGATAAGCCATAATGAACAGATCCTACTAAAAAAAAAAATAATAAATGCATCCTTCCATCCTTCCTCTTACAAACAACAGAAAAGTTAAAAATCCATTTTAACACTACGCAAGCCCATTTCTGAACTCAGATTCCTAAAACATGCAACACTGATGGATGCTGATTAGTTAAAAAAAAAAAAAAAAAAAAAAAAAAAAAAAAAAAAAAGAAGGATAAAACATGAAGACCATTTACCAGGTAAAGTCAGCTCTATAAACATCCACGTTTGTTTGCCCCAAAACTGACACCTGCTCCAGGTAACACTCAGAAACCAGATGTGACTGCCTCCATTTAGATACCACTCCTGCTAGCACCAGAGGCAGCACTCCAGCACTGACAGTTTTCAGTCTGGTGTATGGTCATGACTTCTTTCTGTCATGTCACACGTGGTAACAGAAGGGTGAACAAAACCAAGAGGCACCACAACAGTGATCCTGACTTATCTTGTTCTCATCGCATCACACAGTAACCTATAAATGCACATTCATAACCGTACATAACGCAGAGCTATTTGGGAACACAGTAAGATTAGTGGGGCTTCCTCTCCCGGTCTGTGTATTACACATTCCGTATTTCTTAGGCTCACAATTTCCTCATTCAGCCCCAACCAGTACACTGGTACCACAATCACAAGCCAGGTATTTCATATTTTACCCTCATTTTCTTGTGTCCCTGTCCTAGAGCATCTGGGTAAGTTCCCCCTCATTAAAGGAAGCAGTTTTCTGGGCTAAAAAGTAAGATAAAGCTGAAGCAGCAGCGTGATTCCAATACCCAAGGCATAACAGCAGAGCCCTGATAACTACAGAGCTGAGCAGCGGTAGAGGGGAAGCAGCGGGCTTGCAGCAAGCAGCTCAGTTCTTACCTTCTACTATACTGGATTTGGCAAGGTAGCCTGAAGAGGATTTTAAAGCTCCACTGAACACAAAGAAGCTGGCACCAGTCACTGCAACAACAACAACAGGAGTGATTTAGTGAGGCTTTCAGCAAAACAATGCCTCGTATGAGAATCAGACAACACAGCTCTATCATCCAGAGAGGCGATTAATTCTAAATCAGAACAAATGCTGCTCAGAGTTACACGACTTTGACACGTTACACACTTGGATATGGAAGGGCAAATCATCCAGTTATTTTCTAAACTGGACAGTAGTTCTGTCAGCATTAATACATGTTCATATTTTGTGACTCCCTCTCCCCACAAATGCCTCTGTTTCAGGACTATTAATTTAGGATAACCAGTTACATAATTCACTTCTAGAAGTTCTCACACAACTGGCTAAGATTGTGTGAGCTGCCTATGGATCCCACTGACACCAATCCCCAGGAAAGACCACAGCTCAAAGCCAGCTGATCTAAAATAAGATTTTCTTAAATGATCACTGAGCATCATGAAGTACGTGCTGGAAATCCCTCCGCTCATCCCATATGTAAAACAAGCAGAACTCAGGTAAGACTACCAGCCCCAAGGGATATCCCATGCCAGTATACTCCCTGGATATGGGGATACTTGCCAAACAAAAGCTGTTCTCTGTCTTGCTTGTTCTCATAAATGTCTTTGTCAGAAATTTTCCCAAAACCCCAGTACTGACATTCTCAGAACACTGCTGCTGCATCATTTCAGCCTTTTGTACCAAGCATAAAGCCTGGAAACTAGACAGTCTAATTGAAGTGAACACAAGGAGCTTCCTGAAGATGCTCTGTTAGAAAGCTGCTGCTATTGGTTATTCCTATCCACCTTTTCCTCCCACTAAACCTCATCTTCCTCCTTTGAAATAGTTTTATAGAGGTAGAGCACAGGCAACCACAGCCCCACCTCCAGGCTCCAACAACGCCAAAGGCTGCTCTTGCTATTAATGTCGAGGTGTTGCCTCAGCCAGTCACAGCACTGTGACCTCTGGAGCACCGCACGTCCTAAGCTGTATTGTGCAAGCAGCATTACCGTATTTACAAGGGAGCAAGCTGTTGGGGGCTTTATTTTATGTCTGCTGGATCTACGGAGCTGCCAGCACACCTCAGACAAATTCAGAACAGCACTGCTGACCTAGGAAGTGTGATGTGGACTGTACACAGGACACAAATGGCATAGCATGCCCCTCGACATCTGAGGTCATGGATTCTGCAAGGGGAATAAAGCACTGAGGCAGTAAAGGGCATACAGAGCAACGTGGTACTGTCCCTTGTGTTGCAGGTCTAACTCACAAAGCTGCCCATTCAGGAACGCCAGTAGTCACAATTACTTTCTCTGAACTTCTAGCAAAAACAGTGAAATACAAACCAACCCCGCCAGGTTCACAAAGCCACATGCTGTAATGGCATAAGTATGGCAAAAAGAAGTCATGCAGACCACCATGAGGGAACAGCCTCCTCGTGAACCCTGTCCTCACCCTTCCTCGGCTGATTATGGATGCTGATGGCCTGTGTCTGGTAATTCCCGTCATCGTTCTGAACACACACCAGATGCGAGTCTGCTTTCTCGTTGAAGCACGCTCCCCCTGCTAGAACATGCTCGTTGGATTTGTTCATGGCTTTCATCATCTGCAAACAAAAAGGTTTACCATTTTTACCCTGTTTGTCGAGCAATACCATAAAGAGGTGACTCTTGGAACAGTTTAATCAGACAGAGAAAGATTCTCAGGAGTGCTCATAGTCCTGTGCTGGACAGACTTAAGCACTTAGAACCATAAACTGCTTTTGAAAAGAGGGTTCAGGTCTTATATCATCTAGATGCTTTCAAGTGTCACCTTTCATGTAATTAAGATAACTGGTACAAAGGACAGATGACCTACAGGTTGCCAAACTGCCTTGTCTAGCTGTTGTAAAAAAACACAACAGCTTCTTTCATTTTCTCCTCTCTTCGTGTAGTCTTAGACTATGAGATTTTTAATCTTAAATGAAAACTGAAGGAGTCGCCTATATCTGGAATTAGTTTCAAAACCAAAAATTATATAGTTGCTTAAAGGAAAAAAAAGAAAGCTAATTAAGTTACATCTCTCCGGTGAAAACCCTGCAGAGAAGGAAAATGCTGACATCTCTGAACAGCGCTCAGACTCCCATCCTCTGCTTTCTGTAGCTGAGAGCACGCACGCTACACACAACACATTTATCTTCCTCAGTCTAACATAAAACCTTAATTACAGTGTCAGAAACATTAGTTGATGCTCACTATTGACAAATGTGCACAGGTGTAATGTTTGGGGAGGAAACTTAATTAAGATTTTGCATTAGACAGCAGCGTATTTCATTATCTAGTTTATCATGTCATGTTCCAGAAACAAGATTTTAGCTCGACAGCAGCCATCTTTATGGAGTCCAGCAGCTGCTTTTAGCATAACGAGAAACAATTGGACATGGCAACTGTATTTAGTAACAAGGCAACTCATTAAAAAAAGGGCAGTTGTCTTTCCTGAGGGACTAAATAGTTTCAGACAGGCAACTGAGTATCACTAGAAGTTATAGAAAGCTAAAATCATTTTGAAGAAAAAAATATGCATTTAATAGAAAAACTAGAGATTAATATTTAATCTGTTAATTGCAGTCTGAATTCTCCACATTTAATGCATGCAATAGATTTAAAATGAGGTTTTCATTTTCAAGACAGTTTGAGTGACACTGTCCTAATTAAATATCGCTCTACTTGGGAGAAAAAGTAAAGGTCTGGTGGCTTAATCCAGCTTAATTCAAACTACACTCAGATGAAAAATCTCTAGCAATTCAACCTTTCAACTGGATTGCAGGCAATAATGTTAAATAAATAACACTTTCTCCTTTTAAAAAGCTGAGTCCTCACTTCACATCGGAGAAAAAGCCCAAGCACAATGGTTCTGCTATGCTGCATAACACGGGAATTTTCTCTGAGTCCAGCCTAGTGCAATATCTAATACCAGGCTGACGCTAACGGACTTATAAACATCAGGCACAACTAACACTTGCTGAACTGCAGCTTGTGTGCTGTTGTTCTGCTCACTGCTCTGCAATAAGTACAACATGACTGTGTTATCAGCATTATTTTCTTCTTAAATCCAAAGCACAGCACCATACCAGTCACTAGGAAGAAAATTAACTCTATCCCAGCTGAAACTATGACATGTACCAACACATATCTAGTGCATGCAGACTTCACTGACCTTCTCCATTTTCTCACAACAGCATCAAGAATCAATACACCCTTTAACTGAACCTTCATCAATGTCCTCGTTTTGAATTTCCATAAAAACATTTTTAATATTAGTTTACTCAAATGCTTCTTGCAGGGGAATTTTCTTATGTGATAAAGCTGTATTCTGCTCTGATACTACAAGAGCTTTTAAAAATACCATTTTGCCCAGGAGCTTTGTTCTTGTTCCTACTTCTGATTGGTTTCAAAATACCACATTTACCCCCCTCCTGTTCAGACAGACCACAAAATTAATCACTCTCTCCATTGCCCTCTTTCATTATTGTTCAAATATTCTGTCACTCAGCTTTCTCAACAGCACTAAATCCTAAAGAAACTGATTGATTTTCTCAGACTAGAAATCAAGTGTAGCATTTAGATGCAGAGAGAGATTTTACATAATCAGCAATCCAACAAATATGAATAAATGCTGCAAGTATACACACACACAACATAGATGAGAAAAGTTAATGCACTTTTTCCTCCTAGTTTACCTCAAGTGTAAAATTTGTCAACTTACTTGCTGAAATCAAAATAGTATTTGCAATCCTCTAATATTTTCTACTCTTTACGCTTTATATGTAAACAATTAAAAAGCCTGAAGAAAAAAAGAAATAATCTCCAGCTTTATTAACACTGAACTGAATTGCATTTTTCCTGCAGAGCCACCATCACTTCCTCTCAAGAAATGTGTGCATCATGCATTTATCATCTGAGTTTGAGACAGTTTTCCCTAGTGAAAGAGAATAAAATTCCTTTAGATCTCAGGTCCTCCAACCACAAAGAAACTGTAAATAAATGTATTTCTTTTAAGTGTTACCTCATTGTATCTGTTGCTGGGAATTTTGATGCTGGTTTTTCTGACTTCCATATCAACCACTAAACCTTGGACCACAGGCAGCGTGTACTGGTAATTTCTAAAGTCCTGGTAATTAAAACAAGTTTTTAAAAGTTAGGCATGATGATCGTAATTAACACTGTAGGTTTCATAACTTTCCTAATGACCAACAGTTAGCTCATTAAAATAATTATCATCAGTGACTTGGAAAGCAGAGAGGGAGGGAAACATCCCAGCTTGTAACCTACAGAATCAAAGTACACAAATGAAAAACCATCATTGTGCCCGTTAGTCATTTCACCGATTTTCTTTCATCAAAATTAATGTTCTCCAGCCTTGAATACAAGGAAATTTGTTCTCTGTGTTCTGTTACGTTACTGGACAGCATTATTAGTTCTTTTTTTTCTAGCACTGAGATTAAGTCATGCATCCAAGAGAATTTTCTATACTGAAAATATTAGCAAAGCAGGAAGAGCTGATAAGTTCATTTAGTTGAAGCTCTGTATAGCCGAGAGCTGTGACTGAACACTGTGATGACCTAGCACTTTTGAGGAAGGAAGCAGAGCAACTGTTGCACTTATTTCCAGATCCAAACATTCTCAGGTCACCAGGTTTGGGGTGTTTTGGGAACCTTTTTACAATTCACCTGCTGTCAAAATCAAACTTCCAATACCAGTAACAGCAGGCAATTCACCCAAATGCCCACTACCTCCTCTCATCACCTTTTAAGCATGCCAGCTACTACATGCAACAGGAGTCCAGTTCTCCCCACGTGACCATGCACACCGATGGAATGTACAAGCTGAGTCTCAGCACTTACTGCAAGCAGGTTCATAATCGTATGTCCAGTCTCTCCAAACAAAGGCTTACGAAATCTGACACTAAAAAGTGGGCATGGATAAACTAGGATAAAATAAAACAGAAAAAGTCAAATTCAGCTTTGCATACCGAGATTCTGAAAAAAACAGACTCAAATACAAGCTCCTCACTTGAACGTGGTAAGCAGCAGCAAAAGAAGAGATTGGAAAGAAGGCCAGAGTTAAAAAAGCTAAAGCGAAGAAGAGTGTAACATCACAATGCACCTCACACAGGTCATGGCTCCTTGCCCACCACACTAGAAGCAATAAGAACAAATACATGGAAAGCTAAGTGCCATGCTGCAAGACTGAACCTCATGACCTGAACCCTGATTGCAAAGATGGCTTTTCTGAATGCCTTTTTCAAAATACTTCTTAGAAACATCTTCTCCCTTTTTTTATGACCGCTCTCCACTATAGCATCCTAAGCCTTTCGGTTCTGTTGCTGGCATGTTACATTCAAGTAATAATATTGAGATTATTTCATGTTCTGTTTTCATAATTTCATACGAGTGTGGCAAATTCTCTACAGGAGTATGTAAAAACAAATTAAAAGGACATTTACAGTATGTCAACAATGCAGAATACCTGCATTCCTTGGCTGACTTGGCCATACCTGTAAAATACCTCTGATGCAATTCCTCGTGTAGCATATGGATCTGGCTACATTACATTATGTTGCAGCAGAAGCCCTAACAGAGCTTGAAACATGACTCACGCAGTAATATGTAACGCCAAGGTCTTCTAAACGTGTATTTGAAGGAAGGTTCCTAAACTATGCTCAGGCAACCACCCAGCCCAATTTTCCAAAATGCTGTACATCTTCATAGTTCCCACTGCAGTCAGAAGGGGCTGCAAAAGCTCAGCAATTGGAATTAAATCATCAGGATTTCCATATAGAAATGAACTCCAGCTTCTGCACACTGATGCGGCATCTGGAATGTATCACAGCTCCTACACACACACTGCAGAGCTGACCAGCTTAGACATGGTGTCCTGATGCACCAAGAGGTGCTGAATTTCCTGTGTCTGCCACCCTGGCTGTGTACAGCAGCTCAGCTCCATCCCAGACACGCTGCATTCCCTGCCTTCGAGCTGTCTGGTCGATCTGCAGATGCTCAGCAGCCATTTTCTGGCTATCTAGCAACCCAGCGTGACTCCTGCAACTCATCTGCTGCACATCCAACAGAACTGGATGGGTGGCAGGAATCTGACAAATTCCACCAGAAAAAAAAGGATGTACCCAAGGACACCAGGGACACAAATGCAGCCCTTAGCTGGAGGGGACTGAAGGAGTGCTCTGCATCACAGGAGAAGTGAATATGCCCAAATCCAACTCACGGCTTGTATAACCCATGCTTCTATAAAAGCAACTCAAAGCCGTCTTCCCATTAAACCCAGAGCAGGCACTTCTGCCTGTGAATATCAGAACATTTATTTCTGTGCTCAAAAACAGATGTCACAGCCAAAAAACAGATGTCACAACCAAAATATGAGCATCTTTGTTTGTTTTTCTAAATACTGATGGGAATAAATATACTACTTAAAAACCTCATGGATACACACAAAAATGTACACACCTTTAACACTAATGTTTGTTTGGACAAGTTTAATCTACATTCCTCATCCTCAGAAAGGAAGCTTCGAAGATTTCCTTTTTCCCTTCCAATAACATGTGTTTTATGAAAATTCCCAAATGGCATTCTCTACACATCACAAGTTACATTTAACAATGAATGTAGGGCATATTCTAAAAATTTCTTTGTTAAATTTATGGAAATATTGATAAGTGCCTGTGAAAAAAACATTAATAACGATGTAGGAATTCCGATTTACAAGATGTGCCAATTAAAGCAGCAAATTTTTGGCCCATCACGGTGGTCAGACTTCCAGTAATCTCTTTGCTCCAGTGATGGACAGTGTCTTTTGAAAAAGATTTTATCATAACTTAATGCTAATTCCATGCTAGCTGCTAAGGTTTTAATTAGCTGAAACACTCTCTCCATCTTAGTTTTTATTATTTGCAACAGAATTTTCCTAACAAATTGCCACATCAGTTGTCCACACAAGCATATTGTTATTCTCGGAATAATGAGCATGGTTTTACAAACCTAAGAGCAAACACACTTCCATTTCAGCATGGAAAGAACCTAACATCTCAAAGGCTCTCATTTGCCCTAACCACACCAACTAAATCAGACTTGTTCTCCACAGTACCCTGTTTCAGATCACCAAGTGAAACACAAACAATTACTCAGAACTGGATTTGTCTCCATGAACAGCTCACTCACTGATCAATTCTTACAGCTGTAAAAAAGCTGTAGGTCATATCAAAGACCTCAGGACTGCTGTGCTAGTAGCTGGATGCTATCTGGGTACGAAACACCAGCAACAACAATTTTTACTTGCCTGTTTAAGCTTGCGTGACTTTACTAGGTAGCAATTTAGGGCTGGGCCTTTGTGCTCTAAATCAGAACGGATTCTCCTGCAGAAATAATTGCAGTCAAATGAGCACGTGTTACTTACGTCTGTATTCAGCTCCAAGTCTCAACATTAGCCGAATGGGGAACACTTTAGCCCAGGGCGTCTCCCACTTCTGAATGAGGATGCCAAATAAGTAGGGCGGGGTTGGGAGCACCAGGTCCTGCAGGGACTGATACGTAGCTGCAACATACAGGAACCCTCCGTGTTCTTTGCTTCCAAGAAAGCTCTGGCTGAAAAAGGAGTGTCCCAGGTTGCCCACAACGTTACCTGTGAACAAAAATACTCATTACATCACTAGACTGAGAGCTGTATCAAGAATCTAAAGAGTTTTTCAAGAGAAAAAGAATCATTTAACTCACTTTGCTTCCTGAAGCATTAATGCCTACCACTAACAGAAGAAGCAATGATTTGCTGCAGACAGGAGCTCAGGTCCCCTTTGGGAAAAACTGTGCCATCTGTTATGAAATAACTTGTGTACTAGAGCCATCAGAGCCATGGTTATCACCGCTTGATCCCCCTTTAGTGATAACAGATACTCACTGACTGCTACAGGTAGGAAGTCAGATTTGTAGGAACACGCACAGCTTCTTTTCTGCACCTGCCTGGCTGAGCCGCGCCTGCAAGCGTTACCAGGACAGTACGTACAATCACAAACCCACCACCACTCCTTTTTTCTCCTTCTTTCCAGCTGCACACATGTATAAAGCAATACATTCCAAAATATGTACAATGCCTACTCATTTTACAAGGAAAACCGCAGTACCTTGACATACATGTACACGTCTCAGAATGAAGCAATATATTTATTTATTTTCTAACCGATACATACTTGAAGAGGTAAAGCAGACTGAGAACTGAGGTTGCCATGATTTGACAGCTTCTTCATGGCTGGCAAAAATGGTTCAGTGAATTAATTTCAGTTAAAAAAATAACAGGTGGAGCATGAGGAATGTGCAGGGAGGGAGACATGTCTTGAGCATTTCAGTCATCTGCCTGTGTCAAGTAGTCAAAGAGGTGAAACGGAGGGGATGGTGCATCCCAGGGATGGCCAGGAAAGAGGAAGGGTAGCTCAGGACAGTACTGCTGCCTGCAGCCTCCCCCTGGCACTACAGAAGCTCACTGGAAACCTGTGTTCAGCACCTCCCAGGCACTCACGAGATTTCCACTGCAGAAGCTGCTGATGACTGAACCAAACTTTCAGACCCAACTGTGATTAAAGGAGGTGTGCGCCTGGTCAAATGATTAATGCCCACTGGTTGTCCTCTCATTTAGTCAAACCACTGGGGTGCCTGCTCAGTCATATTGAAGATCTAGGTCATTTTAAGAACTACACAAAAGAGTATTCGCTTAATTAGTATACTTTATGTAAAATGCAACCGAGACAGACACAGGGGAGAAACACCACTAATTTTTACTCTAATTCTTATTCTTTGATGCCCTTAACTTCCAAAAATGTTTATGCTGGAACAGCTGAATGAATGTGAAAGTTGATTAGATTATTACAGCAGCCAGTGCAGCATTTAACATCAGAGCAAAGGACCACAGTGTAATTCCTTTTATCAAATGACAACGACAGCATGCAAATAATGAGCAGAACAGCCTGCAGACAGAGGGGCTGCTAAGTAGCAGTGTCTACTCCTTCCTCACCACCTCATAATGGGGCATTTGTATCTGAAGTCAGAAGATACAAAGGAAGGGAAGGCAGAGAAGGAAGCAACGCTGTCCCCCTTCTTCAACATGCACACAAACTAGACACAGTAACTGGATTTTTTCTCCTTCTTAGACACTGGCATGCCGAGACAAATGACACACAAACACTAGGTCTCAAGTAAAAACATGTCACAGAAATGCAACTATGACATCCTCAGTAATACAAAAGTGATCATTAAGTAAAGCCTTCTCAATTTTTATACTGCAAAACAGCCTAAAAATCATATAAAGGCATTTACAAATGCAGTAAAATAAATTCAGAAGGTGTGGTTTTGGCCAGCAAAGGAAAAATTAGCCAATGAGTCCTTTCAAGACCATCCCTTACATGAATGCCCTGTGAAAGTCCCAAGTCACAGCAACACTCTCAAAGCCAGCCCTGGCATGAAAACAGTACAGCTATTCCTGGGCACCTTGCTGGAGTTGTCTTTGTTGTTGTTGTTGTGCCCACAAGGTGCTGCACAAACAAAGCTCTTCAGTTCTCTGGTAAAGGGCAACAGGCTTCAGCTGTGCAGGCACCCCATGGCATGCTCAGGCTCATTCATCGCTTGCTGCTATTCTGAGAAGTTGACTTTTTAATTTTGCAGATACACAAAAGGCAGAGCTGCCACCATCAACCTGGACCAGGTTCCAGAACTCTTACAGTGGTTACAACTTCCATGATGCTCAGCTGAGCATACCTGGTGTAAAATAGCCATTCATTAACCTAAAGGATTAACATGACTAATAAGAGCTACATCAGACCCTGTGCAAACGGATTTTTGTTGGCCTGTGCTGTGACACTACAGCCTGCTTGGTGAATACATTGCTAATGCTGGTGAGTGCAACCCAATGCTTCAATTCGTGTTCAAGAAAAAGATTTTCTCTGATCTAAAATAGCTGTTGGCACCTTTCTATCTCAACTCCACTCATTTGCTTTAGCAGTTCCCACCTACCCTCAATAATCTCCTCTTCATTTATATTTCCTTTTTTCCCTTCCCATCTGTTCTTAGCCAAACAGAAGCTACAGGCCTGATAGTAAAATTAGTTGGTGAGGTTCTTGGTTCCAATGACATGGTCATAATGTATTAAGTGCATGAAATGCTAAACGAATTAATGCTGGACCCTTTTCTGAATTATTTTTTGCATGAAAGAGGCCAGGCAGAGGGAAGCCATAGAGCCCCATCCGTGAGGCGAGGTGCTGCCCACTGGAATGACAAAGCAAGCAGACATTTCCACTTGTGACTGATGCCAAGTGCTGCAGCAGAAGGGGACGACTACTTATTTTTTCCGTTTCAGGAGATGGAACTTCAAGACTCACATGCTTGGGCTGCCTTAACGAGAAGCTTTTCAGCTAAGAGAAATATGAAAAATCCCCTCAGTGGAACCTACACCGAGCTGTTCAGCACCTTGCCCCCACAAGCCACAGCAGTATGGGGTATTCCTACAGACACAAGCAGCCTGCAGTATGAGCTCTGATACGTTACCACTATTAAAGGGCCAACTACAGGGATGATGCAGTTGTGCTGCAAGTCATTATTGATAAGACCATGCAGCCTGCTTTGCAGAGAGCATGGGAACAATCAAGGGAGTGTTCTCCCAAACACCTCTCTAGCACCCTTTTCAAGCAGCAAATGCAAGTCAAAAAGCTGGGCTTCTCCCACAAAATATTTCTGACCTGCCCAGGGTTTGACAGTCTTTCCTGTCATGTCTTTGAAGGTGGTTCTAAGTCAAGGTCCCACCAGTAAGTTACTAAATACTCATATTTGTCAGTAAATTCCCATTCACTTTTTATTTATGTGGATGCAAAGTACTTAAAGCTATCATAATGCTACCTTAAATAAAGGACAGCTATTAGCAACTTGATGAGGTCAAACCCAGCCCACTGCACTGTTACACATTCGAAGCACAGAACTCTATTTCAGAAGCCTGTAGAGAAAGTGTAGCCGTCAGAAGAACCATCAAAAAAAAGCTATCATTCTCAAAACCATGTAATTTAATTTACAAAATATCACAACTTCCTTTCTAAAGTAACTCAGAGTGAACAGAAGGGTGCCTTTCCTTACAGTATGTTCCAGCCCCTGACACCAGCCAATTCATATTATTTAGGAAGTGTATAAGTGCATCATAAGCGTGTATGATGCAGCTAAAGCAACTCTGCAGGAGGTCCATATTTATTCTCTTTCTCAGTTATACCAGGTTACCCTTGACCTTAAATCTTAAGCATGTCTACAAAATCCTTCAAAAAAACAAACATGCTTGTATCCACTGATGTGACTGTCTCCAGTAATGATCCATAGTGTGTTGTGAATTCTTCACTTAGGTGTCTTCCTCTGATGAACAATGCTCTTTGCTTATCAGTTTGGCAATCCCTTCTGGGCTCAAATAAAATAGTTTATACCAGGAAAGGTGAAGGAAAAAAAAATACTCCTGTGTTTGTTTACTGCCTTCAGTACACAATGAAGCCATTTCACTGCTTTTACCAAAGCCAGATGCAGTTAAATTCCTGATACATGCTCCATGCCACTCGGTTAATCCCAGGTCAAAAAGCTGGTACTAGCATCCAGTCTCAGGGAATGCATATATATGTTGCTTGGAAGAGAGGAAGCTGCATCTGCCTGGCCTCATTCCACTGCCACCAGTAACAACCAAGACCTGCCAAGTACCAAACACCATGCCAACATCCTGAAAGTTCAAACATCCTAGGCCTGCAGCCGGAAATGCAAGGATCAATCACCTGGGATCAATCTTGCCAGATGGATTTTCTTCAAGAGCAAATGAGCACATAGCCTTTAGAAAAGCAGCACAAACCCAGTCCCTACCACACAAATGTCCACAAAGAGACATAGAGGAGACAACTGTGGATGTAACTTAATCACACAACACATCTGTAGTAGATGCCATTATTGAGAAAAAAACCATGAAACTCAACATTCAAACTTCTGACCAGACTCAGTATCTTTGCATTGAAACACATCAGCAACTAATTTGGAATTGCCTTACTCATATTAACAACAACATAATGCTTCACTTACTATCAGTGTGAGCAGCAGTTACACCAGCATCCAAAACTTCCTCAGACGAGACTGTGGCAGTCTTCCAAACAATCACTCTCCTCCCTTATATGTTTGATTTTGTACCCATCTTTCCATATCACACTTGCAGGGGTGTGTTATTCACTCAGTTCACCTGTTCTCTGTTCAGAATATCTACATGTATGTGGACTTCTCCATAGCTCTCACCTGTTTTAGCTACCAGCTTAACAAAACCAGGCTGGGTAAAACATATCCAAAGCTGTGATTGGGGTAGAACACCCCCAGAACCATGGGGATCACAGAGCCATTTCAAGCTGCTGCCATACTTGCGCTTTTCCTACAGAAGTAACAGTAGCATTTATTGTATTCCACCAGAGCTGATGTACTAAAGCGTATCTGGCAGCTCTGTATTAACACATCCAACTGCTTCAAAGTACCCATTCACAGGGACAGAAGTTCTCATTTTTCCATTCACTAGACCTCCTGCCAGGCTTATAGCCAACAGACAAGGATAATCATGGGATTACTACCACAACAGTACAACTACTACAACTACAACAGAAATCATTAGCTTTCAATTTCGAAACAAGAAAGGGAACACAGCAGGGAGCTCGATGATGGAGGTGCCAAAGTAAAAACAGAACAAGAGAAACAACAGCAGTTAATACTTGCCTTAATTAACAACTTTACAATTTATTATACCTCATATACATACAATCTATAGTAAAAAATGCCATTTTTCCTTCAAAATCTCTCAGTTGTTTTACAATTAGGAAGCCTTAACACTAGACTACAGCTTGAGGTTGAGCACTTCCCCTAAGAAGACAACTGATGAAGGTTCAGAGTGGTTTTGCACCCGACTGACATCTTATCCACACTGAAACTGGAGACGAAACTGAAGGGCAAACTGCAAACATTAAGCATCCAGACCAAACGTTTCAGCTGGCGGCTCGGAGGCCTGAGCTCTGCTGCTGCTACCTGCACATGCCAGAATCGCGTTCTGCAAATGGCTGAGTGCACAGAGGACAGGACTTGGTCTCCAGAAACAAAACAGACTCTGAGGAGAGAAGTATCTGGGGAGGGGCATGAGTACACACAAGTTTGTGCTTCCAGGTTTGAATGCAGAATTCAAAATTCAGCAGGAAAAGCTAGTAAATAAGTGTGACTTGTGAAAAAAAAAAAAGGAATCACTACGGATATGGACTTTACTTAAATAAACAAGGGGAGGGAATGCTATAAATTTTGGTTCTAAACAAAAGCAGCAGCAAAACCAAAACTTTTCCAAAACAGAATCAATATCACTGTATGCAAGTCTTGTTACCATTCCAATAAAAAATACTGTATGTCTTTTTATTTTATGATGGTTTTTAAATAAACATTTACTACAGGACATAAGTAAGAAACATCAGAATTTACTTCAGTGTCCTCATAGCAAAATAAATTTAAACCAATATATAATGAAGAATGAGACTGTGAGGCAGTTTCAAATAGTTCGTAATTTCTAGTGGGATTCTCATTTGCTCTAAATGTCTAAACTCTAAACTAACATCTAAACTCAAGGAGAGATGCAATACCTCTGAAATGAACAAACTTGGAAACATGGATGCGTCTGTAACAGTACCTAAACTGCTAACAGCTTCCATGGGATTACAACCACCAAACTGAAACCCTACAGCACCATATCCTGTCTCTCTGGCTGAATGACACTGAAAATGGCTAGAGCTGCAAATACGCTCATATATACTTCTCCCTCTCAAACACACATGACTTGGGGAAAAAAAAAAAAAAAAGAAAGAGGAGGAAAGGAGGATGCATATTGAGATTGTGCATTACACAATGCTGCAGGAATTTATTGACATGCATTGATCTATGAAAGTTTCAGTGCTGTTTGGTATTACACACACCTTGAGCTGCTATACAGTATCTATTTCTACTGCATGTCTGAAACACAAAACAGAGCAAACACTATCAAAACAACATTACACTTAAGCAGTGAAGTTTGGCTTCTGATTAAAAATCGTACAATAGCAAGCAGCTCTTTGCACAACTGCAATTGTAAGATATCAAATTACTATCATGAGAGCACTAAAAAAAAGAATTCCAAATACATTATGGAGAAGATATAAATTATGTATTTCTGTAGTGTAATTATACAGAACACCATTGCAATATACACACCTAGCTGCATTTATATCTGTGTATACATATGTGTTTTCATATATAAATATATATATGCACACACAAAAACAGAGCATTTTGTACTTCTCTCTGAGTAACACCATAATTAGAAAGTAAAGCATTGTAAATGAAGTGAGGTTTGGAAGGTTATTTGTTTCCCGTGTATTTGAAATCCATTATGACGAGATAATAGTACATTCCAAACCTGGCAACCTCTCTGGACAAGATGACCTTTGTTTTATCAAAATATTTTAGGAGACAAAGATCTTTTTCATTATTTCAGTTAAGAATTGGATTCAGTCACTGCAAAGGCATTTCAAATGACATGCAGAACCCTTTAAAATGCTATTTTCAGTACATAACCCTAACGCAATGCAATTTAACCTCTGGGAAACTAGTTTTAATTTCTTATCACTGGAACCAAATGCTTGTTTTTTTCTTAACTTGCAATAGTTTTTGAACTCTAAGGTCTAACAATAGTTAAAAGTGGAAGCCCATTTACTCCTCAAATATGAAACTTGCGAAAGGTTACATAATACAATCTTGTAATTCAGATACTAAAATTCAAAATTCAGGGATAATTTCTGCAATGCCTTACAACTCATTCCAGGCAAACACACACATACAAAAATCTGTACTACTTTACAATATGAATAGTATCTCCATAGTGTGGCAATAAACA
Source organism: Aythya ferina (assembly GCF_964211825.1). Taxonomy (NCBI): domain Eukaryota; kingdom Metazoa; phylum Chordata; class Aves; order Anseriformes; family Anatidae; genus Aythya; species Aythya ferina. The sequence continues at coordinate 27,355,521 of NC_140304.1, read as the reverse complement.
CACACTATAGGAATCAAACTTCTAAGCTACTTGGTTTGGGGGCATTTAACATTCTGTCCACAGTGATGCTCAAAATATTCTTTCTTATCTTTGAAAAAAGCTATCCAGACTTAGCTTTCTTAAGAAAAATTATTAGAAGCAATGCAATTACTGTTTCCAGGAGCTCTTCTAAGCATCCTACTACACTTATTGCTAAACAAAGTAGAGAAATATGTTAAGGTATGTGTTATCTCTATTCAATTTCTTAGGCAAAGACCTGGCGGAAATGCCAGGGCAGACAATAAGTAAAGGCTGCTGAATACAAAATTGCCACAGGGAGAGTCTTCCTTTTGAAATCATTTTTAATAGATAGCTTTCCTACCTGCTAAGGCATCCCGATAAAGTTGCACAAAATGGTTAAAGATATCCTTGGGCAAACATTTCTCATCAGGCAAACACTGCAAGAGAATGACTATCTCTGACTGCCCCACCGCGTGCATTCCTTTTGTAGTGAAACACCAGCACTTTCTGTTCACATCTGCAGAAAGGAAAATTGTATCAGAACAGAAAATCAGAATTTCACAAAAATATGCCTAAATTCACTACAAAAAGACAGTTCAATAATCAGTTTTACAGCATATTCGGTTGTGATATCTGTCACATGGACACATTTAGGTTCTAAATCTGGCATGCAGGCATATCCAAACCAAAAGCAGCTCAATAATTCCCAGTTGGCAGCTAGGGAACAGCCAGAGCATTACAACTCCCAGTCAGATTTTGGGATTAACTCCACAAAGCAGACTTTTAACAGTTTCTGTATCCAAATTAAAGGGCGGGATTTAAACGGGAATGAAGGAACCTGAGAAAAGGCGAGGCTGTTGGCTGTGCATATGGTGACCCTGACAGCTACACAAATTTCAGACAGTGACATCTTTCTCATGAGGTGAATCGCCCAATCACTGTGTTCTTCTTCACATGGATGTTAATGATGACACATGCTCTAGGCTTCAAAATTTGTTTGTTGAGGATACTATGTTATCAGAATAAAGTCTTTCATCTAAATATATATATGTAAATGTACTGCTATTTAACAAGATGCTGAAAGGTTTATAAACAACATGTTAGTTTATCATATGAACTTTTCACAGAACCGAATCATTTTTCTCAAAAATTGACCTTTTGAGTTGTTCACATCTTTCTATGTAACAGAGATCAACTGAGGTACTAACACAAGAAGCCATCTATATGCCTCTTCGTTGTTCCTCCTTCTTTCAGCACATGGACACACACACATGCGCCTGTACAGTATAGAAAAGGATATGAGATGTGCAGTAGCACAGAACTTGCATATTACTATGGGATCCTACATACTCTTCCCAAGATGGGTTGACGGTGAAATGAGTTAAGCAACGAAGGGAAAAATAAGTGATGTAATATTCTGCCCTACCAAGTTGGACAGGAGATGCCTGTCTACAAAACTGATTGGCGGCTCTATCAGTCTAGTTTATATTTGCTAAACAAAACTATATGTATCAATGTCAAAGCACTGGAAATAAAAATATAATTTAATTTAATATGGCTAAGTACAAAGTTTTCAGTCCATGCACACTTTCTTAGACTATACTACCAAATAAAAATGCTGCTTTTCCTAGTAATAATATATACAAAATTTCCCCTCATATCCCAAGGCTTATTTAATTAAAAAATAAAAAAAATAAAACCAACTTACAATTTACAATTTTTACCATAGACAGCAAATTAGCATTTAAAACAAATACAAGAGGGTCAGGGCCACCATCCTCCAGTTGCTGCATGACAGAGATCTGAGAAGGCCTCTCTTCTACTGCATAGTCTATAAAAGAACAGGTAAACACATAGTAAAGTCCTCAACTTAGTTATACAGTACTCGGTATTATAATCAGTTAGCCCAGATACTGATAACTGCTTTTTCCTTTTGACATTTAAAAAAAAACTTTAAGTATTGCTGATTTGATTGTTTCCTAAGCTGGTATTTCCAAACTTCAATAGCATTTATATGCATAACACCTGTACATCCCTCAGAAAAGTACAGCTTGTTTTATAAATCAAATTTTTTTTTAGTATCAACTGGAAGAGAAAAATGGAAATCAAATTGAGAAATGTGTCATGATGTCAACTGAAATCTCCAGATGACAAAGAAGTTGGCAATTGCTATTTATGTCACAGTAAAGCACAGGACCACCAGTCCTGCACTACAAACACAACATATGGGCTACCCCAATGTCACAGAACTTAACATTTTCAGTGCATTAGCTAATGGGAAGATAACAAAGGGACGGTAACAAACTCTATATAAAAGTGTTTTTCAGAGATCATAGAAGGTCTAAATGTGGTGTAAAATGGATTCCAGCACGAACATTTGAAGATGTCTATAGTTCCCCTCTATGATTAGATCCATAAGACTACTAAATTAAAATTTGTCATCCATGTGATTATAATCTATTCTGCATTTAAGATTTAACAAAAAACAGTTACAAAGATAAAAACAGGTTTTGATAAAATTATATTACCTTTCCAGTTCGAATTATCTAGAAAGGAAGGTAATTTTGCTTTCTAATGTTTAAGTGTTTTTGGAATGTTTTTAAATAGAATTAAAATATTGGAAGTAAAACACCGCAAAGAATAGAACCATAGAAAAATCAAGAAAATCCAGTATGTGACAGCATATGAAAAAAAATCAACTTAGCATACAAAATGTGATTTACATGAGGTTACCTATATAAAAGCTAAAAGTATAGTGTAGTTTCACTCCTCCTTTTTGTGGAGGAGAACGAATAATCAGGCACCCACATGAACAGCTAACACAGGATGGAACAGATTTGTTTTGAAATGAAATGCTGCTTGCATTTTGGTTTTGACAATATCCTACAGTAAAAGGTTGCTTCCGGCTTAACATTAGAAATGCTCTGTACCAGCAAAATATTTAAAAGGAATATCTATATATAAATAATGTATGCATATATATATATATATATATATATATATATATATATATATAAAAAGATGAAAAAATAAATTAACACCAGGAACATATTAAAGAACATCACAAATTAGACTGGAGAGCAATTGCCTGATGAACAAATATATACTTTTTTTAACCTTTTGAAAATTAGTTTTTCAGAATCCTCCACTACTTGGATACTCTGGAAGGCTATATCACAATTACTGCATGCTTCACTGAAGACCAAGATGTGAGATAGTGCTGTTGCATTCAGTGCTCTGGGATGCCTCAGACAGAACAGATATTCCAAGAGAATTTCAGAGAAGGGAAGCATGAATATTCAGAAGGCTAATTAAAATGTATCTCTGTATGAAACATTCCCTACAGTTCGATTAGTGAAGAAATTAGCCCATATTACTGGACTGAAGTTAATTTTCCTTTTGCTTTGTATTTTACTTCTTACAGTAATTTCATTGCAACATGAGATTCTTCCTCATTGCTAATAAGGATCAAGAGTGCAAATGAGTGTCATGACATTTAGTCACAAGTACTTGCTGTGAATTTCTTCAAATATTCAGCATATTGCCATTGTCTTATTTTTAAAATAAACGTAGTAACTATTGGGTTAATTGCAACTGGTTAGTATAAAAGCTAGCTATCAACTTATCTCCCTTACCTCCTTTTACTCCAGTGGAGATGAGAATTGGAGGAAGACCATCTTCAGGAATTAGATTCATTGCACTGCCAACAGGACTGCCAACCTGAGTTATACTTCCCGAGAATACAGAAGCATTATCAGTCTACAAGAAGCAAACAATAACAAAAGACAACATTACAAATGCAATAATGATAAACATTTAAGAGCTCACTGACTAGATTACTAGACGTAGGTGAAGGACTTCTGTGTCTGCCAGAGAACCAGAAGCATCAAGTAATCTGGCTCTTTAAAAATAGATGATAATGATGATGATTCCTGTGTGCAAACTATTACTACAATGCCTGCTTAGACAGAGACTGTATGTCCTTTCTCTAGCACCACACATTCCCTTTTCCTTACTATATGTACATGTAAATGTACATTTTAACTTGGTGAAGCCTCAATGCCACTCACACAGGGTATGATGTATTTCATACCACTAAGATTGCACCTACATTTTCATGCGTAAATCATTTTATGAGAAGTCTCAGGCAAAGTATGTTTCCGTTTCATGCTATGACAATCTTCTGTTTGAAACTCCCTACTGACCATGACTCTGCTTTTTTAAAGACCTGAGTTACACAAATGTGCTTTATACACAAGGCTGTACAGCCAAAAACTTGGAATCCACCTAGCACACAGACTTCAAACATTGCTTAGCACTCTGTCTCATAATAGTTCATTTCAGTCCAAAATTATTTGGCTGTTTCAGCACTATGTAAATGTCAAAATAGGTGAGGACGCTTGCTGTACAACACATGAAGTCAAGCCTCAACAGATTTCCCACATCAGTCCTCCTGAAATCACAGAAGCTAATATAATATTCATGACCAAAACAGGCATGGTATTTTGAGCAGTGAATAGCATAATGTCTCCTTACTTCTGCTGATAAAGTGTTGTTGGTCATGGGCTTTGTTGGATCATGTGATACTGCTAAAGTTCCTGTAGAAGTTGTCCCAGCTACTGTCAATTTTGCTGCATCAGCAACCTCTCCATTGGGTAATATCCCATCAGCAAACCAAACACGCCTTTGTTCTCTAGGTTGAGCCACTAGAGAGAAAAAAAAAATAGTATTTAACATCTCACAGCAACACTGACTGGAAAATCTGGACACAGAAGAGAAAAACTGTAAATTAAAAATAATGAAATGTGGATTGGAAGGGACTTAGGACATCATCTGCTGCATTGCCTATGGCGGCAACATGTATAAACCGAGCACTCCTCTGCTGAGAATGGTTTACCTGTCCTTAAAAACCTGATGTCTCTGCTGAGGGCAGGAATGTCACAACTGGCATTAGTTAGAGTACTTGGAATGGATGAAGTGCAGATATTCTTACCAACTTCTTACTGCAGCTAAACTGAAAGAAAAAAAAAAAAAAAAAGTACTCTTACCTTCTGCTCCAGGATGCTTTAAAACTCCCACAGGTACCATGACGGTGGGAGGCGGAGAGCTCAGGGCGCCTGAGGCCTGAGCCTGCTGCAAAGGAGGGATAGTAGAACAGTATTCAGCGGGATTGTTAGGGTTAGGACTCTGGCTTGAGGCACTCATCATGTTCTCCCAGGCTTGAGCTAAAGCAAACAAAGAACAAGAAACATGAACAGACAAAAGTACCTAAGAGTCCAAAACACCACATTAAGTTCTCAGCTACAGCAGCTCCAAATTCTGACACCTTTCAAAGACCATCTCTCTTAATTTAAAAGCTGAGAGCATAATTAAACAACAAAATGCATAGCAGGAAGAGAAAGAGCACTCAGCCTACACAATGAAACTATCAGTTCATACACAAATATTTTCTGAAAATGATAACAGAACACTTGACCTGAATGTTGCTTAGTTTCCTGTGCCTCACTTTGGTTCCTCTTCATCAATGATTTCATTTAGAACTCAACTCAGGTATATCTTTATCACATTGTATTCCATCATACATTACAGATGGAAAATGGATAGACAGGCATTCCTTCTACAAATATTTTATAACCTTCAGGACACTTGAACAGATTTATCTTTCGTATATAAGAAAAAGCACCTTGCATTTCTTTATATTCAAGGCAGATCACTACGGATCAACAACTTATATTCCTAACTATCTATAAAAAAATGAAAGCTTATTCTATTAATTCTGAAGGAGTGACTTGAGCCTTAATTCAATTGCCCAAACTAGAACACACAAAATTCCTCTGTCAACAACATCCATCACAGCAAAACCTCTCCTGGAGCTAGTGAAACAGACTGCACATCACTACTCCTTTTTCATCTGTAAGAAAGGCTTATAGCTATGCAAGGTACCAGCAAATTCAAATGTGAGCTAGTACATTCAACCACATTAGTTTGTTACAAATAAATGCATTCTTCCAATCAGGCATAAACATTGTGCCATCTGAATTCTCAAAGCAGCTAAAAAGCCTGAATAAAATCACATACATCTTTGGGTTCCTTTGGCTATGAAATGTCAGAAAGCCAACATGAAGACTGAAGAAAAAAAAACAACCAGAACACAACAGAACATGGAACTTCCTGCTTCTTTCCATCAATATGTAAAATCAATAGAGTGAAATACCTATCAATAGAAAAGGTATTGACATTTGAGAAGAAAGATTAATTAAATACATTGAAGTATTTTTAACAGCAATTCTGTATTCATTTAGAGCATAAGTCCCCCCAAAAAGGACGCGTTAAATATGCAGAAAAAAGTTACATCACTAGAATCCCATTATTAAAAAACTAATAGCAGGGTAAAAGAACATTTTTAAAGCCTTCTCTTGAACAAGCAAAGTGCCAACACAGCATATCTACCAATTCAAAATACAGCAAAAGTGGCACTAGAAGCTCCTTAATTATGTAGCCTGTCCATGGAAAAGTATCAGACAGCACACAACCCTTCCTCAACATCCCACTAAAATACAAAGTGGGTACTGAGCAACCAAATGAAATAACTTTTAAAGTGCCATTCCTACCCCAGCTCTCAACCCTTGCAGAGATGCTTAACCTGCTGCACTGAGTGGAGGAAAAATGTAATATCTGTATCTATATATATATCTGTACTGACAAAGAAACTGCAAGAATCTGAAGAGATCAGACATAGTCAGGCTACAGGGTACATAACCAGTAACCACAAAGCACTGCAGCAGGAATAGAAACACAGAGGTAGCCCAGAGGCAAGTACACCTCAGTATGCAGACAGCACTCTCCCTACAATAAACCAAGCAGTGGTGTCACTCTTTGCTACCATTAATGTGTATCCATCTTGGCAAAAGGACAGAAAGGCTTTTAAAAGGAAATCATTATAACATGATCAATTTTATTATGCCTTTTTACAAGAACACTTCTGGTTTCAACTGAAATATTTTCAGATTCCTCCCTTCCCCCAGCTGAAAACAAATCCTACTCATCACCAAAAGGAGCCAGTTGTCTGCTGTCAGGTGTGTACTTCCTTGTTCTTGTACACCTTGAAATATGCTATTTTCTCCGATTCAAAAAATGTAGTATTTTAGCACCCTTTCAACACTGCCATTGTTGGGACTTGCTCTTAATTTCTAGATATTACAACCTACAATCGCCTGTCACCTTACATAGTTGGCCTATAGGATGCCACTAGATAAGAAGGACATAAGACAATTAGATAGTGTCCAAAGGAGGGCTATGAAGATGGTAAAGGGTCTGGAGGGGAAGACGTATGAGGAGCAGCTGAGGTCCCTTGGTTTGTTCAGCCCAGAGCAGAGCAGGCTGAGGGGAGAACTGTTTGGACAACGTTCTCAACAGATGGTTTGGTTTTGGAGTGGTCCTGTGTGGAGCTAGGAGTTGGACTCCTTGATCCTTGTGGGTCCCTTCCAACTCAGGATATTCTGTAATTTTATGAATTATGGATAAATAGTACTTTCCCAATTTCTCTATTGTGCATAATCTAGAAGAGGGACAACTGCAATACTCTTCTCTTCAGTAACCCATACAAGAGTCTTAACAGGTTATCCACTTACATATCAAAGACAGAGAGTAGGCTCCTGAATCAATACAAATACCCAAAATCACAGTTTCATGAAACCTGGTATAGCATTCACAACCAAAAGTTTCCAAATGCATGGCAATCTTACCAGTTTTTGCCTTTTGTTATTCAGATTTAGTTGAGGAATCCTAACTCCCAACAGGGATTCCAAGATTCTCAAGTGCTGATTTAGTATACTTACCAATACAAGTAAAGTATTGTAATTAAAAAATAAAAATAAAAATCATCACTGCAACCCAACACGAAGCCAGCGAAGCTCTGCATTTCAGATTCTCTTTCTACTTACCATTCATTAGTACCGAATGGCAGATTACACACACTCTAGCTTCCTTTCGATCCATGTAAAGCAACTTGCACTTCAGGCTACAGCATGCTGCACAAAAAACCTGAAACCGAAGGGGAAAACAGTTAAGCGTCATTCAAAAATACGCAGTGACCTGATGAATTCAGATAAGAGAATATCTATAAAACTCTAGACATGTAAAATAAGGAGACAAATTATCAATATTTTCCCATTAAAGCCTCCAGGAGTAATATCTACCCAAGACTCCCTTCCTACTAATTCTGATGATGTAGTAGTAATTTGGAAATTAATTCCAGTCTTAGAGCAATACTTTCTGGATTCAAGTATGTTTAAATACACAAGTTTTCTCTACGTAATAGATTACCGTGGCACAGATGAATTCAAATAAATCATTTTTATTTGCAGCAGGGCAATTCATCTATATTAGCAACTCTGGTTATTTAATCTCTTAATATATATTCCTCAGTCACATGAGCATTGATAAATCAAAATGCTTTAAGTGTTCAGTAAAACAAGACAAAAATGGCATCGGTACTGCTGGAAATCTTGCTTCATTTATTAAAAAATATAAAATCCTCCTATTTACTTGATTACAAACACTAAAGCATCACAATGCTAGAGAGAAATCAGAAACTGCATTTTATGCACACTGGCTGCTAAAGGGGGACCTAGTTCAAAATCCTGGAGGGACAAGTAGGTGCAGAGGTGCAGTTGCATTACTAGCACTTCTCACCTGAGCTGCCTCTAACTGGGCAGGGAACAGCGTTGAGGCTTCATCCAAACAAGCAGAATCATAGAACGTAAGCACAGCTTGTGTGCCCAAACAAATGCTTGAATACAAACATGTTCCTACAACAGCACTTGCAATCTCAAAAATCACATAGAACAGATAACACAGGGTGTTTTAATGATTTTTGTTGTTGTTTTAAATATTATTTTTTTTTCCAAAGGAAACCAACAAGATTTTCTCAGGGTTGTTAGTCAGGTAACATGTGGAGGAAGATACTGATGAATACTCATTTCATGCAGAATGATAAAACCGTATTTGGGAAATCTAGAAACAGCAAGAGCTACAAAATGAATGAGTCCATATACCAAGACAGACTTTCAGATTTTACATTTAGTTGGATTTTATATGTATAGTTAACTATGCGTTATTACAATTTGGAATGCTTCCTTAATTCTTCCATCATTGCTTCAACAGCAGTGCTTCTGTAACACAGATAACAAACTACAGAAGATTCTCATATAAAAATGCATATAAACCTAACTAAATTTTAATCAAGTTAAAGATCACACCAAATTATGACCACCTTCCAGGCAACTTCAGTCTTTTAATGGCAAATGTTTAAAATAAACACATATAAAATAAGCTCCAACTTTCACTGTCAGAGCTGGAAATCGAATATGTATAAAGAGCTCACCCTATCTCATTTTACTTAATTTTAATGTTTCCTAATTATGTCAATGTAAACATTTCAGAAACAAAAGTGTGCATATACTAACATTTTTATGCCAAAAAAACTCAAGCCTTCCACATACATGAATTAAAAAAAAAAAAAGTACTTTAAAAATCTGATTTCTGCATTTATACCTTAACCCAGTTTACCAGATTTCTAGGCAATATTAACATTAATATCACAGCATAGTTTAGAGGCATTTTTTTCATTCCAGTTCTCTTGGAGAAACTTCCAGTTGAAAGTTCAATATTGAACATGGAAAAATCAATGTCTTAATAATAAATGACTGACTACACCAATTAATAGCTAATCTAGGACGTTTTATCAAACAATACATTGTGCATTCGGCAAAGGTCCCGAGTGCAACAATCCCCAAGACCTAAATATTGAAAGAGTCACAATGACAGAAAATCAACACCCTGCTCTCCTAGGCTGCACCAGCTTTCTGCCAGCAGTAATCACAGAACGGCTGAGGTTGGAAGGAACCTCTGGGTCCATCTGGCCCACCCACAGCAGGGGGCCCAGGCCCACGTCCCCGCAGCTTTTGCAAGATCTCCAAGGAGGAGACTCCATGACTTCGTTGGGCAGCCTGTGCCAGTGCTCCATCACCTGGACAACACAGAAGAGCTGCCTGATGGTTAGACAGAACCCCGTGGGTTCCAGTTTGTGCCCGCTGCCCCTTGTGCTGGCACTGGGCACCACTGAGTAGAGCCCTGCTCCATCTTGTTGGACCCCTCCTTCAGGCATTCACAGACATTGCTAAGACCCCCCTGAGCCTTCTCTTCTTCAGGCTGGACAGTCTCAGCTCTCTGAGTCTCTGCTCACAGGACAGGTGCTCCAGGCCCTTCACCATCTTGGTGGCCCTACACTGGACTCTTGTCAGCATACCCATGTCTCTCTTGTACTGGGGGCCCAGAACTGGACACACAGTATGTTAGGTGCGGCCTCACCAGTGCTGAGTAAGGGCAAGATGCAGAGGAAGGACATAATCCACTAAAACTGACAACTCAGTCTTGTTATTAACAATCACCAAGTCATTTATCTCAGTATCTCATGCTACAAAAAGAAATGACACAGCAGTGTCAAAGTACATTTTTATGTTACTAGGGTTTTCAGGTTGATTGGGGGTGTTAAATCATTAGTTGTTTAGAGTTTAGGTGATTTTTTAAATATATATTTAAGTGGAAAATACAGTTTCAGTTGTTAGTAAAAAGACAACATACAAATTTTCTGTTTTTCCTATTAAGGATAATTGTTTCATCTGACAATGCAAAATACATAAATATATAAGGCAAAATTTACAGATGTGTTCACACACATTCTTCAGCCTCTTAATTCCAAATTTAAGTGTATTACTTCCTATCATTCCCCTGAGGTTCATATCTTCCATTAATTTTGCAATTATTATCCTGAAATTAAAAGCAGAGGCAGACTTCCCAAGTGCCACTCAACTATTTTTAAACGCAATTTTCACTCCCAAATGAAACAGATACATTCACCACTACCACATTTTGTCTTTTTCCTAATAAAGCTTAAAAGCTTAGTTCTGTTATGCTAAAGCTTGCATTCAAAAATCTTCAGTCCTGTGACTTCCACCATTCCCCCAGAAACAAGTAATCACAAAACATGAAAATGTAGAACCAGTGCAGGTGTCACTTTGATGCAGCGATGAAATACTTCTTACACAACACAAGCCAGTATAATAATTATGTTTTAAGCTTGTCTTAACTACAAAATTTCTTACTATGCATCCATCCATCAGATCACGGAGAATTTACTATACTTTCCCTCCCCCACGCCCCTGGATCAAAAGATATGTTCTTTACATATCACATCTTCTCATGAGAAATACATGAAAAGATAGTAAAGAAGGCTTAAAAAAAAACAGGGTTGGAGATCCATCTAAACCACCGAAAATGCTGGCAATTCAGTAGCACACCTCCAATTCCCATCAATATGTTTCTGTATCTTTAGCGGAATTATTGATGTAGTAATTTCTGCAAACTAGTTTCCTGCACTTAGTCATTTTACAGCAGTTGTACATGAATCCAATGCATGTTGATGATTGCAATCAACTAATACACTGCTCATACAGCATAATCATTCTCACAGTTATGAATAACAAACAGTTATTCTATATTAGAACCCTAAGTAGATTAAAGCTTAGAAATTCCGTTTTTGCCTTCACAAATTAAACAGCTTTTTCAGGAAGAGATGTCACGGTTAACTATAGTCAGTGGCTTATGAAGTCCTATTTTGATTTCATGCTGTGTGATAAACAAAAGTATGCTTTGAGCTTACTCACAGATTATGAACTCACCTTCCCACAAGCTCTGCAATGATGCCTTCTTTTTGTGAATGTAAATCTGGCCTCGCATTTCATGCAGTTTGGTGCTTGAGAATCTGGAACCCAAACTGGAGCCACCTCACCCAAAGTAGTAAAAGGCTTTCTGGCTGGAGCTCCAAACTGCCCAGCTCTGAGATCATTATCTGGACTATCTGGGGCTACTGCAAGGCACGAACTACTAGAGACTCCAGATTCGTATTCTTCTAAATGTTCCCCATTAGTATCAGTAACAGAGGCATTCAATGATGTTTCACCAGGAAACACATCTGCTGTCAAGGTATCCCCTAATTGCGTCTTACCAAACACATTTTTATTTTTACTATTACCTCCACAGTTTGGGGGAACAAGATCATTTTGTAAGTGGTCCGATAATGGCTTTGGAATTTGCAATTTAAGATTTGTAGGTTGTTTGGGTCTTGCACCACCAAAAGGAACACTGATAGACTGCAGATTAGTCACTGGTTTTGGTGAACTTTGCCCTTGCATGGATGGCACCTGACTACAGAGGTTATGTAAATAATTTTTCTTTACGTGGTCACCAGTGTTGTTTAAAATAAGACCACTCCCTTCTGTGGTCTCATTTCCTCTCTGTTCATAAACATTAGCATAACATTCTGACTTGCTCTCCTCTATTTCCTTCTCCTCTGTGACCGAGTCTTCCTTGGAGGGTAAAGTCTTTGGAACATGAGCAACAACTGGGTTCTGTATTCCATAGGAATCACAACCATTAGACAGAGAGCTTGCTGCTGATGTACTCATCGTATCAGAGAGACTGGACCCTTCAAGCTCATCTACACCAGTCCCTTTTAAGTCTACGCCTGCCTCCATCTTCCCATCCTCACCATCTTTACTATTACTACATGCCTCATCAGGCTGTTTTGTCTGCAAAAGTCTTTCATTCTCTCCCAGAGTTTGCTTATTATTCATCTCATTCAATCTAGTCAGTTCCCAATTAGTCATCTCCTGAGATTCAGGGCAACACTCTGCCACGCTGAGCGATTCAGTTGTGCTGAGATTTTTATCACATTCAATGACTTCGTTTTCAATGGCACCAACATCCTCAGAGGCAAAATGTTCTGCTACACACTCCTTGTAGTTGCTGCTTCCAGCCACATTAGGTTGACAAGTTTCCACAAGCCCTGATAGCCTAGAATGTATTTGTTGGGTTGTTTCTTCTTCTAAGCTTCCATTACTTGAACCAGAAGAGTTTTTAGCTTCTAGATCCGTTCTCTGAGGAATGGCTTTACTAGTAAAACTTTCAACTGATACACAATTTTCTTGCATTTTAACAGTACCATCAACAGGTCTCTGTAAAACAGTCACTGCATTAATCCCTGCAGCTGTAGCTTCTGAAAGCAGTGAATCTTTACTCATATTAAAATCATCCTTTAATCGAGAGGAGGGGCACGCAACAGTCAGGGTTTCAGATGAAGCATTAATCAAATGACTTATAGAGTCATCTTCAGCACACAGCCGATTTACTTGCTTTTCTGTATCTATATCTTTTTCCATGGCTCCATTTACAGTAACACTAAACTGATCACTTTGTCGGTTTTCATTATCCAGTGTAAAGCTAATAGTATCCATTAGGGACTGACTGTTGTAATTTTTACAATCCATCAAATCGCCACTTTGTAGTGTTCTTCTGTCACAGTTATGCATGACTGCCACCACTAGCACATTTTTCTCTTCTGGCAAGCAAGCTATAGTTCCACATTTCTTTTCTCCTGTTTCCACAGTGTTACACTGATCATCCTGATTATTATTTCTTTTAATTAAATGATCATCTGCTGCTGCTTGATCATCAATCCACATGACTGGAGTCTCCGGGCTTATGCTAAAATCCTTTCCATTAGCACAGCTATCCACTCCTCCTGTTGGTGTAGTCACTGAGTGAGACAAGGAGAAAGACTTTATTCTCTGCTGACATTGATTAGGAGTTGTAGCTTCATTCACATTGGCCACGGACGAGTTATATGACAGACGACGAGAAGGCGGATCTAGAATCTGATTCCACTTTGCACCCAACAGTGTAGGTGAAACAGCGGCATCTGAAAAAATGTTTAAATAATGAGTAAGAGAACTAACTGTCCTACAAACTCTAGAGATTCTATTAACTCTGTTGCATTAGAATGCCCCAAATATAAAACACATCTTGCAAAACTGACATCCTTGATCAACCATTAATAGTCTAGTTGCATAATGTTTCTGGAACACAAGAACTTTAGAGCTACCCAATTTTCACAATTTTAAAATTATCAATTAATATATTTTAGATAGCTAGAAATGCCTACAGAGGCTCCCATTCCTATTAAATGTTCAACCTCTTTGACAGCACAGAAGTAGCAATTATACTAAGCAAAATCTTTTATACTACATATATGATACCTTTCATTATATGATTTACACGACATAATAAAATATTTCTCTGCTTGAGTCTCCCAAAGCTGCAAAAGCTGCAAAATAAAGACATTTTGTTTCATTTGTTTAAAATTAATCATAAAAAAAAACATTGTCACTGAGAGCTCCACAAAGCCTTTCTTTAAAAAGAAAAGTCTACTCTACAGAAGACTTTTTATGAAAAGAGCGAGAAACAGATTTTTAAACAAGTAAACAAAATGAATGGAAGCAGAAAAGAATACTACTAACAAACACTGAAGACGAACTATATGAATTAATATATTATATATTAATATATATTATATATTAACTGTGTTTTTTTCTTGGTTTTGTGGTGTGGGTTTTTTTTTGTGTTTGTTTGTTTTACAAATTCTGAGCTGAATTTGCAACTCAAAACCAAAAATTGTATCATAGACCTTTCCCTTTTCAGTGCCGTCCCCTGTAGAACATCATGAATCTATGATTTTATTCACAAGGACTCACCTTCGTTTTGCTCAAATTCATCTAAAACCTTATCGAGGTTATATGCCTCTGCTTGGAAGTAGTTCTCCATTTGTCAGGGAAAGACCACCAGATTCGTGTCTGAACCTGCCAAACATAATAAATTACAATCAGATACCTACACTTTAAGTCAGCAGTATTCCACTACGTATTACACTGATTTAAGAGGAAAAGTAGTCACCTGTAAATCAAATTTTAAATATATTACATTCATAAAGCATCTGTATTTTCAGTTAGTAAAAATATTTGTGTCATCAAACATGCTTAATTCAAACTAACAACCTCCCCAGATTTGCTTTGGATTTTAATATCACCTCCAAGTTTATAAAAGCATTTTTAAAATGTTAACATTTGAGCAAAATCCATATTTTTTTTTTTCTTTTTAAAGTTTGTAGCATTTGCAAACATTTATAAGAGTATGTTTTTAAAAATCCTGCCACACACAACGTGGATGTGTTGATGTGAATCAGGTGTCTGCAGCAACATTTGAGTAATGCAGGTTCATTCTTCCATGCTGTTAGAGGAACAGAAATTTATAACAGCTCTTATTGCTGTTAGTGGAACAGAAAATATCCTTAACAGAGGAATAAAAAATAACCAAACTGAGCTTGCAACTCTGTGTCAGTTCAAAGCAGAATGCATTCCACACCACAGAACTTATAAAACACTACACGCATCTCTCCCTATACCTCCCTCAGTGCACTTTCCAGTTAGTGACAGGTCTTTTCGAGAGGCCAAGATTAAGGTTGGTTGGATGTTGTTGTTGTTTTTCCCCAAGATTTAGGAGAACAATATAAACAAGTAGCACATCAAACTGAATTCCGAGATTTAGAAATTCCATATTTAGAAACTTCTCTTTAGGGCAACATAACAAAAATGAAAGCCATGTAGTTCTTTCTTATTCAGCGTTAGCTTAAGCTCTGTAAAATGCAACCTATATAGGAAAAGTGTATTTTTTCTCTTATCTCAAGCTTTTATTTTCATTATATATCAATGCAATTTTCAGTCTTATTTAGACCACTGAGATTTTCTTTCCACCACAATGAACATGGAGGAAGGGAAGAGGAGTTTTTGTCAGTAGTTACCAAATGCTACGGTAACCAATGAGCAAAGCTAATATTAAACAATATTGCACTGAAAACATCAAAGCCAGTCCTATGCATTTGCCCTCATTGCCTCATCTTCTTATATTCAAGGAAAACACTGACCCCCACCTGAGCATTTAAACAGAAGACATCAAGGCCAGCAACAGCCTTTAAGACATTTTAAAAGTCAAATGATGATGCCAGAGCAACCCTCCTTGTACTATGGTTAATGTCTAACCATAAGGACCACCATAACGGTAAGTGCAAAACTGCTCCAACATCAGTCAGAAAATAATGTCATCCAGAAAACTATGAAGTCAGCTAAGTAACAATTTGAAAACCCAGCTTTTGGTTTCACCCTACCACTGATTAGCTCATGTGGCTTTGAACAAGTAGCCTAAACTTCCTGTGCTTCTGTTTTTTTTAATGCTTACTAGGCTTGCAGTACTCTGTTTCACTCCTCATTTCCCAGATTCATAGATTCAAGATTCATACTTGTAAAGTTGTTAAAGGAGTACATGGGTGTTACTTGAATTATGCTAGCTCTTAAAATGCCTGCCTTAATAATCCTTGTTTCCATGATAGGCAGGCACCAGAAACATAGCAAAGAGCACAGGAGTAAGTACTCTCATCAAAAGATAATACTCACAGGCTAGAAAGGAAGACAACAAGTGAGAAATGAAAAAGAAAAAAATCTAAGCATTTAAGTAACCTTCTACACCTCCACATAATAAATACCATTTTTGTCCTAACAGTAGGAAGATGGTCTCGCTACTGGAGGCTTCTAGCAACAAGACACCACGATTCATTTCTTGAAAACACTCACTACCAGCGAAGATATTTTCACTGCAAAATGTGTGCCATAACCTATATACCATAAAGAGTGACCTCAATTTGATCTGTTCTCTGAACATCATCCAAAACAGCCTTATTCTCTCCAGAACTGGCTTTCAATGTTGTGAAATACAGAAATGGAGGAGGAGAGGGTGAGAACCTTGTTTTACAGTAAGAAACAGTGTTAGACTTGACAGCTAGACTCCAGCTCAACCAGAAACTTGCTCCTTTACACTAGAGATACAGCACAAGAAACAAGTCAGATGAACTCTCCAATTTAGAAGTAGACATTACTTTCCTTATAGTATCTGGATTTGAGGGAAATATCAACCAAGATCTTCAATTACAACATTAAATGCAGTTTTGTGTTATTATGGGCAACAGCTAGGATTAGGTTGTTAGTTCAAAAAACTCATGCAATACAATATCACTAAATGCTTAGTTCAAGTTTTTTAGGTTGACCTCAAATTTGCTGTGTGGTGTTTTTAATAGGACATCATGTTACAATGTAAATACATCACTATGTGATCTAATCAGATTAAATTACACTTTAAAGATATATGCAGACAGCCAACTTTTTTAAAAAAAAAAATAGTGTAATGGCAACCTAGAAATTGCAAGAAGTATCATCTAAAAAAAAAAACAAACATTTGCAAAGTAATTCAGAGATAAAAGAGTTATTACCTTATAAACCCCCAGATTTCCCCTGTCTTCTATAATTGAAGATTAGCTCCTTTTGCAAGAAAAATATCTAGATGATTAGCCAAATCACCTATTGTACACAGATGCACATATTACAACATAAGCAATGGAGAAGATAGGCACAATGATCAAAGGCCGTATTTCAAAAAAAAAATCAACCTTTTACATTCTCTAACATACCTGCTTTCCTGAAGAATGCAAAGCCAGGGTCTGACCTCTAGCTCTGACAGGATGTACTCTTTGATCCCTTAGACACCTACTGTAAGGTCTTCCCAAGCTATCCAACCTGCCCACCAAGTCACTGTATTAAAAATCTGTCATAGCACTTTAACTAAAACAATTACATTTACTACATAATTAAACCAAAATAACATTAAAATGCAGATATTTCTCATTAGACGTACAAATACTAAACTCATTTAAACTACAACCAAATTGCAAGAGTTTGGAGGTTCTCTTGCACCTTTCCCTCTGACTCATTTCCATACCTTGATGGAAGCATCGTTACCAGCTCTGTGAATACCAAGTACTGAAAAGTTAATTAGAATCTGCCCAAATGAATATTTCACTTGATTTTTTTCTTCCATTCAGATTTCTAATCATCAACCTAATTTAATGCACCATAGTAAGACCCTTTTGTACTAAATACGGTATCATTTCACATCCACTTATAATGGACTTAATTTACATTATAATGATAATACTCCAGTCTAGCAAAGGCCCACTACTAAGGTTAATGATGCAAAGACTATTTGTCAGTGGAAGCAAGACTGAAAAGTATCACATGAAATTCTTTGTGTTCCACAGAGTTAAACTGTGCCACTGTCTGAAACCACTGCCCTCAGATTTCCATGCACTTGCATTGTCAAAAAGGGCATCCAGTCATTTGCTTGGCCATAAACACAAACCTTAGTAGTGGTGGCCCCAAAGAAACAGAGGCATTGCAATGATATTTTTGTTTTGCCTATTTTAGGGAAGATAATGATTAGTGACAAGCAAGTTGATGGGGAGGGAATGCTATGCTGACTATACAGTGGGTCAAAACATGCTTTTAAGTAACTTTGAACCACTGCATTTTGACTTTGGGTAGCTTTTAGACACCTAAAAAAATTCTGATCTGACCATTCATCCAAATTTGAAACCTGACTGAAAGCCTGATGAAAGTCAGAACCAACTCAAATCTATATACACTGGAGCAAGTACAATCTAAGTCATGTTTGCCCTAGCATTTCCTAAATCTAGTCCTATATTAGCTGGTTGTTGATTGTCATAAAAATCAACAGGATTATACCTAACCAAAGAGCAATGTCAGAAGCTCGCAATAAGTGTTACTATTTTGATTTATTTTAGTCAAGGTTTGGCTTTTAAATTTTATGTTGTGATTTTATAACATTAAAAATACAAGCGTTCAGACTTAGGAAACCATGTTTAACAACAACAAGGGCATAATATAAACAAGACTTAGAATTTTATCCCCACTCCCTTACAGTCCCAACATAGTTAATACTTCATAACAACTCTGAAATTATTATCTTATTAAAATATGTACTATCTAAGAATGAATCCCCTAATATTTGTGAGTTTAACTTTGGTCCAGTAGGATAGAGGGATTTTTTCTATACTTTTAAGAATTCTAAATAAAGAGAACCACATGTAAACAAATAAAGGTTGGATGAGGCCCTGAGCAACCTGGGCAACCTGACCTAGTGGGTGGCATCCTTGCCCGTGGCAGGGGGTTGGAACTGGGTGATTTTTAAGGTGCCTTCCAACCTGAGCTGTTCCATGATTCTATGATATGTAACCATAGGAATTCTGAAGTTCAAATGCTAGTGCATAAGTATGCAATGAGCCAAAATCCAGAGTGATGGATGCTCATAATCCAAACTGGGGAGAAGAGACCTTTTATAACATTATTGTTATTTCACTTACTGATGTGCCAGGATATATAGAGAATCTTTTATTTTTAAGCTCACAGTCACTAAGCTGACAGACACTCTAAATGAGATCTCCTTGTCTATGCAAGTAGGTATGTCTCAGAAAAGGCCAGCTGCAAATCCTCACATCTAACATTTGAAATTATTATTTTTATATAAAAGAACATTCTCCCCCACACACACACTTTTTCTGATTTTCTGTCCAAGAGTAAAAAAAAAAACAAACATTGCCAAACCCACAGAAGTTCTTACTGCCCTCTTACTGACAGAAAAGGAGGACAAGGACTTATGTTCCTAAGATACCTGCAATGCTTCTTGACCAATGCATTGTCAGCAACTCAAATATTTGCCAGTTTAAGAGGTAATACTTCAAGTCTGCATAGCCAGCAACTCAAGATCAAAAGAGATAACACAGAATGCTCTAACACAGCACACTACAATAATCAGGTAGCTATTGTCTCCATGGTTTAGAATTTATTTTAAATATTTTTCCTACCTAAAATAAATAAAACCAAACTTATTACTTTACAGGTCTTTGGAAACTTTAATTGTAACTCACTGGTACTACTATAAAAGTTTGGACCAGGTTTGGCATTATTCTAGTCCCAAACTTTCTCCTAGTATAAAGGCTGAAATGACATTTTTAACGGATCATTTATAGTTATGCATCTCTTTAATGTTATTGCTCAACTATCCCAGGCCACTGCATGGAGAGGAGCTGAGGAGCAAACACACAACTGAAACTCTGGAAAGGTGAATATGAAGACATGAGCAAATTGGAAAGAAAGTTCAATGGTGATTTTAGCTTTATGCTGCCAAAAACGAAACATTTCCTAAATCGGTATATATTGGGATGAACAATATGAAGAAGAGGATATGGTGCCAGTGCGAGCAAAAGAAGACATAAATCACCAGCCCTGTGAAAACCACAAGATGAAGTTTCAAAAACACAGTTCAAAGTCCTCCATGGATCTGGCAGAAAAGACAAATTATAGGCAAAAAATGCTAAGTAGCAGAATATTTTCATTTTGTATCCCCCCAAAAAAAGAATATAATGGCTACCACCATTATACTGGCACAGTAAGGCCAGAACCCTAGATCAACTTTCACCCATTGCAGAGCCATCTCCTGTCTTTCACAGCAAAAAGCTAATGGGAACATGCAATCTGTCAATCAGATTATCTTCAAGCTCCTGTTGGATCACAGACCATGCATAATCCAGAAAGTCTGTTTTACTTATCAATTTTTTTCATACAACAGCATAGGGCTTATCTTCTTAATCTGTAAAACTTAAGCACTTACATTTTATCAAGCTTATATGCTCTACCCTCCCTTAATGTCTAAATATAAAGGTGCACGTACCAGAATGTTTGTGTCAGAAATACATCCAGAATCACTATCCTTGCCATCTGAGCATCTAGACATAAAACAAACTTTAACTGATTACTGGAGACAGAGGGAGAGAGAGGGGAGGGACACAAAAATCTTCCTTAATATTACTTGGTATTCTGAACAGGTTTAACCTTGGAGGCTGCCTCTCAAGACAGCTCCTACATGCCTGCTTCTTCTTGGGAAAGGATGTGTACAAATAGGCCTTGTGTTATATCTGCAAAGTGGCAAGACTCTTATTTGCTTTGGTCTCTACAATGAAGAATTAGATTACTCATGGTCTTCTGCTCTGGACCTCCCACATTACCCTCAAGAATTTTTCCCCACTGGAACTGAGAGCCTTCCAATTTTCTTGACTCTAAGAGCAAAGAACCAGCACACGATCACACTAACATATCACACTTATGATAAAAAATGTGCCACAAGGTAATAAGATAACTACCAACCTCATAGAAAAGGCCTACAAATTTGGGAGCATACAAAGAAGCAGAATAAGAATTCAGGACTTCCTGTAATGCTGCCCTGTGTGCAGACTATTCTGTTTCAATATAAAACTCTAAATATACACGTTTCAGTAAACTCTTGCTAAACAAACTACTGAAATAGTTTATAACAGCACTCAACAAAAATATATAAGACTCCTAATATGAAAGTCACAAGGGGCATGACCAGACTGAAAATAAACATTGCTCATTCATCCTGAGTTTCTGAGTCCAGAAAATGTGATCTTCTCATAGTGTAGCAACACAGATCTGTGTATCAACTGGACAAATTGATTTGTTAGATCCAATGCTACTGAGGACTTCCTTCAACCCCGGGAAACAATGTCCACATATTTTTGCAGCTCCCTATAATGACGTTTATATTATTTGCCCCTGGGAGGAGAAAGTCAAGGACCTCTATTGTGCTGAACAGCTTGCTGAGAGAGTTCAGCAATAGCTGTATTTTTAACTGATGAGATCTGCCTACAGCACAGACTGAGGAAGAAAGACTTTGCCCACTTCCCACCCCCAAAGAAAACAAGACACATCTCTGCTCTAAAACAAGGCAATTACTCTCAGTAAAGAACAAAATCCCAAATGCTAAAAATACTCCATCGTCTTGTACACAAGATAATGTACATATACATGGGTGTGCATAGAACTATACATCCACAGGCATACATAAGAACACATGCATTTCACATAAACACCGCTGAATCATTATATTCTAAAGCAGAACTTGCCTCTTACCTTTTTCTCCTATACATATGTTAAGAAACGAATGACCCTGTGCCTACTCATGATGACTGCAGCACAACCAGCCAGTTCTGCTGAATCAGTGTGTTCTACTTGATCCTAAAAAGAAAATATAAACATGCATTTTATAACTGGTAATTCTGCCACAAACCAGGTTTTTTCAATGCATGACTGCTGCTAACACAGGCACATTTGGTAAATGCTGCAAGCCTTTAAATGATTTACATTATATTTGCAGCTTTTAATTCAGGGATCTATGCACCGTGTCAGTATTGCACTCCAATATTCTGATGAAAAAACACATTGCTACCTATCGACAATTATTCTTCGTTTAATTGTAAATCCACAGAGTGAGACAGCAATTCCAACTGCCCTTGTATCCCCGGTGACCTTGACTGTAGCGCTTAATTTATAAAAGTAGTCTCTGAAGTTAATTATGCTACACTACAATAGGCCTTCCAAAAATAAAAAGCTAGTAGCTTGATACTCTAGAAAAATTCATGGCCCTCTGAATTCTGTAAACTGCATTTATCAGCTTCCCACTGATTCTGTTATAACTAAACAACTGTTTTTGTCTTCAAATTATTCCTCCTACAATCCTAGACAACCTTCACTTCCAGAATACTTATTCTCTTAAAAAACACAACGGCATCAACCTTTCATAGCAGGGAGGACACAGGCAGACAAGAGTCTTCAGAAGAAAGTACCTTGTTCTCCTA
Organism: Aythya ferina; assembly: GCF_964211825.1. Taxonomy (NCBI): domain Eukaryota; kingdom Metazoa; phylum Chordata; class Aves; order Anseriformes; family Anatidae; genus Aythya; species Aythya ferina. The sequence goes on along the minus strand of NC_140304.1, from coordinate 27,332,951 downwards.
ACCAGAGCATTTCTCTAGGTTTGGTGCTCATTTTCCTAGTAGTCAATGCAGCTCAAGAATCCAACACAACCATGAACAAAGAAAAAAAGGCTATTTATGACAAACAACCAAACAAGAACAAGGACTGACTGAGAAAAGTTTGTGTTTTAAGGTTTGCTGGTGCTGGTGTTCGACCTGTTAGGTAGCTGAAACATTTACTAGTGCTCTGATAAAGCAGCAGCATGTTAGAAAAAAAAAAATACCTTAGAACTCCAACAAAATAAACAGAGCTGAAAAAAATCATTTTCCATGCATGAAAGCAATATTCAGCATTATACTACAACTTTCCCAGGGTTGTTTATTATTCTTTTCAGAAATAAACTACAGCAATAATTCCAGGAAACTAATGAACTGAACAGCAGCATTCTTAGTAGTACTCTTTCCCAACTCAGGAAAAAATCACTCAGCTGTACAAGCCAACAGAATTGGTGTACCTGCACGCAAAGTAAATTTCTGATGCCATGTATATTTCAACTTCTATAAGCTAAGACAAATTTTGGATATTTGGGAAATAGTAGCAATTATTGCATTACAAGGTTCTTCAGATGGATTTAATACGCATGCAAAAATGAAGGTCTAGGAACACGTAATTCCACTGAAAGGCTTCAAATTATGATTTTTTTTTAAAGGGATGTGAAGTACATATGGCAGGGCTACTTGTATCATCACCACGTTCCCTCCTGGCCTGTAGATGGAGGAAAATGATTCAGTTTCCATGACCCCTTTAACAAGATGGATCAATTAATGACAATTCTGTTTGTGATTTATGATGAGGCCTGTCAACTGGGTCAGGAACATCAAACATATTTCCCGCTAAGCAGTCGGTCATACATTAACCACAAACTTCCATCCTTACCAACCATGAATGGATCAGACCCAGCAACCCGCAGCTGAACCATGCTGTGCTGTTAGCAGTGCCCTAAGCCAACAAGCTGGCGAGGCAGGCGGTGCTCAGGGCAACCATACAGCTTTGCTACTCCTTGCTTTTATTCTGATCCACCTTCCTTGTTCCATTCTTCCCATATGACTTTGTTACCCGTAACGCAGATGAACACATTCTATCAACTGTTACCAGTTTCTGAAGAAAGCTTTGAAGTATTACCTGGAGGTCCTAGAGCTTTCTGTTTACAGTTCAACATTTACTCTCAGCAGCCGTTTCTCCTTACAAAGATCAATGCTTAAAATCAAAGCATGCTTACAGATATGAATGCTGCATATTTATACACAGAGCAATTAAAAAAAAAAAAAAGTAAACTGTAACATTTGAGTTCCATGAAAAAATTACCCGTAAGCTGACAACAAAGTTCTTTTTCCAATAAGAAGTTAACGTAAGGGATATATATTAAAACAGAACCTGGGACAAAAAGAATAACTACAAAGGAGAGCCAAGAACATTCACAACAGTGCAAAACCTAGTGATTATAAGGCTTTTCATACACACTGCTAGAAAAGGATTCCATCACACTTAAAAAAGGAAAATAAAACACATATATTTCCACCTAAAACTGTGTTCCTATTGAACATAAGATTCTAAAAGAAGGAGGCCCAGTGTCTCTGCTGTTCCAGTTTGCTTACTTTGAGCATTTCTCAGTTTCTTATCTCTTGTGCTGATGGTTGGCTGAACTCTCTGTCTCCTGCCCTACAGTGATATCACTCAGGTGCTGCTTTGGTTATAACCCTACATGTATGATTTCCCTCAGGAGCTCCAGGAGGGTGTCTGCCAATTACTGCAAAAGCAAAACAGAAATTGAAGAGAAATTTGACAAGCAGAGACGTGCCTAGAATAAAAAGAGGATGAAGAATAGAAGAAAAGAGCTCTAAAAATATAAGATTAGAAATATCTTCCACAAAAAAGAATGTAAAAAATGTTTACAATACCAAATGGAAAGAATCTGAACTAACACAAATTGGAATAGCTTACAATAAATGGAAAGAGACTGAAAAAGCAGCAATTTCAATACTATGTAAAAAAATGCAGAAAGCTCAAAGCATGAAGAGATGCTAAAAAATGCTTCCATCTACTGGCAAGGATCCAACTCTTAACTACACTACAGCTCCTCTATAATGTGCTACCAGTGAGAAGATGTCTGAGTAGGCAGGAATACATCTGCAGCCATTTTAAGGCACTTTATTGTTGCAAGATTAGTCAAATAAGGCATTATCTTAAATGCAAACCCAGATTTCAACGCTGGAATCTGAACTTCCTACTTGTCTACACTCTGGAACGATGAGATGGGAGATTCAGGGACACAACATACAGCAGGCATATTCAGGTCCCAAACGCTGCAAGAATAAAAATCGCAGCAAGAAACCATAGCAGGGGCTTACATTAACAGCAAAGTGGTAAATTTAAACACGAGTGGAAATAGGTAGCAGGGACACATCAATTACAGAGTATGAATTATTTTAATCATTTGATCAGTTAATCTGAAAACTAAGTACTCACTCATGGAAAAGCCGCGGCTTCTTCCTCACTCAAGTGCTAAAATGTTTGGAATAATGGCAATATACCTTGCACCCAACAGTTTGGCACTTCATAACAGTTCCTTTTCTCAAATGAAGCAGCAACTTTTAGTTAAGTTTTACATGAATATGTGTTTGTATTACTTGTTAAGAATTAATGTAAGTAGAAAGACAATTTACTACCTAGGAAAGCTGCTCACTCAAAGCAGCCCTCGGACCAGTCTCGGGACACACTGTCACAACAGTGCCCATATGGACAGTGCATGTCCATACTAAATGAATGAAAGCAAGCTTCATTCTCCAATGCAATTATCTTTCTGAACTTCATCAATTCTTAAACGTCTATTCATTCTGCACAGAGACAGTACAGGGCTGTTCTCCTCTCGTGGGTGCCAAACACAAGAAGGGCAGGCGTTATGAATTGTTTGGGACCCAGCATTAGCACTATCTAATTCACACGCAGGAAAATGCCTGCAGTGGCAAGGGCTTCAGATTGGGCCATGAAATAAACATTTCAACACAAATTGTTCTCTTAATAAATGAAACCAGCAGCCATGAAATGTGACCAAAAAAAAAAAAAAAAAATCTAATTTATTAATGGAGGCTCAGAAAATAGCAACAGAATTTTTCAAAAATACCTTGTCTAAGAAACACTTCAGGATTAAAAAATACCATCAAAGTTTGTCTTAGATCCATTTAATAAGAAATTCTAAAAACAGCAGCAAGAGGTGAGATATAGCAAATATTAACAAGACAGTCTCTGCTTACCCTTTTCCTGCACCAAAACCCCATGATGACCAAGTATTGCTTGTTTTATTTACCTTAATTCCCTGACGGTCCTCCTATTCAATGCAAATTAACCAAAGAGTAGATTAGTGCATGGCAGGCTATTTCGGTGGAACACAACACTTTGTACCAGCTCTCTACCCGCAAATGCTGACAAAAAATAAACTATTTCAGTGTTGCATTGGTTTGTCTTTTTTTTTTTCCCAATCAATTCCACAAATAGAGATGGATGACGCCTAAAGCAGAACACAGTTTCTCTAATTATTTCACTAATGTTTGCATTTTTTCCCTTTACTTTTCCCCGTGCCATTTTAAAGCTATTATTTTCACTTTTGTCTCCAGCCAAGTTTCCGTAAGGAGACATTCACGCATGCCAGAGCAGCAGTAAGGCAGTCAAAAGAGCAGCAACTTCAAAGAAGCCTTGCAGAAAGTATCACAGTCAAAAGTAACAGGGAGACGAGAAAAATTGCAGCAACCTTCCCAACCTTTGTCCTTCAGTAAATAAGAGAAAGCGACCCAACAGAGAAGGACACCTGCTTTATAAGACCTTACAGTAGAATATAAAGTCCATTTCCTACTTTCTTACTATTTCAAGGAGAAAGAAAATGATTTATTTTCTTGACACAAAAACCGGTCTTGCCAAAAAGCCCATACTTTCTCAGCACACTACAGAGGCCGGGCCGTCAGCACCTGGAGACAAGAACCACATGTCCTCCTTATATAACTGCTTTCGACTGGCTCGAAAAGTATCCACAACTGGCTCCCGTAAAGAACAAATAGCTAGGTTTACACCGCAGCGCTGCCTTCAATGCAAATTTTTCCAGAGGAGTAGTTAGGTAAAAGAGAAAATCCTTTCCTGAACTTACTCACATGCTCATACAGCTCAATTCAAAATGTAGTGTCTTACATACCTACGTTGTCAACACTGCTTTACACAACTCTAAGTTTAAAATATTGTAAACCACAAAGAATCCATTCACAGTGTATTAAACGTTAATTAATATGAAGCCATGTTTCTTCATTTGTGCATGGATTCCACATAATGTTTTCAATGCCAAAATTTGCTTTTTAAAAACAGTTGAAGACCATCATGGACATGTAGCTTTTATTCAAAGGCTTGAGATGTTTCTGTACTTGAGAAACAACAATTTGACTATTAGAAGTTAAAGCTTAAAAGATTTGAAGAGTAAAATTATTTCAAGTTACACGCTATACATCTCAGAGCAGATTAATCCTGTGTTGTAATTGTTTTTAAGTTTTTCCTTCTTTCTAATGTAGGGTAGAAGCAAGAACAAATCCCAAACACACAGATCTTTGTTTCAGGTATTTCTTAGGCTTGGGCAATACGTGAGAAACTGACTAAGGTCGCCTAAAATCACTAATTAAACGCCAAGGAACTGTCCTTTTTCTAAAACCCCAGGGGAGCCATACTTGCAGGTGCCATTAGCAAGATCTGTATCTGATAATAAAAGCCAGAATTGCCACACAACCAGAATGGGACAGATAAAAAGGACAGCGGGCAGAGGGAAACCGCTTTGCTACCATTTCCTAGCCCATCAATTCTGAGTTGTGCCCACTGGGGAGAGAAGCTGCTAGAAGCAACACAATTTATGCACTCAGCTGCTCTTTAGAGAAAGGGCATTCTGTACAGAAAAGCAGTCTGAAAGTCTACTGGCACTTTTTACTGAACATCAGTCAATCTGCCACTAAAGCTACCTTTATCAACACGGCTGGATACATCCTCTTTCCAACGCTGCTGTAGTCATCTTTATTCATTTAATAGCTTTGTAACGACAGCTTTCTATAATCTTTCCCATATACTCTTTTAATAGGAAATAGCATCGTTAGAGGCAGCAAGCAGTTATTATTTCCCAGATCCTGTGTTTTGCAGAGCTGGATCATCATGTGTTTCTGAAAATAGATTCAGAGATCTGTGAATGTTTCTCTCACACTCCCTTCAACCTGAAATTATCTCAAAAGAAGTAACTTTTAATTCCTACTAGCAGTTTATTTCTCCAATTGTACTGACCTATTTATAGTATAGTATCTGAGATTAACCTGCTATATACGCATATATACAGGCACACACAGACAATCACTAACACATTATGAACAATTCTTGTCTTGTCAAACGTTGAGAAGTTCATTCCCACATGTTTGTGACCAGGACCTACCTACCCTACTGATGCTCACCGTGCATTACGTCTCAAGTCATCTGTAACGAGTACCTCACTCCATACACCTCGACACAACCATGGCAACAGTGTGTACTGAAACTGGCTGCACTGCTATTTCTGAGCATGATTCTCATTTGCGCTGAGGTCCATTAACATCCTTTTAACAGTGCTGAAGGGACTAGATACTAACCAACAGAACTGGTGAGTGTCTTGCATTCATATTCACGTCAAAGCTTTTTTCTCTTGCTCCAGTGGTGCAATATATCAATCAGGACATTTGCTCAAAATGTATGTTAGACTCAGAAAAGTTTTAGTTATAAAACTAAGTGCCCATAATTCTGCAACATTGTAGTCAAAGGAAATAAAGACTTAAAAGATACAAAACAGAATTTCAGAAAGCATTCATTATTAATGAGTCAAGACATTGTTTCCAGAAATCTTTTGGACTCTAAGGTCTCCAAATCCTCCAAAAACTCAGATGCAACATTTCTCAGACACCCGAGAAGTAAGAGACCTTGGCAATTCCTTCGCCCACCAATAAGGTGGTTCATTCTGCACTGCCATGGATCCCTACATTTTTTCTTTCTTCTCCCCTTTCAGACTACTGTTATATTCTTGAGTTCCATTCTCTGTCTGTTCGTCTTGTTTTCCCCCCTTAAATACATTCCTTCCTCACTCACTTCTTGCTGCAACCATTTTCTTTCTCCCTTACCCATGCTTCCTTCTTTCTCTGACAAAAGGAATGAAAAACCCCATGTTTCAACCTCACTGTTCTCGTCATTATTTATTGATGTCATGGCACCTTCAGGAATCCATTTAAAGCCCTCAGCTGTCTGCAGTGTGGAATATGACTTGGGCATATACAACACCAGGTGTCCAACAGCCAGGATCAGCACACCCACCTGCTTCCCTCAAGCATCTGTCTGAAAGCCCAGGTTCAGAGAAGTTTCATTTAATACAGGAGTGCCACTTTTTGCATTTCCTCAAAGTAGATGGTACTACCACATCTGCAAGTCAGCTGTACAGAAATGAAGCTTAATGGTAAAAGAAGAGAGAATACAACTACGAAGTGCATTACAGGTGAAGAATGAGGGAACAAAGACACTAAATATACACATATCTATTGCCCACCAAAGTTTTATTTCTCATCATTTAACACCCAGGTTCATTCTACAGGGGTATACAAAAATAATTAAAAAAAATCTATGCAAAAATATCCATGGTAGGTTAAAATGTATTTTATAGGTGATATTAACTAAAACTAGAGTAAATACAATGTAAAGGATATTATGTCAGTATTAATTATATTAAATTTCTTGGAAGTACTAAAGTATGTAGGTAGACTGATGCTACAGTAATGACATTAAGTTACATTAATAAAAGAATTGAGGAAGAGCAGCATGATACATAAGTATACAGGGGTTTTATTCAGTCTTCATCATTTAGACAAAAATACAGTAAGAAATCCTTACAATCAATGCAATTTGACGTTTCAGTTAAGTGGCTATTTCAACATACATGCTGTTTAAAGCAATCTGATAATAGTATAACCTACCAAGCATGCTTTATGCATACTTTTAAAATCACCAAATAAAAGATCAAAACCATACTCTTTATGAACTAACCAAGATCCCGCTCACAAAGCAACTTCATAACACGCTGACCAGTAATGTGCTCTGCAGGGCTATCCAACCAGCCAGCCCCCAGAGAGGAGCTATGCACTGAAGCACTGACCTCAGGAGAGCTCCAAGTGAGTTAGCTGTGTCTTTTGCTACAAAACACAAGCCTCAGAAGCAGCCAGCAGCATGCATTTCCATCGTAGGGCAGAAAAACGTGCAATTTCAAAAAGACTGCTAAATATATTCCCAAGAAATTAACAGGCAGAGGGAACTTGCCATTTATGCAATCTCAGTTCATATTAAATGTTCGTTTATCTGCATTACAGTGCAGATAAGGAATAAAAATTACATTGACCTGACTGGTTCACTGGGTATAGTTTAAGTGGTATATTTTAAACACGTAATTTCTGTGTCCTCTCCATCCTCTTAAGAAACCTCAATATTCCCAGCCTCAGTAACACAAATTAGAAGAGGACTTATGTACTGGGCCAGTGCTCAGTACTATTGCTTATCAAGTGTTGTATTTTTTATTTGACTTCCCGTGGAAATGAAGATTACGGAAGCACATTGTTTGCTTACTATTTTTAATGCTGGTCTTTCCCCCCAAAAAAAATTGTTCATGAAAATTAGTATCTGCACTGTAAAAACAAATGCAAATGGCTCTTCTCTGAGGGAAAGGCAAGCAGAACTCAGCTGCTCTATGTATTTTTGGCAGCAACCTGCTGGGCAATCAATATCCACACAGCTCTGGAAAAACAGAATTAAGGTGTTATGTGAGAATGTCGGGGTTACTGCAGAGGAGAAGGAAGGGAAGAGATACTAAGGGGCAAAAAGGATTTCAATCTCCAGGATTACAAGCTTTTTTCATTCCAATGATGGTAGAACAATATGCTTACAAATAAAGCACCTCAGAGAACTCGGGTACATATAACATCAGATTCAGTTTACGATACAGAACTCATTCAACGTATCTTCTACTTCATAATGAAGCACTGTTCTCTCCATGTCTAGATCTTTAAAGAATTCCCATGCTACTTACAAAATCTCACATAAATTCTGAAGGATTACAGGCAGAAAAGAACTGGCCATCAGAAATGAATGTGGTTTTAGAATCCCACTGCTTCAGCTAGAGTGATGGGAGTTCCTTTATCAGTCTGCAGGCCTGGACCAACACGCTGCAATGACTCCACCCAAGAACCATTAGGCACTTTTGAGCATCAGCTTCAACAAGCCCAGCTCTCTGTCCTCAGTCTTGCATGACATCAGGCAGCGTACTCCCTGGATCTGTGATGTCCTAAGACAAGCAAACATTGCCCTTTTTCAACAGTTAGTGGAGCGGACACAAATGGAGATGTAAGATCCAAGTTCTTCAAGCCCACTTGCCTTTCTTGCTCTACAACACAAGAAGAAAAAACAAATATGCTACCTCTTCAGTCACTGCACTTCCCAGTCTGGTGTGAAAACAAATTTGATTTTGTTTAAATTGATATGCAAAGCTCCCAACCACAGCACTTGAAGAGGGAACACATTTTTTCTTCTGCCTTGTAGCAGGGGCAGGGATTACCCAAGTCACCCCCAGACAGATCAGCAGAGTGCACCTCTTGCAGGTGCCAGATGCGCGGCACACCCAGGATCAGAATGAGGTGTGGGCACAGCATAGACCGGAGGAATCCAGATCACCGGAACCCGAGCCCCACAGCTTACTGCTGATGACACCACTCCTAAACCTTCCTCTTCAAGTCCAACTATCCAAAAAATAAGAGACTGACAACAACAACAACATGAAGATGTTGAAGAAGAAAAGGAAAGAAATGAGAGGACAGTTTTGTTGACCAGGTTAAAAGAAACATAAGAAATAACAGTACAGAAGATAACTAAGAAACAAAAAAATCCCAGATCTGGAGCTATCTGCAATTTTTGTTCTATAACATCTCCCAAGCTTTCAATAATCTGACTGGCCAACACATTAAGCAATACATCTTATGCATATTCACCTGATTTGCCAATTCTTCTTTAATTTATCATCACTTTGTATTTACTGTAAATTCATAGTTACAAATGGCTTGGCCTTTATTTTAGCGATCCTAAATCAACCATCTAGATCACTTGTTGAGTGCAAACAGGCAAAGTCAACACGTATACTGAGTTCAAAGCAGAGTTTTGACACTACAAAACTGAATCTGGAAATAGAAAAGCTCCTCTAATAGTCAGTGTCATTCACAGATAGAGAAGCTATTATGGGATTTAGAAAGCTCTTTGATCTGCTCCTTGCACTGAACATCACCAACTCCTTTTAAGTTCACTGTACTATTTTCTAGAGAAACATATCAGCATACGTTCCTCCATTGATAACCTCCTGTGAATTTTCTAACGTATTTCACCCTATCACTTCCCCAAATAAAATTTTAAACTTGCAGTGAAATATGAACGGTGTACTCGGAACTCACGTATAAAGATTGAAGTCTATTATTTATAAGAGTTTCAGTATATCATAGAAGTAAACAAAAACTTTCACATTACAGGAATTTTAAAAACTGCAAGAATCCTGAAGTAAGTATTACTATGGCACTTCAGTAATTGAAATAGCACACATCAATCTCTGAAATAAATGTGGCCTAACTTCAAACCATCACCTGGTAGGAAATGACCCCGGATTCTTTGTATGCTGGGAAGGTGGAAGGACAGGTTCCAGCCAGCTACCACTTCACTAACAACAAAATGGCACCGCACTTACAATAAATACTAAATAATTTGCCTTTTTAGGCAGGCCCCCAAATGCTCTCTGGCAAAACTGAAGTACGGGAAGTCATTAAGTGAGATTCATAATGAAACATTACCAGTAAAAATAGTCATAATTTGGTAAACTGCATTTATTTGCTAACTCTTAACAGGGCAAGAGATTTTTTCAACACGCAAAGGCTCAAAACATTGCCAGCATCTCTGATCGCGCCTAATTCCTCTGTCACTAATCATCAATTGCTGGGAAGCAGTCCTAAAATAGTTACCAAAGTGAAATCTACCAAAGTGAAAATACACAGAAGTATTTTCATATGCAGATAATAGAAGAAAAAACAGCTGCAGCTTTGTCTATATTAGGCTTTAGTTCTTTTTTCTAACTACTGCAACCAGCAGTTCAGCTCCAACCCTGCTAACTAACAGGAAGACACTAGTGAAGACACTTTACTGCTTTGTTTTATATACAAAGCCATACCCTAAAACAGGGTTCAGCAACACTATCAAAAATATCGGTTGATGCCTCAAGCCTTCATTAGAAAGCTTTCCATCTCTGTTACTTTGCTGGAACTGAATCAGTAGCAGAAATCTAACAAAACAATTTTAAGAAAAATTCCCACTTGTAAAGTCCTACTCTACTTCATTAGGCAATCAATCTCTTCAAAAATACTCATCAAGCTTCCTGTTGATATTAAAAGGCATGGGGGGAGAGGAGGGTAGTACAGAAAATAGAAATAAAAATATAAAGTGTTAACATGCAATACAATCCTTGACAGAAGAACAAAGCTGATGTTAGCATTGCAAACCAGAATGCTTCTGGACCCTCAACAAACTCCCTTAAATAACTGATACCATCATGACCCCCCAGGCTCATAAGGCAGATTCGTAGCTTCATTTCCCATCGAAGTATCAGAGATATAAAGAATATTTATATATTCTATATACAACATAGAAGCAGCATACCGAGAGTACAGCCATTAGCATTACCTGAAAATGATTCTATATGGAGGTTAGTAATTGCTGCTCAAGAACACAGAGAAAAGTACAAAATAAATACATATATATATATATATATATGTATATATAAAAGCAAGTAGAAATCCAGCCTGAAGCCCATATTGTCATTTGCCCAATGTACAGTGGACACTGGGGATGGGATATGAGAAAAAAAATAATATATGGACACCAAAACTTCAAAACATAAGATAGTCAGACTGACATATTTATTACCAAATTTCACGCAGAATTTTACACAGCAGCAAAACAATGTTAAAGGTCCTCATGGGTCTTTATAACAGAATTAAACTAAGGCAAAACAACCATTGCCCTAGTTTATACTTACACTGAAAGAATCACGGAAGCTATTCAGAGAGCACTGTAGCTCCACACTTTCTAAAATGCAGAAAATCTACAGATTGTGACTCCACACTTGTTTCACATGGTTTACCACTTTTTTTTTTTTTTTTTTTTTTTTTTTTTACCCTATCAGAACTATGCCTGGGGTGACTGGATTTCTTTAAGTTAAATCCCATTTGAGCAGACCTAGAGAAAGAATTCTGAAGGAACAATCTGCCCAGTGTTGTCACCCATAAGCTCCTGGCCACATACTATTTGCCTTTAACCTGTGTTTATAAATTAGTAATTACTCTAGTAAAGATCTTTAAAATAGTTTAAGTGACCATTTATGGATTTTCTTTGCCATTCACCTTCAGCCTATTTCATGCTGATAGACTACTAGGAGGGCTGTTATTTCTGAAAAATAAGTATCAACATTACACGTTTCTACTTATCTCTTCTAGCAATACAACAGCAAAACAACACTGGAAATATTCAGTGAAAGAATACATTTAAACTTTACCCAAAAAGTATTCTTCCTATTCCACCTATCTGCTACGGCAGTCTAAATAGCAACATTCCTCCCCAAACCTAGCACGTGTGTGATGCAAAAGAGAGAAGACATCATAAAGCACATTCAGGAAACAAAGACAAAAGCCCTGAGTGCACACTCCATTAATCCCAGGTCACAAGATCTTCAGTGTTTCAAAATTTTCTCTAGAAACTAACGTTTAAAGGAATGACAAAGTTTAATACCCTAGGACAGTCACACTCATTCCTCCTCAGCTCCTCACCAGCTGACAACTACGCTCTTTAACATGTAACTGTGCGCATTACAATCTATAAATGTGAAATGTTTACGAGGAATCTCAACAGCCAAATTAAAAATAAATAAATGTTAGACTTTGGTTCATTAACCAGACACCTAAATAATAAGTAGGAAAAAAATTTGTCTGTAAAAATAGAATAATTCTATCTATCAAATACTTGTATGTATAGTGATACTGGTTGTTTACCTTTATCTCACTCAGAATAATTTCTCACACGTATTCTTTGGATAACAATATAGCATGTTTTGCTCCAGTTGCTAGTCAAATACATTTGTATGAATGTGTATCCTGAATTCTAATTTAAGTAGACACTTCAGTAGAAACAACTATGTAAATGACGGATTCTTTGTATATCTTTTCAAACTTCCCATCCATTGACATTAGTTGACATAATTTTCCCAATGCTGCAAGATGTAACCAACACTTACAGCCAACACAGTTTTAGTTCTAACTTTGCTTCTAGAGGTGTTTCTATGACCTAGGCCTCATACTTTAACTTAGTTTCATCTATTTACCCTTGATTATACATTTCTTACCAATACAAAAAGCTTTTTGTAACTGTTTAGTGTCTGAAACATTTCTCAATGCGAAACAAAAACAACAGGAGGGAAAACTGAGCATGTCAGTTCATATTTCTGTTCATTCCAAAGTTCAAGTCTCACAAGGAATGACAGAGTTCTAAAACAGGCTGTCTTAATTTCTTTAGACAATTTAATCTCAATCGCAATTAAAACAAAACAAAACAAAAGCAGTAATTTTCACATAAAAATTTCAAAGTAGTCTATAAATATACAGGTATCTTCCAACAGTGTTCTGGATCAGATCCCTGATTCATCAGCACACATACTAACTGTGTACTGCAATTTTTAGCCCTCATCTATTTTCTGTCAAGCAACTGACATGTATTTAAAAGATTTTCACCTTAATGCATCAAAAAGATTATTCTGATCAACAAAATATGAATACACAATTTATTCCAAGAGACATTTCTTTCTAGCCAACTTTTATTCAACAGCAAAGCTTCTGCAAAATAATTTCAAGTAATTTTTTCACAAAGAACCTGTAAACCAGAAAACTAGCAAGCTCTTTTATGCTAAAGTTTGCACAGAACAGGCCACAACGGACATTAGAAGCTTATCATTCCTTGGCCACAAGTTTTAATACTGCTTTTTTGTTTAGTTTCTACCTTTGTTCCCTGAGACAGTCACAGCCAGACGTTATGCCAACCTAAAAAAAGCCACTCTATTTCATGTCAGCCTTAGCTCCAGGCCTCAGATCCCAAAACATGTGTTTGAAAGTATTTAATCCCCAGCCTAATAATTGACTCAAAGCTACTCCAAATATCAGGACTCAGTACTGCAGCTCTGGGGTGTATTTTCTTCCCTTTTCACACACCAAAGAAGGCACCGTAAAGCAACGGGCCATTATAGAATCCACTGTAACGTGCCTGAAGATGTAACTTGTTAGATTTAGATCAGAGCTTGAATTAGGGGGAAACTTGCCTGATTTTAGGCCCTTTTTCAGCTTCCATTTCAAATTTTCCAAGTCTCTGAAGAGACTTTTATTTTTGCCTCTCTGGTTCTTGTAGTTTTGTATGGCATAGCATAACTTTAAAAACAAAACAAACAAACAAATAAAAAAACAACAACACACCATTGGCTTCATACAGTAACAAAGGATTTTAATGTTGTTTCAACCACTGGAGGTATACCTAAAATCTGGATTCCTCCCATGCAATCAAAAATGATTTGGTAATAAAAGTTAATTATGTTTTAAAACATCACCTAGCCAATAAAATTCTAACCAAAGAAAATAAAAGGTTTTATCTGAGTAGAGTGTCTTTCTTATTTTACTTGTTTATATAGCGCCCCTTCCAGTTTTGGATGTGGCCTGAAACAAAATATTGAGGGCAGTGTCATTCTGCGATTCTAATCTAATACAACCACGCTTAATATAAAGACTGCCAGATCTTGAGATCCCTTATTCAGTCAGCTTCTAATATCTGAATTGAATGAAAGTCTGTGTAAAAAATAAATAAATAAATATAAAGCTTTGTCATAAAATAACCAGGAATATCTATAAATAAACAAGATAGTGAACGCTGAAAGCAGAAAGGCTCTCAATTGCCATCTGCTACTTGTTTCTCAGCCTGGTTAAGAGATGAAAACAGCCCTTCGGCCACCTTCCATCATGTGCACCTATCGAACCGTAACATTTATGAGCAAGTAACTAACCCACCTCTGCAGAAAGCCTGACACGCCAAAAGTGCCGGTTATTCCCCGGGTGAGATCTGACCACGGTGGCACTCATTAGAGATGTTACAAAACGCATGCCGCCGCTCTCCCCATCCCCCTCCGGCACTACCACCATTGCGGGAGTGACTTGTTACACATCGCGATGAGCGAGTAACATTCAGCGCCCGGGGCCGGAGCAGAGATCAGGCCATAAAAAGGGCACCAGATGCAAGCAGGGCTCCTCCCCTCCCCGGGCTGCGAGCCCAAGCTGCCCGCTGGCTCCCTCCGGGGCGAGCCGAGCCGAGCCTTGCCCCGGCGGCACACGGGGGGTCCCGAGGAGGCTCCGGCTGCCAGCCGCGATGAGCAGGGCGAGGGCTCTTCGTCCTTCTGCAGGAGCCTCGGAGCTGGGAGAAGGGGTCGCCTAGTGCAGGCACCCAAGGACGGTGGGGAAGGGGCTCGCAGGACCGGCCGGAGAGGGCTGAGGGGCGATCGTCCCTCTCCCCTCGGCGGCGTGCGGGGGCCAAGGGCGGCGGGGGAGGAGGAGGCACCCGCAGCCCCCCAGCCCCGGGCCGAGGCGGCGGCAGCTCGGGCCGAGGCGGCGGAGCCCTCCCCGCCCGCGGGGCCTCGCTCCGGGCGGTAGGGGCCTGGGGAGAGGGGTCCCCCGGCCTCCCGGGCCTGGGGGCGGACGGCTCGGCTGGGCTGTGCTCACTCACCTCGGCAGGCGGCAGGCGCCGCCGGGTCTGCATGGCGAGGGGGATCCCCCGGGGCCGCGCTCCGCCGCCGCCACCACCGCCGCTCAGCTCCCGGGCGGGTCCCGCAGAGCCCCCTGCGAGCGCTGGAGAGAGGCCGGCGCCCGCCCTCCCCGCCCGCCGCCGCCAGCCGGCCTCGCTCGCTGGCTCCGCGGCCAAGGCCGCCGCAGCTGCCGGCAGCCAGCGCCCCCTGGCCGGCCCCAGAGGCAGCGCACGGCACTGCGGCACCGCCGGGGAGGCAGCGCCGAGCCTGCCGCACCCCCGCCCCGCCGCGGGAGGGGTGACCCGGCACGGCCGGAGCCCGCCCGCCCCGGGGCCCCGGCCAAGCTCCGGGGGGGACCCGGGGGCGGCCCCGGCAACGGGAGAGGGCG
This sequence comes from Aythya ferina, assembly GCF_964211825.1. Classification (NCBI taxonomy): domain Eukaryota; kingdom Metazoa; phylum Chordata; class Aves; order Anseriformes; family Anatidae; genus Aythya; species Aythya ferina. The sequence goes on along the minus strand of NC_140304.1, from coordinate 27,317,615 downwards.
AGGCGAGGAGGGGACCGCGGTCCCCCGGGCGCTTCGCGGCGACGCGCCCCGCAGCCAGCCGCACCTAGGGGCTGTTTGGAGCCGTCCGTGTTTTATGTGTTTGTTTTTTTTTTTTTTTGGTATTTCGAAAAATAATTTCTCCCCTCCCCACAGCCAGGGATGCGTGTCCTGTGCAGGCACGGCCATCCGCAGCCGGCTGGGGAAAGGCGCAGCCACGGAGCCACCTGCTCAAAGACACGCACAGCAGGCTTCCAGAGGGAGAAAAAAATAAAAATAAACCGTATTCATCCCTCACAGAAACTGACTCAAAGTGCAAGCTGACAGGTACATATATGCGAAACCAGTGCTCGGAGCCTCGCCGATTCTTCCATTACACGGAGGGAGCAGGGAACCACCTCACCCCCCCTTACCCTGGCTGCAGGCGCCCAGCAGCCCGGCTGTGGAGACGAAACATCCCCGTGTGTGTGTGCGGGCCGCCCGCTGCGAGGGGCGGACGGGTCTCGGCCAGCCCCGGGCTCCCGCAGCCGCTGTGCCGCCTCCAGCCGCCCCCTGCCGGGCGGAGGGCCGGGGGCTGAGGCACGGCTCTGGCCCCGCCGCCTCACGAACGCCTCAGCCGCGTGCCGCCTCGCCGGGCCCGCGCTCTAACGGCTAACGGTTGACGGTTAACGGCCAACGGCTCGCGCCCCGCCGGGCTCTGAGGGGGAACCGCCTGTGAGGGCCGCCTCAGGGCGCCATGTCACCCCTGGCACGGGGGAACGGCGGGCATTGTGTTCTGTGCTCTCTTCGTTCACCCCACAGCACGTTTTCAGGTCTTCGTGCTTGCTGGCTAGCAGTTTGTAGGAGTTTGGCTTCTCTGCTAGCTTCCTACTTAAGACGGTGAATAAGGTGTAATGAGCCCTGGTGGTAACATGTAGGCCTTATTGCTCTAGGAGCATCAGTTCATCCCGCCTGAAATGAGAAGGAAGCTCTTAATGTTTATTCATTGATTCTGGTAGAACTTTGTGCTTTTCAAGCAGAAAATATAAGATACTCCCAATCAACTGAATCATCAATCCATGGGCGAAGAGCTGATGAGATAAAACATACTAATCAATCATATCTGGTAGTAGCATATAAATGGAGATGGGATTTATTTTCTCCCATAAAGCATTCCTGGTTAACCCCATCATGCTGTCTCCTTAGCAGTTAGTGGTGTCATGCTGGTAAAGCATAGATGAGGAGCTCTCATCCAGTCCAGTGCACAACCACTGTCCTCAAAACAAGTCTCATAAACAGCTCCGACTGCTAAACATGCAATCTGCCTGGCAAACAAAAAGGAAATAAATTAAAGGATGATCAATATAACGCTTCATACCCTCTAGGCAAATGCACACAAGTGCATAGGTTTTCCATCTACATATGTCTCAGAGTCCTATCACTACCCAAATTTTGATCTGCTTTAATCCCTCTACATGCAACTGTCACTGGAATTCAGCAAACACTGAGTGTTTTTACCTGAAGATCATAATTGGCTGTTCTGCAAGAAATCAATCTCATGAAAGCAGAGAAAATGGAAAGGGAAGGAAAGGGAAGGAAAGGGAAGGAGGAGTTAGGAGTGATGGGAAAAGTCTCTACCAGTTAAGGTGATGAGGCATGGCCTCATACTCTGTCCTCTCTCTATCTATGTGCATTTTGGATGCCACATGACTTATTCCCAATGACGATGATGTATCTAGAGAAGCAGGAACTCAGAAAAACTCAAGTTGCTTCTTCAGGCAGTTGTGGTGCCATATGTCTGAAATGAAATCAGGAGTCTGTCCTTCCTGTCTTCTGATTGTGCTCCCTCTGCTCGTGTTCAAACAGAAAGTATTTGGGTATGAATAGTAAAAAAAAAAACTACGTGCAAAACAAATCAATAATCTTGGTCCCAAGTCCCAGCAAGCCCGTAAGACACGGACCATTTACTTGGCACATTCAGTGAGACTGATAGTTACAAACTCTGAAAAAAAAATCTTCATCTCTTTGTAGTGTATCAGCCTCACGTCAGTGAGCATCTACAGTGTTGTGACAAGAAAAACATGCCAAATAGTACCCCAGATGATAGCATGGACATTTGGTATTGATCCACCACTTCTTTTCTAAGTCTTTTACCATCTTTGCCCAGCTCTTTATGAGAAGATAAAAAGAAAGAGGCATAAAGGAGAGTGTATGGATGTGGAGACTCCAACCTGCAGAAAGGTAGTGGAAAGGAACTGGAAAGTGGGTGACAAGATCACAGTTAGAAAGGTGAGGGGAAGCTGTGGGATGCCATCCTTGAAGTGGGCAGCTGAGAGCTACAAAGTCAATACAAAGACATGTTTGTAGCAACAAATGTACATTGAGAGCTAGGAGATGATACAGGATTCAAAATAATGCAAGAATAATCTATGAACAATAGCTATGGAGAAACAAAAATGTTTAAAGTACTTGACAAAACTTGCAGAAACTTGGGGGAAAAAGAAGCTTTCCAATGGTTTGAGTCTGTTACTAGATGGAAAAAGTAGAAATGCTAACAATAACACAGGAAGGCAGAAGAGCTCAATAAATATTTCTGGTCTGTATTTGGAGAAGAGCCAGATGATACACAAATATCGTATGATGATGATGAAATACATTCCATTACAACAGGCACTGAGGGGGATGTTAAACAGAAGCTAATAAGGCTGTGCATCAGCAGGTATAGACAACTTTCATCCAAAAGTTTTAAGAGCACTGGCAGGGAGTATCTTTAGACCATTAATGTTGATTTTCAATAAATCTTGGAATGCTGTTCAAGTTCCAGAGCACTGGATGAAATATTGTACCGATATTTTAAAAGGGTAAACAAGGTGACAAGGGTAATTACGACTTGCCAACCTGGCAAGAATTCTGGGTAACATAATGGGATATTAGCTATATTACTTGATTAAAAAAGAATTAAAAGATGGAAACAAAATAAATGCAAATTAATGTGGAAAATAAATCTTACCAAAATAAATTGATTTTTTTAATGGCATTACAAGTTTGGTGGATCAAGGTAAGTAGGTCTGTAAAATATTTGTTTTGGTAACATTTTAATTAAGAAACCAGAATGGTAGAGACTCATCACAGCACGTATTAAACTGTTCAAACTCTGGCTAACTGGCAGTTACAAAGTGGGGAAATAAGAAGTCATCATGAAAGAATGCGTTTCTGTGTCATACAGTGATTAGTTCTGCACTATACTGTATGGATAGTAATGGCTTTAAGGAAAACATAAAATCATCACTTACAAACTTTGCAAGTGATGCAAACAAGGATTAACAAATAACAAGTCACAACGGAAAGTATCTGAGACAGCTTGATAACAGGTAGCATGCATTTCTGTACAGCCAGATGTAAAAACATGCACCAAAGAATAGAGACCATGATTATAGGATGGGGGAATTTGTGCTATAACAAGTTAATGCTCAAAAACCTTGAGTGTCATCACATATAATCAGAAGCAAATGAGCAGGTGGTGCAGTTCCGTGGCCAACAGGCTAATACAACGCTTGGTTTTATAAATAGGAGAATATAAAATAATGTCTATTTTTATCTGGCACTAGTCCAACTGCTCCTGAAATCTGAGAGACAAATCCCTTAGTTCTTTAACCAAAGCTGAAAATTAAATGGTTTGGAGAAGATCGATAAGAATGATTTAGATGAAAACTAAAAACATTCAATCTACTTTCATATATAAAAAGAAGGTGAAGGGACGACTCAATCACAGGTTTGAAGTACTTCCAAAATTCAGTGACTATGCTAAAGGCAGACTTATTCAGCTTCCCAGTAAAGTCTTTTACCAGTGAAGGTAATTAATTACTGAAACGCTTCAGAGAGGAACAAGTTAAATTTCCCAGCGCTGGGACTGTCAAAATCAAAACAAGGTGCTTTTTTAAGCTATTTTTGACACATACTAGGGTTCATTCCTATAAGTCTTTTACCCATGAGAGACAACAAGTTGATCACAGCTGTGGATTCTGGTTGCTTGTCTATGCAGAAGTTGATTTCCTTGGGGCACTACGAAGCAGCAACCTGTCATCCCCTTCAGCATCATCTGACACAGATCATGTGTCCCTGAGCACATGACAGGAGCAGCCATGTGGATGCTAATGTTTACATGGGTAGAAGGGATGAGTGTGCTTGTTCACAGAAGGCAAATCCTTTGAAGTGTACTGCATAAAAATGTAACAGTTCTCACTCCAGAAGCCTGAGACACGCATTGCTGGAAGCTGGGAACTCCTCAGAATTGTCACTATATGATTATCCTGCTACTCAGTTCTTTATCTGGCATCTGCCTCTGGCTGCTCTCACAAGCAGGATACTGATCTTTCTCATGCCAAGCTGTCTCTCTGGTCTATGGGAAAGCTGACTCGCCCCTGATTTCTGAACAGAGCAGGAGTTTTGGTGGGAGCAGAGAATAGATGCATGATGATAAGTTGGCATAGATGCAGGAGAGGACAAGAGCCAAGGGACAGAAGAACAGGAACAGCTGATACTAGAAAGTCAAAGACAGACTTGGGGAGGGAAGTGTAGATGAGGCCCTGAACCCTTCCAGAATCTGACACAGATTCAGGAGGCTCCTGGGCTGAACTTGTATCATCAAACAATCAGGAAACTTCACAGCAAATGTTGATTACTTTCCCAGTGTAGTTCCCGATCCACATACTCAGCCTCTGACTGATACACGTAAGTGGGGAAGGCCTGTGCTGTGATCCTAAGGGTCCAAACTTCTTGGATGACTGATGGTTTTATTCAGTTTTGTGGAAGAATAGATTCTTTTTTCCCCATAAAGTTGCTAGTAACTGCTTGCATACCACTCTGACAAAAACAATATTGTAAATATTCATTACAATGACCACCGCTAATGGAATGTTTAATGACCCCTTATCTAGTTTCTACTGTAAAAACCATCTCCTGATTACACCCATCCGAAGACACCAAGAGACCTTCAGTGAAGATTACAATGTAATGATTTTGCCCTCTAGTGGCTGAATGATATAGCCCAGCTCCTTCCGCATCTGCCTTAATACACCTTTATTACATCACCAGCCTTGAATCTTTAATTTCCTAAATTTTATGCAGGGTTCATCCATTACGCTCAAGTACTACCTGCACCAGAACAATCTGAATCAATAAAAATGCTTGGCTAAACATCCTCAGAAGGCTATATTAAGGTTAACTCAGTACTTAGTGAGTCATGCAATAAAGCCACTAATACTCGGGCACTTAATTAACCTATGATGCATTTTCCACCAGATGTGATTTAATCTCTAGAAAAGAAAAAGACCTGCTCTATCACCATCTCAAGTGTATGGGTCATTTTAGAGTCACTCTATCCTTATCTTGTCCTGTTTAAATTTTTAAAATGCTGTGTATTCTTAGGAGAAATAAAGATGACATTTTAATCCTTTCCAAAAGTACACTCTCATACGTTATACATTTAAAAGGGAACATAACTGGTTTACTAGTTATGCTGGCTACATCTTGAAACATCCATCAATTTTCTCTCCATATTTCTGACACTGGCCCTGAGGCTTTAAAAGATCTGTCTCTGTATCTGTGTTAAACTTCTGTGAGAGCTTAAGCAAGGGTTTTGGACTTTAATTACATCTTGATTTTTTTTTCTTTTCTCTCCCTCTGGCACCCATTTTAGTTTATTAGCCTAGGCTGCATAAGGAAACAACACATTTAATTAAATTGTTTGTCTTTCTCTTTTGCTCTCTCTGCATATCTTTAGGATCTCTTGGCCAATTTCTGCCCCAGCTGAAAAAATAAGTCTCAAAGGAAATTAAGTTCATACAAGTTTTGTGGCAATCCACAGGCAGGCATAAAGGGTGAGCTGAAGCAAGTTGAACTGTTACATATTCAGCGTGGCAGCAGCCTGCTTGTTAATAACCAGCGTGTGCTCAGGCTGCTCAGACAGCACACACACCCCACCACGTTACTTACGCCCAGCGTATGCTGGCGTGGCCTCGGAGTGTCACAGTGAATTTGGAGGATGCTGAGGTCATTGTTGTAGAGAGGATCATCGTGGATGTGGCAGGACTAGTGTTAGTGCAAGGAATAGATAAGAAGAGAGTGAAGAGACAAATCCCTGTGCAAACAGGATTTATTTTTCCAGTATTCATACCAGCTTCTTGAGGGCTATTATTTGGACTCTGTAATTGAGACTGAGATGGGATACTTGGATTATTTGTAAGCCTCTGCTAAGCAAGAAGTCAAATTAAAGGATTTAGTAGTCCCTTTTAATGAGGAAACAATAAATATTTGGATCATTTCATTCTCATTGTTTATTTTGCTATTAATCTCTATTTGAAAGCCCCGGAAAAGCTTAAGAACCTTTCTGATTATATTCCTGGTCTGGCCAGAAGCTGGAAATGCCTTTAATGAATACCCACGGGGTTTGGGTATTCATGACCATGTTCCCAATGAACATGTTTGTGCTTAGTAACAACAACAACAAAAAAAAAAAAAAAAAAAAAAAAAGCCAGGATTTTGAATCGGGAGAAACAGGTTCTTGTTCGACTTTGTAGCTGACTTGCTGAGTGACACTTAACCCACCTGATCCTCTTCCCTTGTGTGTACAGTAGAACTACTTGTATGGACAGCATGAGTAACTGCTGTACGAGGCCACATCAAGGTCTGAAAAACCGCTCTGAGAGTCTCCAATGAGAAGTGTTATGATGATGATGACATGAAAAAATTTCATTTGGAAGATATGATGGCATCGCCTAAATATGTGCTTTCTGGTTCACCGAAACAAAGGACCCTTGAGATTCAAAAATGGACAGAGTTTGAAAGATTAATTTCATCTTCCTCAAATGCAGAGAAATATGTGTTTCCCGTTTGAAGACCTTTACAAAGAGTTGAAACCTGTTAGTTCCCTCAGACAACCTGTTCCATATCACTCAAAAATACATTTAAGATTTTGGACAAGAACTCTAGATTGTACTTCATATCCCATCTATCTTGACTATAGCATTATTTAATTTCCTCAATTATATAACCTTCCATCTTTCAAAGATGATAGTACTCCAGGAACAATGTTGGAGCTGGGCCAAAGGATGGTGGACAGCAGGAGAATTGAGACTCTCACTGTTCAGATAGAGGTTATAATTCATGCCCGGTTGGTCTAGAAATTGCCTTAACTGTGGGATATTGATGGAGGATGAACCATGGAGGATAAACCAGTGCATCACACAGCTTCCAGAAAGCACATTCTGAGTTGTTGATAAACTACTCTAAAAAGCCATATACACTTTTCCATATGTGCAACAAACATACCATGCTTCATGGCCAACAGGAAGCACAGTGGTGAGGAGCCGGTGATTTTTTAACGTAGAATCTCCAAAACTGGACTAGCTCACAAGCTCCTAAAGTAGGTCTACATGAAAACAGTTTCAAGCATTTGTGTGGGCTTCAGTGAATGTAGCCTGGGCTCGACGCACTCACTGGGAGACGCAAGGCTTACTCAGTATGCTAGCTGAGGACAAACTACATCAGACGCTTCAGAAAGGAATTCCACCAGCAGAACAGTAGCACAGAGGATGTTTTGTGGGGGATTTTTGAATGATTGTTTTTGTGAACAGAAACCCAATCCCTCAAATGTCAACACTTTAGATGCAAGGAAAATTCTAAGGACAGTGCAGTTTTAGAAAAAATGTATATACAGCTTGAAATTGACTCAATTTTAATTACATATAGCTACAAAATATTTCAAAACAAAAAATCCCAAACTGAAAAATAACCCAGTATTAAGAATGTTGACCTGACATCTTTTGACATGAGTCTTTCCTTTTGTTTTTTCCAACATCACTATATATTCTGACCAAAAAACTCATCTGGGTTTTTCTTACAAGCTTGGTATACAAATTACATCAATTCATTGTTGGACTTATCAAATATGAATGAAAACATTTTTTTCAGAAAAAGATCTAATCCTTTTCAAATCCTGTTTTAATCTGTGTGATATCTTGTAGCAGCGAGTACCATGCACTAATTGCGGTACTTTGAAAGTATTTTTTTTAATCAACTCTACATGCTCTATTGGTCAATTTAAGTTAATGCCCTGTGTTTTCATATGGGAATCAATTTAACTTTCTCTACATAAACTTCTTTTCTGTTTATTTCCAGAATGTTCCTTCTGATAGCTCTTTGTTTCTGCAAAAATTTTGAAAATTTCGATTTCTCTTCAAATCACAAGTTTTCCTGCATCTTTATACAACATTTTCAGCTTCTAGATCCTCAGCTGTATCCTTATTGACAAGCTAAAGGCTACGGCCAAAGCTGAGCATGCAGCTACATATTTTGATGAGTTTTGATTTTTTTTGCTTGAAGGGTGCAAGTTAACCAAAGTATAAACCTTGATATAGAACTTTCTTTTTTCTTTCAAAGTTTATGAGCAGGATTTAATCTAATACATACTTAAGAATTTATCCTTTAGGTCTTTCTGGATTCAAATGAAGAGCCAGGTTTTCTTTACAAAGGAAAAGAACAGAAGCTTACTTGAGAGGAAGTGGTAGATGCAGTTGGCTCATTGTTATCTTAAGCATTTCCCTTTTTTGTTGCACTAGAGATAAATGAATAGCTTCTATGCATGGATATGCATGACTCTCAAGTTCTGGCTCATGATTTCTTGTTATTAAATATTTGAAGGCATGATTTGAAGACAAACTCCCGCAAAAGGGATTTAATTTTTGAAGGAATCTGGCAGACAACTTTTGCAACATTGTCTTGGATAATTTGCTGTTGGCATGTTTATCTTTTCCACCATACTTCTCCTTTCTGCCAGATTCATGACAGAGTGCACAGTGGGCATCAGAACCATCACCATTTATGCATTTTTTAAGCTAAGCCTTTTAAAGAAGAAAAGCTTGCACAACTGTGCTGCAGATGGAGGTTCATCTTCCTCTCCTCTTGAACAATTTAAGAATATGTCTCTCAATTTCAGCCATGCTTGAAAGAGGCAACTGGTGACTGCTTTAAGAGAAAGTCACAAATGACTGCCCCTGCTGAGGACACAGCAGAGAAAAGGCAGCTACTACACATTCCCTTAGCAGCAGGGGGCTTGTTAGTCAGCAGCATGTAGGTCTAGACTCCTTCAGAAGGTTAATTCTCCCCTTTCAGAACTGCCATGGGAATATGGTGCCCATAACTCAGGGGAAAAGCACGATGGAAGGCAGGTAGTGAAGGAGATGGTTAAAAAAACATGGACTCCCCCTGTCCATCATTAGTTCTTTGAGCAGTGAAACTGTTCATACACAAAAATTTGTATAAGTACACCCTAAAGTATTCAAGGCATTAAAAATCCAAAGCATCTTGTTCATTTCAATTGCTTCTCCACCCACATTCTTCATTGAATTAAAGGATATCCTACACGCGCTTTTGTTTCACTTATTCCCTAAAGATCATTTCATCACACACCAAGCAAGGATCCTCAGCGTACTCACAGTAACTTCACAGTCAGAGCGTTCAGCATTATGATGTTCCTGGCACAAGGGATGTTATTAAAGGATTTAAGAGATGAATAGACTGCAGCTTTCCCCAGGGCAAGACATCAGAAAATGGACATCAAAAGAACCTGGCTCAAAATGCAGCGGGCATTACCAGCTTCTGGCAAATCCCACTCATCTCTGAACAGTAATGCTGTCAGGCTGCATTAGGGATGTGTCTATCCCGGAATACCCCTGTAGAACTGTTTGCTTACCCAGTAAAAGCACTCCCATTTCAATACCAACCCCTCTAGTTCAAGCCAGCATAATCTTCGTTAATCAAAAGTACATTGGGCCAAATCCAGCTACAATCATACTCAAATCTTCAGCAATATCCCAGAGCAAATATGACACAGGCTATACAGCCATCAAAATTACCTTTGTTTTCTCCAGCCATAAACCCAGTCAGACTGCACAAAGAACCATGCTGATCTCCGAACGTGTGAGTATTTCTTACAGGAAGTGTAGTTTGTCACACATCGCACGTCATCTTCACAGACCCCAACAGGATGACAGGCCCGTGACAGGATTTATTTATTTATTTTTTAAACTTCTATTTCCTCTTTCACCAAGATCTCATTGGGACTGATTTTCTTACAGCTATTTTGAACAACATGGACATCAATTCTCGAGTAGGCACTGAGGAAGGAGAAGCACACATACTGGCATGATGTCACCATCTGAATTATTATGCTAGGACATAAAAATAGATTGAAAAGTAGCATGACCAAAATTACCATATCATTTAATTACAGCCTACTTTCATGACAGGCCATCAGATAATTAACAGTGTCAAAATGCTGAATTGCCTCCATCTTCTACATGCTTTGCAAATGACATGGAAGTCATCTTTTTAAATAGCAACAGCTTAACTGAAAATGTAAAACCCATAGTGAAATACTTTGAAAAATGAAGCAGTCAGCTGAACTGACACGAAATTCCCCGCACCATAAATTCACTAGGGAAGACAGTTAAAATCCATTTAATTTGCTTTCTGAAGATCACGTTCACGTGAGGATATTTTTGTGTTAGAAACTATTTTTCTGGAATTGATAGCTTTTTAAAAGAGTTCTAAAAAAAGGAGCCGTAAGTGACTGTTCTGTGCAGCTATGCACATGGCCTGGTTCCAGCACTGGCACCTTCCCTCCAGCCTGCCACAATACAGGCAAACATAAAGCAGAGAAAGGCTGAAAAAGGTGGGGTTTTGTTGATGCTTAATGTTTTTTTTCCAGATATAACTCACCTTCCCTGATTGCCAAGTAACACATATGATACTAGAGAAAACTCTCTATAGATAGAGAGAGGGGAGGATACTGGAATAAGCTTGGAAAGTGATACAATTGTTATCCATTTATTATTAGAAACTAACATAGAATAAAAAAGTGGTCCATGATCATTTTGTGGAAAAGGGCTTCTGGCAACGGGAAGGAACTGTCCTTCCTGGCCTCCACTTACCCTCCGCAAACACCCAGCCAGTGCCAGGAGTACCTGTGAGAGGTGAGAGCAGAGCCCAAGCACGCAGACTCCAGAGGCATGGAGTCCAAAGAGCACCCCTCCTCGTCCAAGACAAAAACAGCGATGGGGAAGGCAGTAACAGAAAGAGGAATTCTCTTCCCTTGAAGCACACCTCAGCTGGCATAATCCCCCCATGCAGCAATGCCAGTTACGCATCACCTTTGGCATTTAGCTATTTTGCAGATCCCCTTTTCTCTTCCCTCCAGCATTATCACTGCAGCACACAGGCCTACCTCCCTCTTTCATATTGCCTTTTGCACTCCTTGAAAGCTTCTTTCCTCCCCATGCCACTGTTCCCCACATCTCTATACAGCAATCTCATAATTGGCACCAAATTCCTTATTCTCTTTATTGGACAGAGTTAAAATAAATATTTTTTTATATAAATGATACAAAATAAGTTTTGCATAAATTGTAGCAAAGCATAACTGCACTGGATAGACAACTCATGCCTGAACTAGCCATCAAAAGATAAGAACGGTGCCCAAATACAGACTTAAGCTCTCCTTTGAAGGGTAAGGAAGAGAAAAACAATCTTGAAACTGAAGCGAAAACAGTGCAGCCTCTCTCCTTCATTCTTACTTTTGTAAGATGATGATTCCTTTGTTGAAGAGCCAGAAAGAAAAGTTTTGACTTGTTTCCCCAAAGGAAAGCGAGTGCTTAACATTGAGAAAACTGATGAGCAAACATCCCCTCCCATAGTTTGCAAAAAGCCGGGCACCTTAGTAATAATGAAGAGAATCCTATCTCTTGGATGAATAAAGGAATCAAGCTAACACTAAGCCAGAATTTTATGTCATATGGCAACAAGGGAACATACATGTCAGGTAGAGTGCTTAAATAATAAAGGATAAGGCTACTAGAAAGCAATCTGAGAATACAGGAGAAAATCTGGTGGGTGGATTCATAGCTTCATGACTGTGGCACTACCCAGGTAATTAACAAATTAGGGGCTAGAAAAGATGACTGGAGTGAATTCCAAGGTAACTCAGGTGTGAGACCAAGGGGAGTTCCTTCAGCTTGTAATTTATGCAATAGGCAAAGGGCTTCAAATACTAGAAAGCAGTGAGTGAGCGAGCTTCTTAAGATGAGTTCAAAGTGGTCTTTATAACTGAAGTCTTTGATCAAGAAATTTGTTTAGTAAAAATGCCATTTAGCAGAGCAGGCTGTGAAAATTACAGCTGACCAGTAAACAAGAATGATTCACTTGGCCAGAATGAAAAACACCTCAAAGCAATTTTTACGGAATGGGGATTGTTCAACAACTCTACCTCTATTCCAGAGGGAATATGTGTTAGATGGACCCTGTTATCCGTGTCCTCTTGAGCTAGGACACTATTGCTCTTTTTCCCTGCAAGGAAGCCGTGAGCCCTGCACTAACTTTTTAAATTGCTGAAAACTAGTTGGTATTAGCTTGACTATACCTTAAATTATAACCTCTCCAGGGAAGAACCATCTTTTACCCTGTATTTTTTACAGAAAGCACTGTAACAAGGAATTAGCATCCAGTAAGGTGTATTACACAATATGATGATGCAATGTTAATTGCACATTGCATTCTCCTCAACCAGGTGTTTAACCAGACAATCCTGGAGATACAAGCATTAGTCCAATAGTGACTGGAATGGCATTGGCTTCCACTAATGGTGGAAGATATCCCACAAACTGCAGCTGCACCAGCTCACTGAATATATCAGGATAAAGGATATCAGCCTGTGCTATACCCCTTATTCATGGAAGCATACCTACAATTCCCACTTTTCAGGAGTGATGTTGAACTCTATGGACTGAGGGAGTTATGAAGCCAGCAAATGTTGCCATATAGACACCATATCACAGATAAACTGAGTGAGTAAAAGCAGCAGTGCCACCGGTGCCACTGTACAGATCTCCATGCTGAATACAAGTCACTAGTTACTCCAGGAAAGTAGCGTTGCAACCTTTTTTTCCCCCCATTAGTTCATTTCTTTCACTAGTAAGTATGAAAACAAAAGCCAGACACATGCTAGTCTTGACCATGTCATTTATTAGGTCAGTAGTGATGGCAAACGGGGAATCATTCAGTCTTACTGTCACAGACAAAGCCCACCACTAAATCACATAGAAGCGTACACATGGAGAGAACATTTATAGTGACACATGCTCCTTCCGCTTCTCTAATGAGCTTCATGGCCCTGCTTGAACCATCCCGTTCTCCTCCTAGCAATGTTCTGACTTCACAACAGAGTGTGGCAACTCCCTGCTCCAGCAAAAGGACATTGCTTCACTAGGTGTAATTAGGCCTATACAAAACAGGCTTATTTATGCCTTGCTAAATCACATGATTGGGATTGTGTGAAGTGCGGTGAGTCAGAGCACTTTGGAAGCCCTGCCCAGCTATTTCCTCATCTCAATGAGAATACAGTCTGAAAATTGTTCAGGCTTATGACTTAAAAGTCAGTCAGATGAATATCCTAAGTTTGCTAAAAAAGGCTGGTACTTTATTTCAAACAACCAAGATTGTTTTGCAAGGGATCTAGCAATATTTGCTGCTTACATTATGGCTTTTTACAATAACTGGTAAGTACACGCTAGTCTTTTTTTTTTTTTAGCTAGAAGTTTGGTAGTACCAATAAAAGTATTTGGTCCTTGAATAGAAGTTTACCCTAAGGTAAGAAAGGTCTTTTAAGATGTATTGCTTAAGAGTCATCTGGATAAGCAACTGTAGTACAATTCTATTTTGACCAGAAATACTGACAAAAAAAATCATGTTCAAGGATATAGAATTAAACACAATGTTTCTTGATAGAATAATGCATAGTAAATTAATAGTAAATACAGCAGGAAGCTGCTTGAGGGGGAGTGGAGCAGAAAAAAAAGTACTTTAATCTGCCATTTGTTTTAGCTTTTACCAAATTAGGGAGATGTTCTGAGCATAAAAACCACATTTTTGCTATAACAGGATTACTTAACTGCAGTAGTAACAACTGTTAAAGCTTGTCTACCTGCACAATAAAAACAATGCACTAATACTTCCAACAGCTATTTTCCATGTGACTGTTTAGAAGGTTAACACTAATTAAAGATAATTATTTCATCACCTCTCTCATCTTGGCTTATCTAAGCTAACACAGAAGGGCAAAAATTTAATCAAGGCACACATCATACAAAAATCTAACACGAATTAAAGGCTCAGGGAAAGTAATACCAAAAAGAATGTCTCATGTTTATTCGAGGCAAGTGAAGTCTTGTTCTGAATGGCTACTTGTTCGTCTGCTCTTTCCTGTCAAATACTGGTCATCCCAAGGAATTAAAAACCAAGGAGGCCCTAAAAGATTCAAAGTTTTAACACGTCCTGTGATGTCAGGCACCCAAATTCAACAGCTGCTTCTCAGGCAATACTCACAGCAACCACAGAGAGAGGAAGACGACAAAGCAGTTACAAAGGAAGATGCACTTAGTGTGGATTCTTGATGACAGGGTTGTGAGCCACTGAGATAACATTGGTGTAAGACATCTAAGCCTTATTGCAGTTTACTGCAAATTCGGAGTATTTTGCAGATTAAAACCAGAAAGTGTACACACAGGAAAGTTTCTGCCAGTTAAGATGTCAATGACATACCTTTGCTTGTTGCCACAGAGCAAGCAATCCTGCTCACAGAAGTCACAAGTTCTCAGTGACCAAGCCTGCACTATATGTAAAAAAAATCTTCTATAATTTAAGAACATCATCAGGAGAGAACACATACCACTAGAAACAATAGCTAGATTATCCCTTCAAATTTGACTTGTAGCCTTTAAAAGAAAAGAACAGATGGAATATTTTTTAATGGAAAATCCATTTTAAGGTTTTCAGGAGAACTGAGCTGGAAAATCACCATGCAATGGGATAAAACTACTACAATTTCAGAGTTGGAAGTGGCCAATGTGATTTTTCTCAGTGCACACTGCCAATGAAAACAATTCTGCAACTCAAAGGGCGGGAGAGATAAGGGTTATAATATTGCTGTGTTCAAATGTTAATAATTTACAACACAGAAACCATGAGGCAGGGAGAAAAGCGATGTAGAAGAGGCTAGAATATGTAAGACATTCCCCATTTTTTCAGAAAACTGACATTTCTTCTGTGTCAAAAGAAAAGTCTCAGCAAAATACTCAAATGTCCAGCAGCAGATGCTGAGAAGTCCTGGTCTTTCAGTCAGGCTGAGGAAATCAGGTTGTGGGAGACTTAAAGACCTTTAATATGGGTTACTTTCCTTTTTTTAAAATTTTATTTTAATCCCTACTTGCTTTCTTTCAGAAACATGCAAAAATGCAAGCCATTACTAATTACAGCTGTCACTCAGACCCCAGAAACAGTACAAATGCTTTAAAATGAACAGAGAAGAACCTTTAGTTGCATTATTATTCCCTTGAGACTGTAAAAATGCTGTGAGCAAGTCACAGCTATTTTTGATTGAAAGACCAAGTGTCAGAAACCCGTTTGAAACAAGATCTCATCAGAGATGGCAATTTTTTCTGAAAGTTCACACTGAAAGCTATTTACTGTCTGAGGTTTTCAATGAACAGGAACCTGCAGCATGAATTGAAAGTCCAACAGCTTACCCCAGAAAAATCACTTTTCACTTTGTAAAGAGTCATGCAAAATGGGCACGAGGGGAAGGCTGCGTTCAGGTGCTGTGGCTGCAGGGCAGAGGGATGGCTGGGTCAGAGGGTGGCTACAGTAATGGCACACTGAAGCCACGTGCAGCATTCAGCTCATCAGCCCATGCTGCAGGCACTGCCTACACATCACCAGTTTGCCAGCACTTACCTCCTGTTTCACAATTAAAAGTTTAAAAATAAGCTGCAAGTTATGGAATCTGACCAGATCGGTTGCCCAAGGCATCAATATGGTAAATCCTTCCCTTCTTCCCAAACTCAGTATGACCCTGGCAGCAGCACTGCAAGCTCCCCCCTATTGCTTCACTAAGAGAAGCCTCAGAAGCAGAGCAAGCAGCAGCAGCATGAAAAAAGGCTAGCTCCATGTGCAAGGCCCATTTGTGTGATAGCCATGGCTGCCAAGCCTACACAGAAGGACTCAATGCAGATGTTCTCCTTTTAAAGGAAGGTTACCATTTATTTCACATTTAAAGCTGGCCATCTATCAGGTGGTAAGGCAAAGACGACCAAAGCAGACCCTGTACAGACAGCTTCCTCTGCAAGCAGCTGCTCCCTGTGGGAGACCGCAGGCTCAAACACTGCCACCCAGGTGCAGGATGGAGTTTCACAAGCTGGCCAAACCAACCAAAGCAAGCTGTCAGGATGAGAAATGACCAAGCTTTTAGCACATGTTACCATGCACAACTGCATGGTCAGCCTTAACAGTCAGCTGAGCTGAAAACCTATTGAAAACTAACCAAAGAGAGTCATTTACAACCAGCCAAGCTGATCTAGGTGACCTCTCAGATCACCTACTACTGCTGGCACTTGAGGAAGTAAAGCAAGGCAAGGGCTGCCTCTCTTGCTGGTTTGGAAGCTTGGTATAGGCCTTTCATGAAACTTTAGCCCTGGCGTGCAAAGGCACTGACAATCTGTTCAGATTTTAAGCCTTCACTTACCTATGTCTGGAAATAATTTGCATCGCTTGGACATTTCGAACTTCACATGGCCTCAAAGTCAGATCTGATTTTCTGAAAATGTAGTTTGTGCAACATTTCCCAGTGTCTGGAGAAAGCAGGTCACATGGCACTGGCTCTTCTTTGTCTAAGTTGCATCAGACCATCTAAAAATACATCAAATACTTTCTAATATTACTTTTTGACAATAAGCAGTTACTATAGCTGCTGCAAGCATGTTGCAAGAAAGGGTGAGAGGTCACCTAACTCCTATTCAGCTAGGCATACACTGAAAAGTCAAAGGGCTTGGAATCTAATTTTTTTTCTTTAAACTTTTGCCTTTGTTGATACCTTATCAAAAATATGGAACAACTTCAAAAGCCTCAAGCGAGCAGGTAATCTCCTTTTACTCCAAGGATACAACAAATTTAGCATAGTTATTAAATCCATCCTCAACGGGGAGCCCAAGGAAGCACTAATATCTGAAAACCTGACAGATACCAGCTTGCAAAGAGAAAATTGTGCCTGAGCAAGCTGTGGGTCTGCTGTTTAGTGAGAGGGTATTTGATAGGACTGGCAGCCCCCCAGGCAGTATGTTTACCATGTAGAAGTAGCTTTTTGTGACATCTTTATAGGTGTAGCTCTTTTCTGAAGAGCCATCTCCATTGTATATTAATTTACATACTACATACTTGCATGAGGAAGAGCAGTGCTCCCAAAATGAAGGCAAACCAAGGCACCGTAAGATGTGTTTGTTTCTTCTTGCCAAATATACAGTGCCAGAGTCCAAAATAAAAGCCCAGTTCCCAATAACCCTGCTCTAGACATAAACCCAAGCTTCCACCCAAACATACCAGCAAAACTGACTTAGAGTTAGTGTCTTCACTTGCTCTGCTTGGCTAACTGAATTCTTGACTGGCACTGCAGCCCCCGTGTTTCTGAATAAATCCATGAAGTTCTTCAGTGTCTGCAAACTGGTCTTGGAAAAGGAGGAAAAAAGTGAAAAAAATTACTTGCTGGGCATGCAAATAGTTGAACGTGAATAATCATTCCCTGTACTTCTGCAACCACTTCCATAAAGCTGCCATGGCTGTTGCAATGTGCTTCTGTTTCTACATCATTTGCTCAATTACAAAACATGGATCATTTAATCAGTGTAATCCTGATCTCCAGAATAATCTGGCCACTTTGCTCAACAAAACACTACTGTCTTCATATAATAAAATGATGCTCATCTTAAGGGCCAGTGGAGGAGTTCTATAACCCAAGTTCACTTACAGTGCATGGTTTATTAAGCCCCGGCATGTGTCCCTACCATCTGGAGCAGCATGGGCTGACTGCAGGGAAAAACAGGAGAATTCCTCACTGGGAGACTCTTTAGTAGAGGCATGAATTCAACACTCACATAAAGCACAGATTTACCATGCTGCTTTATAACTGCCTTGGTTCTTTCCTGTAAAAAGCAATACACCAGTCAATCAATACACTGCTCAGTAAACAAATCACTATTAAAACCGCCAGTGCCCAATTGGTACATACGGAATCCAAAACATTTTTGAAGATGGTGGCAGAAGGGATTTAATTAACAGCTCTTAGTTCCCATTGAAAGTTGACAAATAGTAGTGAATTAACGTATTTCAGTAGCAGTTCTGATTTCACCCTTACCATTTCTATGCACTCTTCAATTAATCCTAGACAAAGTCTAAAGTTTTCAGAAGTTGAAGAAAAATGTACTTCAACCGTATTTCTCCAATCTGTTGTATATCAAACGTTCTGTTATCAACTTCTACACTACTGCTTTTCTGCAAACTCCTTCTGTCACCAAGCACATGAGGAATCGCAGCACTCAGTACCAAGTCTCCAGCACCACTGCCTGAATTGTTCTACTGCCATCTGTCATTCACGCACATCTTTTCATAGAGCAAATGCACAAGTGTTCTACAGACTTGCTCTTCTGCCTGAGGCCAGTCAGTCCCAGCTTTCCTCTTCATAAACTAGGGGAATACAGACCAAGTGGCAGTCACAATAGAACACCAGTGTTTGCAGTCTTAGAAGTTTGCCAGGTTCTTGATTGTTTCAGTCTTCTGCAATTCGGCTTTCTCACATACAGTGCAAGAGAAGTTTCAACCTAGACTCTGCTTTCCAATACTATTTCCAAATTATTGCCAACATCTTTAGTATGTCAGTAACTTTATAAATGTCAGTAACTTTATCAGCATCTTTAATGTCAACAGCATTTAAGTAGTGAGCAAGTTCACTACAGAAACCAAGCAAAGAACATTTTAATGCACCACCTGTCCACCTTATTGTGGGGAATTTTTACTGTAGCAGCGCTCCTCCGTCACTACACTTCATAACTCTGCATTTCCACCAGCATGTACAAACACTGAGTTTACCGTGAACAAATATGAAGAAAAATAGCTTTTCCCACAAGAGCCTTGATGGGTTACTTTTAATTAAAATCAGTTTAATGATTGATAAGCTCTAGTTATTTCCAGCAGCAAATCATAAGTGGTTGACTGTTTTCAGATACAGTGAAAAACTGAAGATAACGTAACTACATAAGCTAGCATATTTAGTTAGTTTACTGCTTGTCAAGCATATGAAAGAATGACGGTTTAACATGTAAATTCTCATGACGACCAAGAGCAAAAATTAAACGAATATTTTGTAAGAATCAGGGAGTTCAACTATACAGAAGTTTACCAAATCCAATGCTTACTCTTAATCTCTCACAAAATTACTTTCAACATACTTCCTACATCAGAAACCAACAAGCATGAATTTTTAGTATCTGATTAGTATTTGGGAGAGAGGGGGACAACCCATACCACAAACTCAGTACAGTTGCTACTTTGAAGTGCTCTTCACTCATGCCCCTTAAGCAAATGGCAGAACACCGTAAATACCTGTTTCCTAGTATCCTTCATTTGCTCTTTGAGCTTGCAAAGGAAGCAAAAGGCAATTCAGTGTGCCTGCGCACACGTTAATGAAGAAAGCTCTTCCTTATAAACCGAAGAATCTGCAGCCAATTCAAAGTTAGCCATACAACAGACCAAAGTTCCATTCAACACTGCAGAGAAAATAGGAGAGTGGATATATGGGAGTGTGAAATCCTAAAGCTCTATCAGGATCTTCCCTAAACCTGCATGTATCTTTGTCAGGAGCTGTCAGCAAGGAGGCCCTGCTGTTTAAAACAGCAGCTGCACCCACCAGTTGTTCCTCAGCTACTGCTGGTGGGAGGATGAGACAACATACAAGAGGGGACATTTCCTCTTTTGTACTGCCGTTTTATTTTGTAGCAAGATCCATGTAGTATATAAAATAACAGAAAGAAATTAACAAGACCTATAAAATAAATTGAGGAGTTCAGATGACAAACCACTACAGCTCTGCTTTCATGGCTTTATGATGTCGTCACCAGGACTCGTGTATTGTTTACCTTGTACTTTTACAGTTTTCTAGCCTATGAACCTACATAAAAAGCTGATATGTTCCAATTAAGCCATAGTTAAGTGACAGATGTAGAAGGAAAAAATGGCTTTCTTAAGCCACAGCTGCCCTTGACACAGGTTACAATGATGTCTAACTACACTGTAATGCACATTACATTAAGAACCTTGAAAGAGCCTCTGAGAAAACAGGTTCACATTAAGCATTTTGAAGGAAGGTCATAAATACTGCACTGTACCAATGGTACCTCCCAATGTCCCTCTTTATGTCCGAGGAACATTTGTGGTTTTTTAGTAAGCTACTACATAGATGACACCAAACCTAGAGGTAGGTTATAGGCAAAGGTAAAATACAGGCAAAAAAAATCCCTTTAGAGCTAGTCATTGCACAAACTGCCCAGCAGGAGGCAAGGCAAAATGTCAACAACTCTTTCCTCCCACCTTAAATGTTGCTCACATGGTGCATTTAATTTCTAGTGACAGTGGATCATCAGTTGCTAGTAAATGCAGTCATGCCAAGAGAACAGCTTGAAGTTATTCAAGCAAAAATCTGTTACCGTGCAAAACTGGTTCACTGGACTATTACCAACTAGACCTCCAAGTTTCATAAGTGACCTGATGGTAGAGGACTAAGGGACTTGTTTTCCTTTTGACGTGATATACTCTACACAATCAACAGGAGAACATAGAGCTAAGTGTGTGGAAGGAGTCAAAGTTGAGAGAGGAAAAAAAAAAAATCACTTTTCTGGGACTGAGTTTTCTTTTTAAAAAAGTTTCTGTACCAAACAAGCTGGAAAACTAGCTCATCTAAGGTATCA
The DNA here is from genome assembly GCF_964211825.1 of Aythya ferina. NCBI lineage: Eukaryota > Metazoa > Chordata > Aves > Anseriformes > Anatidae > Aythya > Aythya ferina. Next base: position 27,296,742 of record NC_140304.1, on the reverse strand, counting down.
TCTGGGATCAACATACGGTTGATAACAAATACCGTGTGCACTTCAACATGGATGAAAAACATCTGAAAGTACAATAGTTAGAGCAAATTAAACCCCAATTTTAATGGTGTAACGCCTTCAGGTCACAAAATGCGGACAGAACTTATCCTCACTGCCTTCTGTGCACTATTCTGTGATAATCAAAAGTAACAATGCCGACGATTTGTTTTATTTCTACTTCCAAAAGAAAAGGGGGAAAGGTTAAATAAGCGTTCTCCAATTTGTTCTCCACTATATGTACACCCACACACATACACACACGCACATGCACACACCCCTCAAACTGCACTGACATTTCGTTTTGACCAAAAGAGTAGATCTTGGGAGTAAGTGCAAAATGCAAAATCAACTGACAGAAAATGCTGAACAAACAGCATCATAAAAATACAAAATATTTATATTACTGAACTATTAACAGATGATGTTCTCTGTTTCTTTAAAACTTTGGAACCACATAGCTGATTTCTTAAATCTAGTCCATGCCAGCTTCCAGAACTATTAATGATTTAGTTAGCTTCATTCTTTGATGCTTCATCAAAATTTTCTACGAGATCTGAAAGAGATGAAGATATTTAATACAGTAATGCCCAGTAACGATGCCTTCAGACATTTAATGAAAAATGCACGTATTATATGAAATGTTAAGTAGTTCTCAACTATACTCATGCACACTTTAAAGGGGGGATTTCAAACTGCTTTAGAAAATGGAGTTTGAATATATACAAAGAACTAGACATGCAGGAACACCCAGAAAGAGTGCAAGTTCTAACACTGAGTAAGATCTGATTTTCAGAGATGCTCTACTATGTGCAGTTGAGTTTTGAGTGACAGCCACTCTTAACAACTGTCTGAAGCTATGCAGCTATTAACTGCTGTACTCCACCAAACAGAACATTTTGAAGAGACCTGTACATTTTTATGTAAGGTCAGAAAAATTAAGTGCCACAGCAAAAGAAATCAAACATCTGGGTCACCAACTCATTGTTTTGGCTAACACACCATACTGATGATGTATGAACAAAAGAACGTGGTGATTTATATTTATTGATTGACAAATTAACAACTTAGAATTAAAGTTTCTCAAGACACCAATAGGCACTGACAGAAGCTAAATTTCTTCTACTGCAGAAGTAAGAGTCCCAAACCCTGATTTAAAAATACACCTATTACATCATTTTACAGATACTCCATTTTCCAGCCCTAACACCATATTTGGGTATTTAGACCACCTGTTCAACCTCCCTGGAAGTATTTCAAGTTGTTTCTACTTAAGAATTAAGCAATTTGTGCAAGGCAAACTACTTTCAAGAACTGGAATCTAAAGTCATCACTATTGCAATGCTGCCCAGCATATGAAGCCTCCCTTAGCAAATGAGTAGAATAATCACATCAAGAGCTAAATACTCCAGTGCATGAATTGAGTATTTGTACATCAAATAGACATGTAATTTTGTGCCTACCTGGGACATCATCATCTTCTTCATCAATATCTTCAGATTTTGGTGCTTTACTGTCCAACACTGTAAAAAGAAAACTGGTGCTGAGTTTTCATTGTACAGAGTTACTACAACCACACAACAAGAACACATAACATACAAGCAAAAATAGAAGGCATTCCCTCATTCCAAGAAACAATGACTGGGTATCAACAATAATTGGCATGAATAAAAGGTCTATTTGTGAACGTTCTGATATCAAAGTATTAACACTGCCATTTCCAAATGCCTAGGCATATTAATGCAGAGCTAACAAAATATCAAATGATACAGAAAAACCCCAGTGTGACTAAATCTTCTAACTGAAGCCATGTGTTCTCATGCAACGATAACATGGTATCAATCCAAGGCCAACATATCACCATTTCCTAGAGGCCACAATTGTAGGAAAAAGCATTTCCACATCAAGGGTCCTATATGAAACCTATTCTTCTGTAAGTCATGATGAAACTGGGATCATGTTACACGTAACCTGGAGAAATCCAAGAACGTAAAATAAAAAGAATTCCTTCACACTGGTCCACTTATTTTAAGACTAGCTTTCTGTGCTACCTAAGGAAACACATAAAGAATTTATTGGTACTGAGGTTGTAATAAAGTAGTATTATTACAATGACCCATCTTTCTACCTATTAATAATAGTAAAATAAGAAGGAAGAAGAAAATCTACTTTCAATTAAACTCTGAATATGAGATATAGATGAGATTGAAATTGCTAATTTAGAAGAAATAGATTAGTTTGTTGAAAATATTAAACTTAAAAAATGTATTTTCTAACTCCCAATAGGGACAAGTGCAACATATTCAATTACAGCCCTTTTAATGGCCATTTCAGTTACCATTCAAGACAAAAAAAGTCTAAAAAACGTTTTTCATATTTATAATGTCCAACTTCACTGGGACTTGTTATTAAGAATTAATTTTGGCAACACACATGAAACATGAACTGACATAGACTTAAAATAAAAAGCATACCTATTCCACAGTCAAAGAAAGCTTTTACAAACTCTTATCAAAATCAGACATTACTTGCATGCTTTAAAATATCATTTTATTCCAATTTCATAAAATATGCTATTTCAGAATAAACTCCCATTTATTCTTAAGATACAAACTTGCTTAGAGAGAATAGCTGAGACCGCTACAAAAAAAATGATTAGAAAATGAATCACACCAGAAGATTTGATTTTGAATTGCGAGTGTTGTTTTTCTTCCAAATGGAATTCCAAAATAAAAGATAAAGAACAAGTTCTCTTCCTCCACAGTAAAAACATTTTGTGGAAGAAAGAAAACAGACCTGGTACCCTGACAAAGAGAACCTGTTGAGATTTTCTATATGAAAACTGAAATTATTTCTGTTTTGCGAAGTATTTTGTCACATGCAGTTGTATGCCTGGAATTAAAACATGCCTGACCTACCAGATTTTAATGTTAATTTTAAATGAGGGCCAGCATATACAGTCTTGAAACAATAAGAAAAATTTGATTATCCCCTCATCACATACTGTATGTCCACAACAGTGGCCAATAAATAAAACCAAATACGTTTTTCACTGCTTTTATGTCATGTATTATTACTAAATGTGGGTTAAAGTTTCAACACTGCATGTATTCTCTCAATCATCAATGAAAAATTCCAAAAACACCTACCTTGTCTTGGGAATTGTTCAGCTAACTTCCTGAGACTTGTTAAGCTGTCAGCACCAAGCTGGCTTAAGATGCCTGGAAGCATTTCTGTGATCGGTTTAGCCTCTGCATGACCAGTAATTGCAAAAGTGTTGGCAGAGAGGGATGCCTGAACCTTGGGGTTGTTGAAGTGAATAACTGTTCCATCATCTTTTATCATGTTCACCTGTTTAAATAGATAAACTACATTTACCAAAGTGTTGCAGCATCTCCCTGAACAAGTGCAATAAATTAATTCAAAACTAGATTGAAATCTTAAAATATAAATACAAAATTAGTACTCCTAGAGAATATAACCACACATAAAGTACCTAGAATTAACATCACCTGAATTGGAAGTAAAATGAGTTAGTTGTCTAGAAAGGGCTCACACATTCATGAGAAGTCTGAATTTAACAGCTATGATTGCCTTATACTCTTATATTTATAGTAAGCAATACATGTGCAAAGGCTTGTGTGTTATCATACAGTCCACATTTTTGTGGAAGGCAAAAAATATATACAGGCTATTAGCCTTTAAGGCATAAACCAGTTATTGTCAAGAATGTCTAGGGAGAAAAATCTCCAAGTCTGCACTCTTAAAAACTAAAGCTCTAACAAAAAAGCTTTGCCGTATCAGCTGTGAATGGCAGCGTCTTGAACTATCTATGTCACCTATCAGGAATAGGTTATTGTTTCTGGAGCAGAATTGGCAAAGGCACACAATTCACAATCTGGCCTCTTCGCTGAAACCACCCAATACAAAGACTTCCCCCTCACATCTCTTGCAGTGTTCTAGATTCATAAGTTAGCTGCACTGGAACAGGCTTCAGTGCCCTCCTAGAAGAGTCATCACAGAATTACTGAAACCAAGCACAACATACAATGATTCTGCTCCCTTTGCCTGGTGCTCTGAATTACCAAGAATTAAGTTTTACAACCAGTTTTAGTTCTTACAGCAGCCTGCTTTGGTTCTTACAGTTGAAATTTATTCTGTGTTTTTGTTTTTTGTTCTGCATTTTTTACACAGTTTTGAAGAAGGGAAACTTAGAAGTTTTTTTTCTTCCTGGGCATGGCTGAGCTATGGTTATGCAGAAACCAATTTTATCTGAAGAAAAAAAAAAAAATTGAAGAGTTTTACTCATCCAAAGGAACAGCTGTACTGAAACTGATGAATTTTATAACACTGCTTTTAGCAGAAGTTACAGGGAGAAAATAATGGAGGATTAAAGAACACATCTAGAACACAGATTTAACATATTGAACTTTGAAGATTAATAGCTCTTTTGAACAGAAAAAAATCAAACAAAAAAATAAACAGAAAAAATAGGTGTCACCTTCCTGCAAGACTGAGGGGAAAATGATAAAAGCTGGATGTAAGCAGTCATCTTAAAATCCTCTTCCAACCAAAACAAATCAAAAAAAATCTGCCTTCTCAACACTACTAACTTCCCCAAACTCTATTTACATAGGTCAGTTTAGGTCTTCCTGAACAGTAAGGCAACATACTGTAATTATGTACCCAGCTATCAAGGTAGAAGGATTTTGGATAATCTTCCTTCACATCAACACATTTTAAGTCTTAATAACCGTGTCTGAATAAAGATCTTACATCCTGTGTAAAACGAACGAACAAGGACTGGGTTTTTCTCTGTACTTGTATAGCATAGCATATAAACATCATAATTCAGTCAGCCAAATTAAAGTGTTTCTATAGCAGAGGTATGAAAGCTTACAGGCAAACCAGGCTTCCATACTGGATTGGTATTTGCCTTTGGAGGAGAGATACCCATAAAGTGACCTCTGGAGGCACCCTGCAACCCTTCTTAAATTAATTAATCACAGATTAAATATTATGCTTCAACCACGTACTACAGTAACATGGAGCTCACAGTGAAGTAACACCTCCTCCCCCACATGAGCATCACACTCTCTACAGCACTATGGAAATAGTTTCTATTCCAGCTAATACTTTATATGGAAAAATTTATACACACAAAAAAAAATACTCAGGGAATACCTGAAGCCTCTGTATTGCTGCTTTATATAACAGAAGCTGGTTCTGTAGAGTTTTGCTAGTGTTGTAAGAAATATCAGCCTTCTATAACTTCAACAACCAAATCTAGTTTATTTTTCATGCCATGAAAAAACTTCCTTTTGATAATGCAGACTTGCAAGTTGTTACTCCAAGCATTTTGATTCTCTACCTTAAGTTTTGCATCACATAACTCTTTATTTACGCATCCCTGTGCAGTAAGATGTACTTAACACTTCTATTAAAATTAGGCAATTGATTGCATGATGTTATGAATTAAGGGAAGTTTTGTTTTGCAATTAATGCAAGAGACATACATTACAAGCAGCTTACTGGCTTCTGTGATCACAGTCTGCCCAGAAACTCTTCCCTTTTCTCTATAGATATGTATGCATCAATGTAAATGAGACCAAAAAAATAAAGTAATTTCACCTACATGTAATCACACCTGAGTTTGAGGGGAAAACTTGTTAAGAAAGAAAATTAAAAACACAAAACCAACACCAAAACAACACAATGAACTCAATTTCACACAAGAAACATTTTTCTCACTATACCTCTTCAATGCCAGCAATGTTATTTACTGCCAGTTTTTTGAGGGAGCTCTGAAGTTTTTTGTCATCAGCTGTTGCCGTTCTGTGCACCACCTTCTTCTTTCTGCGAGCTGTTCCCTGGAAAAGAATCAAGAGAACACTCAGCAACACAAACTCTTACAACACTTGAAATTTAAGTCATCTCACAATCCAAGCAGAATCTCTTTAAGCTATGAAAAAGCTCTAGTGAAAAACGTTTCTTGTCTTTCTTCCCTTCACCTACCGTTTCTGCTGTCAGTCTCAATTTTGAGATTTTTCTTAAGCGTAGAAGACAAAAAGACACTAAAAAATAGCAGTATTTTCTCTTTCCACAAGATGGATTATAAAAATACTATTTACTATTAAGCAACATATAAGAATGCTTCCTGAGAATTTTAGTTTGTCCAGGACAACACAAATACAGTGATTTTAAAACACTTTTGTAACTATGCAACTTATGTTTTTAAACTGTTCCACAGATAGCAATGTTGGTATTCCTACTTTTAAAACTTCTATACAATCCCTCCAACCCCAATATCTCTGGTTAGGAAACAAATGCCCACACTGAACAACCTTTATTGCTTTTTTGTCACATTAGCTACCTGCTGGCTCAGAGAAAAGAAAGAGCTCAATGATAAGTCCTGGAGCTGATACAAAGGAAGAAATTTTCCAACAGAGAGAATACAAAACTAGAAAAACCAACAGGTAAGCTTAGCTTGAGCTTTCACAGGTCACAACAAGTCACAAGGTTTAAAAAGAGCATACACCCTGGAAACTACTCATCCAGCAGTTGTGAGCTAAAAGAAAACTGCCTTTCATGTAAGCGATCATGTACGATCCAGATCATGTTAGAGACCTTAAAAATACAGTTTTGTTGAAGTATGTATTCTCCCCCTCCTAAACTATGTTTTGAAACAGAAGTTTTAAAGAGATTTCTCTTTTAACATATAAGTTATAGAAGACAGTGCATCTCTGGTGCTTTTCTTACCTTTCCTCCTATTCGGACTTGAGCTTGAAGCTTGGCCAGTTTTTCTTGATTCATAGTGTTGCGTCTGAAGAATTAAATAGAAATATAAGTTAGCTGCTAAAACATTAAGGAAAAACCCTCAACGAAGCAGGGCAAACAAACAAAAAACCTTTAAAGCCGCCCCATCTCGATAGCACAAAGCAGTGCAGCAGCAGCTTGCTTAGCTGAAGCGCGTACCACAACGAAGCAAGCCAACACATTTCGTGTTGCATCAGTTTGAGGTATTAGCTGCAAATTTCCAAGTGCATCAGTTTAGCATTTGGCTGAAGCACTCAGACGAAGATCAGCACGTAGAGCACAACTGCTTCCAGGAACATAGCACCTTCACGATTAACAGAGCCCAGGCAGCGAGACTCATCGCTGAGCTACCTCACGAGCTATTTCCACATAACGAACCCCTGCTACTGGCAGCTGATGACCCCGCCGAGCCCTCCCAGTGCCACAGCGATCCCTGGCAGCTCCTCTCCCAGCTCAATACCTGGGAACTTTGTCAACTGGGTCCCCCACGGGCCAAGCGTGACCTTTAAAGGCTGAAGACCTCAAATACCCGCAGCGGGGGGAAAAACCCCCTCAGGGCGAGGCGCCCCCCTCGCGGGCCTGCCCCGAGGAGCCCTCAGCGACACCCCCGGGGCGGCTGCAGCGCGCCAGGGGCGGGCAGAGCCCGCAGCACCGCGTCCCGGCCTCGCTTCCCCCCCTTCCTCTCCCCGAGGCCGGGCAGAAGGGAAGGGAAGGGGCCGGGAAGATGCCCGGGGGCCGCCCGCACGATGCCGGGGGACGCGGGGCGGTTCTCACCTGAGCCCGGCGGCCCCTCGGCGGCCCGACACGCGGTGCGCACAAGATGGCGGCCGAGGAAGGAAAGAGGGGCGCACAGAGAAAGGAAGCTTCGCGCCACGTGACGGCGCGAGCCGCCCCCCGCCCCCGCCCGCTGATTGGCGGCGGCTCCGCGTTGGATTTGCATAGAGAAAGCTGGCGGAATGCCCCCCGAGAGCGGGGCATGCTGGGAGTTGTAGTCTGCAACTGAAGGGGGCGGGCCGGGGCGGCCGGCCGCTGGCACGGTGCTGCGGTGTGACCCTGCCGTGCCCTTTGCTTTTAAGGGGGGGGGAAAAAAACAACCGCTTACGAGGCGGGAGCGTGTGTGGAATTCGCAAAATAAATGAGCATTGCGTGCTGCAGCCCGCCCGGCCAGGGAACGGCGCCCCTGCCCGGCTTGCAGCGGCTGTACCCGTCCCCTCCCTCTTATTGAAGCCCCCTTCCAACCAAAGTAACCGTTTATGGCCACTTTTACCCTCCCAACCGCCCGGTTGAGAGCTGCGGAACCACCAGGTTTATTTGTCAGGAGGAAAAAAAGTCAACTCCCCCCCCCCTCCGGACCCTGCCCCGTGTCCCGGCTGCCTGCTCTTAAGGCTGGGCCGGCCCGAGGAGCAGCCCCCACCCCGCCACCTCCCCCTGCGCTTTCCAGCCGAGAGGGGCCGGCAGCACCGCCCACATCCGTCTCTCATCACTTCCTGGCCTTCAAAGATAAAAAAAAAGAAAAGAAAAAAAAAAAAAAAAAAGAAACGAAAAAGATCACCGGAGCCGGTCCGACCGCGTCTCGGAGCTTCAGGGTCCGCCCCGGGGGTGCCGCCGCCATGAAGGCTCAGCCCGCGGCTGTCTCCATCTTCTGCCTGTGCCTGCTGCTGGCGGCCTCCGCAGCCGCCTCCGAAGGGCTCGGAAAGGGTCAGGCAAACGTTTCCTTCGTGCTTTCCTCTCACCCGCCGGCATTGCCGGGGAGCCGGGCGCGGGGGTCTCGGCGGCGAGGCTGGAAGGGGACCGGTGGGAGGGGGGGGGGGTCCGGGCTGGGTACCCCGACCCGCCGGCACTGCCTGCACAGCTCCCTGCGGCTGAGGGTGGTGCTGCCCTTCGGTACCAGGCGGCTTTTAAGCGGTTTTTGCCGTTGCAGCTTTTTTTTTCTGCTTCCACCCAAGCCACAGGGGGCTGCCCCGCTCTCAGGCAGCGCAGCCCCTCGGCGCCTGAGGTGCGCGGCGGCCCCGCCGCTGGCTCTTGGCAGGCGATGAATGGCACTTGCCCGGCTTCCCTGCTGCCTGGCCTGCCCTCCCCGTGTAATTAATTGCCGTGGTTAATGGCTGGCTCAGGCACGGCTCGCCAGGGCCCCGAGCTTCACCCTGGGCGGGCTGCCCCACGGCTGAATCTCCCAGGGCTGTGGTAACCCGCCCGGACCGCGGGCAGCGGGGCCTTGTGGTGCGAGGCCCCGTTATTTCCGTATCGGGATTGGCAAACTTTCATTCTGCGGTTAATCGACTTTCATTCAAAACAAACACGCTGTAACGTTTCGCGGAGTGCTTTTAAAATCGGGCTGATGCTCATCACAGACTGATTTTTAGTTTTAAAAAAGGCGCTTTCTTGCTTAGAACAATAGAAGATTTCCCGTGTTTGAACACGTTGGCCTTTGCAGTACCTGGTGTGTCAATATTCTGAGTAAACACGACTTCTGCTAACCCAACAGCTTTTACCTTTGCCACCATCAGCAAGTACGAACATAGCCTCATGTCTGCGGCTGACTGCCACGGATACATGTGCGCGGACATGGAGGAGGCATCTCCGCCTTCCTAGTAGCACAATTAAATATTTGATGTGTTGCATCATACATGGTCGTGGCAGTTCATATCGGGAGATAAGCTAAGGTGATACAGATACTGTGCCAGCAGTTCAAACTTCCTGGACGCTGAAGTAAGGAGGCTCTGCTGGCCCTGCATTCAGCTTTCTTCAGCTGCCTTGCTGCAGGTGTCTACTGGAGACAATGTCCACTTGTAGTTGTGTCAGCAATGGGCAGGCTGTGGCTCCTGGTCCCCGTGTAGCTCCCAAAATCTGCCCCCTCAGTGAGGTTACAGCCTTTCCCAGGCATTGGGGGTTGCTGAGCATACCTCAGCGATGGGAAGGGGCATGCCAAGGCTGATGTTTGCTCTTTCAGCACAGCCCCATGTTACTGGAGCAATGAGACCTCTGGGGAAGTCTTCAAAAGGGGTTCATCTCTGAACAGTTCCCGGATCTCCTTCATCTCAGCTCTCCACATGGCTTTGAGCCTCATGATGGTAGTGGTGTGTTGGCTACAGGGTGAAAAAAATGGCAGTCCCTGCTTTACTGTTGTTGACATGGGCTTGTTTGGTTTATCTCAACAGACAAGACACAACAAGTCTTATTATCTGCTTGTTGGGTAGAATGTGTCCTGTGTTCAATCACTGTAACATTCAGCAATCTGCATAACGGGGTTCTTTCTTACTCTTTGGTGACAATTATCATCAGTAGTAGTATTTAATGTAATAGTTTTAGAGCAATTAATAATCATTTATTGGCCTATGTATTTTTTAAGGCCTAGTTATTTTGTGCTAGTTCACATTCAGTGGGATTTAGGAAGCCAGATGGTGACATGTTTAATTAGTCAGTAATCAGTTAATAAATGTTCACAGATCGAGGAAGAATGGAGAATAATCAGAAAGCACTTCAATTTTAATCTCTGCTCAGGGAATTTTGATGTCCTTTGCATATGTGTAAATATTCATGACTCTGTGGTTTGTTTTTGTTAATTAATTTCAGTGGGATTCCTTGTAAGACCATGTAGGTTGTAAGTATTCACAGAAGTCTTCTCAGGACTGGGATTATAATTTCTGGTAAAAAAGATTATATAATGAGTTGAAAATGTTCAAAGGGTTGGACTGTTTTCCTCTGATGATATGTTAAACTATGCAGCATTTATAAACCTTTCTCTCTGGCAGGTTTTGGAGATCATATTCATTGGAGAACGCTAGAAGATGGGAAGAAAGAGGCAGCGGCCAGGTATGTTACCTAGTTTTAAATACAGAAAAGTGGCTTTAAAAATTTGTCAAGATTCTGTATCAATCCTAAATTTAGCCACAGAAAATACTAATTATTAACCAATATAAAGGTGGTTTAGGAGACTATTCAGATGTGGAATTAAATTATTGAAGTTCTATCATGTCTTTGAAAATAAAATATTTTTTGTGCATTTGTCACAGTAAAGATATGGACCCCAAACCCACAAACACATGCGTTAATGGTACTCAGTCCCCCTGAACTCAGCAGTGCTGATAGTTTCCATCAAAGTGGATGTGCCTATGTAGATTTGAGACCTCAACATGAGACAACTTGTTTTGTTACTGTCTGCAAAAAGAAGTTTTAAACTATAGTGAGCTGATAAGCTGTTTAAGTAGAACCTTCTGTAGGCTAAATTCTAAAACAACACTGTCTCTATGAAAACGTTTAAAAAATGACATTTTGGCGTATTTTTCTCACAATTTCTTGTTAAAAGGTGAGGAAGAAATTTGCATGCTTATAAATTCTACTTACATTTTAAAACTTATAACCTAGATCTTACATTATTGTGACATTGGTGGAAATTCCTTATGCTTTCCAGGTTTGTAGTTTAATTGAATTTTGCTGTCAAACTGATCCACCTGTTGATTTCCACTCACTGTGCAAGGTCTAGTGATATTAACCCAGATGGTACAGTTCAGAAGTCTAGCAAACGTTTATAACTGGATATTTTAGCATTCATTTGATACACATGTACAAAAAAAAATAGACGATTTTGGTATTTGCAGGAACAATTGTAGTGTTACCTTGCAACAAAGCAGAGGAAGTTTTTAAATGGCACAGATAAAGGAGAGAGTGCTTAGGCAGGATGAGCATTTGTGCTCACAATCCCCCCTGGGCAGTGATGGATGTGATGCACACTTGATTTGCCTTGCCAGAAACACAGACCAGTTCACTTGATGGAGGTCAGCAGTCTGACCTTAGAGCTGGCGATGAAAATTACATGAAATTATCTGTTATGTAGCAAGATGTATTGGGGACAATAGTACAGGAAGTTTCAAGACATTAAATCTGGCTCTGTAAATAGCACTCCCTGGATGTCTTGGAGGTCCTGGAAACAGTGTCTACATACGCTACAGGTTATTGTGGAGATGGGGACAGTTCATGCAGTTCTCCTGTGAAGGAAGGCTGAGAGAGCTGGAGCTGTTCAGCCTAAAGAGAAGGCTCAGGGGTGACCTTATTGCAGCTTTTCAATACCTAAAGGGGGCTTATAAAAAGATGGAGAGCGGCTCTTTGCTCAGTCAGATAATGACAGGATAAGGGAGAATGGTTTTAAACTAAAAGAGGGGAGATTTGGATTAGATGTTAGGAGGAAATTCTTCACTCAGAGGGCTGCCCAGAGAGGTTATGGATGCCCCATCCTTGGAGATGTTCAGGGCCAGGTTGGACAAGGCCCGGGGCAACCTGACCTAGTGGGTGCTGTCCTTTCCTATGGCCAGGACTTGAAACTGGGTGATCCTTAAGGTCCCTTCCACCTATAACCATTCTATGATTGTGTATTTCTGAAAGCATCTCATTCTCAAAGCTTACTACAGTACGATCGCACTTTTAAACAAAACGCTTTGCAAATCGGCGGCACCACACCAGGGGCTGTGTGGTGATATCGGTGTCACTGTGCCAGGGGTGCCAGGGGCTGTGTGGTGATTTCGGGTCTCACAGTGCTGGGGGCTGTGTGGTGATTTCGGTGTCACCGTGCCAGGGGCTGTGTGGTGATTTCGGTGTCACAGTGCCGAGGGCTGTGTGGTGATTTCGGTGTCACAGTGCCGGGGGCTGTGTGGTGATTTTGGGTCTTACAGTGCTGTGGGCTGTGTGGTGATTTCGGTGTCACCATGCCAGGGGCTGTGTGGTGGTTTCAGAGTCACCGTGCCAGGTGCCGTGAGGTGATTTCGGGTGTCACAGTGCCAGGGGCAGCTTGCTGGCTCCCCACGCCACCCCGCTGTGAGGAGACCCTCACGGGTGCCCCCTGTGGCGGCGCTGTCAGGCCGTGCCGCCATGGCGACGAGCCGGAGCCCGGCGGAAGCAGTCGCGGCCCCGTCCGGGTCAGGATGGCGGCGCGGCGGGCGCTGAGGGGAGGATGCCGCTGGTGGTGCTGTGCGGGCCGCCGGGCAGCGGCAAGAGCCGGCGGGCGGCGGAGCTGCGGGAGGCGCTGGACGGCCCGGAGCGGCGGGCGCACGTCGTGACCGAGGCGGAGGGCGGCCGGGCGGCGCTGCGGGCCGAGGTGGAGCGGCGGCTGAGCCGGCGGGACGTGGTGATCGTGGACGCGGGCAACGAGCTGCGGAGCGGCCGCTACGAGCTGTACTGCGCGGCGCGGCAGGCGGGCACGGCGCTCTGCCTCCTGCACTGCGCCGCCGGCCCCCCCGAGCCGCCCTTCGAGGCTCCGGATCCCCGCAACCGCTGGGACCGGCCTCTCTTCACCGTGCGGGGCGAGGAGCCGCTGCCTCTGGCCGAGATCCGAGCCGCCCTCTTCGACAGCACCCCGCCGCCGCCGCACCGGGCCACCCGCAGCCAGCCCCTGCAGTCGTGCGAGTTCCTGCACCGCCTCGACAGAGCCACGCAGGACGTGGTGGCCGCCGTGCTGGCCGCCCAGAGGAGCGGGGTGCTGCCCGGGGAGGAGGTGCGCGTCCCCGGGGTGGTGGAAGGGCTGGTGCTCACCCGGCCCGTCAGCATGGCTGAGCTGAGCCGGCTGCGCAGGCAGTTCATCAGCTACACCAAGATGCAGCCCAGCGATGAAAACCTGCCCCAGCTGGCCAGCATGTTCCTGCAGTACCTGAGCCGCAGCATCCAGTGAAGACGAGGCCCTGGGCCAAAGCGCTGCCAGCAGCAGGAGTGTGCCTCCCAGCCACTGACCTGAGGAGCTCATGGCCCGCTTGTCACATATCGTGACATATAGCAGCAGCAGGATGCTGTGTCCCTGCTGACATTTTACTGCTAAGAGGATCCCTATGGAGACTCTCCTGCCACCCTCCCCACCGCATTCTCCCCACGTGTGTTTTTCCAAGAGACCTTGTTGCCTCCCCAAGCAAGCGAAGTCTCCTGTGGAGACCTAAACCCCAATAATCATGTAATATATGAACGTCAGAGGCTGAAGATAGAGACCATAAGGAAAACTTGTCCCCTGTGCATTGGCTGTGTGTATGTGGTGAATAAGAAGATTGCTTTTCCAAGGCTGTCTCCAGATATGTCAAACTGCAGAAAGGACTTCAGTTCCCAGACTGGAACAGGCTGTATTCTTAGGATATAACTTCAAAAAAATCCTATTGAACCTAGGAGACAGATTTGCGAGCTCAGCACAACAGAAGGGTGCTGGCTTAGCCAACTTAAACCTCTCTATTTCAGGTTTAACAATAAAACGTGCCTTAAATGGAGTAGATTTAATTTACCCGTGGGACTGTTTTATTGAAATAACTTGCTATGGCTTTTCTGTGCAAGGTCATCATTAAATGCTTTTAAAAACACTAATTGTTTCAGAGTGAGTGCTCTTGTGCTCTTCTAAGAAGGATGAACTAAAAAGGCAATGACTGCTCTGGGTTAAACTCTCTCTAAGTCTGTACTGGCTGTGACTGGGTAACTCATTTTTGTGCTTAGTTTCAACTAATTCAGTCTTTGCTGTACTGCATATATGGCTTAGATACGCTTTTCACGTTCTTGTGGGTTCTTCATCCCTCATTTAAATAAATGTTGTTGGGTTCTGTTTTTAATTGTGTAGTGCTACCTGGGAGGAAATGGTAAAGTGGGGCAAGAAGGGACACTTCACTGATTTGCTTGGCATTGGCTATTTATCTGGCATACCAATTGCTAAATGGACTTAGGCATTTCAGAACTGAGAAATGACTACAAAAATGTTTTGATGTAAATAAAATTAAATTATCTCTCAAAGAGAATAAAGCTGATGAAATACATACAGTATCACTAAAACTTTTGTGAGTTCTGTCCAGCTAAGAGTTTGTATTTCAGGACTCTGAGCAGTTGCATTTAAAATCTGCATTGAAAATCTCTCTTTAAAAAAAAAAAAAAAAAAAAAAAAAAAAAGTAAAAGCGTGGTGCAGTACCAAGGATCATGTGTTTCTGGTAACTCTTCTGACATGAAGATCCTTGATGATAAGGACAGTGCATATTTTCCAGACTTCAGTCGGCGTCATCTTGAGAAAGGAGCAAAATCATGTTGGACTGTATAAAAACTGAAAAAAGTATATTTTTGTCATCAGGGAGAAGGCACAGATGTAACATGAGCTTTACCAGCGAAATGTGTGTTCTTGCTCCTTACTGCAAACAAAGTCCTATGTAAAGAAGACGACAGCAATTGCTTAGTAATAAATGCCAGGCTTCTGTTTGAACTATTCCAAATGTTACTTCCTTCCTCTCCACACATTACTGAAAGCTGTAACTTAAAGCTGGTAGGGAGTTCTTTTCATACCAATCTGCAGATGAAGGAAAATGTGTCCTTCAGATCTGCTAGTCATTATTTGCCATTGTTCACAGTGGTGTTTGCTTGGTGTTACCTTAAAGAAGTATCTATATAGTATGTTCTCTGTGTACCTTTCTAGATTCCTTCTTTTATTTTGCCTAATTTTAGGTTGTTCTTACTATTTTGAAAGCTGTATCACTATTAGTAGCTTCCCTTGGATACTCTTCCATAGCTAAAGGGAATTAATGGTAAGAGAACAAGGATGAGATTCCCAATTCCTTGTTCTTAGTCTTTTGTAGTTTATTGTGCTAGTCTGCTCTCACTACTTCAGCTGTTTGAAAAGTGTTTTGAAGGACTTCCACATGCAAAAAGCGTGGAGGTAGCTGTTGTACTACCTAAATGTATTCCATAGCAATAAAAATCACCTGTAAGTATGTCACTTTCCTTGTTAGAAAGGTAAACTTCATGTAAAATAGGCAAGGTATTTTAGTGAGAGCAGTGAAGTGGTGGATTAATTGAATCACCAGCATTTACAACAGGAAATAGGTGAAATTCTTTGTGTTTAAGGCCTCTTTGTCTAATCACATAATGCAGCCTGAATGCATTACAAAGGAGCTTAGACAATTCAAACTTGTTAAGCCTGAATTCGTCAGAAGGTGAAATGCTAAGGGGATTTTTTAGAACAAGGTTAAATAAGACATAGGCAATGGAATCAACCTCCAGGTAGTGTAGGTAGTGAAGGTTAAGTGAAGACTTCAGGAAGAGAGATGGAGAATAATATTCACATGATGTACTTGTATTCACATGATGTACTGGACACGCTGAACTTAATACTCTGAGTTGTCCGCAAAAAAAGCATTTCTCTATATTCATTCTACAGTGAACTTAGGCTCTTCACTTTGGTCCTTCTACCTTTTACTTTATTTAGGCTACACTTCCACACAGCTCCCTTCCTTCTTGGTCCTGGCACTTCTCACACTTGTTTCAGCATACCAGCACGTGGGAAACTAGCCTGGAAGCTGACGGGTTTGCCAGGTTACTGTGTTTGATTATTGCTCAGTGATCCCGGATCTTAATCATGGGAGGCTGCAGAAAGAAGTGTCTGAAACATGCAGACCATAACGGGGAAAGGGGTGGATGGATGACTGTCACCCCCTGCATTGGCTTAAGTGGCTGTGCAAATCCCTTCTGAGATCTCTCACGTAGCTGGTGTGACTAACCCCTGCCTTTTTAAAAAAAAACAAACACATGACCAGTTGTGCTTCTATGCATGTCTGAACTAATGACACCAGACCTTTCAAAAAGAAAGTCTCCTACTCCACAAGTCATTGGTTGGCATTTCTAATAAATTATTTTGATGTGTGTTTAAGGTTGGAAAACTTGCGAGGCAGCAAAATCTACAAACGCAGATGAATCTCTCTGCATCTCCATATTTTCTATTACATATAGCCTTTGTAGAAGGCCTGATTGTTAAAATGTACAAGTAATAGAATTTAGAAATAATATGGTAATAGTTGAGAGGCTTGGCTGTAAGCTTTATTTGACAATTATTTTTCTTTTTTTATTTGAAGTGGTTTGCCTCTTATGGTTATCATCCACAAGTCTTGGTGTGGAGCTTGCAAAGGTGAGTGTATTTAACACTAAAGCTTGATGGAATTTCTAATGAACTTTTGTATGCAGATTGTGTAACATGAGAAACATGAACTTTGCATTCAAAATGCAGTTAGCTGTCCTTAAATTTCATGTGGAGCAGTGCAATATCACACCACTTAACCTGTTAGCACTGCCAAAAGTCAGCCATGCTTGCACGCCGGCAAAGTAACATGAAATGCTGCCCATCTGTAGTGGCTGCAGATTTTCCTGCACTTTGCTTATAGCAAATGGGAGAGAAGGAACGATCTCTGAGAATTAAGAGATTGCCCTTAAATTGCCCTTACTTTCGGCTGGTGGTTCTTAGAAGGTGAGGCTTTTTCAGCATCACAAAGGAACAAGCTAGTCATAATGACTAGACCGAGGCTGAACTAGCTGAGTAAGAAATGATTTACAGCAAGCTTTTTGCTTCTGTTCCATTGGTTCCAAAATGACTGCGTATGTCCGTTGGCCAGGCTTCATCATGTGGCAGGTCAGCAGGGATTGCTTCAGTTACTGCCTCTTCTGAGCCTGGCTTGAACAGCCTGACACATATATTCCGTTTACCCACTGCTCATTGAAAATTACTAGCTCTCTAGAGGCAGGAATGGAGTAGAGGTTCTGTGTTGACCTGAAAACCTGAAATATTTTCCATATTTACACATCTCTCTGTCTCTCTCCCTCCCTCCTTAATTAGCTTTGAAGCCAAAGTTTGCTGAATCTAAGGAGATCTCCGAACTTGCCCATAATTTTGTTATGGTCAACCTCGAGGTAGGCTACGCTCTGATTTGTATCCAGGTTACTGCTTAGTAGTTAAGTATTTGGAATCCTCATTAACTGGTTGCATCTGTTTTTTGTCTATGTCCTAACACTTGCACTCCTGAGTAGGTATGCAGGATGGTTGATGTAGCTAATTGTTTTTATTTTTTTCAGTATAGTTATATTAATTGTGTTTATAAACCTGACTGCCCTTGTCTCTTTAACAATTTGTACTGCATATCAGTCTGTCGCCACTGTAAAGGAATTCATATTCATTCTCTCCTGATGTATAAAACATTTCTAAACCAAAGCAAAGTTTAATGCAAATTGACAGGAAAAAAAAAAAAAAAGAAAAAAAAAGAAAAAAAGATTATTTTGATAAATTATACTTGTTTAGGTGGAAATAACCTTATTTTCTTTGAAAGTGGAAGATACTGCAGTACCTATTGTCTGTTCAAGTTGTAAATTGCTCAGGGTAAATGGAATCTGAAGGCAATAGCTTGTTTCTTTAAAATGAGTACTGTGTTTTGTTAGATATCTTTCTAATACATTCTCTCTTTTCTGTCTTGCTTTGATAGGATGATGAAGAGCCAAAGGATGAAGCCTTTAGTCCTGATGGAGGTTACATTCCTAGAATCCTTTTCATGGGTAAGACATTCACAGCTTTTGTATCCATTCACAGGATCATGTTCTTACTATTGCCACCCAAATTTCCTGTCTGATTTCTTCTTTCATAGACCCCAGTGGAAAAGTTCACCCAGAAATCATAAATGAGAAAGGAAACCCCAGCTACAAGTATTTCTATACCAATGCTGATCAAGGTATGTGAAAACTAATTTGAAGTGTAAGAGCTCCAGGTGGAGTTCTGGGTGTGTCCCAAGTGAAGGACAACACCTTCACTTTTTTGTGGAGAAAAATGATACATGACAGCATAACTAGGAGCTGTTACATCGGTGAGTGAGTGACTCTCTGTGCTTTGAGGAACCATGTTCAGAATCATGATTCACCTTAATACCTACCATAATGTCTCTAGGACCTAAGCTGCCTCCATCTGTCACATAGAAAATCATCCAATTCACAAATAGTTGAGAGAAGAGCAGAAGCCTGGTTTTTTGTTCGTTTTTGTTTGTTTGTTTTTGTTTTGTTTTGTTTTGTTTTCCCCTTGGGTAGTTTTGTAGATTTACATTCTGTGTACACATATAACTCTGTTTATTTGAAATACATTCATTACCAGGACACCTTGTTTTTCTCTTTAGATTAATAGTTGATCTCTCTCTGTCTGATCTTTCAGTTGTCCAAGGGATGAAGGAGGCCCAAGAGAAGCTCACAGGTGATGCTTTCAAACAAAAACACCTGGGAGATGAACTATAATGAATACACTGAATGACGCTTTCCCATCCCTTCAAAACTCTAAATGGCAATGATTAAACTGACCAAGAATGTAGATGCACTGGAGGGACGTGATTCTCCTGTCAACAATGTTAGGTTAAACCCTGTTTGGAGTTCACACACATGCATCACTTTCAGTGTTATCTCCTCCTCTGCCTGGCTGTGTGTACTGTAATGATTTTTTTGCAGCTAGATAATGTGCAAACACATCAATTCATGTGTTTGAGCAACCACTAATATTGGTGTTAAAAGGGAGGTGTGTAGGGCAAAACATTAATTTGAAGACAAACAGTGTGATTGGAATAACTAGAAGTAGCCGACATTTTGATGCTTAATCAGGGTTGGATCCCTCTTTTCTCACTGGTATTATTGTGTGATCCCATTGTTTTATTGGGGATTCATATGAGTGGGACATGTACCTGGGCCAGGTGTTTTCTAGACATCCCAAACCATAAATTTTGCCACTAAGCCAAGTAGAGTAAATTTCATCAATGTCCAAGTAGCATGTAAAATTATTAGCTCTGCAAACATATTTTTATGTAAAACTCTGTGTGATTCATCCTTATTTGCCTTTGGGCAGAAACTGAACTTACTCACCTTTTGATTGTCTGACTGAGTGAAGGTGGGTTATGTTGAAGCATTACGGGGAATCCCCTTTTATTCTTTGAATGTTTTTGGCTAATGCCTTGCCATCACATTGTACTGTATTTTTGTACCAGGGTGAAAAATTAAACCTTTTTAAACATAAGCATGCAGTGTTTTTTGATGAAGGGCATAGTTTTCCATTCTTAAAGACTGGGGAATATATTTGTGTTTATGTTGCAGTGGTTATTAGTGCTGAATGTCACAGCTGAAGAAGGTTTCTCTTTTATATAATTAAAATATAACAGTTGCTTTTCATGTAATTGTAATTCAGCCATTATTACGCTAACAAATACTGCTGAGGTCAAGGTTATACTTAGTGTTTATCTACTGGAACTGAAAAGAAAAATAGAGGGGAAAAATCCCTTCACTTTACCTGCTGGTAAGGGTGCATCATTGGTTCATGTTCAACTTGTTCTCCCCCACATCCCCTCCTGCAAAGCTGCTTTCCAGCCTGTTGGCCCCTGGCCTGCACTGATTCATGGGTTGTTTCTCCCAGGGGAAGAACTTTGCATTTCCACACGTTGAGCTTCCTGATAGTTCTCTCTGCCTATTTTTTTCCAGCCTGTTGAGGTCTTTCTGAATGGCAGTACAAGTGTCTGGTTATCAACTGCTCTCCCCAGTTTCGTATCATCTGCCAGCTTCCCAAGCATGTGATTGACCTGTCCGTGCAGGTTGCTAATGGAGATGTTGAAATGTCCACCCTTTGGTTTCTCCACTAGCAACCGCACCCTTTGAGCCCAGCAGTACTATCAGTTTCAGTCACCTCACTGTCCGTTTACATAGCCAGTGCTTCAGTTTGTCTATGAGAATGCTATGGGAGACAGTCAAAAGCCTTTCTAAAGTCTTAAAAAAAAGGAAAGTCTTAGTCTTAGACTTAGTAAAGCCAGTATAAACAACACCCACTGCTCTCCCCTCATCCACTGAAATAGTCATCTAAAGGAAAAAATCCTGTCCAAGAGGCACTTGCCATAACTTCCAATAACAAACGCAGAGAGATAATTTTCTACAGATAATTTTTTAAAAGCTACCTGAGGATGTTGGTTGGGGAAAACTGTTGAATACAATAAAACCAACATGCCTACTGAGTCCATTTTTACTGTTAGTAGTGGTATGAATTTTACTTTCCAGACCATTCTGCCTTAAAGGGATTTTAGACAGTAATACTCAATTGAGCACTAAAAGACAAGGACTCAGTGGAGATAATGGGATTATTGCACATTGCAATTACCCTGTTCAGCTACTAAAAGTTATTGTACAAGTTTTATACTCTGCTCCTCTTGCAAATCGTCTAATAAATTGTCAGATTGAACTCAGCAACTGTTCTCAAGTTGTATCAGCCTTCAAAGTAAATAATTCTGTGTAAGTCCTGAAAAATGATTTGTGTTCTGCAAAATTGTATTTTTTTCCCAGATGTATCAGTTGACCTAATAAAAAACAGGTCCTGTCTGATGCTCCTTACTTCCTTTATAGCCTTTGATGAACACAACTGTAAAAACTCGTTGCTATGTGTTTTTCTGCTTGCCACCAGGGGGAGGACTCTGCTTGCTCATCTGGGATATGATTCAACAAATAATAATTATGAAAACCAATCTCGGATGCAGAATAGCAGGGTACAACTTTGTGATTTTCCAGGCATGCTTTCTCGGCAGCTCTGCACTTGTCTTAACTCTGCAGTGAAGTTATAGCCTGTGACATGCACATCATTTGTCCCAAAGCCTTGCTTTACAAATGCTCTGATGTCAGAAGCAAACATTGCCTCTAAGTAATTTTTAGAAAGTTCTCTATCTACAGAGATCTCCCTTTGGTGACAGATGTGGGAAGTGTGCTTCATCATTTAAGACCATTCTTATTCAAAATTAATCTCCATCACCACTTCTCTGATGCATCCCCATTTTCTCTTGCTACCTGCTAGTTTTATACGTGGAAATTTTAGCTACTAATTCCTAATGCAGATTCTTTACACCCTTCTGTTTTTTGATCTAGTGGTTGGTATTTTGAAATAGTGGTTGGTATTTTCTGCCATGCAGAGGGATACATCTTGAATCTTTCTTCCAAGAGCTACTGCATGTATATTGTGTAACTTGATGCATGCAAGCAACTCCATGGGGTTTTCAGGAGCTTCTTCCAGGTCACTGTTGTTGTAGTTGAGTCTAAAGTTAATTATACACTGCAGCAGCTCGACAGTGCACAGTAACCAAGGCCTCAGATTAGTTTTCCCCCATCAGCTTCATTTTGCTTTCCTGTCTATTTGCATATGACTTGCAGTAAACCTCCATCCTTACGTAACTTCTGTAGATACGCCACAGAAATCCCCTTGGATTCTCAGCTTCTCCATTTATGGGGATAACAAAACCCAAAGACACTTCAAAATTCTTAGTATAGACACAGGGAAGTGCCAGGCCAAATCAATCTCGTGTAAACAAACATGCTGTCAGCTCCCTTCTTCCCAGAAACAACCCACAGAGGAAAAATGCAAAGTTAATTAAAGAGTGACTAGATTGCAGCTAGCCATCTGGCTGCCTAGGAACAGAGGTTGCTCTGTGCACCTGGGGCTGAGCAGGCTTTAAGGAAGTGTCAGCTAGAGGCTCGGGAAACCTTTCCTTCACCACGTTTCACAGCAGGGAACAGAAGTGCAACGGGGAGGAACACCAGCACTGCCAGAGCAACCTGTCCGTCATTCTGGCATGCTGAGAGTTTAGGAGGTTCCTAGTCAAATGCACTTTCATCCCCATGTCTGTTTGGCTGCCATTGTATCTAACTTGTATCAAACTGCTAATGAGCTTCATTCGTTGTCCTCACAAACAGCTTATGCAACAAACAGCTCTGCAGTGAGATATCAGTAAGCCTGTGTGGATGCAAGTCATATATCCTTGGAGGTGATGGAACTTTTCACTGCCAATTCATGTGTATTTCAAGGAAAGGGTAAGGTTAATCTAAAAGGTTGCATCCCTCTTCCAGAGAGCTGTGTAAGTTGTCTTAGGGGCTAGCTAGCAGGTGAGTTTGCTGTCTGAAGGGAACCAAGAAACAACTACGAAGGTCTGTTAACTGGTGAAAGTCACTTTGCCTCAAAACTATCTGGCATATTATTAACACATTCCCCCTTTCTTTCTCCAAGAAACAGGTGCCAATTTGTTAAGCAGTTTAGTCAAATAAACTCAGTTTGCTTTTCCTTTCAAAGTTTGTCTAGCGTAAGGAGTGGCTGCGCGCAGTTCCCAGGCCTGCCATTGTCTGGGGAACACCACTCCTAGAAGAGGTGGTGATTCACTCCTGCGCCGCCAGCCCGCTGCCACCACGTCAGCGTGCCGAGGAGGAGGCATCTCAGCTGCCAGCCAGTTCCTGTGGCCTGTCACCTGTCACAGGCAGAGGGGACAGGGTGCGAGGCTTCTGCGATCTCCTCCAGGTTTTGACAAATACGGCATCATTTTGTAATGGCTAAATTTGTGCTAGATTGCTTTGATTAGGGACAAGAGAGAGAGAGAGAGAGAGAGACAGAGACCAAGCTTCTCCATTCATAACTACCCTGGAAGCAGAAACTGGCTGACCTGTGCTTTAAGCATTCCAGGTTGTGACTCAGAGCAGCAGGAAACGTGACACGCCACCGGTGCTGGCACTCGTCCCAGGACAGGCGCAGAGCAGCCCATCAAGGTGCAGGGAGCAGGCAGGGTACGTCCTGGGTACGGGATCACCAAGGGGTGGCTGCTGTAAAAACAATTGAGCATTTCTGAGCTGCTCCCCTGTTCTCCTTCCTCCAACCAAAACAGGTGACTCTTTCTCCATTTCCCACGTCTCTGCAATGATGGGATGAAAGGGAGACAACTTGCTAGAGTTTTCCCCTTCTTGCAAGGGCATGATGCCATTGCTGCCACCCCAGGGAAGGGGATGAAGGCCTGTGGGAGCTGGGCTTCAGGGCAGCACAGGCTGGACTGTACCTGGCTAAGGCTGTAGGTAACCAGTTGCTGGTTAGGGATTGTTTACTGGTATGTACTCATTTTTGAGCCATTTAGTACAAGCACAGTATGGGGGAGGTAGAAGTGCTGCAGAAATATTAATTGGTGAGAACTGCAGATGTTCTCCCTGCTTTCTGAGCATGTTTCAGGACACAACATAACATGCTGTGCATAAGAGAAACTCTGTTGGCAGCACAGGCAAATTTGGATGTCACTTTATTGTGCAGTTTCTGGTATGATCTGTTTGCAAATGACATTTTTAGGAATTTTGGTGCACTAGTTCTGATGAAGAGGATGAAATTCACACACCTCTTGGACAGACAGCATGGGGCATACATGCTGCTTATTCCTCACTGAAGTGAGGAAGTGCCTGGATGTGTGCTACCTATTCAAACGAAGATGATTCGGTTTTCTTCTTGCAATTGGCATGTTTTCATCCAGCTTCCCCAGACAACAGCTGGTAATGAGCTGAAGCCATTGCTCTGTGTGCAAACTGTGCTTCAATGAGATACTGCTTTTCCTATGTGACCAGAGCTTATCATGAGTTTGGAGAACGAGCCTTTTCGACCCAGGGTCATTAGCATTACTACTGCTTACAGCATCGCACATAGCAGGCCATCGTCCTTGATTTAAGTGCTTTGGTGCTGCTCTTGCTGTAGTCATAAATAAAATACTGTTTTGAGAAACGAAGGAACTGAAGAGATTAAAATTGTTTCTCTAGGTCAATTGCATTTTGTGTGGATGCAGTAACTTGAATTAGAAACATTGGCAGAGTAGTGGAGTATGCATATCATGCTTGATAAATATGTTTGCTCGACTGCTGTGAGAGAGTCAGGGAGATCCACATGTCAGAAAACAAGATAAAGTGTAACATCTGCTCTTCCCTTCCAACTCCGTGTGCTTGTGGGAGTTCTCTCCCATTCCCTGTCTTCATTTGGCCACCAATAAATCTAAAATAATACAAAACTCCCTCACTGGAAGCCATATAAGCAACTGATGACCACATAATCAAATCCTAGAAGGAAAGTGCACTAGAAGAACAAACAATTTTCTCTCCATAAATTATAGAAACAGGGCAAAACTGAACGATAGACCCCAAAACAGCCTTGTAAAACAATCACTACAAATTCCTCTGTCCCCTAATTACCAGGGTGCATCCCTCCTTTCAGAGAACCCTGACTGAGAAAGGGCATTTTTAATCCTCCAGTGCAGCTGGACATAAACACTGGCATTTCAGAGAGAGCGTGAAGTCTGGAAGTGCCTTTGGAAGTAGGCTGCACAGTGCCTCTGCGCTTGTTGTGGCTGCTATCCTTGGTTGTTAAATTAGGTGATCACTAAGCAGATGCCCAGATAAGCCTAAATCTTCATGTGTCCCACCCCTCAAAGGTGAAGATATCTGCCTATGGCCTCTTACCTTCCATGGTGGTACCTCACAGGGCTGTTGGCTTGCAATGCTTTCTAGATTGAGCATCAGTCAGCAGATGGAGGGAAAAAGCATTAGCGCCATCGCTGCAGACATCATGCTGGGTAGTGTGGAACTTGGCTTTTGGAAAAGGTGGAAAACATTTCCCAGAGCAATGAGAGGATTGCAAAGAGCTAAAAAGACTTCTGCAGGTGTCAAGCCTGACAGGATGTCTTTGAAATAACTATTCTAATGAGTCTTGGGTTTTGTTATAGTATTGATTATGTCAAGTTGCCTACACAAAGCTGATGTCTCACTTAAGGCTTGAATCAGGGCTGATTAGATTCTTCATGACTGTGTCCTGGCTTATATAACAATATTTTTTGTTGTGGTGTCGATGGCAAATAAACATTGCCATTCTAGGGGAAGGTAGGAAATCATTTAGATGCTGGGTAGAATTGTGCCCCGAGCCACCTGCCAAGTAGCTCCAACTTGAGTAAAATCAAGAAGCCATGTGGCATCTCTGATCTGCAGTGGGAAGAGGTTTTCCTGAGGCTTCCCTGCAGCACTCCTGTGTTGCTACTAAAATGCAAGCCTTGGATGTTTTCTAGGTATGTAGCACTGCAGCGCTCTCTGGCTTCCTACCTTCTCACCAAACTGTTAACTGGTCAGCTACCCTGGGGAAATCGTAGCAGTAAGAGTAATTTACAGACTCCTTTCAAGTGGCTGAGCTGTTATAAAGTGAAAGTTTATCCAAGGGCTGGCTGACCTACAAGCCAGTCCAAAGATGGTCAGTTCAGATCACTCCACGTGCAAGAAGCTTTTTGCAAGCAAAGTGTGGGCAGTATTTGAGCCAAAGTGCCATACACCAAACCAAACACCCCACCACGATGAGATGGGGCAGGAAGAGAACAGCACTCAGAGCGATGTGCTGAGGGCACAGCAGCATCTCTGCTCCGGTTTAGAGCCCTGAGATCAGAGGTGGTCCCTGGAGGCTGCAATTTTGCAGTTCTTGAATCTTTAGGTGGCCCCTGTGCTGACCTCCCCTGACAAGAGCTGCTCTCGTGAACCAAGAACCTGCTCTTCGTGCTCAGGTGCCTGCCTAAAGCCACACGTTGCCGTCTTGGCTGGCTGTTTAGGAAGTGCCTCGTTAGTCATGCCAGAGGGGTGTTTAAAACACTCATGATTAATTTTTGTTTGCTTTCTCTCAGGGATCATCCCTGAGACCTGGTTTGGTTTCCCATCCAGAGAAAGGTCACAACAGAAATCAAGTCTCTGAGGTTGAACTTGGGGTCTGTCTGTCGGATTTTAAAGACAGAAAGGTCTTCATTAAGCACTTTGTCAGACCTCTTTCAGACAAGCAATTCAGGGAGATCACAGCTACCACCTCATTTTTTTTTCCTTCTCAATAACAGTGCAGTAGTTCATGCCATCACTAGGCTTCAGAGTCAACACTCCTACTGAAGAGAAACGTCCTCTTGAAGCCCTTGCAAGATCAGGAACCGCAAGTTACGGTCCCACCGGCACAAAGCTCTCCGCATCCCGAGCTGTGGGGGCTGCTGAGGGGATTCGGGAGCTCCTGAAGAGAATCGGGGGCTCCTGAAGAGATTCGAGGGCTCGTGAGGGAATTCGGGGGCTGCTGAGGGGATTCGGGGGTATCCTGAGGAGATTCGCACCCCGCGAGGAGCTGAGCAGCGCCCCGAGCCCTGACGGGACCCTCGGGGGCTCACTCCTCCCCCTGTCCCCACGCTTCTCCCTCAGCCCGGTGCCGGGACTCCCCCCCCGGGGCGGCTCCGCTCCCTCCCGGGCGTTGCCGGTTCCCCCCCCCCGGCACAGCTCCGCCTTCGGGGCCGCCCCAGGTGCCGGCGGGGGGGCGGCTCCCGCCACGCTTGCAGCGGCCGCGGGACCGGCGTACGGCTCGGCTCGGCTCTGCCCTTCCTCCTCCTCCTCCGTCGCCACCGCCCCAGGTAAGAGCCGCGGCTCGGCGGCTGGGCTCCCTCCGCCCGTAACGGGCGCGTCCGAGCCGTCGGGGAGGGCGGGCGGGCTGCGGGGCGCCGTCCCCTCAGGCTTCGCGTGCGGGGCGGGAGGGCGGGAAGGCGCCTGGCGTCGCCTCGCCTCGCCCCGGGTTCCTCCCTCGTCCTCGCCCCCCTCAGCCCCTCAGTGCCCGCTTCGGACGGGCTGAGGGCTCGATGCCCGCGGGGTGTTAAGGGCAGCCCCCCCCCCCCACTTAGAGAAACCGTGAGGAGAACCCAAATGCAGCCCCAGCTCTAAAATAAATATTTATTAGAGGTGATAAACCGTTGCGTTATCTTTTGAATAACCTAGGCGGAGGGGGGGTGGGGGGCTGGAGGCTGTGGCCTCCCCGGCTGTTTTCCAGCTGGTGCGTAAGCCCTGCCAATTCCTGTCATTCTGCACGGATGTTTTCCGCTGGGCGAACGGCAGCGCTTCAAAACTGCCCGGCAGTGAGACGGACGGGGTTTGGTCCTGATGGTGCTGCTGTGGGAAGGGCAAGGTGCTGGCTGGCCCGCGGAGCACCCGTGTGTCCCTCACCCACTGTACAGGAGGAGGACGCTTGGTGTGTCCACAGTGCCCAGCAGCAGCAGGCAGTGAGCCCACCACATGAACCCAAGCAGATCAATCATCCCAGTTTCGCTCGCTAAAAGCACCAACTCTCCGTTTCCTCCGCTTTGCACGGTGTCAAATACGCGGTCTTGCTGCCACCTGTCCCGAGGCCACGTGTTTTTTTTCCTCAGTGTGCCAGCAGCAAGGCAGGGGCGCGATGCCCGTGGTGGTGGTGTGCTGTGGGATCACGGCGGCATCACCAACACCACCGCTGTCGTTCCTGTCTCTGCCTCCAGAGGTTCTTTCCTCGTGCTGTCCTTCCCTTCTTCACGGCACGTTTGTGCAGTGAACCAGGTTGAGCTGACCTCCATTAAGACTAACCTGACCCAAAAGAGAAAAAAAGGTTAATTTGAATGTGAATTTTCCCTTGGCCCAAGACTGTGACAGCAGAGCTTTAATTCATGTTTCTGTACACGCTTTCTTGGTGGCAAACCTGGTTCAAACGTCTCCAGCCTTGTTCCTTGTCACTCCTTACCCAGTGCTGCACCCACACTTCTGCTGATAACTCTTTGTGGGGCTTCATACTAGCCTGGGCTAGCCCTGGGTTAAAATAGCCCTCTTTTTTCTTTTTTTCTTTTTTTTTTTTTTTTCCTCCTTCCCCTCCATCCCAAGTTAAAAGATATCAGTGGAACATAGTCTTGACTCCTGTGTTTGTATCTCGATGTAGATCATGGGAGTTCTGTCAGGCTGTAAATTGGATCTGTATACTGCTATGTGTGAGCGTGTAACTAAAAAGCTTTTTTTTCCTGTTATTTGTGCTCGCTGTCCTGGAGACAGTTGTATATGCACTTACTGAGACCTTGGTGTGATCGCTGCCTTCAAGACTCTGTTTTATCAGGGCAATTTGTATTACAAGTCAGAAGAGAGTTCCATAAACCAATCTCTAAATCAGACTTCCTTTGCGATTTGGACAAAACTGTGCCGCCCTTTTTGCAGATCTGACACATTATCAAATAACAAGTTGAGAAGACTTAATGTTTTGAGGTTTTAATAGCAGTATTTCTTTCTGAGCCTTACGTGTAGCAAAGCAGTGCATTCATCAACACGCTAGCCATCACTGTCCTGTAGTAGCCGTGTGAGTTGAGCTGTGTGTTTTGTGGTGTTTTTCCTACTTCCATTTTGCCGTGGTCTGATGCAGCCCCAGATCAAAAAGGGGGGATGAGAGAGCTGCTTGGCAGCAGGCCCTCGTGTGAGGGGATGCATGTCTCCTGAGCCTTCCCGGGGAGGCCAGGGGTGCTGTCTGGGGGTGTTTGCAGGAGGCACGTCTCAGTGGCTAAAACTGAGCCTGTCCTGAGCTGGCCTTTCAGCTGTACTTCGTGTACACGCTGGTTAAAGTTCTGCAGTACTTAGTGAGCTCCTGTAATGCCTGCTGAGCTCCCTGCAGCGCAGTCGTATTTGGTCTTTGACATAAGCAGTAAGACGTACGTTCAGGAGTGTTAGCTAGTTAAACCTGGGAATTGTCAGGGCACTTGTAATCTGCGTTAGCAGCTGGCTTACCTCACAGCACGGACAGCGTAGCACGGAGAAAAGAAGTAACGTGTCCCTCACAGATTTGCAGCTTCGAGGCTGGGGCCAGAAGGCAGCCAAAGTTCACCTGCACCACAGTGGTGTTCTGAGCTGGCCCTGTCTCCACGACACGAGTGTTACTACAGGACAAAGCCAGCCTCCTGTCACCTGATTCAGTTCTGATTCTTACATGCAGGTGGAATATTTTGGACCTGGTGTTGTAGGAAAATCTGCAAATGTCTCTCGCGTGCTTGTGGGACAGGTGTCTGAGTCAGCGTACAGCCGGCCGGTGGCTCCAAGCAGTGTGAATTCCCTCGTGTGGCTGAACTGGCGTTGTTTGCCAGCAGAGTGGGAGGGCATCGTGGCAACTTCGCTGTGTCCCAGCGCAGCTCCAGGAAATGCCTGGCTCCTGTGGTTTCCAGGCTTGCTGGAATATAAAGGGAATTGGGGAAATCTTCCCTGCAGCTGCTCTCTAGGGCACAAAGAGGATGTAAGTCTTTTGCATCCTTTGGGGCAGAGCTGAGCCAGGCTCAGCTGGCAGTTCCCCTGCAGAAGGGGAGATCCCTGTGCTGTTAAATGGTGTTCTCTGTGCCTTCTGAGCAGTGTGTTTGCCAGCAGGCAGGAACCTGTGTGATGTTAAAAGAGCCACAAACAAAACACTCGTAGCAGAGAGTAAACAATGTGAACGATGTGGAAACTCTTATTACTTTCCTTTTTTTTTTTTTCCCCACTGTAAAAATAGAGTAATAAATTTCTTCTTCCTGAGAGTTTTGCCATGGCTCTGAAATGGACATTAAGGATGTTGAACGTTACGCAGGAAACAGGCGAGGCATGGCTCCAGACACCCAGAGAGATGTTTGACTCGAGGAAGTCTCTCTGACAGCAGTCCCAGCCTGCTGCCTGACAAATTGTGGTTGTAAAGTTAAGAGAATTGATGGGATAGCCACCGATTCTGGGCTTTTGTTCCACACTCAAAAAATTCTCAGCACTTTTTAAAGCTTGCGTTCCCAAATCTGAATGAGCAATAATAAACTGCCCATGTTGTTTAGAGCGTTCTCTTCTTCAGTTGTCATGCATA
Organism: Aythya ferina; assembly: GCF_964211825.1. NCBI lineage: Eukaryota > Metazoa > Chordata > Aves > Anseriformes > Anatidae > Aythya > Aythya ferina. Next base: position 27,266,638 of record NC_140304.1, on the reverse strand, counting down.
TATTGAACTCATTCACAGCATGTGGTTTCCAGCCTAAGTCCACTACAAAAATCTAATTGTGAAGACTTCATTAATAAATCAATTCTAGCTTTTACTGTCAAGATGAGGGGCTGACATTTCTAAAGCAGCAAAACAGTGGCTTTTCTTTCTGTTTCCACTGTTGACTTATTGTTGTTCTGGATCTAGCAGTTAAGTGATTTGGATGAAGCTTCAAAACCAAGTTCCCTGAAACTGTGGACGGTGCTGAAGTGAGAGCCAGAGGTGGTCACAGAAATACCTGCTGCAGAGGCCAGGGCTGGGAGAACACAGGGAACCGTAATCAAGAAAAATGTGGAGTAGTCTGGGCAAGAGCAAGGTGCCGTTTTGTGTGCCAGGCGAGGTGATTGTCAATTGTGTGGATCGTGAGAAAGGGTTTGTCCTTGTCTGATCCAAATTCTTACCTAGAATTGGTGGCTGCAGCTTATTTAGATGAGGTCTGGGTTTGTCTGGGTGCTTCAGCAGCCTCCACAAGGCAGCATAAAATAAGTCATGGTAACAAGTGGGGGTTCACACTTGTCTGCTGGAGAGGAAATGCACCAGAGCTGAAGTTGGCCTTTAGATTATATTAAACATGAAAATGAGGACTGAATTCTGTTATGTTTTATTTTTTTTCCTTCTAAATCTGGCATAGCTATTGTTTTAAGGCAGTTATTTCTATATGGATGTGCTGTAAGTGGGGTTGCAGACGTTTACACGTCCTGGTGTAATTGGCATTTGCTGTGCAGTAGACTTTGACCCAGGCTTTGTGTGGAACAGAAATACATGGAGATGTATTTCAGCTCCTCCGTGGTTCTGTTCCCTTTGCTGCCGTTCTGTGATGAGGGTGTAACAATTCCTATCTGAGGTTTTGCATCCCCTTCTAGAACATCTCTGGAAATTAAAATTTAGCTTAATCTAGATACTCTCCCTTTAATAAATTCTAAACTGATGGCTTCAAGTTCTACTGTTATCTTGGTATCTGTTACTAACTTGAGTACTGTCTCTTTTTTCTTTGTACACTACAGGGCTTTCCCCGTTACCTTCCATGAAGGAAGTTCAGACCTTTCCCCAGCAGTGTGTTCCCAGTCTAACCTATGCACCCATTAGTAGCTTCTGTAATATTCTTGTTACCCATCTTTGTCTTAAATATTGTAATCCTTCTGCTTCTACATCACAGGTTCAGCAGTGTGACCACTCTTGATTCATATAACTCACAGCAAAGCCTCCATCTGTCTCATGGATTATAGATCTAAATTGGTAACTATCACTTGCTTGCCATACTTATTAGCAGTTATGTTAATTGCTCATTATATGTTTTCTGCTTCTGGTAAATCTCTCTTGTAGTACAAGTATTTGTATGAGACTCGCTAAGGTCACGGCCTTATTTCCTTTATGAGCTTTAGTCTCAGGACAGCGTACATTGGCTTTAAAAAACAAAACAAAACAAAACACACAAACCAACAACAAAAAGTCATTAGGAGATAGAGATCTGATTCAGGACTTAGTTTAATTCCTGAAAAATTAAAAAAAGTTTTGGTTTTCTTTTCAGATGACAGAGCACATAAAGGAGTGTTTTTAAATTATTTCTTAGTGGAGAATTGACTTCGATGTGTAGTTTGTCAACTAGAAATTGTTAATATAGACATGCTGTAATACTTCTGGGGAAAAAACACAAGGTATTAACTCTTTTGAAAAGAAGTTTGCTGCATGTCAATAATGTCTCTTGTGAATTACTACAGAACTCTACGTACTAGGGATAAAGGAATCTTTTGCTTTCTCTTGTTTGTTTTTTTCCTACTGTGTAACTGACTGAATGGTTTCCACAACCAGTTGCAACGTTCTCAGAGCTGTCCCCAGTGCTCCTGTCTGTGCTTCTCTGAGAGCCTTGGCAGATTGGGGATCTGTCTGACTTTAGCTCTAAGTGTTGACTTTAGCTCCATGTTCTTTTTTTCTACCTTTATTTAGCCTCATTATTTCTGCTTTTAAGGGAGTGTATCTAGTAATATTTTTTTCCTTCCACGTTTGTCAGTGGCTGTGGATGGCAAGGAGTCATACAGGTGGAGCTGTGTTTGTGACTTGCCCCTTCTCTTGTTCCATGCTGCCACCACTTACCCCTTCCAAACGATGGTCACCTTCTTTGTCTCCTCTTCTCTGTTGCCTGATCTTGAGTGGTGGAGCTCAGGAACAATAAGATGGATGTAAGAGAGAGGAGGTTATGACTCTAAAATAGGGAATGGTTCCTGCCAGTTGCAGCTCCGTTAGGGAGTAAAATACTACGTCAGGAGAAGCAGTGGAGGCTCAGTTGCTGAGCAGAAGAAGCTGGGCTGGAACCAGCCTGGAGTAGCATGCTGTTGTAAGGTCTTTGACTCTTAATACAGAGTGGCAGTTTCGGCCCTGTCATCCCTATTTTATGGGTAAGGAAAGAAATGTATGTGTGCTAGCAAATGATGATGAAACAGTTAAACATTCACGTTTAAATTGCCACTGATACATAATACAAAGCATTTGTGGTAAATTTCAGTTTGGGCTTTAAAAAGAAAGTAGTTACAAATATTAAGGGATGCTGTCACTGTTAGAAATGCACAGTGTGTGTAATACACAGCATACAGAGTGATAACGTTGAAAATGCAGATACTTCTCTCTGTGTAGTTTTAAGTGTAAGTTCCATTGATGTGACCGTGTTTTGCTGGTAACTGATGTGCCTGGCAGCAGGCGAGGAGACCCTTTGCCAAAGGCAGTTCAGACTTCTGCCTTGCAACGTTGTGAGAGATGGTGGGACATGGAAACAACCGTGGCTGTGAACAGGCACGTGCAGTTGCTAATACAGAGATGTCTATTCTTCCAAAATAGTGATCAGATTTAGTGAGTTCTGTCTGTAAGATAGAGAAGTGTCAGCCCTCCATTAGTTCGTAGACAAAATAATAAGGACTGGAAACACTTGAAGTACATTTTTTTCTTCTTTTTTTATTTTTTTTCTGGAAATAAATTTATGGCAAGATATACCAGGTGATTTCTAGGCAGCACCATCAACTTTACCCAGTCTGTGTACCGCTTTTCACTGCAGCTATCTATAGGCTGTAAATATTGCAGAAGTGGGGCAGTAGTGACCACTTCTACTGGCTCGTAAGAGCAGTAACATTTTGATGGTTCGTGTTGCACTACAGAACAGGTTGTTCACCATAACATCAGTCACAAATTAAGGAGCACAGCTGTGTGAGGCCACCCATACGGCATATGTCAGTGATTATGGAAACTGGTGGAGGCTGGTTTCCCAGGGAGGTGTCTTAGGGTGAGAGGCTCCTTTTTTTTAAATTGCATTACAGCGAAGTAGGGAATAAAGGCAGGAGAGACACCTTGACTGTGGAAGGTATTCTTTGGTGCCTAATAAGCTCTGATTAAGATTTTATTGCTTCAGAGCATTTGTTGCATCCTCTTCCTGCGTGAATTCTCTGGCTAACAACAGACGAGCTCACGCTGCAGGCTTTTTCCTCAACAGGGGAATAATGAGGTACTTACAGCTCCATAACTGCCTATTCTCACACAACTTCCATGAAACGGATGTGTTTAAGGCCTTGTTCCCATCGCTGAAGCCCCTGGGAGCACAGGTTGTGGATATTTGTATGCTGTTACCTACTAAGAACAGGGTGCATGGTCTCACCAGAGAATTCTCAGCGACAATCTCATGGGCAGGTTTCTCTTCTTGTGCGTAAAGAGCTTTCTGTAACGTAGCCAAGTCTTCCGTTAGCAGTGTTTTGTTGAGGATTACTCCACGGCAGTTATATTAGAGCCAGCACAAGCCCCTCTTGCGCTCCGTGCTCCAGCTGTGGGTGACTGGTAAGAAACCCTGGTTTGCTTGGCGTGTCCTAAGCAAAGAGTGGAGGTGGCTGCGTACAGGATCTGTGTTGCTAACTGAACAGCCTTTCACCACGGGGAAAACACAATTTATGTCCGCAGGAGCCGCACCAGGACATCTTTGTGGAGGACAAGGTGTGTGGTGCTGTGCGGCAATTCTCTGCCGAGCTCGATGGGAGGTGACTGACGCTTGCGAACCGTCGCTTTCCCCCTGCTGCCGAGGCTGAAGCCCTGCTGAGGACCTGCAGGAGAGGCGATTTGGGGACCTTCCTCTCAGTAGCATAGCAACTGCCATCACTTCCCACCGCTCCGTCCCCCCGCTTGGCTCCCTCGCTTGTATTGGAGCAGGAGCTGAACCCACTTCAAAAACAGCCCTGCGAAACAGGAGAAGTTGTAGGAGGAATTATTTTTATCTGGGATCTGCCTGTTCGCCGAACCAGCTCCATGCTCCCTTAGTGCTGGCGTAACAAGGGAGAGCTTGGGGCAGTGGTGGGACACCGAGTGGGTGAAAAAGGGTCTCAGGGACTTGGCCTGAGGAATCCCACGAGTTCAGGGCAGCCCCGTGAAGGCTTTCAGCCCAAATGCTTGCCAAGTGCAACTTCAATAATGATCTGCAATCAGTAATTACTACTGCAGCCCTTCCAGTTTCACTTTAGTGACCAGAGGAGAGGAAAAGGAAATGTCAAACTCAAGCGAGGAGATGGAATTTTCTTTGAGATGTTGGTGTGCCAGCCGCCGCTGCCTTAATGCTTCAGCGAAGCGACCTGCAGCATCCTCAGCACGAGCGTTGTGCTTCTATGACAACAGCGCCGGGCTCTGTGCAAGCAGCGTTTGATCTTATTTTCTGCATTGTGCTCCTAACAAAGCTGCTCCAGCTGGTCACATTCGGTAATTGCTTTTTTAACTGGGGCTGGAGAGTGGCATTTGTAGCCAGGTACGCTTTTGATTATAGCAATCTAGGGGGTTAATGGAAGCAGCAGCGTTTCGTTTGAAAGATCAGCTTGGAGTTTGCGACTGGATTCCACAAAGGTAGTGAGAGCAAGGAGGTATCGATCCGTATATGATTAGTGGAAAACACCTTCCTTAAATGTCTACCACTAAATCTTGAAATGACCAGGCTTCCAGTGATGAGGGCATCTCACTTTTCCAAGTTTCTGCAAGTGGAATGGAGAAGTAGAGTTGTTTTTTTCCCTCTGTTACCAAGTGCACGTGTGTTCTCAATGGCATTTGTGGGCTTACATATGTGTACGAGGCACATAAATTACTCATAACTTCTCCCTGCCTTCCAGCTCGGTGATGGTACAAGCGAACTAATCACCTAATTCCTAATTTCCTAATTTTTGCAGCTGAGATTGCTAAGATTTGAACCGAGGCAGTGAACGCAAGGGCCTGAGCGTGCATGTGGAAGTTAGTTGGATGTCGAGCTCTTCCTTGTAAAAAATTCCTGTTCAGAACTGCAAGAGAGGAATAGAAGAGCACTTTTCTGATGTACTGGTGAGAGGCAAATTTGTACTTGGGCTTTTTTGGAGTGCTTGCAAAGGACTGTAGCCTTGCTGAATAGCAGCTGAAGTTAAGGACTGCGTATCAGAGTGGTATTATATCCTACAGAGAATTGCTTGTGGGAAGATTTGACTGCATTCAGTGCAGCTGTTGAATATTGAGCTACTGCTGAAGCTCTTCAGAGCTGTCCTCATTAATGCAATCTGTGAAAGGTCTGCTGTGCTGGCTCCTTCCTGGGTGAGAAAGTTGCACGTGTTTAATCAGAGATAAACCAAGAACAGCTCCATTTGAACTTAAATAAAACACGCACAACAATTTGTTTCCCCTCTGTTGGGAGCTGAATTTAAATTGGAATGCCAGTTTAGCTTTGGGCAGCATTTTGGTTTATAGCTGTTTAAATACAGTGAATTTTGAACTTCTTTTCAGCAGGCGGGTTAAGTCCTGTGTGTGAGCGAGCCTTGATAAGCAGGAAACTGTTTGGGCACATGGTGAGAATAGAAGTTGGTAGGAGTTTTGTTTCTAAAGATGCCTGTGACTATGAATTGGGGGGAAAATTGACTTATTTCTTTGGATGTTTGTGAATAAAAGACTTCAATCTCCGCTCAAACTTCGCTTTCTGGCACTATACACAAGTAATGCACGTCCTGGCTTGGTGGACAAGCTGCTTATCAGACCTGCATTGTCATCGCCCCAGTTTGCACACCCCCCTGGCTGGCTATAAGGACCTTCATCTGTTTGACACGGGAGGAATTCAGAAACAGCCTTAGAGATGAAAATTGTGGCAAATGAAAAGGCAGGGGCTTGGCTTCTCAGGCTGTGTGTCAAAGCTCTGAACGTTGCAGCAGCCTGGGGTTGCTTGGTGAGTCCTAGCTGTGGTGATGTTTGATTCCATAGAATTGTTTTTTTTTGGTTGATTGGCTGCTTTTGTTGCGTGTGTGTGCTTTTTAAATCCAGTTCAGGATCACAAGAGGAGGAATCTCTGAGTCTGCACCTTTCCTCTGCACTCACTATCCCCCAGAAATGAAAAGGGATCAGCCAGCCATTAGGGATGCTGCCTGCAGCCATGCTGAGCCTCACATTTTATGCATGTGCTGTTTACTTGAATTGCAGTCTTCAGAGTAGATAAGTGTCAGATGGTCTCGAAGTTGTCAGCTGAAACTCCTTTTGTCAACTGATGTTTCTTCTCTCATAGCTAAGTGTCGTGTGTTCTTTTTTTTTTAATCTGTAAACACTGAGGACAGAACTTTCAAAGGATGAAATGGTGGTGGTGCGTGAGCTAGAAATGCAGATTGTCCCAAGTAGTCATAAAAAGAATTATTTAGGTTTACCTGCCTCAGTGGCTGCTTAATGAATCGCATAGCTGGATGCATTGTCAAAGATTTTAGTTTTGGGTTGCAGCACTACAGGTTATCGGAGCAACAGAAATGGCACCCTGCCACTGGGGTAGAGAATGCGGGTTCCCCAGTAATATCTGAGCAAGCTGCAATAGCCATCTGTTACTCTTCTAAATACAAAGCAGTGCAACAGGTGGATTTCTTGGGGTTGGAAATCTTAGCAGTGTAAGTGGATAACAGAAATTTAAAGTTGGGCTTTACAAGAAGACTTAAAGGTGTGTTGCTCTTTCTTCAGTAGATGTAGTGTGTATGTTATTAGAAAGAAGAGAGCTAAGTTAAACATACGGTACGCAGTTAAGGAAGACAAGTGCTTGAACTGCTCCTAAATCTGTTCTTTTTCAATGTCTGTCATTTTTCTTAGATGGCTTCAGTAACAGATGCCAGATACAGGCAGAAAGATACTTCAGATCAAAATTTTGATTACATGTTCAAACTCCTGATCATTGGCAACAGCAGCGTGGGGAAAACATCCTTCCTCTTCAGATACGCCGATGACACTTTTACACCAGCCTTCGTTAGCACAGTAGGAATTGACTTCAAAGTGAAAACAGTTTATAGGAATGACAAACGAGTGAAGCTGCAGATTTGGGTAAGTGCCAGCATTTTCGGAAATGATTTATATTAAACCCAGCAAAGATACAATGGTAAGAAACAGCTTGCTTGGAGATGATTTTTTTTTTTTGTAGTATGAATACCGATTTTTGTTTATATGTTTTGTGTGGCTGTGTCTTTTTCATCCCTGCAGTAAGTTCTCTCTATATTGCTGTCTCACTTGACCGATGGGACTCTTGATTTGGTCTGCTCTTCAATCTCAGGGGTTAGTGTATTATTAAACTGAAACAAAAGCCGAAGCAGATCTGGAGCCTTTTGATAGCACCTTTTGAGTGAGCACTAGTAGGTGAGAAAATTCAGTGAGCACTGAATGAGTGATCTCTAGATGTAGCTTCTGCTGTCAGCTGGCGTCCTCCAAATGAGATACTTGTCCCTTCCTGTGACTCATGTGTCTGCAGAGGTGTGCTTCAAACCATTTTGACAGAAGTGACTTCTTGGTAAATTAAACGGGAAGAGAATTTGTGCAGGTAAGCTGGAGGGTTCCTCTGCTCAAGCACCCCATCGGTCCTTGTCCGACTCTGAATGACAGCCTTCTTGCCCAGTTTAAAAAAATAAAAGTTCCTGAGCTGCATAGTGGAGGGCCAAGGCCAAGCAATTGTGTCAATAGCTTGTGATGCTCCTTTCTATGGAAGGCAAGGGTGTTGTGTCTTTTATGCTACATACTGGCAAATGACTTAAATTGAATTTGTACCATAGTGTTTATCCTAATGGTGTTTAACCCTCTATGTCCCAAAGAATTACGAGATGTGTTTAAAAAGCATAAGCTTGGATTGCTGTGTTTTGAAGTACCAAAGGGCTCCAGCTGCAATACCAGTTAACAAGATTCTTCCCTTCTGTTTTGCATAAAAAGAAAAGATCTCAAATAAGAGATCACGCTGTCATTGTCTTAATTGTTATTCTCATAACAATCTCCAGGAGGTAGCTCACTAACGTGAAACAGCTGTCTGTTTAGAGGTTTCTCCCACAAGTTAAGCTTAAAATTCAGAATTAAAGATTAGTTGAAACTGTGTTGCATTTCTACCAAAACCCTGTCCCAGCTAAGACCTTAGCGTTCTAATTGATTTATATACACTTGATTTATAATTAATCTCAGGTTATTGCATCTAAACATAATATCACAGTAATCACATTTTTTTATTGTGACTATTTTTTGAATCCAGAGTGAGAATCTAAAATGAGGAACTCTATTAATATTTACTGCAGTGGTATGATTCATTTTATTTCTGTGTTGCTGTGTTTTTGTTGCAGCAACCATATAATAAAATATCCTCTCTGTGTTGCTGAATTCTGACATTGAAACTAATGCAGATAACCTGACATGGACCTGCTTGATTTCATTTAGGGGTTGTGTAATGAGAATATTCGAAGTTCAGGCCCAGTAAGTAATTAAAGAAGACTTCCAATCCTGCGTTTGATTTTCTTGGCCTCAGAACACCAAATTCTCTAATAAATTGTGTAAAAGCAAGAAGTAAGAACTGTGAATGATTTTATATATATATTTCAAAGATACCAGGATTAAAATGAATTAAGCAGGAATTTTAAATAAATGTTTGAAGATTTCAGGAAAAAAAGGCTTTAATAACCTTCAACTTCTTACAAAAAGAGATGCCAGGCAGATTCCTCAGCGTGTGCTAACTGTAGGAGCTGTAATACTGGAGTTAATCAACAATATTGTTGATTTAAAATTTCCTTTCAATGAAAGGTTTATGTAAATGCTTGACAGTTTCCAGAGTGACTTGTGTTCTTTCCTTCTCTATTTCTGTGTTCCTTGCATGGATCCCTGATGTGAGTCATGATTTAAGGACCTTAACCATCAACTTTGTGTGTACTGCTTTAAAAAAAGCACAGTGTCTGAGCTTGCTTACTTCCTGCCTGTCCTGAGACTAATATCTGTAATATCCGTGTATTCTTCAGGTTACAAGCAGCAGTGAGGGCCAACAGTATCCCAGAACTGTTTCTGTGTGTAAGAAGGAGGAGATTTCTCACCGATCTGCTTTCTGATTGCTTTATAAAATGATTTACAGCTGCTGTTGAGTTTCTGTGAGTGTGGGACCCTGCAACTTAGCGCTCTGCTTTTACTTGCAACTTTCCAATTATGTTGACATTTTTTAAACCTATGACCTGCTAAGCTTGATTTTAAGACTTGACTGAACCAGGCTTAATGTGGAACTAAGGGAGGGAGAAGTTGCAGGTGTTTAAATTAGCCACTTCAAACTTCTGTATAAAGCCCAGAATATATAAAGCACTTCTAGAAAACCTCAGATGCTCCCTGCTCCGTGGAGCTGCCTCTCTTTCTATCTGTGGGTGCTTGCAGAGCTCTGTTAAGTGTATGCAGCTGGAGCAGGCTGGAGGTGCTTGAGCTGTGCACATATAACCTTGGTTTATGTCACATAAATCTCAAGAGAGGGGAAGTAACCATGTCTGGTGTGCTGTGATTGAGGAAGATCAGTGATCGTTGGGGCTTTCTACGTTGACTTACTTTTGCCTTTTTGTGTTGGTCAGAAGAGCAGAATATTTGGGCATGGTGCCAACCAAGTAGAGCTCCTGGGATTTCTTAAAGGTAGGAGAAACTCATAGCGCTTCAAGTGCCAAGCTGCCGGCTGTCAAGATCAAAGAAGGGTGCTGCTCTGTTTAATTTTGATGTAATCAGCAGGCCTTTGGCTCTGTTGACATTAATACCTCAATCACCCAAATTGATATTTTAATCAGGTTTCTCTCAGTTGTGCTAGTGACTGAGCAGTCCAGGAAATCATCTGCTCTGTTGAAGAGACTTGAAAGGAAGCTCTCTTTCTCTCGAGTTGGGCAGTGGGAGGGATGGCACCAATCAAAGGTATTGGTAGTGGTTTTAAGGTAGAATGATAGCTCTGCTTCTAGAGAACAAAATGGTAAAAAAAAATGGTCCTGAGAGGAATTATACAAAATAATGTTTTGTCCTTTTATTTTCTTTTAAAAAAGAACTCAAAGATCAGTTGGTTGTGTTTTAATTCCAAGTCTTCTGTCTTGTTTTGAAATGGTGATTTTACGTAAATGGGATAAATGACCTTTACTGAGAAAGTTCACATTGTAGTTGGATGAGGTTGGATAATTATCCCTTCTAATTTAAAACATTTTAATGTAAATATATTAATATTATGCAGATATTCTGGTATCTGCATAAATAGAATTTTTGGATTAGAATTTTTTTTATAGCACTGTCATCTGTAATAATACTTCCATATAAAACACCTCCCTCATGGTATATTTATATGGGGCTGCTTCATTTTCCTCTCTCTGTATGCAGGGCATACATGCAGGTACTTTCTTGACCAACGGTTCTGTTTTCTCAGAGTTACTACCTAGTGATCAGAAAGGAAAGCTATAATATTATCAGCTAAGTATGGTTTTTATTATAAATAAATCTCAACGGTAGCATTATTATATTCTTAGCAAATGCGTTCGGTTATTACTAAATGCGGTGCTCAGGTTGCCTAGCAGCTAGGCAAGGCCACTCTGGCCAGATCCAAGTGGAAGCAGGGTGAATGAATAAAAGTGATTTTGGTTTCAGCTGAGAACAATGAAAGATCAATTTTTTTTTTCTTCTGTGCATTTCAGTGTCTATTGGTGGTAAGTAATAACAGCAGAACTCTAGAGCAATGTTGTGCTACAGCATGCTCTGAGGTTAAATGCTGAGGGACAAAGTCTGTCCTTCTTGCTGGCCCAGTACAGATTAATCCCATGGGCTCTTTGTATCATATCGCAAATTTACTGATGGAAAATCAGCGGCAGTGTTGAGCCCAGAATAATGCACACCACAACACTTACAATACACAGTTTGTACGAGGAATTTCTTTACTCTTCCTTATTCTTTTACACCCTACATGTCTTAATTTTTGTTGCACTGCTATAAATATATGTGTGGTTAATAACAAACATCACTAAGTACAGGCTTTGGCAGATGATATTGCAGTTCAAACTACTTCCCGTCCCCTTTTTAAGTCAGTGAGAGGTTAAATTTAACTTCAGATTAAAAGGCAAAAAGGATGTGATATTCAGATGGAGACAACATATTTAGACTGCAGTACGATTTCTTTTTAAGATGTTGCTTAACAGATTTAAACTACTAGGGTGAGTACAGCTTTTTTCTTTCCCATTAACAAAAATGTTTCTGTTGCTTAACTGCTGCAATCCGTAGGGGTCTGAGATGAGCTCTGGTGGATGTTGGAAACACGCGTGCTACAGCTTCTGGGCACAGCTGGGAAGAGGGTACAAAGCATCATCGCTCTGTTTTTGTGGGCAGGATTTTTACCAACAGAAATATGACAACTGCTAATTATGCTGAGTGGCAGTTAGCATTACAACTCAAAAAAGTGTAAGCCAAAATAAAACCCAAGCTGTGTAGCCATCTCCAAGGCAAACTTGCAGTGTTTTAAAAAGCTTTTTGTGTCAGTTTTCGCCTGGAAGACAGGATGTTACTGAGCAGGGCGCCTCACAAGGAAGGGATTCAAAGAAGTAACACTGGTAACTATATTCATTTTTTTTAAATTTAATGGAGGTAAATTTAGAATGCCATCATACTTGATTGTAAACTTTTAATGTTAATTGCACACTTAACCAGAAGCTAATTATGCATTTCAGATGAGAGAATCATCTATTCCCCTGGCATCCTATTCCCATCCTGTTTTTCATAAGTTCTTTGTAAGCACTGACTTCAAACTTGAATGCTTGCACAAAACCTGTTTCTAAAAAAAGAGCTAGGAGTTCTGTAGCTCCGAGTACAGATGCAGTAGTGATGGATGTCTCTGAAGACCTAATGGGTCTGATTCGGCTCAGTAGGTTCACAGCTGGTGTGAGATCCTCTCTCTGCTTCGCTCTTTAGACAAAGAACTAAAATGGCCAAAGTTGTGATGGTGAACAGACAAGGTTGATCCTTGTAAGGAGCACGTCTCTTCTGCAGCCCTGAGGATTTAATGGGTCCCAGGAGTGAAAATCATCAGGGCTGAGTGGGCATGAAGCACCACTTCTGACGTTAAATCACAGTGCATAACATCTGACCAGAGGAGGGATACAGAACTGTCTGTAATTCAAGCCAAGGTTTTGCTTATATCTCAAGTGGTAATGCTCCTGCTCTGGGAACAACTTGGCTCGTGCCACTCTGAATGTTCTTTGGGATTAGACTCCAAAGAGTGATAAAAGGGAGAGAGAGAAAACCCTACAAATAAGAATAACCCGGATGGTTGGTTATTCCACTCAAATGTATTTCTGCTGATTTTATTGGGGGTTTTGAATTTATTTAACAGCCTAAGCTTGCCCTAAGCAGGGCATTCCTGTGTTTGCAGTTAAACAGTTGGCACAGAAGGTTTATTTCTGTTTATAGTTAATCACCTCAATCCCATTGTTATCTCATTATAACTCTGCGTTACAGTGAAGGCCAAATTCAACTTCACCCTAAGCTCTGATATCACTGGATTTATTCCAGTTTACGGCATTGGATTTAATCTCGTTGCGAGGTGTAATATCTTTGTGCTACATCTTCGCAGAATTACCAGGAGTACGGAGTGTTTGCCTGTGTTTGGTGCACTTCAGGAAAATGGAACGAGTTACAACATTGCATTCAGAGGCACCGTGTCCTGCCAACTACTGATGGTTCCAAGGGCTAGCCCTTTCCTAGAAAAAAATTGCCCATGTTAACTAGTTGCCCAGCAGGGGAAAAGCTTTTCTTGGGAAATTTCAAGGGGAAATCTTCCACTGATGTAGTTGCTGGCCTCCTGACCTTTTGCGTGTTATGCTTTTTACAGCAGAAAGCAGAACAGATACTTTGGTGCTTTCTGGTAGGATTGACTGTCATTTTACGTAGGGACTTAGAGTCATGTGCCTCCAAATGTTTTCCTGTTGTCCCTGTCTGGTCAGAATCACTGTTGCTATGATTTTATTTCATAGTTTTATCTTCTACATTATGCCTACATTCTATATTGAGATACGCTTGGTTATCCTGTGATCAGTTACAAGATAGTACAGCGTGTGAAATCTATGGCTGCTCACAGTATTTGTGTCAAGTGAGCACATCCTTAACCCGTGGCATGTATTTTTGGTCAAGTGAGAAAATGCAATTATTGAGCTGAGTCTCATTTCTAACTTTTGTGCGTTGTGTTGTCTGCAGCACAGCATCGTGTTCGTGCAACACCTATGGGTAGGCTGAAGGGCTGAAGTTAGAGACAAAAACCAGGGCCACAGCAACTGGTTTTGGGATGCGAGAGGTTGTACCCTGAAGTACAGTTGGGAGTACCTTGAAGTTTAACAGTAGGAATTATTATTTTCACTTATTTTCTGTTGTCTAGCTGTTTGAGATCATTCCGTCTCATTAAACAGCATGAAGTAAGCTTCCAGATGTTGACCGCTACTTCTGTGTTCCTAAAACAAGAGCTACGTCCAGTCACGGGGAGGAAGGGTTGTACAAGTACCCCTGCAGCATCCTTTCCTTTGTTGGAAAGGGAAATGAGTGATGATCCTTCTGGTGCAAGGGAAGTGGTGACATTATTCCCTCTCCACTACATAAAATCATCCGTGTTTGTTTTTCTTTTAACAAACAGGTCCCCAGCACAACTCTTACTTGTTTTTTGCAGTTCATTTGTGCTGCAGCATAACCACAGCGTGTGCAGAGGTTCACCAGCCTGCTGGGTGCAGGGGTAACTCCATAACTTCATGGGGTGTAAGGCTCCAGCGACTGGGCTTTGAGTATCACTTAAAGAAGGATCAGGGTGGTGTTTTCTCAGCCAGTCTGCTGGCTGGCTGCTCTGTATCAGTGCTGGAGGGCAAAGCCATAGAGGGAGAGCAGTGTGTGCAGATGTGAGCATGCACATGTGATGCTGCCTCTGCTTTTCCTGTAGGCAGAGTGCTAAAATAAAAGAGACTGTGCAGAGGATCTGCGCAGAGGATGCTTACCAGGCAGCTTGTTCACCCTAATGCTGTTTTTGCTTTTGCATGGCTTGTTCAGAGACCCAGCTGCTGCCTGCTGCCCGTTGGTCCATAGAGTGGCGATAACGCTGAGGCTTTTCTGAAGTTGCTGGGTGCCCGAGTGCCATGGTAACAGCATCGGGCTCCGCAGAGTGCCCGCGGTGCACGGAGCCCTGCCCAGCTCCGAAAAGAAGTGCTCCGAGTGATGAACTGCAGTGGGCTGATGCAAGGAGCTCTGTGAGGCTGTGGAAAGTCCTGTACCTGCTTGTTTTGGTGGTCTTTTAAGAGGCAAGAAAGAGAAATAACTCCCATCAAATGTGTTTGGGATTTGATTTTTTTAGTTTTTAGTTCTAAAACTCTTCTGCATTACTGGATTATTGTAATCACCACCAAATGCTAACTGGCATCCTTGCTGTGCATTTTAGCCTCGTGCTGTACGTGTTTCTGTGAGGCTGAGCCTCTTCTCCTGTAGTTTCACTTGGCTCTGTGTTACTCCCCCTGGCTTTTTCCAGGTGAAATCAGATAGCACCTGTGGAAACACTTCCACGTTAACTGGAAGGAGAGATGTGGCAGAGTACAGCTGTAACAGAACTGGAAAGAATTGAGTTGTCCATAAGAGTGTAGAAGAAGAACTGGGGAAAAGAAAAAGTTGATTTATGTGTTTGCTTTTTAGAGAAGAGCTATTTTGATATAAGATAGCGTGCTGGTGCATCATCTGGTTGCGTGGAGTAACAGTGCTGGAAACTTAGAGCCAGGCAGGACTGGCAGAGGATTGCCTTGTAAGTCTCTCCCATGTCAGAGTGGAGTGATGGACCTCATGCTTTTTTCTACCCTCACCCGATCCTTGCTGACTTGTGAAATTGGCAGGATTGCTTTCATTTTGCCCTGCAAAATGCCCCCCCCAGTGCAGCACAGCGTGGCAGGGCCCGTTCCAGTTGGTAATGGGACGGATGCTAAGTGTGGGTTCCAGCCCTGCTATGTCTCTGGCTGATTTCCATGTTATTTTTAAGATGCCCAAGGCTGAAGGCTTGTGTCATACGTCGCTGGGAATGTGTTATTTCAGAAATCGCTGCTTGCAAGAACTGTGGGAATTTGTTTATGATTGTCAGGGAGCGAGTTCTGGCTGTGTGCAGCCATCAGACAGAGGAACTTAAGTACAATTTAAGGTTCAGAAACTGAAATGCCATCAAGTGTTTGGATTTACAGCCTTCTTTTCTCCTGCCTACAATCCCAAAGACACCGAGCTAACAGTTAATAGAAAAACAGGAAGAAAACCAAGGAAGGTTTTTAGATGTGATGCTGATCTCTTACACTGATGGAAACTTGGAGGATCTGCAGGACAGGCTTGGGTCATCCGTAGGGTTTAATGCTGCAGTAGCCCAGCCTGGAGCCTTCAGCTGGGCAGCGGTGCAGTAAAACAGAGGGGAGATGCTTTGTCTGAAACCCAGGAAGATTATGCTTGGTACGGCAGGGGGCTTGCAGCAAGCCTAATGTAGTTTATGCCCAGCTTCACATGAACACAGCTGTGCCACCTTCATCTTCTGGAGGCAGCGCGGGCTCTGGGAAGAGAGGGCTCATGTACATGACCCCACTGCACGGTCCTGGCCTGCCCTGAGCCTGCAAGCGAATGGGGTGAAAACTGGCACAAAATGGGAGTGGAGCCAAAGCAGGACTGTCTGTTATTTTTAAATTTGTATTAGGATTTCTAATTAATAGAAGTAACAAATGGAGAAAAAACAAACAAACAAAACACCAACAGAAAGCCAACACCTTTGTAATAAATTAAACTTCCCCTGTTAATTGCAGTGGAAAGCGCCAGAGAAGCAGTGCCCGTAAGTGCTGCCTTGCAAGGAGTGAGGAGTGGCCCAGAGCAGAAAATTCAGGAGGGGTGGGCCCTGCAGGGGTGAAACTGCACCTCAACATGTCTGTGGCAGCACAAAACCCCTCTGGATCCCGGCCTTCCTACGAGGTGGTGGTTGTCTGGGCTGAGTGCTTCCAGGGATGAGGAACCAGGCATTTCGCAGAGCTCTTCAGCCTGTTTTTGTACACCCTTCCTGACCAAAGCTGCTTCCTAGGTTGCTTAACTAACTGTGAAATGTGGTGTAAAGTACAGAAGGGACTTGATTGGGTTGGCTGATAATAGGAACTCGGTGCCCTAGATGAACGGTATTTCTATACTGAACTTCCCAACTGTTGTGCTATAATTATGTGACAGCTAAAAATCTACGCCTGTTTAAGGCTCCTAACCCTTAGCTAAAATGCATCTCTTTTTTACAGGAATACCCATCATCTTGAAAATAGCATGCAGGGAAAGTCACTACTGCAAAGATATTAAATGAGGTAAATTTGTGAGGACTGCTTAGTCTTCCCTGAGGCTACAGGATTTGGAAGTGTAAAATTAATCTTTTATTCCCCCCACCTCAGTTGTGCTGGCTAATGATTTATTTAGGGGGAAAAGGAAGAATCTGCACAAAGGTCTGCCCCTGTGATGTACTTGCTGCTGTTCTGAAGTACATATACAGCATTCTCCCTATTCAACGTTATCACATTCAAAGCTGTGGCCATCATTCTGAGGCCTCGGAGATTGATAAAATTATTTCAGATCTTCTACTAAAAGTCTAATCTAAATGTGTATGGGAACTACATCATTAATCTATCAAGAGACTGCATGAAATCTAAAGGGAACAAATCCAACAGAACCCATCCATGGTGTCGTGGGTGGCAAAACTAATTTGAATAATTTTTCACCTAAGTGCAGAAATAGTCTTGGTCTCCCAGACATTTGCTATTGTGATGGGTAGTTTCCCCCGAAGCAGTGGGACTGGCAGAACCCGGCTCTAACTTAGCCCCAACAGTACCCGTACCGCTGTGCTGTTGGCTCCGAGTCGCTCGGGGGCTGTAGGAACCCTCTGTGTGGCGGGGATGTGGGGAGGCGCAGGTGCTCCAGTGTCGTGTCAAAACCTGAAGGTGCTGAGCGATGGCGAGGTAGGCACCTCTCATACCATTTGCAAAGTTCGGGTGCTTAACCAGAACAGGGAACTTTATTTTCCACTAACTTCATACAAGATGTTTATTCACTCTGATTGAAAGTACCAAACCTTTGCACCTCTTTTACTCCTACTGAGATCTTCAGAGTTTCAGAGTTCCCGGAATGGCAGCCCTTCCTCCTGGCTGAAAACGTGCCCTCCAAATGTACAATATTATGTTATCCTGTAACGGCGAGAGAGTCGGTGCAGTCGGCTCGCTGATTAAAAGAAGCAGTGTGTGGATTGGTTTTCTTTTTTTCTTTAAAAGAACATCCCTTTATGACCTAAGGGAAAAGAGGTAGTATTTGATTTGTTGGTTATAATGTCAGAATCCATGCAACGTGGCCTTCTTGGTGGTTTTTTGTTTTGTTTTGTTTTTTTGTTTGTTTTTTTTTTTTGTTTTTAACTGTACTCTGCATGTCCAAGAAGCATTGCAGCATTGATTTCTTTTTTAATATTTTTTCGTGCAGGAAATTGAGAATAAATCCAGGTTATCATATTTGCTAACTGCTCTGGGACTGTTACTGGGAAATATGAGAAGCAGGGGATTTTCACTTCTAATTTATCTACTTATTTTATAGATAGAAGAAATTTGATATAGATTTAATTGCCTTCATACCACAGGTGAGTCATGTGTGTTCCACTAAAATCTGTCTGCTCAATAAAGCATTTGTTCAAAATAGTCCCTCAAAGGGAGATGCTGAGTGACTTTCTCAGAGTCATGACTCACTGGATCTCCATTTTTTAAATGAAGAGATTCCCAAGACATGTAAATTTTAAGATCTTATTTATTAAATTCTTGATTAATAACAATACGAAGGTTAATTTTATTGTGTCAAGACTTGAGGGATTTGTATAACTGGCGTTCGCCTTTCAGAAAAGGAGGGGTAGTTCAGTTTTCACCAGAGGTGAACTTGCACAGATGTAGCTTTGGAACTAGGGACCACCATGGGAGAGAACATGTTCTCCCTGTGAGGAGAACACATCTCCCCATCAGCATGGTCTTCCCTTCATCCTGAGGATGCAGGGTGCCTGTCTGTCTGCAGAGGAAAGGGCAGGGGGCTGCAAGAATGAAACGTGTTGGAGATACATCATCAGTGATTATCTCCTACCTCTTATTCCTTAGAAATCTCAAGTTTTGCACTTCTGCACAGCACAGATTGCATATTGAATTCATACTTGCAATTTGGAGCTGTTTCCAGCAGTGACTTCTGACTGCCGAGTAGCTTTCTACGGGGCCAGATGCACGCTCTCTGCTGAGAGCCTTGATTCTCTGGTTCTTTGATGGTACCAAAGTATCGCCCAGCTACTGCAGGTTGCTGCAGAAATCGTCTGCGTTTAACATTGCTTTTATGACTGACCTCTTCATTCACTGAGTAATGAATGGAAAAGAAAATTGTTTTTCTTTGTTTTATTGAGTAATGAAAGGGAAAATTGCACTTCTTTATCTTACAGCACAGCCCTTGCTAAAAATAGCACCTGACTATATTTTCTCTGGCTCTCTTTACTATTATTTTACTATATTAAATGCAATCTTTTTTCCCTTTGGATTTCTTTCCATTTTTGTGCCCCGAAGCTTTAAGCACCAAGTTTTGTGAGTCATAAATGTTCTGAGACATCAAATTAAGTAGAAACTGGAGAATGAGTTCTCAAAAGGTTGTGAATGCTGCTGACGTCAATCTCAGATTGAAATAAGAAAGAAGATATAGTTGACAGATCTTAGGAGCGAGACTGTAAGGGCACTTATGCTAATTCTGTTGTTGGAACAGAAATTGTGTTTTTATAAATGAAGGCAATAGTCCCAACTGGAGCTGTAATAGGCATTCATCGTAGTAACGAGATGATCTTGAGCTTTCATACTTTACGCTGAAATTTGCCTTCAGCAGATTTAAACAAAATTGTTTCGAAGTGACTAAAATGAATATCAGCATGCTTTCTGCTTTATCAACTTGCGATACAATTCAGTTTTCCAGCTCTAATTTTGCAGGATTCCTCACAGGATTCCTCCCTTAAAGCAGCATTGCAAAGTATGTTCTGTGAACAGAAACTTGGGACCTGTTGGAGATTTTCCTTGACTGCGTTTGGGAGATAAATGAATTTTGAAAGTAAAGAGGAGTCATGAATATCAATATGTCTTGAGAATTATTTTGATAACATGCAACATTTAACTTCTTGAAAGCAATTAGCAATACTGTTCTTGAAGTTAAATGCCTGTAGATTCTGTGTTCATATTGGTTTGATCACAGAATCACAGAATTTTCTAGGTTGGAAGAGACCTCAAGATCATCGAGTCCAACCTCTGACCTAACGCTAACAGTCCCCACTAAACCATTTCCCTAAGCTCTACATCTAAACGTCTTTTGAAGACTTCCAGGGATGGTGACTCCACCACTTCCCTGGGCAGCCTGTTCCAATGCCTCACAACCCTTTCAGTGAAGAAGTTCTTCCTAACATCTAACCTAAAACTCCCCTGGCTCAACTTAAGCCCATTCCCCCTCGTCCTGTCACCAGGCACGTGGGAGAACAGGCCAACCCCCACCTCGCTACAGCCTCCCTTGAGGTACCCATGATGCTGTTGAAACTTTCTGTAGATATAGTGAGATGCAAAAGGTGACAAAAGGGAAAAGAAACCACGAGGAAGTCATTCGTTATTAGTTATCAGTGCATAACTCATTTATGTGGTGCTTGTTTTGGCAGTAATGAATGTGGCAGTTCAGAGTGACAGATAACTCACAGACTTGTTGCATACTTTATCCCAACTCTGTTCAGACAGTTCACTGGAAGTCTGTGTTTAATTGTTTGTTAATAGTCCTGCAGTGATCACGCTGAGTCTAGAGATGTGCTTTGACTGAAGGTACGCTTCCACTGGTGAAAGAGGAGTTAGAAGATGTCCAGCAAAATCAGACTCTGTTTTGGAGAGCATCTTACAGCAGCAGATGAAGTGTCGAGTTCAGAGAGACCAAAGTGAATTGAGGTGAACCCAGAGGTACTGAAGGAGCAAGGTAACGTGATTGCTGGTTAACTAGATTAGGGCAGCAACGTGAATGCCTCCACCAGGTCATCTGTAGTGCTGTGTTCAGGTGTTTTCTGCTGCTGGGAGAAGCCCTTTTGGCAGATTGTTATGGGAAGCCACTTTACAGATTGGTGGCATTGCATGTACCTGTGTCAGAAAAATTGCAGTCATAGCCATTACAAAAATAAACAAGAAACCTAACTTCAAATTTAGGGATTAAATACAGGCTAGATTTACCTGCAGGTGGCCACTAGGAGCTCAGCAGGAAAGTAATCAATAGGGGCTGACTAGCTACGTGGTGCAAAATGTACTTCTGCTTTCAAGGTGAGAAGAATGCAAGGGAAGAGGCTGTGGCTCCTGAAGCCTTTGCACAGCACCCTGTGAGCAGAAACACAGATGAGCAACAGCCCTGGGATCTGGAGCTGCTGCCAGGGCAGGTGTGGGGGGGACGAGTGAGCCTCTTCGATGAAGTTGGGTGTTCCCTGTCTCCCGCTGAAGGCTCTGGCTGGGAGGGGACCAATCCCCATCAATTTACAGTCCTTCTTCTGCCAAAGCTCCTTGGTTGCCATAGAAAGGGAGAGGTGGGTTGTGATGGTAGATAATTTGACTGAAAATGATAAGCAAGTGGTAAATGAGAACTTGCCTGATGTACCTAATGATAGAGGGTTTCCAAGACTTCTAACCATGAATGGTCAGGGGGCATCTTACAGTCCCAGCATGCAGTCTTAGCAAGGCACGGACCTGTGAAAGGAATGGTCCTTCACAGCACACGCACAGGAGAAAGGAGGAGGAGAAGTTCCAGCATTTCAATTCCACACGAAAAGGAGGTTCACCACCAGCTGGTTTATTAAGGATTGGCTGCCAAGGTAGGAAAATGCTTCCCCCGTTGGTGAGGTTTTACATAATTGTACTTCACTGCCATTTTGTGTCTGTGCTGAAACATCTGGTCTCTGGTTTGATCAGAAGCTTGCACAGTTGAGGACCAGGTGCTGAAGGACTCCAGCTGCTGCTTTGAGATGGCACGGCAATTTCTCCAGCCCTTGGTGATTGAGCACAGAGGCAGAGAAGAAGGCTTTCTCCTTCCCGAAGCTGCTTGTTTGTGGTTAACCAGCATAAAAATGCATCTGTGCTGAATTGGTCCGTATCAGGATTCCTGAACAACTCTTCTGCCTCAGGCAGTGACACTCGATTATGTTTCTCATTCCTAAGCTTCTTAGAGGTTTAGCATTTATGAATCTCTTCTAATACTGTTTGCTTGACACACTTAGGAAGGCATATGACAGTGATCAACTGAGAAAAAAACAAGTCCTCTAAGCGAGTGCAAATTGAGGCTTCTAGTAAGGAGAGTGGAGAGGCAAGCAAAGGTTTTCTGCCACTTGAAATCAAGTTAGGACAGGGACATTAATATAACTGAAATGGATTTAATGCAAAAAAGGGCCGTGTGTCTGCTTCCCAGTCAGCTTCAAGCAGTCCACGGCAGCTGGTTTTGTCAGCAGTTGTGGTAGTGAGGCTGAGGACGGTAGGGGCTGCGGAGAGGCCTGTTGGGTGGCTCAGCTCTCCACATCCCATGAAGGTGCTGTCGGCATGCAATCCTGTGTCTGATACCAATTCGGCAGCTAAACTATGGGGTTAAAAACCAACTGCAAATCTGCAAGGGGCTGCCTGCCCAGCTTCTTCAGGAAGGCAAGAGGGATGGCTGTAGGGCCAATGCAGGCAGCTGGTCCTGGCCCTGGGCACTGGTCCCCCCTGTGGGGATTCGCCCCCAGCACGGGCTGCTCACCACCTCTTCACTGTGGCTTCCCCATGGAGGCTCCTGACCAACAGAAATAATGTTAAAAGTAGTTGGTATTGTAGGCAGGTGCCTTCCAGCTCGGCATACCTTGAAAATTTGACAGCAGCCAGATGTCTAACTTGGTAGAGTAAGTGATGACTCTAAATACCGCGATGTAAATCTTGCAGACGCTGCTGAGGCTCCAGGTGCGCCCTGCGAATTGCAATTTCTGGGAGGAGGTGTTTGATCAGAGACTGAACTCTGGGCTTTAACCCTTGATTGGGCCCAGAGGAGGCAGCACGTGCTCCGATGGGTCGCTGCTGACCAATTCCAGCAGGTCAGGTAATGGATCTCCTGGAGCTCCATAGGGCTGGCCGAGAGCAGTTATAGGAGGGGTTTTTTATGGCAATTGACCCAACGTTGCTGTTGGAAGCTTTCTGCAGCAGCACAGTTGTGTTTGGTGTACGTTTCAGCCAGCATACGGTACACATTTTAACTGAACACATGGAGAATTAATTTGATTTAAGTTGATTGATGTTGATTACCGACATGAGGATATGCTAATGAGAAACAATCAATTTCTAAAAGACTGTTTCAGTTCCAAGCCCGGTTGACGCATAGCGTTTGTATGATAGGCATGGAAAGTACAGTAAAAAGCCTCGGGCTATTTTGCAGCGTTCTCAGTGGTTCCTCCTTGATGAATGCGTATCGCCCTAATTGCAGCTTGACAGCACGTTCTTGTCACTACAAATAAAAACAAGGTGCCGGTGTTTATTTTCACCACTTTTTTTATAGAACAAAAAAAAAAAACACAACTATGGAAGTTTCATGGAAGAGAAGAAGGCACACTGAGCAGTGGTGTTTCTAATGCAAAGTCAAAGAACTCAGCACCCTTTTCTTCCCCTTCTTTTTTTCCCTGCTGCTTTTTTTGCTCACAGTAGCACGTAAGCAAATTCTGTCCCAGGCAGCTCTCAGAGATTTGAAGCTCATCCCGGTGGTTTCCGAGCCTTCAGTGGTTCATGGGCTTTTGGGGCAAGTTATGTGCTGGGAGCAAAGCCCGTTTTATTTATTTTTTTGCTTGCTTAATTTATTTTATTTCAGGTTCCCATAACTAGCAGCATCTTTGTGAGCTGCAGCAGGGGGGCTGTGGCTGTGCTTCTCTGCCTTCAGGTCCCCTCCCTGCCACGCTCGGAGTGCCTGCAAGTTGCTGTTCTCCCTCTGCTTCAGCAGAGCAGCTGTTTCAGGGCTAACCTGGCTGGCTTTGCACTCCTTCAGAGTGTGGGGGCTCACAGCTTCCCACCCCCATGCAGAGGTGTGTGAAAACCCCCGGCTGCTGGATGCTAACAGCCTTCAGCTGCCACGCTCTGTGTTTGGAAAAAAAAAAAATGCTGGTTTTCAGCAAAACTCCTTGCTACGGGCCAGGAGGTTGCATTGCCTGGGCAAAGCGCCAAAATAACCTCTTGTTTCTAAAAACTTTCAGGAGGAGGCTTGGTTCAAATGCAGTACTGAACTCCCACTGAAGGTGCGTAAGGTAGAGGCACCCTGCTCGGAGGAATCTTTGAAATCGTACCTTGAGTTTTTAATTAAGCCAGTTCCCTTTAGATGTTTTTTGTGCACGCTGCTTAGGGAGAAGGAACGTAATAAGAGAGTGGAGAGTTGTAGGAGAGAGCAGATTGTTGGGTTCAGCACTCCGTGTTCTCAGCATCTCAAACCTGGGGCTAAAAACTCGTTTTCTTGTGGGCATTCACTTTCTAGGTAGGAAGCCTTCCTAGTGTATTGTATGGGAGTAAATCGGTGTGAAGATGGTATATTGTTCTTTTTAAGCAGCTAAAAGTGATAGTTTCTTCCTTGATGTAGCTATTCTTCGGTGTGCATCAACTTATCTATGCTATGATCCTGCAAACCCTTAATAAACATGCTCTGCTTGAGGTATCTGAGTTAGAACAACAGGCTCCACTGTTCTTACCTGTGTGAATGTGGTATCAAGTTAAAAAATCTTTCCAAATGGCAGGTAAATGAAATTGTCATGGCAGATCAGCTCTTCTTATAGGGGACCCGGCTAATGTCTAATGCTTTCCACCTAGGCAAAAATACCCATTTTCTTAAGGAGGTAAAAACCTTATTTATGTAAGAACATGAAGTAATAATCCATTATATAGTCATTGATAGCAATTGATGCAGGTGACGTGCAAATAATCGCTACAGACGTAGCTGCTGCAGGAGCAGAAGAAGGAGTGGGATGTTTTACAGCTGGCTCTGCTGCAAGTTTTGGCTGCAGCACTAGAGTAATCACACTGCCTGTGCTACCAAGGTAATACAACTAACAGTCATGGACCAGAGTGCAAAGGACATCTCATTACGTATGCATGATTTTCTGTCTTGTATAAAAGCTCCTCTACAAGATACGTAATTTAAATGTTTATGTATCTGTGCAGCTGTCAGTTTTATGCCCACTGCTTGCCTGCCCAAGGGGCAAGACTGTTGGGATCAAGTAAATACCTAGATAATAGCAAGCAATTATAAACTTGGTTAGATAGGTATAAGATAAAGGATTATATATTGTCCTCTACTTGTATATCTCAGCTTCTGTTTCTTTGATTTTTCTTTATGTTTCAGCACTGGATTGAAAAGGCATGGTTGTAAGTGGATGAGTCTCCTGTATTGAGCCTGATCTGGAAGAGGGGAGTTCTTGATGTCCCTCTGCAGGTTCAAGCTGTGTGCTTGTCCCTGGTGGGGAAGCAACTTGCAGGCTAGGGAAGCTGGTGAGCGCCCACAGACCACAGAGCTGCAATTGTTTCCTCTTAGGGAGGCTCTGAGGCGAGTGTAGCGTGTGCTGGTAGTACGGCTGGTAGCAGTGCCAGCGAGGTTGATTTGGGCACTGCCCTGAACCAGAATGATGAATTTCTGCTACTTTGAATGGTAGAAAGTCCGGTCTTTTAGGTGGGGGTGTATCCTGGCAATGGTCAGGGAAACAATGTGAATGATGTGGAGGTGAAACTTGTAGAGTTCTCTCACCACCAGGCAATGGGATGTGCAGAGGGGAAAAGACTGCACTGCTGCGAAGGAGAAGGGCATGCCAATGGGTGAGGTCACCCCGTAGCTCAGTCTGGAGTTCTCCTTGGGCACAGCATGAAGCAAGCTGACTTTCTTCTTTATATGTTTTGCAGGATTTATTCAAGTGACATGAGCACAGTAACTAAGACAGGAAGAGGCTTGATGATATTTAATTTGCTCCTGTCAAGCAGCAGGGTGGCATTTCCTCCTGGATGTGGCAGATGACAGCCTTGCTATGACCATGAGGCAGTTCGTGTATGATATTTGGGGAGTAAATCTTGGCAGTTAACCCCTGTGTTCATTCAGGCGGGTGAGCAGATAGTAATGGCAAATGAAGTATGCTCATAATGGGAACCTATGAAATCTAATGTTTCTTTGTGACAAAACCAATCTGTATTTCCATATAAATGAGTAGCTACCTCCAGGCTGGATTTTTTGATTGATTGTTGTTTTGTTTTCTTCTTTTAATGTATCGATTTCTCACTCATTGAAGAATTTCCATTTTACTTCAGCAAGTACACAAGGCAGTCCTGGCTGTGCCTTTGTCACATCTCAATATGTCACACACACCCCAAATTCAAGTCTTCTCTGCACTGCAAGGACTCTGGGAATAGAAGCAGGGCTGGGGTGCTGGAAGTGGCCAGAAGGCTAGAGGTAATCAGTGGAGGCAGGAAGCCGATTGTACAGCTGGGAGGAAAACACTTGCTGGTAACAGGTCAGTGAAGAGAGACAGCTTCTCACAAAGACTCAGTAGGAGTCCTAAAAGGCCTTGGCAATGTTCGCTTGTCTCCTTTGCTTAAATACCGTATGACACGCTTTCTTCTCTCATTTTCTGAGCTGCCTCTCTAGCGCTGTCCATCTAAAGTGACAGAAGCACGCTTCCTAATTGGAAGGTTTTTGTTGCTGTTGAACAAGTGAATAAGCAGTAGATCTGCTGCTAATCTGAGCTGAGATCAGACATCCAGACATCCATTCTCCAGCAGCACACCCAAAAGCAAAATCTGGTTCAGATGCTCTGTCTGAAGTTACCTTGGAAAACTGCATCCAGGTACCACAGAAATGATTTCATTTTCAAATGGTGGAAAGGATAATGAATTATGAATAACAAGCTGGCGACTTCTGTGAGCAAAGAAACTCTGGAAAAAAAAATCCTCTGCTGGTTATTGCGGTTTCCCACAGAAAAGGATGAATGAGTTTGCAGTGCAGAAAGTACAGCTCCATGTTGCCTTTAATGTATTCACTTTGTGTTGAAAACATGAAGCTGGAAGGAACAATGGTACCATGGTAACTTGTGTTCTTTCTAACCTTTCTTACAAAATTGTAAAACTGTTTACCATGGCAATATCAAGTTAATATAGCACATTGTTTTTGAATTTCTTGTTTTTCCTTTTATTATAATTGTGTGTTTGAAAACTCTCTGATGCTCAACTACACTGCTATTGAAGCTTTCTGATACCTTCAGTAAAACAAAGGTGCTAATTATGAGCATTATGACTGTGCCTGGTTGATTTTTTTTTTTCCTTCACTTGTTCATTTTCTTTGTTTTAACAATCCTATTAACACCTGAGAAGTCTGACCTAAGCAGTGTAATTGAGACACAATGTGAAGCCTATAATCGAGTTTCTGTTTTCTTTAAATAATTTCATTAATTGTATCTCCATAATTTGCTCCTGGAATCTGAGAATGATGTCTGAAAAAATGTTTTTTTCGATAACCACATAGATGTAGAGGTAGTGACGGTGTGGATTTAATTCTTGTGCAGACTGCGCACCAATCTACGTTATTCTATGATGAAATTGTCAGCGTCCAGATTATGTCAGATTGACAAAATGGAAAAGCTCCAGGGGAATGCTGCTACACACCTACAGGCATGTGTCAGGGAACATCAAATCCTCATCTGAGTCTCTTGGATGTAAACAGAGCATCAACAAAATGCATCTTTGACTTTCAATATCTTATGCCTTACCAGATTTCTTCATAATCTAAGTTTGGCCAAACCCCCAAAAGTGACAGGAGAAACTCCAGACTGAGCATGACCAGGCTAATACAGTTTGATTATCCTTAGTCTCTAGTGTTGCTTGGGAGTTGCAGAAATAGCTATTCAGCTGGGCAGAGAGACTCTGAAGCCCCAGTCCTGGCTCATTTGTGACACAGGCGAAGACTGGTATCTGTAGTATGATCCCTTCCATTTCTTTCCTGGGTGCAGAGGTGAATTTCTCTGCCTGTCAGACGCACCTTTACTACTTGCTGGCTTTCTTCTTTCCACACAGAAATGTGTCCCCTTCCATTTTCAAAGTGGCAGAGCAGTGAACCCGTCACTGAAGCAAGCGTGGATGGAGGTTGCTCCTGCAGGTCTCGTCATTCAGCTGTTCTGAAAGATAGGGCATATGTGGAGGTTGGTTATGTTTACATCGGCTTCCAACTAGTCTGTTCGTTAATTAAAATGAAGTAAACAAGTGCCAGAATGTTGTCTGAGCTTATCTAAGAAATTTTATATAACACTTGCTGTCTGTTGATGCAACTGTCCTAATGAATGCAGGGCTGATTTGATACGACTTCGTTAGTGAGGTGGAAGGTTGCTTTGAGATTAGAACTGAGGTGTATGTTCTTTGTCATCTAATATTTATCGTCTGACTGTTTGACTCCAGGAAGAGTACATACTGTGGATTAAATTTTGCAGCGCATTTATTTATGCCCCACTTGTGGAAGATAACTAGGATCTGGGAAATTTTCAGTCACTCAGCATCAGGAAGGCAGGCCTAAGGTGCTGCTCAGCTGTGGCAAAGACTCTTTGTCAAGGATCAGATCTTAGGATTCCCTCCTTCAGCTGCAGGTGCTGGCTGAAAACGGGCTCTGATGGTACCAGAGGTCTGCTAAAAGGGCCTGGTTAAGGGTGCTGCTGAAATATGCTGGGGCTCTGTTTGTAAGTCAGGATGTGCTTGCTGTCTCTCCCTTTGCAAGTGCATTTGCAGACAGTGCTGATTGGACAGGAATGCAGGAATGCTGCTTTCCCTTTGGGCTTCGTCTGGAGAGCCAGCAAAAGGAGACAGCTAAGCAAAGAGATCTAGATGTTATTTTGGCTTCTGTCATTTTTAAACTGACTTGCAAGATGACGAGAAAACCTTTGGTCAGGGAAATGACCTTTAGTATGCTGGATGGAGAAAGAAGATCTGGGTGCTGTGAGGAGAGAAGCTCTTCTTTTCCTTTCTGTTCTTTGCATTAATTTTATTAATGCTTCAAACAGGGATATGTTTTGTTCTCTGAACTCTTTGGCAATACTGTTCAGGTACGAGTATCCCAGTGAAATGGAAACTAATTATTGGTTTCCTGCAAGACCAGATCCTGTCACTGTCCGAATCTTGGTAAAAGCATCAGATCCAGACAGCCAATGGTAAAGCTTCCACTGCTGCTCTACAGCCTCCAAAATTGAGTTAAGTTTTAATACTTTGACATCAATGTAAGGCAAAAAGGTGGTGGGGAAAAAAGTGCAGTTCATTTAAGTGTAGTTTCATCATGTTTAGAAGCAGTTATACTGTTGAAGTCAGGTCCTGTTAGTGTTAAAATGTCTTCAGGTCATTGGCAGATCTAATTCTGCTCACATATAGGTTATGCTTTGCCCCAAAGTTTGCTTCTGCACCTTTGCAGTCAGGAGGAGTGATTGTAGACTGAAGTGGGACAAGAACACACCCTAAGGGGCTGCTATTCGTCTGTCATAGTAAATAACTTGTGTTCCTCAAAAAATCAACTTGTTGGACCTTCTCCAGGCAAATTGCACGGCTACACATGAAGGCAGAGAAGCTCTTACTACTCAGAGATTAGTTCTTGCTAAGAAAGTTGGCTTCGTTTGATAAATATTTCAGTATTTTTTTTCCCCCAGTGTAACAGGACAACATCATTGCCATGCTGGGAGGTGTTTCTGAAAGTGTGATGGTAACGGAGTGTAGAATTGCCCTACGTTGAACCGAGCTGGTGGTCCTGAGAACCTGCTATCAATTTTCTCCTGGCGGACAGTCTGGGTGATTTAGGAAGCAGCACAATACTTATGCATGAACTTGTGCTTGCATTGTGCCTGGTACTATGATTGCTTCAATTACAGATCTGTTGATAGACCTTTGCTTGTTTGGAGTGATGCTGTGCAGTTTCCTTATTTTGGGAAGCTGTATGAATGTAAAATTGGTAGAGTTTAATGAAGAATGATACTTCACTATTTATGATCTATAAAACATGCCGTACTTTGTCTTCTGTACAAATACAATCTCGTATAGTCCCTCCTGAACGTAGGATCTTTACTTGCTTTAAATAAGGCAAATTGGAGTTGTCATTAACAACTCTTTTTACAGCCTTCTTTGGTTGGGCTGTTAGGTGTTTTGAGAAACAGATTACATGGCCAATACTGTATCTGCTTTTCCTATTATCTGTAAATTTCATCTCATGGGAGAGGTCAAGACCTCTGCCTATACAGAGTTATTCACCGAGGTCACTGGATGCAGGCAGCACCTGATAATTTGGGGTTTATTGTATATCAGACTTCAATCACCAAATGCATCTCCCCAAATCTGTGCTGAACTGAGCTATGCTGGTAAGTGCAAGAGTAGGCTCCAAGTGGATCTGCCCCTGATAAAAGTAATTTTGTTGCCCTGACTAGAAGCTAGCTCAAGTCCTTTAAAAATGTGTAAACAATGCTGCTACAGCAAACCAAAATTCTCCCCAGTAGCTAACGTTTTTCCTGCTAGGATGACAGTTCTTTGACCTTTACCACTTGTGTACATGTACGCATATTAGCCTAGCAGCAAATTGGGTTTGAAATGGTCTGTAGCTTTTATGCCTTGCATTGCTTAATAAATCATTAGAAATGTGATAGTTCTCCACCAGTATTTTTCTTGTCAATATTTGTTTGTTCTTTGTTGGCTTCAACTGTTTGAGTTTCACACTGGTGGGAGCATCCATTAGTGCTCATTTTCCAGCTGTTTATACTCAAAAGCAGTGTAAGGTGGGCCCAGCAGCTTCTGTAAATGCTGATCAGGACTGAAATCCTGATCACCTGAAGTGCTGACGTGATATTCTCAGGAGTGTCAGAGTCGTGGGTCTGCTGCAGAGCATGATGTGATTGTCCCAGCTGTCATCTGCTTGCTAAATCTGTTTGAAATGTACTTTGACTTCTTTGGGTCTTTTTCAATGAGCCAGCTCTTCCATATTTTTTTTTCCTTTAGATGGGGTTTTCTTTCCTTTGTTTGCTGGATTCCTTAGCAAAACTGTTTGTCCTCAAAAAGGGGTCTAGAGGAATGGATTTTGTTTTGACTTGCTCCTAAAAGGGCTTATGTGCAGTATCCTTAGAAGGAATACGGTGTGATGCCTGCCAGGAAGTGCTGCTAAAACTCAGTTTTCTAAACAGTTCATGAAGAAAGCAATTGAAACATTTCAAATAGGTAATTGTGGCAGGGAAAATCTGAATGTAGTCCCTTATGATCTTAGAGCAGGGAGGAGCAGTTCTTGATAGGCTGGGACTGGCTGGGCAAGGACTGGAACTGGCGTAGAATTTTATTTGGATAAATTAGAGTTACCTATATAAATTAGTCATGTGCTTTTTTATGATGCCAACAAAACGTTTTCTTCAGTTGGGAAATCTGTTGTGGTTTTCTTCTGTCTTTCTAGAAAAGTAGATACAAAGATGTGCTTTTCATTAGTAAAATTGGAGCCATTCAGGCATTCAGTGTGTTCTCTGGCCAAAGGCTAGGCAGCAGCACGTGGCCTGGAGAGAGCAGGGGGGTGTTGTGGGGATACCCACAAGAGCACCAAGAGGTGATGAAGTGATTAGTACCCAGTAAAATTATCACACAGAAAAGAATCCCACACAGATATCAAGAAGTATTTGCTCATAACCTTCTTTCCAAATGGAAAGGAGGAGTCAGCGTCAAGCACAAAGGTGGACGAACTTAAAATAGCCTGCAAAAAAGACAGCAGACCGAGAAACCCATAGGCATTGTAAGCGTGTGGCAGCCCCAGAGGGACCTCACAGCTGCTCGCTGAACTGCCTCAGGAGCGCAGCACAGCCATCTGCAGCTGCTGCACAATGAAATCTGCAGTTCAACATCTGGACTTTGTGGTTAAAATAGAAAACATTATGGTAAATGGTAGCAGATTTTCTTTGTCTTGTGCTGCTACTGAGCATCATCGTGCATGTGCTGTTGTGGTTAACAAAGTACTTGTAAGCATCAAAAAATGGAGGCTTGGAATTCAACTACTCCACAACAGCTGTCCTTTAGATGAAAATTTTCCTTTCTACTCTCAGCAGAGATCTGAATTTACATGCAGAGTTTCAAATTCCATTTGATTGGCTTTCTTGAAATGTTTGTGAATTTAAGCAAAACCCCTTTCATTTCACCAATGAGAACTGTATCAGATTTATTTTTTGCATGGCTTTTCAGAGCATGTGCACATCTCTAACAATTGTGAACTTATGAGCTAGTGGGATCTATGTCAGTTCTAAATTCCAATATTTGGAAACCATACTTCAAACTTTCACTGAAGTGAGATGCAGGCATTTGTTCCTTTTTATTTACCTTCTGGTTTATGTGCTTCAGATTGCTTTTGGGTTTTGCTGTCTTTAAGCTTTTACTCCACTTTCTTGAGTGCTAAAACCTTAAATGCTTTTATAATTTCATTTAATGCTGACCTGAATTCAGCAGTGGGGCTTCAGAAAGATCGTAGAAACATGGACAAAATCCTAAGTTTGGTAGACCTTCTGTGTTCCTGATACAAATGCCTCAGAGAACAGCATTCAGAGAACTAGAAATGATTCCCCCAGTGCTTGGGGTGGGCAGCTGCTGTCCCTGGGCACATTTATTTGGCAATGTACTGTTATGTAATGAGTAACTTGGGGGGCAGTTTACCTCTGGTCCTGTCCTGTCAAAGACGCTGTACTGGGGAAAACTGGGGGAGAACTCTTGTCCCCTTCAGTGGGCTCCTGGTTCTGGTGTTTTCACAGCAGCTTTGTCCTGTTGTGGCAGGGTTCTGGACAGACGTCCCACCTTCGACTGCAAACTATTTGAATTACTTCTCAGCACAATATTAAGTGAAACTCCCATCCCTGCAAAAATTTTGAGCTATAACTAATCTGCTCTTTTTTTTTTTTTTTTTTTTTTTTTTCTAATTTGGAAGATAATACACTGGAAATTGCCTGATCAATTCTTAGTTTCCACCAAGTCTTGAAAAACAACGTAAGGGTTTCAAAGAATATTTTATGTGGTTCCTAATGTAAACAGTCATTGGCTATTTTCTTCTTGCTGCTGCCCTTTAATTTAATGTATGCTTTGTTGCCCCTAGCCATCATTTAGTTTGATCTTCTAATCTGACAAAAGTCATAAAGATTTAACCAAAATCACAGAGTTGTAGCATGGCTGGGGTGGGAAGGGACCTCTGGAGGTTGTCTGGTCCGACCGCCTGCTCGAGCAGAGCCACCTAAAGCAGGTTTTGCCCAGAATTTCGGAGCATTTATTTTAGAGTTGACACCCTTGACATAATATGTACTGGAGGGGGAGGATGTAAAGTGTGAGGCCCAGATTTAGCCTTAATGCGCTACCAAATATTCTGAAATCTCTTGTAGATGGGAACATTTCCTTGGAGTGATGCTCACAGCAGAATACTAAACTAAGTTTCCTTACCGTTAGGGGTACAAACAGCTCTCCAGGCATACAGCCATTAAGCTACATGAACACCTTTGCACATAAATATTTACTTTGGAAATGAGTGAACCGAAGGCCTTGCCTGGAGCCATGCAGCAAGGGATGCAGGCGGCAGCAGCAAGGGCTGGGTACCACCGTGATGTGAGCCGGGAGCTGCTGCCCGGCCTCACGCAGACCCGAGCAGCCCCTGTCGCTGCCTCTCCTGCTGGTTACCATGACATTTGATCACCTAGAAATAGGCTCCAGGAAGTCTGGGTCTCGTTCTGCTGCTCTCCTGGCTGGGATTTGCTCTGTTCTGCTTGCGTGGGTTTGAGGGGGAGGGAGGCTGATAGCAGGATAACGCTAATTCCCTTCACCTGCTCCTGTTACTTTCCAGATCAAAGAACCAGATTACTGAATTTAGCCAGATTTGTATCACAGATCATTTAACTTCCTCCTCACAAATTTTGCATTTGTTCTTTTGTCAGTTGATTTATAACGTATAACGCATTGCAATTTTCCTTTCAGTTGTTTATCTCCGTGGTTTAGCAGACAGCAGTCATGACCCAAACAGTGGGAGTTGGACCAGCCCGCATCTATCCAGTGCGCTGAAGTCCTAGCTAGGGTGTCCAGGCTTGCTTGTTCACAGTAATGTAGTGCTGCTTCTGAGGTACTCTGCCTGTGAGTGATTTATCTGCTTTCCAACACCTGTAGCGGTAATTAATGCCCTTATAGTGGCTAACATAGCTCAGACATCTCAGGGTCGTACAGCTGTTCTTACAGTGGTTGATTAACAGAATTAATATATGTGGAACAACTAGAAAGGTCATGCAAAAGTGGCAAACTGTTCTTATATAAAATTGCATTCAGTGCCAAAAATGCTTCTTATTCTAGACTCTTACTACTTAAATATTTTTCATTGCATCAGTGATGATTTTCTCGCTTGCCCTCAGTGGATGGTCTTTTAAGAGATGTGATGCATTTGAATTTTGTTTGCTGTTACCTTGTATTGTTTATTTGCAGTTAGAAGAGTGGAAGTTGGGAATAGGTACATGGTATAGATGCTACGTATTTTTATTCTCGGCACTTACTTATTTTTCTGTCAAGGTAACTGGAAAAATCAAAAAATACCAGAATGATCTTCATATTAATCCTTTGCTTATGAAACATAGAACTCTTCAGTTTCATAAGAATTAAGAAATGCATGCAATGAGCTTAATCTCTAGGTGTACCTTTTCATGTAATTCCTCTTTTTTTTGCAACCAGAATCTTTTAAATCTTCTAACAGAGAAACTCAACCTATAAAAAGATTAGAAGAGCAGATAATGTTCATAAGTAAACAGCCCAATTTCAGTCCTCCTTTGTACTTAACAAATCAGGAAGAGCAACTGCCCCTAATCTTTACTAGAATCTGAAGGCACCCAGGAAAATGGAAGTATTTTTCTCTTACTTATTAGTAGGTCATGAGCAGGAGAGTTAATCACAGTACCTTGGTTTGAGTCCAGTTTGGAAGTTACATTTTGCTGAGAAAATTCACCCCTCTGCATTTTCAGTTATTCACTTTTTGTCCTAAATGGTGTGGAGCTGATGAGCAAGTTCAAACTGATGGGGGTTTCCAATCCCCCAGACTGCTGTAATGGTTGGTGAAGTCAACCTGTGCTAACTTTTTCTCTTTGTCCATCAGCTGAGTTTGCAGAAGTACTTTAAAGAGAAAAGCAGTTGGTAGGTGCAGAGCCTCACCTGGAGGGACGCCCAGCCACCAAGTTTGTACCCCGCAGAGCACGACTTCAGAAGTGGAAGGGGTCAGGATTGAGGTCCTTGAGGACTGACTAGGTGGTGGTGAGCTATTGTAGGCTGTGCTTGTATTGAAAGTCTCTGATTGTCATGAACCCTCCATCTCCATGGTGGAAGCAGTTGTGTGGGAACACTATAGAAAACAGGGTGGCAGCAGCTGCTGTACAGCCTAAGCACAATAGGATGGGAGAGTGAAGTGTTTGCAACTGATGGTACTGAGATTTTCCAAGGCTTCTCATTTTACTTCCATTTAAAGTGAAGAAGGGGCAATGCTTAAAAAACACTTTGCAGGGTTAGAACCTTTTATATAAAGTACAGGGATTTTGTGCGTGTGTTGCTTTTTTTCTGGCAAAAAACCATTTTGCTGCACATTGCTAATATTGCTCAAAAGGAACTGGCTCTCAAGGTATCTAAATGTGTCTGAGTAGGTTCCAGTGACTCCTGCGCAATGGGAGCACTCAATAGCAAGAGAGGAAAAAAACATGCTCAATATGATCCATTGAACTGGCGCATTTTAATCAGAGCGGAGCTCTGAAGGAACCAGGTGTTATTTTGCTCCTGGCAGCAACTGAAACTTCACAGACTTTTCATGACATCACATCTTTTCCATGTCTTAACCAGTGACTCATCTTGCTTGTCTGTTTGTTCCTATTTCTAGCTTCCAGCAGGAACAGTAAGCTCAACATTAGCATTTCCTCATTAATGTCACATACTAGTCTGCCACAGGTCACTCTCTTCAGTCACCTGTGTGATTCTCAGTAGATTTTTTCCCTCCTACTCCAAGTGACTTCTGTTTAGCTGATTCTTGGTGGCTCTCAGTCAAAAGTCCACTTTTGCAGAGGAAATATGTGCATGTTCATGTAGTTTGCAGGAGGTCTGATGGCAGAGCACCACACTGAGCATTAGGCAAACACTCAGCTGAGGAAGTCTCGGCCCCAGAGCACGCAGGCTGACACATACATGCCTGCTGAGATGCAAGAGGTCGGACTGGAGCATACTGGCCATCTCGCAGCAGGCATCAATAATATCGAACAAACCAACTAGAACTGCTGGAGGTCACGAGAAATGTAACACTTCACGTTGCAGCAGTCCAGAAAAGTGAGGAAATGCTGGTTGATTCCCTAGATTTGAGCAGCTAACTAGGAGCGAGGAAGGAAGGACAGGGCAGCAGCAGAGAAGGCTGCACCCACAGCCTGAGGGATCTGTCTGCAGCTGGGAAGAGAGCAGCAGAGGTTATAGATGCAGAGCAGCACTATTTTTTCACAGCAGTGATGCTGACATGGAACTGAGAAGGCTTCACATGAGCACAGATGTTTCCTCATCCATGTGGAAAGGAAAGTAAACAGGTTATGGACATAAATGGGTTGAGTAGGAGCCCCAGATTGCCCTGAAGCAGGACAAACAGCCCTCTGCCTGCAAGAGGTGCCTTTTTCTTGCTTATTTGGGTTACCTGTCTTGTGGAGAAAAAGAGCTGAGGTGCACAGTCTTGCCGAGAGCTGAGCCCTGGTGGCAGGGAGACAGGTATCTCCTAGCATTTTGATGTCTAACAACTTGCTGCCCCTATTAACACTGGGTCATGAAGTCGATTACCCTGTCTCCAAGGCTGACCAGACTTGGAACAAGGTGCAGAACGCTATACCTAAAAGCTGTAGGAATAGCCTTTGGCAGTTGTGCTTGGTGCTGGTGACTTGAGGTAGATACAAGCCTCTGCTCTGAGTCTCTCAGCAGCCTACACAAGGAAGGTGTTAAGTACATAGCAGCAGTGGATTGCCGTACGTGCAGTTTGCAGTTGTTGCCATCCAGCTGGACAACAGGTAGCTTCTGTTCTTAGGTATTATTATTCTTTGAAAAACAACAACAACAAATCCTTCAAAGAAATGCAAGGTTTATTTGTTATAAAGACTGTCACGTACACTGCTGGAAAAGTCACGGTGCTGAGGGGATTAAATCTGGTGCAGATGAGAACTTTTGGTGACATTTTATTTTGTACAAAGGACTTGTGGCTGGAAAATCTTCATTAGAAGAGCAATGGTAGGGACTCTGACTTTTCAGACCAGCAGCAAAGATCATCTATGGGGCTTTAAAAATTCAAGTCTGTTTCCTCTGCAAGCTCCTTGCTGTTTCTGTTGAGACAGCCGAGTAAACAACAAAAAGATGGTTGTGCTCATCTGAATGTTTAGGTGATGGACCTTGTGAGCAGAGGGCATCTGCACATGATGCAGATGCATTTAGATCTTTTTTTCCTGTGATAAACACTGAATTTTGATTACTCATTAATGCGAAACCTTCCATTTTTTTGATTCAAGCTCCCAACTAATGGTCTTGCGGGGTTTATTTAATTGTTTATATCAAGGACAGGCACATATGTAAGCTCCAAAAGAACAGACTTGTTAGCACATTAGTGTAAATATACCTCACAGAGGCCCTTCTGTGCTTGGCTATAACTAAGCTATCTGATTCCTCATCAGGGAGAGCCAGGCAGGCTTCTGGATGCTGAAGGCTCAGGCTCTTCTTCCTAGGCATTTGGCTAGACTGTTAATTAGAGTTGCAGCAGGTTTCTGCTCGTCCCCGCCTGTGCCTTGTCTGCTTGCTTTTCTGGTCCTCTAATGAGTTTGTGTTCTACCTGGAAATCTTGCAAACAACTTGAGGGGTGGAAAAAAAAAAAAAAAGCAATCTGCGTCAGTTATTTCTCTCCTTCATTAGATAAATGTCTCGTACGCAAAACTGAAACGCCTAATTACCTGCGGCTCGTGGTGTTTTAAACAGATGTAAGGGTGGTTAGTGTACGAGCTGAAGAAATAGAGCTCGGATTCTGCAGTTTGTTTTCTTTCATTTCTGTTTAAAAATCTGTGTGTGTGTTTGGGGGGGTGGGGGTAGTTCACACAAAGACAGCGTAAAACAGAGTGTGAGACAGGGAAATTAAGTCCTTTTAGAGCTGTCTAAGAATCTAACATAACCTGAGGAAAAAATTGATGTTAGGGTGATACTAGGAGATTCAAAGGGCTTTGGAGACATGTGACTAAAAACCTTTACGGGGAGAAAAGGTGCTCTGTTTCTGTGCAGTAAGCCAGAGCTGGGAACCCCAGTGTCATGTAGAGACGAGTGGCAGCTCTGCTTCAGGCCGCCCCAGGCAAGGCTGTGAAGAAACTTTACGTATCATGAAATATAGGATGCTTGGTTTTGGCCTCCCTCTTCCCAGATAACCCGAGGAGGTAGGCACCAAAGTATACACTAATGAACGTGCAAATTGCCTTCCTAACGAGGGCAGTGCCATGCCCACCCAGAGCAGGCTGTCACTGAGCAAATGCCTGCAGCCCCCCGGGGCTCTGTGCCCCCTGCTGCCCCGTCCCCACCTCTCACTGAGGTACACATCAGGGCCACCGGGTTTCATGGGTGGATACAAAACCCAGCAATCTAGAATTACCAATTTGACAGTCTTCAGGCAGCCCCACAGCCTCCCTGTCACGCAGATGAAGTCTGGGCTGAGTGAAGTTCCTCCGTGAACACAGGCACTGAGCTTGTGCCAGCGCCTGGTTTGGAGGGTCCCTCGTCCCTTCAGGCTTCCCAGGACCTCCTCAGAGCTGACTCCTTGCTCCAAGCCGTTGTTGAACTGTTTCTTTCCAAATTATTCTGTGTTTAGCTGAACAATGCTGCTTGTGGTTTCCTACTGCCTGATCAATCTCCTGCCCTAAGCCAAAAAGGGGCTATTTAAACAGAAAACGAGGTGAGAATTGGGAGGTAGAACCAGCAAACAGTAACTCTGTGAGCATGTGAATTAAAGAAGCCTGACTACCCTTGGATTTTATTTTATTTTTTTTCATCCTTTGTAGTATCTGAGAAGTTATTTATACTGATTTAGGTCTTTCTCCTAAAGAGAGAGGTGTTTTGTCCTAATGAGGCATGAAGAAAACCTCTCCTGTGGATCCTTTTGTGTCTGAGAAAGATAAGCGCTGCACTTGAGCTTAGTGTGTGCTTAATGTCTCTCTTCTCCATTCCAGCTATTTTTATACCATTTGTAAGAGCATACCTCCAAGATTGACTTTTGATCAGATTTGACTTGAAATGCATTCGTAATTTCCAGAGTTAGAATAAGCATAAACTCATGCGTGTGTGGAGACCAGTGGTTTTATAAACCTTGTGTCCTCAGGAAATCAGGCTAAAATAAAGCAACTATCATGTCTCTCCTTATTAACAGAGTGAAAATATTGCTCAGAGACCCTTCTCACCTGAAGGAGTGCAGGCAGGAGCCAGATGACCCAGCTGGCTTAGCTGCTTGGCAGCTAAGTGAGGGTGCAGTGTCAGTGAGCAGGAGAGCTCTGTGATGGATTTATCAAGGGCAGGAGAAGAAATGGCTCAGGCTGCAAGGTGGTGTCCACCTCACTCTGGTGCTTCTTGTCAGGAGGGAATCAGAGAAATATTTCTTAGCCATAATGCCTCACCATGGTCAGCCAGTGGGCTACCCTGCCTTGAAAGAAGCACACAAGTCCCAGTGAAAAATCTCTTCATCTTTCCAGGGCTGTGGTGGAGACCCAGCAACATTCATGCTGCATAATCTCTGCCCTGGGAGATTGACTGTGTTAGAGCTGTGGATAGTCTCATGGCAGTGCAATAGGCTGAGCCTTTTAAGCAAGCTGCAGGGAGCTTATTTACAAGCGCCTTGCTCCTACAGAGAGCCTCTGTGATGTGCTGGTGCCAAACAACAGGTGATCATTGATGTTTTCCCTTTTCATATACTTGCTTGAGTGTGTTCTGGAAGGGCCAACACTGTCTCTTGCATGCAAATAAATAAATAAATCTGTATTCATGGGACCTATGGACTAGGATTTTAAAAGCTGGATTTCCCTCCCATTGTACCTCATGTATTTTCTCTGGATTGTGGTGTGTTTGATCAGAAATGTACCCTGTGCTCCTGGAAGAGTGCTCTGTATGGATTTATTTTTCTCTTCCAGGTAGCTATGTGAATAAGTCCTTTCTGGATCTTTTTCTCTAGAGAAAGAACGTTTTTGTTAATCACATTTTAAACTAATGGCAGCGAATGCTTTCTGAAGTGGGGGTTTTGGTGGACTTCAGGGCTCATCTCAGATCTGATGACCTGTAAGAGTAACCAGCAGTCAATACCGTGTACTGAGCATTCCCTTTGAAGATAAGGCCCTACGCCACCCTGCAGCTATTTCATGCAGTTGCTCTTTACCAAAAGGTGGATGAAATGTTTTGTTCAAATGGTAGATACATCCTACATCCTATTTGAAGCATGTAACTTCTGTCCCCGGTTCAGTAGGCAGGTTCAGAGGGAGCAGATTGGCTAGAGGACTACTGATCTGATGTAGAAATATTCCCCAGTTTGAGCAGACCACTGGAAATGCGAGGAATAAATGTTGTTGTCATCCAGCAGATGGTAGCTGGCATATTTTCCAGCTGGTGTGAGTATTTTGAAATTCCTCTGTTGTACGTGCCAGAGCCAGAGCTTCACCTTTGTGCTGTCAGGCTGAACATAGAAATGCAAACTGCAGATAAAGTTATTCTTCAGCGCTCCACAGGCGAAGAGAATTAAGCTGCAGAAGAGGGTAAATAAGTCTTGAATTAGCATATGCCCCTCAGCTACTGTGATCAGGACAGTCCATATCAAATTCACTTTGTATAACAATTTTCACTTCATCCAGCCTTTAATTGTTGTCTCTAACCTCAGGTAAGAACTGAATCACCCACATCATCCATCTCAATGATGTATTTCTGACCGTGACACTAAATTGCAACACAGATGTCTTTTGCCA
Source organism: Aythya ferina (assembly GCF_964211825.1). Taxonomy (NCBI): domain Eukaryota; kingdom Metazoa; phylum Chordata; class Aves; order Anseriformes; family Anatidae; genus Aythya; species Aythya ferina. The sequence goes on along the minus strand of NC_140304.1, from coordinate 27,226,242 downwards.
GGTACACTGCTGGACTGTTTTCCACTGCCTCTGCTTTGAAGTGCCATCTTGCAGTGAACTCTGCTAACATTTGGTTATTGCATTGAGGCTAAAGCAGAGAAGAGCAATTAAGAGGTTGACATCTTTGTGTTTTTTTTAATAATACACGTGTCAAAACACATTTAAGAGATCATCATTGATGCAAAAGCCCAATTAATGCTAAGATTTAAGTAGATCTCATTTCAGTGAGAACAAATGATAATTTTCATACGTACAATAATAAAAAGGAATTGCCTTATTTTAGATATAGGACCTAACTACAAGTCCTGTTTCTGAGAATCTGAGTCTTAAAGCTTAAATATTCCTTTTTGTTCCAGGATACAGCTGGACAAGAAAGATACAGGACCATCACTACAGCCTACTACCGAGGAGCTATGGGCTTCATCCTCATGTATGATATCACCAGTGAAGACTCTTTCAATGCAGTGCAAGACTGGTATGAAATAAGTTATCGTTGTTAAGTTTGTTTGTTTGTTTTGTGTGATTCTCTTTTCACAACTGTTTGTTGAGAACATCTGCCTTCCCACCCTTCACATTGCTTTACAACACCATATTCTTTCTTCAGCTATGGCTAACCTGTGATGTAGGTTCTCGGCTATTATAAGCTCTTCTGGCTCCACTGAATTCAGTACAAAAGCAGAAACACCAGAAAATGATTTCTGGACTTTTTGGTTACAACAAGCCAGAGTGAAAAAAGAAAGCACTAAATCAGTCCCTTGAAAAAATTTATAACAGATTTCAAAGCTGCATTGGTACCCAGGCATGAATTCCCGTTTCTTTTGTGCACTTTTCCTTCTCAGCCTGGAGTCTCCCCTCCACCTGTCTTCTTCCTTGGGAAGAAAAGCCCTGTCTTACCCCATGCTGCAATTTGATTTTAGAGCTGTCGTTCAGACCTTCTTCCTTCCAGACAAGTATGTATACAGAGCAGGAAGAATAGAGGTCTTTCCAGAAGAACCAAGGCAATGCTTGCAGCCCCCATGGTAGCTGATGGGAGGTATTCTCTCACCAGTGCGATGCTCAGGGTGAAAACACCAGAGCTGCAGCTGCAAGGTAGCAGCTATAGGCACAGCACAGAAAAGTGGGAGGCTGGATGCTGATGCTGGAACTCTGTTTTTTCCATGGCATCCTCTCAGAGGGACTCTGGGTCATAGGAAATGGGAGTTCCTTCATACAGGCCCACAGCTGGAGTCTGTTCAGAGCTGGGCAATAGGGTGTGGACGTCCCTGCTATAAAGAACTGTCAAAGAAACCAGATTATGTCTCTGACTTTTCTGTAATGGCACTGAACACTCTCTGACATTGGGACATCAATTCTCATTATGACTATCGTGTTGACAGGGAAGACTTGGAGACTTCAAGTATCTTGCAGTCATTCCTGCTTGTTACCTGCTGCTTTATACTGCAGATAGGCATGGCCAGCATGCCCGAAAGGCAGTGCAGAGGGTAATGGAATCTCCTAAGTCTGACAGATTGATTTGCAGTGATCTCAGTGACCCCCTGGAGAATGTGATGGTAGCAGGTGGGTGACTTAAAATTTCCTTACCTGGCACTGGTTGTTAGCACCCAGCTCAGTCTGGCTTTTTGACAAACACTTCTCCTGTATCTCCTAAACTGGGTTGTAACTCAAAAGCCAAAACAACATAGCTTGTTGTTTCTAATAACTTGGTCTTCTTCTGAGGTTGCCCACTACTTGTTCTCACTGTCCACTCAAGCAGCTGCTCATGATCATCACATCCAAAGATGCAGTCTCTGCTTTCACTTTATCTCCAGTATCACGACACCATGTTGCAGAAGGTGGACTGCAGCTATCAAATTAAGTAACTCAAAGGGCTTGGGAATGGGGTAGTCCATGGTGATTTTTTGGAAGGAGGTTTCTGACTTGATTATGTAGGTTTCCTTGGAATTGTACAAATGCAGGTTATTAATACACTTCCTGTATCTCAGAAAAGTTCCTTTCAGGTGTTTTTTTTTTCCCCCTACATTTTATAATATTTCTAAGTAGTGCTCTTAAAAGCAGCTGACTTTACACTGTGAATTTATTTCCAAGGATGTGCAGAGCAAGAGACAGCACAGGGTCATTAGCTTTTACTCATGTCTTAGAATCAGCCAACTTGTAGGGAATTTTGGTTTGGAATTTTGTTTATCAAATCCAAGTCTAAGCCATTTTTATCTTGTGTGACTAACTTTCAAATTGTTTTTCTTCTATCTGCTTTTCCATGTTTCTGAAGTATGTCTAGATATTGAAGGTTAAGGTGTTGTTTCTTCAGATCTTTGAGATGGGCAGAGCTCATACAAACCTCAGTCTTTTTATACATATTCAATACTTCAGTTAAATGGTCTTTTGGCAAAAAATAAAATAAATCTACATCTATGAGCTACTACTATGAACTTATATTTTAAAGTTTGCAAAGGTGAAATTTTGTACTGAAATGGTCTAACATCTGTTCCATCGAAGAATGTACCAAGGTCAGCTTTGCATACTTGACTCTCTTCCAGCCCCGGAGTATCTTTGCTAAGAGGAACTTGTCAACCAAAGCATAGAGGTGGACCATCACTGCTGAATTTCACTTGGCTCGTCAGGAATCTTTCCAACTATTAGCTTTAAGATTTTGAGGCCATATGGTGGTGGAGGCAGGTGAAAATGTAGTAGCCCATGTAGCCCATTTCCTTTCTTTGAAGCTTGTCCACAGGAGTGGAAATAATACCTGCAGCAAGCCAGCATAGCTGTGCCAGCAGAGTCCTCTAGTGGCCATGCAGCCACGAGACTTTTTTTTTTCCCACTCTTCAAAGTTGTTTTTGAAACTTCTGAAGGGATGAGTAATGCAATCCAAAGCTTTTGTCTTTTGCTGGTGCTGCTGTATCAGTCCCTGGCACATTGGTAGCAAATATGCAGGATTTTTTTTCCACTGGGTGATATTGTTATTGTTTCAAAACAAAACATATTGCATTGGATCTAGTCTTCAGTCAGGATCTACGCTCCCTGGAAAATGAAGGTATCTGCTACGGGAGTGGAACAAGCTCCTTCAGCCTAGTCCCTCCTCAGGTCAAGTGTGAGAAGGTAGCAGTGCGCCTAATGATAAAAACAGGCCTAGCAGTCCTGCTGTGCTTCTCCTTGGTGAGAGGATGGAGCAGCAGTTGGGAAGCTGCAGAGGCCATAAAATCAGTAGCATGCCCCTGCCTTGTCCCCTGCATCCCGCCTGGGTGTGTCACCTTCCTGCTGTCCCAGCAGGAGGGAGGACCTCTGTAACAGGGATGGAGCATCGACCTGGAATTACATCAGCAATAATCTTGGCAAAAGTGATCAGCTAAACTCATCCCAGGTGTTTTTACATCCTGCAAATTTCCAGAAAAAAAAAAGATTACAGCAATCAATCCTACACATATTTTCTCCCTTTTAAATGTCCTGATATTCTGGCTGGTTAGTAATGCATTTTTTGGTGTCCAGCTACAGTAAATAAAGAATTCAGTTAAGTTGAACATTTTGTGATAGATGCAATATGGTGTGGCAAATTGACTGACATTTCTAGATACTGAGAATAAATCAGCAGTATTCAGTTAATGTGAATTAAATCCAGTAAGAGGAACCTGTTAATCTTTCCAGTTATTTCTAAAATAGCATATGAGGATGGAATTTTAGTGTTCCTCTGGCATAAAAAAACACAAACTGAATAAGCTACTGATGAGACCTGCGTAGTGAGCTACAGAATGAAGCCTGCTGAATGTCCTTAAAAAATTGAAAGGTCTTTCTGTAAATTTAAAAATAAACTACAAATTAACAACTGATAAGTATTCTCAAATTAGGTGACATGCTTTCATCTAATTAAAATAATTTATTTCTGTGAAATTGATGAATATATTTGGAAATGACGAAGAAGGATTTAAGCTTTTATAAGTAGGAAGGGCTTCAATTTCAAGAACCTTTATGTTGAAATATCTTCAATACAAAATATATAGAAAAGGATAATTTTAACTGAGGTACCCACATTCATGCACATTTAATGGACTGTGTGACAGATATGTAAAAGAAGTTGGAATTAATATATTAAAATTGTATTTATGTGGAAATTGGGTAGAAAGTAGAAATGGAATTTTTTAAAAAGTGCACATTCTCAGATAGAACAGATACTTTAATAGGTCTTTTGTGAACTTCTCTTGGGTTTTCTTTCTGTAGTCTTACACTGATTTAACCAAGTGCATTTTCAAACAATTTAGGGGCAAGTTAGCATGTAGGCACAGTTTTATGATATTTTACTGTAATGCACATTTATTACAAATAATTAAAAAGGAAATTAATATTTTTGAAACTTCTGCATGTGAGTGAGTCATCTGGCATGTGATCATGGAACTGGGTTCATTAAGCGAATGCAATCAAGCTTAGGAGCGTAGCTCAAGAAAATGAGGAGCAAATAAATAGAAATGATGCCTCTTCCCCTGACAGTTAGCTGCTGTCCATCCTAGTACGTTCTCATTGGCAGGTAAGAATTTCCCACCTGAACATAATTCCTGGGTCTTTACTCGTTCACAAAACCTTGTAATGCCTCCAGTTGTACACAGTAATCGTTTAAGTGTTTTACAGTAGGACATTCTCCAGTCTAAAGCTTGTTCCTTCTTGCTGGTGCCCTGCCTACTGCCGTTTGGTGCGTCAGGTTTTTTAAGCTGCTGTGTAGGCAGGCTTTCAATGTGAGTCTCAGCCCATCTCACTGCTTTCTCTTATACCATCTCTTCTTGCAGAGTTTCCTACAGAAAGCAAGCCAAAAGTATGAAAAAACAGCTGAACCAGAGACCTAGTGCTCCAAGTAAGCTCTTGCCCATGGCAAACTTTTGTTTAGCTCCCAGGGGTGTGCAGAGATCTCGCAATCCATCTTCATCACTACACTGAAGTTGTGGGGAGGCAGATTTGTGCAAAGTCAGCTCTCAACCAGAGAGAGGTATTTTTTCTTGTAGTCCTCTCTAGTGTCTTAGAGCTCATATCCTCCCTCTAGGTGGGAAATTGCCATAGTAAATTGTGTTTGCTAGCCTAATTTTTCTCCAAGCCTTTTTACGAAGCTCTAACATCCTCTCTAAAACTTACCCCATGTGTGTGTGGTGGACTTCACCTCTTATCTCTGGCTTCTTGGCAGTGACTGTTTTAACAGCCTCCTGCCCTGTCCACAAATGAAATGGTCTGCCGTAGGATTTCTTCCTTGGGTGGTCTACACCCATCTTTTGAGTGGAAATCCTAAAGAGGATTCTGGTTTGCTTTGTGTCACTCCAGAAATACTTCATCTGAACAAAATAAAGGTATTCTATCCCTTAAATAAGGAGGATCATACTTATATCTTAGGTGTTTAGATAAGCTCTTGATATGGTACACGAACACAGTCTTCAATTCATTCTCATGAATCAGATGTCTTTCCTGTTGGGTGAGTGAATGGGTTAAAATGAACTTTTATGGCTTTCAGCTCAGTTTCTAGATTTGTTAGACAGTTACTATTTGATGCTGCCTTGATAGTTTTGTGTAGATAAATCAGTGTGTTATACATCATTTGAAACCGTACAGAAAGTAGAATATATTCAGAATTTGCTACTGTGAAGTAAATGGAAAACATTGTGGGAACAGCTTTGGATAATCTAGACAATTTCATAGAAGGGAAGGGAAAAATAGGTTAAATTTGTCTTAGATTTAAGCAATAGGTGGGTTCACAAACCACTAGCTTTATTTATCCTTAAGGCTGATCTCCAAATTAGGTTTTTGATATATCCATGTAACTGTGAACCTGAGGCTATTTTTCTTCTAAGCATGAATTGTAAAAAACATGCTTTATCATTAATTTGGGGAATTCAGCACAAATAAGGCATAACATTATTATTGTCACATATTTTTTCTAGTGTACATGCAGGACTGCCATGATATTTGTTGAACCATCTCAATTGCACAAGCCATTTTTTTTTTGCTTTATTTTCCTAAAGCTCCTAGAAATTTGTTCACTTTTTGGAGAAGGATCAGGATTTTTTAGACATTCTTCTTTGTAAGTAAAGCTTTATTATTATTATTATTATTATTATTATTATTTACAATAACTGTAAACGGCAGTGTTCTGAGCGAGGATTTTCACTAACTTGTACAAAACAAGAACAAGATTCAGTGGGAGATCCTACATGTTTGTCTCCTCTTTTTCACGTTCCAAGTAATTCCATTTAGATATATAAGATTTGGCAGCAAGTCTTCGTGTGACCCCCCCTGAAAGGCTGAATCCAAACCAGAGAGAGGAATGGGAGTCAGAAGAGCCTGGCTATAGGTGCTTTAAAAGGAACATAGAAAGACTTACGTTCACTCTATTGTTTACAGAGTGAGAGTGGGAAGATTTCATCTTCCTGGGCTTTTGGCTGATTTCTGAAGTCATTTCCTTCTGTGATGAGCCTTGAGAAACCCCAGAATACCATATTAACTCATTACGTAGCTCTCACGGGACTTGTCTACATGGGGACAGTAGACAGTTTCCAGGACAGTAGGAAGAATTTAAGTTTCACAAAGTCCTTGTTCATTTTTGCAAGGTGCGTTTTGGGCCTGGGCTTGTGCGGTGTGCTTGGTCTGGGTTTGTGTTTTCCAGTGCAAACTGAGTAGGCTGCTGCTTAAAGGCAAGTTGTACAGGGATGTGACCCCTTTTTCACAGATATCTGTGGAGCAGTGTGACCGTCTGCTTCCATGGCAAAGGCAAGTAAGCAACTGAAAACTAATTAAGATTTATCATTAGTACATCAGAGCTGGAGGCTACCGCTAATTAAAAAGCGAAGGAATCGAGTGCCTTTATTGTTTGGGGAGTTCAAGCAAACTAAACAGAAGTTAAACTCTGAGGGCTTTCCTGGCTTCCTGGGAAATGGTAGATTTGCCCAAAACCATGATGGTCCTGTACAGAGAGGAGTGGTGAGCAGGGAGAAGGAATGGGAAGTGAGTAGGGCCTGGACCTGTTTGGAGGAGGGGTGGAAGAGGAAGGCATCTATCTCTTCTGGCAGAACAGCCTAATTACCTTTGGGAAGGAGGGAGACTTCAAAGATAGAGCTGACTTGGTGAAGATAAAATAGGTTGGGCCAGCCTGAAAAATGGATGAAAACATCCTACTGTGTTAACACTGTTTCACTGCTCGCTCTGTGGCACCATGTGTGTGTGTATTTAACTCCTCTTTTGTCAAAGAAAAACTATAAAGAGGCTAAGTGTAAGGTCAGACCCCTGAGGTCTGCAGCCAGCTCCGCTCCTTTTTCAGCACACTGAGCCCCAGAGAGCTTCAGAGGCTGCAAGTTCATCTCAGTGCTCCTGCTTCAATTCCCGTGTACTTGATCCCTTTGTCATTGATGTTGGCATTTGTCAGATACATGCTGTCTGTCACTGCAGCTGCTGTTTCCTGCATTAGGTGTCACTTAATCCAGCTGGGTTCAAATATTAGCTCGCAAAGCCTCACCTTGAGCCTGCATCTTCCCAATTTGATAAATTTCTGTTTCTCTTTAGCATTTGTTGCCGTGTTTCTATGCACCTTTCTGTCTCCATGACAGTTTCCTGTTCAAGCAAAGATGACTTGATGCTTTCGTCTACGTTTGACTCTCAAAATACAATTTCCTAAGGTGTTACCAAAACTCTGCAGAAAAACAGATATTTTTTTCTCATTATGAATTATTTTCATGTTTTGCAAGGGGTTGTAGAACTAGTACAAACAGACTGTAGCTGAAGTAGAATGCGTTTTAGAATGCTTCCCCTTCCCCCCGACTTCAAAAAATTATTCCACTAATTTTTTGTCTGAATCTCAAGATCTGCAAAGCACTTACTAATTCATAAGGAACTTTATTGTCACACAAAGCTAAAGAATAATAAAATTAAATGGTGTTGTAGATTACATTGGACGAATCCTTGCTTTATGTGTAAGTTTAGTCATTTGTCTTCCAGCTTACAGTCTTTGGATATGGATATTTTATTTAATGGCATTTATGCCATTGGCATAAATGGCATATGGCATATGGATATTTTATTTAATGGCATTTATTTTCATACTTGAAACATGATTGTCTTTTGGCATGGCTGATGGAAGGAAACAATCTTTCTTGTCCTGCTGTAGGGCCACACAAATCAAGACTTACTCCTGGGACAATGCACAAGTGATTCTTGTTGGAAACAAATGTGACATGGAGGATGAAAGGATTGTTCCTTTGGAGAAGGGGAAGCATCTGGCTGATCAGCTAGGTACGTGTCATAGCTCTTCTATTTATTTTTTCTTTTCCAATTCTTCATGCTGTGTTCCTTTTGATTAGTACAATAAAAAAGTCCTTCCATCAGTAACGCTTTAATAGTGACATAAGGTGATTAATATATTCTAGCTCAAAGATGATTAATATATTCTAGCTCAGTATTTTACTTGTTTAGTGCTGAATAATACCTTCTTGTAGGGTGGCTGTATTTCTAATGCTAATGTGTAAGGGTATGAGGAAGATGAAGTTTATCTGGGGAGAACAACTTCTATTTGTTCAGCTGAAAGAAAAAAGGACGGGAAAATATACCTGGTTTTAACAGGCAGCATTTCTGTATATTAAATGTGATAACTGTTCAGCATTATCTGAAACTGCTTTGTGTATCAGGTAGGAAGAATCTCTTTAATTGCCTATTGACTGCTTAAGCTGTTAGCTTTCATCGTAATGATTCACATAAAGGTTATCCTTTAGCGTTTGTCTCTAAACTTGTGTAGTGGCATTAATGTCATTGAAATCATTTTCCAATCAGATTAAGAAATTTATTGGCCTGAATGTGAATTAAATCAAAACAGCTTCAGCCACAGCAAAAGCTAAAACAGTGTTGGACTGACAAATACCACTGTTTTGTTGCCTCATTTCTTTTGCCTGTTCCATACATCCTTAATCATCTTCGGAGATGGCAAGTGGGGCAGGCAGAACCCTCGTCTGTTACTTGAGAGCTCTCCCTACTTATTACTAACACAGCAAACATTTCCACCGTCGCTTCACCTGTTATCCCATGATTTTTAAAAAGTGGATACCTACTTGAATCTCACGCAAGATGACTCAGGTTACCAGCAGTGGTAATCAGCTAAGAAGGCTTTTCTTTCCCTTAATTTGTGACAGAATCAAGGAAATTGATGCAATGGAAAATGCCCCCAAAAGACAGAATGTCTCTTACACCAAAATAAACAGTGTGATGCTTGTACTTTTGCTGTTGGTGGTATAATAGCCTGGTAAACAGAAGCAATAGCCATTGTAAGTTATGGTTGGTCTTTGAGACCCTTGTGGTTAGAAAGACAAAGAAGTGTGTGGCCTGAAACAGCACAGGTAACGTTTTGCAGTTCAGCATGGTGCTCCTGGCTGAAGCCAGGAGCTCTGGGTGTCAGCAGGAATGGCTGCCTCCATGCCATCCCTACCTATGTGTGACTCCAGCCTTGCTGTAGTTCTTTTAATCAGAAAGAGTCAGCATTTGGGAGTCTGTGCTCATTGCTGCGGTTCGGAGCTGTCTGCTGGCTGCTGATACTACTCTACTGGAGACGCACAACATGAATTTTAATCCAGCAGCACTGAACAGCCCTTGTCAGAACGGGTGTCAGGATGTGTGATGTACGGGCACTGAGCACACTGAAGAGCTTTGCACTTAAACTGACAAAGAACAGGAGAAAACAGGACCAAAGCACCATTTAGTTGCAGGTTATCGTGCAGCTGCAGCCCACTTCTCAGATGGGAATGAGAGAATTCGACTCCCTTGTCCTGGCTTTATTCAAATCCATGTTGTCTGCAGAAGTGTTTACCAGTGCTCTGGTAAGGATCCATTTACACCTCTAACCTTTATAGATGCTTGATGAACTTAGAAGTACTTCTGCTCAGTATTCTGAGACTGTGAGAGTCAACAGAGACATACAATTGTCTAATATCTTGTTTTCTTAAGATGAATTCTGAAAAAAATGGTTAGTATTTTAAAAGTCATGTCCCTAACATCAGTGTCTTGATTTTTTTTTTTTGCATTTTTTTCTCACAGGTTTTGACTATTTTGAAGCTAGTGCCAAAGAAAACATCAACGTAAGGCAGGTGTTTGAGCGTCTCGTGGATATAATCTGTGAAAAGATGTCGGAGAGTATAGAATCAGACTCTTCCAGGGGCACTTCTGGAAGGAATGTGCGGCTCACAGACAACCCACCCCCTTCGCAGCAGAACTGCTCATGTTAGTGACCTTTCTTGCTGAGAAATGTCCTTCTCCTTTCCTGACTAAATTTTCTCTTTTCATTTGTGATGGTGCATTATCATGTAATCCAAAGGCAGAAGTCTCTGTTGTAGGAAACTGGTATGTTTGTTTAATGTGCTGGAGTGTTTAATATGTATTTCCTCATCCAATAATTAAAAAAAAAAAAAAAAAAAGAATAAATATCGTAAGTGCACCTAGTGTTAATGTATGAGTTACGCTGAAGAAAAAGAATTGTATAATGTTGCAAATGTCATTTCCACAGAGAATGTTGCATTTTTAATGATAAAGTCTACTATGGCAGAAAGAATTTTGTCAACACAGCAGGAAATCTAAAAGGAGGGAAAAGGTCTAAAAGAAAATGGGGACAAAACCATCTTCTCTTATAAGGCAAGAAATCATTGTTTTTATTTTTATATTTTTATTGTTTACATTATTAAAAACAACAACAAGCTATCCCCAGATATTTTTGGAGTCATGGCTGGTCTCCTCTAGACATGGACGTCGTGTTTGTCTGTATGATGGAGCAGAACACCATGTATTTCCATCTGATGGTTCAAGGTCCTTCAGAGAGCCAAGAGTATGAGGGTTGTCGCAGTTTGTGCCAAGCCTCTAAATGGAGGAATATGATGTGGAGGAATTGAAGCTGACAAGCAGGGAAGGAAAAATCCTTGCAGCCATACCTGCCCTGCCCTGTGCTCTTAGCTGGTGTTGGGTGAAGGACTGAGAGCACTTCTGGGGGCTGCTCTGTCCTGCAGCCTTCTCCTCAGTCTCAGGTAACCGCTTGTGAGGCGCTGCCAGTGTCACTGGTCAGCACCTTGCTGTGCACAAGCATTTGAGCCACAAGAGCTGACTCTCCTGCAGCTTTTTCCCTGTTACCTGTCTAGGTTTGGATCTACTCCGAGCAGCTGCTCGATGTCAGATACTTTGCAGGATGAAGGAAGGAGGATGTGGCTGTTGCATGCTTGGTTGGAGACATTCTGACAAGTAAGACTTAGAACAGCAGTATCTCAGAAAAATATCAGGAGAAAAAATATTGTTGCCAATATTATTAGATTTTCTTTTTGCATTTTGTTGATTTCTGTTTTTAATTTGTACTGGATGGGTGCATGTGTGAGCATAGATTTTCAGGTTTCAGATTCAACCACAAGGTACAATTTTTTTTAAAAAAGTGTGTGTGTGTAGGGAGGGAAAGATGTGATTAATGAAACTTAAACTACAAAAGAAAAATGTTAAAGATATCCTATCAGTTATGCTACAGACATTTTGTTCCATGATTTTGTTCTCTGAAGGGACGCACATTTTTTAATATTCAACAGCTAAAATATTCTCATATTTCTGAAATCTCTAAAATTATAGTAGTCTATGTATGTGTGTAGAACTCTGTATATGTGTACTACCCACATGCAGAGCTTGCATTTCTCTGAAATATATGGAGGAACTGCTTTTGCAAATCTGTGAAATTGTGTAGAGTGTATGCCTTTGTTCACGATCACGCAGTCATTTGCCCATCCCAGCTCCAAACAGTGACTGCAAATTGTGTCTCTGAGTGCAAATTAGGTGGATATAGAAAGATTTGCTGTCTTAAGGGTGAAAACTATGAAAAGTTTTATGGCTTTTCCTTAGGCCTATGGACTCCTCTGACCAAGGAGAATTTCTGTTAGAAACTGGAGTCCAGTATCTGCCCACTGCACTGTGATTTGCTGGATCATTGCACTAGTGAATGCTTTTGTAATTTTGTTCTGTCATGTCTCAAAGCATAATAGTTCTAAGAAAAAAAACCCACGGTATTCTGGAGAAAAATATAACTACATTGATGTAGTTTGAGCTCATTGTGCTCAAGGCTTCATCCCTTTGCAACAGAGTTTGTTTGTATTTGTTTGCTTTCAGAAATCTCTACTGTGACATTTTGGGTGTGTATGATCTAGTACTGAAAATGCGATTTGTGCAGTGCAAGGACTGTGATTATTGTACCTAAACTCCTGAAACTGCAAAATAAAGAGAAATGTCATCATCAGGTGTGGCCAGAGAGCTTCTATGAGCTGCATTACTGATACCAGCCAACCTTCTGTGTATATAACGAAGGTGTTTCGTAATGCTCTTAAAGTAGATCAAACTATATAAGACCGTTTTTTGACAGCCTGATGATCCTGGAGCCTAGTAGCCAAGAATCACTACACAGATTTAGAACAGTGAAGACAAGGGTTATTTGGCCAATAAATGTGCAGTGCAGTGTTTTAGTTACAGCAGAAGCAGGATTTAGTGTAACTTCTATAGTCAGAAAAAGAAATAAAAACTTCCACAGCAGAGAGTGACGATTTTCAACTGTGAAGGTGTAAGAGAGAACATCGGGGAAAATAATGAATTTTTCAGCTCAGTAACTTGATGGTAAAAGAAAATGGATTCAGCAGAAATTGAATTTCAATTCTTGCTTTTCTACCCAATAAATAATTGTTTCATCATGTTCCAGTAAAATTAGATGTCTCTTTCTAAGAAGAATACAACTGTGTTCCAGGCCCTTCGAGCTAGGAATTGTTAGGCTAGGCAGAATTGTTTTTTACAGCACAACCCAGCAAGTAACTACATGTCGGAATTGTCCAAAGGAGTAGTGAAGAAAATGGTTATGAATTCTGTCCTTCCCAGTATGGCACACATGGAGATACCTTGCATTTTATGCAGAAATACTGAAGAGCTTATTTCAGACAGAGAATCAATCACAGGCAAACTTGCAATACAACATATTCATAGAGAGATGGATTTCCTCATCTTGCATTTGCAATAAAAGCGACAAATGGAGAGAAAGCCTTTTGTCTTAATGGCATCCAGCTGACTTCAGAGTTATCAGAGTCAGTAATAATTGCTGTTTGTGTCAACTTATAAAAGATAACGGCAAAAAGTGAGACGATGTGTCAAGGCGAGGGAAATAACTGACTTGCTTCCACAGAAGACAAACCTGAAATGTTTGATGCATTCTTATATTTGACTGCCTTCCACTTGACTAGCAGTGCCCTAGTTATGATAAAGACGGTATGGTTACAAGATTTAAGGAAGAAAGAAACAAAGGAAAAAAGGAAGGACAGATGGACGGACTGCTCTCTACAAGCTTCTCTATTGCTTGTACCATCGCCTAGAGCACTCAGAGCACATTTCTGTCAGAAAAGCTGAGAAAAGGAGGCTGCAGGTGAGACGTGGTCTTGGCTTCCACCTAGCGGAGAAGCAAGGCGCTGAGCGCGGGGGGAGCTCCTCGAGCCTCTCACCCCTGAAACCTGTCTGCATTCCTTCTACAGGCAACGCGGACACAGAAGGTAACGAATTACAGGAGAGTGAAGTGCGGAGCGGTGCAAAGGGGCTATCACAAGCGGAACGGGAGGTGTGAAGGGGTCCCTGAAGGGGAGATGCCGGAGCTGAGGTGCTGGGGTTTCTGCTGGGGCCGGACCTCGCCACACAGGCGCCGGCAACTTAGCAGGGGGGAAAAGTTTGTGTACCGAGGGGAAAGTGCTTGGGACTACGGAACTTGGGACTGGGTCAGCACCCACGGGCACCGAGTGCAGCAGGTCTGCCTTTTCTGTTGCATGTTTTGTGTTTTTTAGGAACAGAATTTAAAAAAATAATAATAATAATTAAAAAAAAAAAAAGGCAGGTAACGGGCCACGAGGGGCCTGCAGCGCCTGTGAGGGGCGGGGGAGGCGGGGTAAGGGGAGGGGCCTCGCCTCAGGCAGCCACCAGGTTCTGGGGGCGGCTCGCGCGAGCTGATTGGCTCTGCCACGTGAGTGGCATCCGTTTGGGCCAATAGGCGAAGGGAATGAGGGAAGGGCTGGTTGGTCGTGTCGGGAGGGAGCGACATCTGCTTGGGCCGGCCTCCGCAAGGGGCGGTTGGACTCAACCAACGGGCGGGCGGGCGAAGGGGGGGGGTACGGGTGTCGGCGAACACAGAAGGCGGCCACGATGCCGGACCGCGATGGGAGAGAGCGGGGCTCTGGGATCCCCTCTGCCTCCCTCCCTGCCTTCACCCCGCTGCGCTCCCCCCATCGCCTGATCCCCAAAAGTCGCCTCCCCCCTTCTTCCCCCTCCGATGGTTCCTCCCCACCCCCACCAATCACCGCCCGCTCCGGCCACGCGCAGCGCACGGGGGCCTCCCCGTTTCCCCCACGTGACGCCGCGGCGGGCGCTGACGGGACGCGGGGCCGGGGCCCGCCCAACCGCCACCGCCACTTCCCGGCGGGGCGGGAGCAGCCCGCCTGGCAGCGGGGCCCGCCGGCCGGCCGCGCATGCGCAGATTCGCGGCAGCCTTCGTGAGGAGAGGCCGGGCGGCGGCGGCCGGGACCGGGAGCGGGCCGGGGCCGGGGCCGGGGGTGTCGGGGGGGCGGCGGCTGCCGCCGGTTCTCGTCAGGGCCCGGCCGCTGTGGGCGGCCATGCCCGGGAGGAACAAGGCGGCGGGCGGCGGCGGCTGCCCCGAGGTGCCGGGGGGGCAGCAGGCCGCCGAGGCGGGCCGCGACGCCGCAGGCCGCTCGCCTCACGGGGACGAGGAGGAGGAGCGGGGCGCCAACCTCGGCGACCCCGACATCGTCAAATCGCCCAGCGACCCCAAGCAGTACCGGTGAGCGCCGGGACGGGGCTGGGCGGGCTGGAGGCCGGCTCCGCTGCCGGTGAGGGCCCGGTGCGGTTCCCGTGCCCCCCCCCCTCCGGGCAGCTCGGCCCCAGGAGCGCTGATCCCCAGCGGGAGGCGGTTGTCGGGGGGGTCCCGGAGCGGCGCCGAGCTGAAACCCAGGCTAAAACCGGCAGCAGCGGAACTCTTCCCATATAGAGAGGTTCCAGGCTTAATTACAGCTGTGAGCGGGGACCCTGCGCTGCCATTTTGGTGGTGTTCTCGCTCGGTGCTCCCATCAAACCCCCAGGAGCACGGAGAAATGTCCCGGCCCCAAGCAGCTGGGCCTGGGTGAGAGGCTGCTGAGTGCTGCGGCCGGTGTGAGGCAGCCCTTCTCCGAGGGATGCTGTAGGCAGGTTACCCAGCCTCTGCGAGATGTGCTCTTCTAGCTCTACCCTTCATAACACCTCCACTGTCTCCCCAAAGCCCAGCCTGGAGCTGAATTGTGGACTCGCAGTGACATGGGCTGTAGTTCCCTGCTGGCTGCACGGGGGCTGTGCCCATTGGCTCTGGGGAAAAACTTCCTCTGTTCTGGTCCTACTTCCCTGCTCCTTCCTCCCCGTTTCTGCCTGCCTCCCCTGCTGGCATTCTCACTCACGCTGCTTTGCAGGAGGTGTTTTCCTGCGGTTTGTAGCTACAGAGATTGTCAGGTTAGGAAACTTGTGCCTTTGCTGCCTGGAATGGCAGTGTGATGAAGCTTGGGAAGTCCACTGAAAACTGGCAATCTGCTGTGAGGCTCAGGAACCTCCTCCACATGCAGGGAATTGGAGAGCACATTTGCATGCAGCATAGAGTAGACAAATACCGACGTCTCTCAGATATCCTGCTCTCTGTACTTAACAGACGTTTTTCCAGCTGGAAGCCAGGAGTCGCGTCTTTTCAGATTGATTTCTGTGTATGGGAAGCGAGCCTTGCACAGACACAAATGTCTCCCTTAGGAAGACAGCATTGCTAAAAGTAAAGTATACCTTTGTGTTCCGAACCCTCTAAGTAAATTTAAAGATGAGATTTAATGATGTATATACAGTTTCTCTCCTCTGTTCTTGCATTGGTGTTGATGTATGCTGCAGGCCGTTCACAGTTGATTTAATTTCTCTCTGTGAACATGGATCTTAAAACAACTTCTCACTGAATTACCATCTCAAACACACCATTCATAAAAGCAGAGGAATTCTGACAGCCTGCAGAATGTATTCTCAAAAGTGAGTTTGCTGGGGCAGAAGTGATCATAACCAAAATTGCTTCTGTTGATGGAACAGTCTCTCAGAGCTAAGAGTGGGTAGTTAACTGGATTTTTTCCCAAAATTTGTTGTATTTAAGTTCATCTTTATATGGGATTTCATGAGTTTGTATCGCTTGTTTTGTGTAATTTGAAAAATGAAGACATTTCTCTAAGTGTTCACTGTGCATTATTACGTATTTCAGTATTTTCCTAACTGCCTACCACTGATGTAAGAAAGTATCTCAGTGTGAGAACAGCAAGCTATTCCAGCTTACCCAGGATGTATCTTTAAGAATTTGAGTTTTATATGTCACAGATTCTTTGTATCAATGTCTGTACAGTCCTTCTAAAAAGCAATAGGACTACGCTTGCTTCTCTTGCTACATGTGATTGCGTTTTTCTTACTGCATTTTGCATACTAATTGATACTTCTGTATTGATTACACTTGTTTTTTTCCATTGGACTGAAACACGGAAAAAGAAAAGAACACCGCTGTTAGTTGGTGCCTCTGCTCAGCACGGCCCCAACTGTTCCAGGTGCTCCTTCAGTGGAATCTGAGACGCTTTGACAGCAGCATGGTTAAAGTGTTACCGTGCTTTCCGTGCTAACATGTAACACTGACAAGCCTGAAGATGAGTAATGTCAAATTAGTGTTGCCTGCTGCCTTAGTTTAATGGCTGCTTGGGGAAAGGAGAAATAAGAGCCTCTGGTACACCTGGCTGTGCAGCTTTATGGCAGTCCTTGTGGAGGAATAGCACCGTAGTGGTTGTTCTCTGCCTTCTGTGCCTGTACTGACCCAGGGAACTGAGTGCTCTTTGTGGGATGTGGAAGCTGAGGACAGCTACGCATGGAGGTGCAGAAGGTGCTGGGCCTGCTGGAGGACATGCTGTACCTGCGCTGACTTGCACCATCTGGGGCTCTTGCTTGGAGTTCTCCAGAGCCTGAAGCACCCGAGCACGCAGTGCATCTGGTTTGTAGGGCCCTTGCTGTATGCTCAGGAGTGCTGCAGCTGCATAATGAGACGTAGGGTACGAGCACGTTGCTATTCAGACATTCCAAACGTGTGGATGATTGATCTTGTACCCAGACATCTTAGCATGGATCTGGTGCTATCTGTGCCTTCTGCCGTTAATCGCAACATCTCTGCACATTAACACTGCTGTGGGTTAAAGCAACAAGAAAGCAACTGTGCTTTCATGTGGTTGGATCAAATTCATGCTGTTCAGTGTCCTGCGCTACACGTGGTGGGTGTGTTAGTCATTCTGAAACCCTGGGCCAGAGTGGGTGCTGTTACTTCCACATCTGAGGAGCAGTCACAATTCCTGAACTCAACACAACTCTTAAATGTTTGGTCTTCAGCTTTTTTCGTAGACTTGATAGTCTAAGAAGTGTGATGTGTAATCATGATATTCTCTTTACTGCTTTCACCCATATATTTCCTTGTGAAATTCAGCTGATGGTGAAGCGCTCCGTGCAGCAGGTCTGTGGGCTGCAGAGCTGTAGCAAGTGTCTTGCATCTCTGTTCAAGAGTGAAGCTTACACTGACTTCAGATTTTGAAATGAAATACTGATAATAGCACACACTCTTACTGGTGCAAACTTTGAAACTACATAACTATAGCAGTGCATGAAACAGGAAGGGAGAGCTTTTGGGAACCGTGGATTTGGAAATCAAACAGCACACATTTCACTTTTCATTTGCGTATTTACCCTGTAGCTTGATCTGCAAATCTACTTTGAAATTTCTGCTGCTGAGTTAAAACAGTGACCACGCTGTAATGTTCTCATCTGACATAAACTTACTCTGCTGTTCAGATTTCTCTGGGAAGGCGGGATGAGCCCGTGGGTTAGTTTTACACCACCAGGGTTTGTAATGGATTGGATACAACCAGTGTTAGGTTGGATCAGGTATTTTCTCGATCCATAATTCCTTTGTTTCTGCAGCGCAGCAGCTCTCAAAGAGGGTGCTCCACCTCACGTGACAAAGTGTGGCCGTGTCTATTCCTGATCTGGCATGAACTTTCACTGCTGAGAGCTCTGGTCAGGCAAAGTATCAGCACTAACTGTCATCAGCCTGAGGAGCTGTAGAAGGGTGCTGGATAGGGATTTATACATACACGTGTACATACCTAATTTATGTAGGGATGTCCACATGTGGATGTAAACACAGAGCTGTGTCAGTTGACTCCTGATGGCAACCCACCCAAATCACTGTGACTTTTGAAGGCTGGGGAGATTTCTCCTCTCTAACATGTGCCTGCAAATCTGCGGATCCCATCTGATGGAAAGCATTCATAAAATCAAATAAAATTGAGTCTCCAGGGCCTGCTTAGAGGCAAAACCAAAGATCTTAATTCTGTCATGTAATATATGTTCCCAAGAGCCTGCCAAGCATAATAGGGTGCTGAAGTTTGGGTTTGCCTATTCTGAGTACATTAAGCTTTCTCTAACCAGGTGCTAATAGCTCAGATATCTCACAGAGAGAAATAAAAGCCCAATCAATGTCCTTAACTGTATGGGCAGAAGGGCTTCTGCTGCTATCTTGAATTGCTTGCTTCTTTCAGCTGCTAAATATCAGAAGAGTATTTTTGCTTTTCCATTCTGAATCTGCTCACCTTCTTAGCTGCCCTTACTTCATTGGGAAGTCTCAGTTGAAGAAGGGAAATGTGGAAATTTCTGTGCTTCTGAGAATTCGGATTTGGGAAGTGAGTGCATTCATTGCAAACAATTTTTCTTTCAGGTATATCAAACTGCAGAATGGCCTGTGTGCACTTTTGATTTCGGATTTGAATTACTTGGAGGGTGCCCCATCTGCATTGTCTTCGGAAGAAGAAGAAGAGGATGGTGATGAATCTGAAGAGGAAAGTGATGAAGATGATGACGACTCTGGAGCTGAGATCGAAGATGGTAGAGAAGGGTTTGATGATGAGGACTGTGATGAGGGGGATGAGGGTGAGGACAATGATGGAGATAACGAGGATTTCAATGATCCCGATGACAGTGAATTAGAGGAGCTAGCTGAAAAGGAAGAGACAAGAAAGAGAGGCTGTACAGAAAAGCAGGTATGTATTTAAAGCTATAGAGTGAAAAAATATTACATACAGAACCTTCTTGTGCTCTGAAACCTTGTGATTAGGCATTCAGAGTCATTCTTTTTATTATGCCTGTCCTGATTGATTTACATGTCTGTCATTTTCCCAAAGTATTTCTTGAAGCAGCGTTTACTGAGACTGTTGTATTTTCTCAGTCTGCAGCAGCCCTTTGCGTCGCTGTTGGCAGCTTCTCTGATCCCGAAGATCTGCCTGGATTAGCACACTTCCTGGAACATAGTACGTATCTGCCTCTGTTTCATCTTCCCCAGCTGCAGTGCAAAGTTAGGGATATCTAGCTCTGGATGTCTATGGCATTTTTAGTGCCAATTCATATTTCAGCTACCTAGAATTTATTTTTATTAGTTAAATAAATGTGTTTTTATAAAAATACTGATCTAGTCAGGAACTCTTAATGTGGGAGAGGGACTCTCATTCCCTTTGGCAGGCTGTGCCAAATGTACGCTTTTCTGTTAACCACTAAATGTGGGGATGAATGCTGTGAAGTTTCTGACCAGACATATCCATAAAGGCTACTTGTGACCTATTGAGTCCGGTCATACCTAGAAAGGCGCTGTCTATTTGGGCCTTCTGCTAAAGGCAGGTTACTCTATTTATTGGACAGGTTACTCCAATTATTGGTCTTCTGTTAATTGCTAGAGGAGTGTACCTTCAGTTCTTGCATATTTTATTTAATTTTGATGTTGTTCTGAAATGCTTTGTGTTTAAAAAAAAAAAAAAAAAAAAAAAGGTATGTTTTAGCCTGGGTTGTTGCAGATGAGCAGTAGAAATGGCGCTGAAGTACAGAAGATGTAACTTGTGTTTCTTGCTGGGGGATGGTTTGTCTAATCACACCCTCAGGCTGTTTGTTGGCATTGCTGGTTCCAAACCTGAATCTGGCATCTGCTATGGTCTTCTACGTCATGTTCAAAAATGATGTGAGAAGTTAGAATTCAATTTAGCCTTGGATTTGGGCCCTGTCAAAGTCAATCCCTGCAGGGACCGTGTGTTAATGCCTGCTCGGAGCTGCTGTGTCAGCTGGGCTGGGGGGCTCCTTGCTGCAGTGAGGACTAACAAATTCATGTGGTCGTGGTAATTTGGCTGATTTTCATTTCAGTGGTATTTATGGGCAGTTTGAAGTATCCAGATGAGAATGGGTTCGATGCGTTCCTGAAGAAGCACGGGGGCAGTGACAATGCTTCAACTGACTGTGAGCGGACGGTCTTCCAGTTCGATGTGCAGAGGAAGTACTTCAAGGAAGCGCTGGATAGGTAACTGCCCGCAGGTGCTGGTGGTGTGTGCGTGTCCCTGGTGGTCAGTTCTTTATTTTGGGGCTGGCTGCTGCTGAACTTGTACTACAGAGACCCCACAGGGACTTGTACTACAAAAGAGGGTACCAAACACAGGGAAATAAGATTTCCTTGTGGCTATCTGACTGATGTTGTAGTGCCTGCGGTAGCTGCTGTGTGGTTACCTAGGATCCATTTGCAAGTCTTACTGCAAGCTCTTTGTCTTGCCATTCTTAAACTGGTGGCTTTGATGAAGTGAGAAATGTTACCCAGTGCGACAGCTGTTTGGAGGGGAGGTGCCCCCAGAATCCTGATGATTCATCTGTTGAGTATCTGTCCTGAGTTTGGGGTTGGCTTTTGATTATTTTGTTTCCAAGTCTAATCTATCAAGATGGGTGGGAGGGTAGCCTTGAGTGTTGTGGTATGGTGTACGTGCCTCAAAAGGGTACATTTAACCCAATTCTGATTATTCAGTGAAATGTGGATCTTTTGGGGGTGAAGTACTTACCTTGCTCTTTTGTGCTGTGAGGTACGTTAGGACAACGCTGCTCCACCTGTTGGAGTGGTTTCCTTCCATGAGAAGAAATTGTTCATTCATGAGGGCATGTCAGCCAAATATTCCTGATGCTGTGATTTAGCTCAGGAGGAAAGTAAGGCAGACTCCACTGTGAATTCACTTTGATCAAAATATATTTCTCTGATGAAGCCAAGATCTAGTATTTGCACATTTTGCCAAGTATTGCCTTAATCTTACTTTATTAGGCTAAATTCAGTTTTCATTCACAGATTAGTCCAGGCTTTAGGTGTTTGAAAGTGAGAAAGAATCAAAAAATATAATTGCAGTTGGTCACAACAGCTCACTTGGTGTATTGGAAACATAGAAATTAGGAGTTCTGTCAGCTGTGGGATAACATACAAAGAAACTAAGTGGATGTTGCTGGTGATTTCTGCTCATTCAGTCAACTTGGGAATTAAAGAAAGATATTACATTTCAGTGGTCTTTAGTTTAATTGGTTCTGTAGTCATAGAACTCTGTCAGCAATGTATTCCTGCTAACATTTTGCTTCAGCAAGTTCCATGAAACATTGAAAAAGTACAAATAAAATAGAAATAATAGTTTGTCTAGCAGCCTTCTGCTGTCTCCATTCACTGCAGATGTGTCCCTTGCCATTGATCTGCTCTCTAGGGGTATAGGAGAAGAGATGTATCTGCAGGTGTCTGAACATTTATAGTAAATGAAATTGTAATGGATATAAAAACTTATGTTTCTGGTCATAAATCAACATTTCTTTTTATTTGGAGTTAGGAAGAAACTTCCTTGTGGTTATGTTGTTCGTAACGAACAACAGGATTTTTCTGCATTTTCCCTCTGAAGCATCTGATACTGGCCACTGTTAGAGCCACAATCAGACTAGATGGATCACTTGTCTGATCTGGTGTGATTGTTTTTGGAATGTAAATGCCCTCCTCCTGCACAGCAGCCTTGCCCTTTGCTTTTTGATGCTATCAGAGAACTGGCTTTTATCTCTCCTTAAGACAATACACTCCAGAACTGCATAATTTGTAGTGAGGCACGCAACTTTATAAACTAAAAATAATAGATGTTGAGTTTAGTTGTTGTGGTGTTTTGTTGTTTGTTTTACTTTATCTTAAAAAACACTGAGGAAAAGCACATATTTTTCTCTTTCATAGGTGGGCACAATTCTTTATTCATCCGCTAATGATCAGGGATGCAATAGACCGAGAAGTTGAGGCTGTAGATAGTGGTAAGAGTTTCTTCTTCTGTGCGTTTAAATCTTATAAGACCTATTTTGTAGCATTGCTTATTGCTTCCTATTTGGGATTACCTTTCTGAACACTTCAGTCAAGTTCATCTAACTCAACAGAGAAATTAAACTCTTGGATCTCTTCTTAACTTTCATGGGTACCAGTGGCTATTAGAGGAGAAAGACTGAGCATGGTGCCATTACTGATAGAGCTTACTATCTTATTTTTTGTACTGATAATTAATAATTCTAGGTTATTTGGCAGTAACTGGTAGGACAATTACATAAGCATGTGTGTAGTTTTTAATGAACAACATGCCTGTAGCTCCAGCACAGCCCCAGTGCTCCCCCCAATCCTATGTGTTTGTTATTATTAATACAGTAAGTCTGTGTGACTGTACTTGTCTCGTTCTCCTAATGCCTATAATAACTATAAATTTGCTTCACAGAAGGAAGTTGGCACAGAAGTGAGTGGAGTGCTCACTTGATTTTTTTAATACATAATGAATACTTACAGACTGCCTATAAAAGCTCGCTGCTTTAGAATAAAAACCTGTTCCTGGCAGATACACTGACTGGTTCAAATATGGTTTCGAAGCCTTTTTTCTCTCTGATTTAAAAAAAAATGGGCAACTTGATCTTTGCATTTAACTAAGTGTCAGTATAAACAAGGACCTGTCTTGTGATTTAAGGTGTAGTTTCTTCAGCAATTTAAGCTAATTTATGCCTTCACTTGCACTACCTTCATCATGCAGTTTTACTCCTTGGCTTGTACTGACACTGTAGCAGTGAGCTGTCAGGTAACTGTGTCATCTTGAACTGGCTGCAGAATAACCTGACCAAAAGAGTTTACAGCTCTGCTGTGCATGTTTCTTACTACCAGAAGAACATGCAGTTGGAGAGGGTAAATTTTTAATTTTCAGCAGAAAATCCCTTATTTGGATTAGTGTAAACTGCAAAACTTCATTTTTGAAAACTATCTTGCTCAGTTTTCAATTTCTCATTTCATTATTATGCTAGAAGTTACTCCTTGTGTTATGCAGGAGGAACAGATTTGTAATTGATCTCTGGCTTTTTGTGCAGGGCCTGAGTGTAGAATATTGATGGCCTTGTGTTCCCATTAAATTTAACAGATTGAGAACATTCAGACAGGACAGGCTGGGGCTTTATATGCTTTTCCTGTTTATCCCTTTCTTTACTTCTCAGCAATGAACTACATTTTTTTTCTCTTCTCTTTTCTTGGCTTATTTTCATTACTGCTAGCAAGTCTTGTTTCTTATCCTATTTCACTATTTCATCATCCATTAAAACAAAAATATTCCAGGCTGCATCTATGTTTTTTGTTTTTGATTTTGTTTGTTTTCCCCATGGGAACATGACCTCAAATTTTGATTCATGCCACTGCAAAATCTTTAACAGAGTATCAGTTAGCAAGACCCTCCGACGCAAACAGAAAGGAGATGCTGTTTGGGAGTCTTGCCAGGCCTGGACATCCTATGAAGAAATTTTTTTGGGGTAAGTTCTGAATTAAAGTTTTAAGTGGTTAAAAGTCTAAATACTTTATAAGATGCACTAACACGAGCTGTCTTATCACAGCGAGCATTACCCTTTCTCAGAAGTATGAGAGCAATTACTCATTTCACAGCAAAGCCATTGGGAATAAAAGCAGCTGCCTGCTTCTTAAGATATTTTTCATTCTGGTACTGCTTTTTGCTGATGTTGGAGCTGGGTTGCCCTAGGCGTAGAGTCACGTAACTTTCTGCTAATGTAAAGGCAGTGTTCTCTGAGTCATCTTTGTCTTGTTTAAGCTTGTTTTTGCTATTAAAAATCCATGGATAAATAACATATTCCTGGATTTTAGTCTAATGAGGCTTTTCAAAGTAAATAATTCACTGTCAAGGTTGCAGAAGTAGACCTTCAGTCATGTGAGTGAAGGGAAGCTTGTTCTTCCTATGTAGAGCAGTAGAGTCCCTCTGAGAACTCTCTCACTTTCATGATGCTGGTGGGTATATAAATTATAGTGGGATGAGTAATAAAGATGGCCAGCTTTGAAATGTAGATCATTTTTTGAAAGTTGTGTAGTGACATATACGAAACATCATTTTTTCCCCTCCCCTGCTCTGCAAGTTCCATTGGCAAGCTGGTAACAGACAATGAGCTGTGTAGTACACGGTATGTGTGATCTGATAATACAGGAGGACTTTGCCTTCTCTTGTCCTAGAAATACCAGCTGTCCTAGAAACTGGAAAAAAAGTAAATTTTGGTTAACATTCCTCTAACTCCAGATTTCTCAGTACTTTTAATATGCTCACCATGACCAGGAGAGAAGAAATTCTCAGTATGTCTGGTCTTGACTAACCACTTTTAACTTTTACAGGTAATGCAGATACGCTCAAACATGAGCCTAAAATGAATAATATTGATACCTACACCAGGCTGAGGGACTTCTGGCAGCGCCATTACTCTGCTCACTATATGACTTTAGTTGTCCAATCTAAAGGTAACGTCTGTTGTTCCTTATAAACAGGCTCATTGCTGCTCTTGGGGTAGTGCTCTTAGAACTAGTTCAGCTTTAGCCCAAGCCATGCTAGTGGATTATCCTGTCCTGCAGGAGGTATTTAGATGTGGATTTTAGCCTGGTTTCCAAATGAAACAAGACTTCAGCAATTGTGCTCTTTTATTACCATCCTGACACTTCTCGAGAAGTTTTTAACTAAAACTGATGAATAAGTTCCATATAAACTCAGAAGGTAAAACCTTAGTTATATTTAAAAGAGAAATTTGCAGGATTGTAGAGTCAAACCACTGAAAATTACTTTCCTTGCTGGGGCTCATTCAAGAGAGGTTTTGAAATAACAGACTGGGAAAAAACTACGAAGTTTTTTTACTCATAGACTGAAAAATTCTGTGCAAATAGAATTGTGTTTCAGCAGAGAACTTCAGACCTATGGGTTATTTCTGCTGAGACAAAAGGAAAGAAATTGCTTACAAGTTAAGCGGGTAGTGTAGAGTTGTGTTGAAAATAAAGTTGTGTAAGTTCAAGTTAGGTTTGTGCTTAGGGGTTTTGTTGAGAGCCTAAAACTTATTGCAGTTCCCATCCGTGAAAACTGCTTTATATGTACTGGACATAGGATGATTGGATGCATCTAGCAAGTACGGTTGATTTTTCAGATCCCTAAGTCAGTAATTCTTGTTCGCAGTCACACCAGGTACTACCAGAATTTAAATCCTAGTAGTATCAGCCCCACTTTTTGGAATAGTATACAAAAACAGACATAGTGAATATTAAGAAATGACTCAAACCAGTTTAAAGCTTATACTTTGTAACTTTGCAATTTTAATATGTACTGACTTGCAGTCTCTTTAAAATAACTGGTGAGATAAGAGAAAAAAATTGTCTTCAGGAAATTTCAGGAAATTAAATTTATTTTTTATTTCCTCAATAGAAACACTGGATACATTGGAAAAGTGGGTGACAGAAATCTTCTCTGAGATCCCAAATAAGTAAGATTTTTTTGATGCATAGAAGTATTAAAAATTATAAAATTATCTGTGCTTAAAATCACAGGGCTTTTCATTTTTTTAAATCTCTTATAGAATATGTTAAAGAAATTAACATTTGTTTATCCTTATCCATAAAAAAAAATGGCTAATTCTGAAACTTAAAGACTGCTGTTTAATTGTTTTGAGGAAGATTTTGTTTATGCATAGTAATCATTTAACTTGCAAGCTGTGTGGTGCTAACTTGCAGAAGTGTTTGTTTAATTTGTGCTCACTCCTTGATTTTACGATAAATCATTTAAAAGTAGATTATCATTTCATATTTCTTATTTTTGCTTTGTGTCAAAAATAATTAGAAACAAAATAAGATGGTATCTTGAATTTAAATGTTGTCATTAAGGTGGCAACTGATCAGGACTTGATTTTTTTTTTTAATAATTCACCACCATGTGCTATATAAAAAGAGGTTTCTGCAAAACCTTAACTTGGAAATAACTTTATTCTCCCTTTCATTTTCCTTTGTTGCTTGATGTTTATTTCTGTGGTGCATAGAAAATGCTCCTGTAAAAGTCTAATGCTATGCGGAGACAACTGTCTTTCTCACCCCTGTCCTTCTCTTGCTCCTACTGCACAAGACAATCCATCTTGAGTTTCTTACTGCATTTGCTTTCCCAACAGGGAAAGGGAAAGCCAAGCTTTTTCTTGTTACTGCCTTGGAGGGAAGGAGAGGGAGGAGTTGACAGGGTGTCTAAATCTTGGGTAATTGCTCTGTTGTGCTGGCAGAGTGCAAGTGAATGACAGGGTTCCTTCCAGTTTGGCTTGGGTGGATCCTGCATTGCACCCTTTGTTAAGGGCCATTTTCTGCTTGTCCGGTGTACCGCCTCTGTGCTGACGTCTGGTGATTATCTCAGTGTAGCCTTGAGTCTTTGCCAGTAACACCACACTTTAATTTTGCTTTCAAGTGGTTTGCCCAAACCCAGCTTTGGCCATCTGACTCAGCCTTTTGACACACCAGAATTTCACAAGCTTTACAGAGGTAAGTAAAATAGGTCTGTTTGAATATTTTGAATACATACGTTCATATTTCCTCTGTGTTCTGAAAGGATCTATGTGTTTTGTAGAATAATTGTGTGGTTCTGAATAACTTTTAACCATTCTTTCTGCATTATTTAAAATTTCTTTCCTATTTCTAATCATGTATTTATATTCAGTAAATTTATTTCTGTTTAGTTGTTCCAATCAGGAAAGTTCATTCATTGAGTATCACCTGGGCCCTTCCACCACAAGAACAGTATTACAGGTAACGTGATGTTGTATTTTCCTTCTACCATGTTATCTTGTGAATAATTTTACTGGATTTCACAAGAAACCAAAGAATCACATTTATTTGTGTTAGATTACTTTGGTTCGGCTAGGAGAACATCTTTAAAATGAACTGAACTGATGCAAATGCGGTTCTTTTTATAAATTGGTGCACAACTGATTTAACGTCATTCCTCTCTGACTCATATCAGTCATCATGTTCTGAACTCCCACATCCGTAGCTTGTTATCCTAATGCTACCTGAAAATGTAATAATTGTCGTAAAGAAACTGTATTATAGCTGCTCGTACAGTGATTTGAATTCCTCCTTTAAAAAGTATTACCTCTTGGCATTTAATTTTTAAATTTTCTTTTAGAGTGAAGCCTCTTCATTATATTTCCTGGTTGGTGGGACATGAAGGCAAAGGAAGTGTTCTTTCCTTTCTCAGGAAAAAGTATGTATTTTTAAGCTTAGTAATTAAATGCTTTGGTATGATTAAAATAAAGGCAAACTATTTCTCACAGATCCTTCTTCTTTTTTTTTTTTAATATATAAAGGTGGGTCAAGTCTGCCTTTTTCTGTGAGCATTTTGTAGTGATATTCTTTAAATTGATGATAGTCCCAAGTGAGAAATAAGTGGTTTCTGGTTTGTGGTCTGTGGATCAGTAGCATCTGTGACTGATTTTTAAGAGATGTCCCAAAGGTAACTCAGCTTTTTCTTAAATTAAATTAAAAAAATGTTTTTTCTTAAATTCTGTATCCTGAGGTTCACATCTTTATCCTGAAAAACTTTGTGTGACCTGGTAACAAATTGGAAGCCACTGAAGTAAAGCTATGATATGCTAATTGTAACTAAGCTTAGATAAAGCTGAAATGAGTAATTAATAAGTGTCTTTAATTCTTCCACAGATTTTGGGCTCTTGCATTATATGGAGGAAATGGTGAGACAGGATTTGAGCAGAACTCTACCTACTCCATCTTCAGCATTTCCATAACTTTGACTGATGAAGGTTACAAGCACTTCTATGAGGTATGTTTTTGTAACTGTGACTTGATTTGGCACTGTTTTCCTAATGTCTGGAAAGAATAATCTGTTCCTTTCTGTTTGCAGGTGGCTCATGTTGTGTTTCAGTATGTGAAGATGCTGCAGCAAAGAGGGCCAGATAAAAGGCAAGTGGTTTGCCACTGCATCAGCTATTGGCAAGACCATTCCTCTCCATTAGCCTTTTATTTGTAGCATTTATGTGTTTTGGTGGGTTACTAGAGTAGAGCTGGTTGGTCAGTAGTAAAGCTTGTCAGTACAAAAGTTAGTCAGTAGAAAAGCTGTGTGGGAAACGTTACAAGTATTTAAGTTTACAAATGAAGTTATTAAATGTTCATGGTTGTTTCCTTGTGTTTTTAGTTTGGTTTATTGTGATCAATTCCTAATTTTAATAAGGTGAACTAGTTGTAGATGTAGGGTGTGGTTTTGCATTGATTTAAATAAATTTTGTTGAAAATCTGTGGAAGTCCGTGGTGCTCTGATGTTAGCCTTTATATTAATTTGGTATCAGTATCTGACTCCTTGTAGTTAAGTCTCTGCCTGTTCGGAAAATAGCAGAACTTATTGCTAGTTGTGAAATGTCCTTTTGGAGGTAAAGGAAGTATGTGTAAGATTGCTTCTAAGTCTAGTGCCAGAATGAATCACTGCAGAGAAACTCACCCTTGATTCCTTTCCTAGATGACTGTTTTTTTCAGTTTCTCAATAATGCTATGAAGTAGTGGAAGAAATCTACTTATTCTCTCCTCCCTCATTTACAGAATATGGGAAGAAATCCAGAAGATCGAAGCTAATGAATTTCACTATCAGGAACAGGTATTCATCCACTGTTTTCTGTTGGCATATAGGTAAAGCATAAACAGGATATTTTTTCATTTAAATTTTGAACTATGTTTTCAAAGTTCTGTATGACTAGAAACGGATTATGCACTTAAAATAATGAGGTTGTTTTTCTGAAAGAATTGTCCTCAACAAATTGGGTTTTGTTTTTTGGTTTTTGTTTTTTTTTTGGTCATCTACGTAGGCACTCTTCAACTTCCAGTAATCAGACCCTTTTGTATGAGGTTCTGTGCCCATTAATAGAGCTCTGCCAACTGTCTGGTGCTTTTCTGTATTTTTTCTGTAATTTCTGTTGCTATTAAGCTGTTTTTGCACTGCTGATTTCCAGGAACAGAAAAGCAGTGTTGTATGAAAGGTGTGGCTAGTGACCTGGCCTCACAAGGGCTAAGATGCTAATGATCCCCTTGTCTGCTCTTAGAACAATACACAGATAAATTCGGTTTTGTGTTAAGGCTTGCTTGGCTTATTAATATAATAGTTATTAAAAATCTTAGCTGTTTCTATTAAAGATAGAAAATGAAAAAGCAAGGAATACAAATTCTACCAAGGTAACTTCATTTTTTTCAATGTTGCTAAAACTTTTGGGAAGACAAGTCCATATATTCTATATATGGCTTGAAAACATCACTGAATTTTCTTGGTTTCTTTAAAGTACACAGATGCAGGAAGGACAAAAAAAAATAGGAAATATTGGAAGGAAATATCGGAAGAGTTTCTTTTCTTTCTAGATACTCCAAGTCCTTTCAGACACTTTTAAGATCTGCCAGTCTGCACTGAGCATCAGGATGTTAGAAACATCGTTTTTAGCAAATCCTTCCATCTGTAACTCTGCCTTCAAAATAGCATATGGAGGATATTGAGTGTCTTGAGTGGCCTTTGAGTAACAGAGGAAAGTGGTATTTGCAAGTGATACAGACAGCAGGGACCACTGCCAATAACCCTAAGTAATACATAACAGAGTAGAGGATTTTTCTGCTAGGAACAAGTTTCCACCACTTGCCAAGTGCATTTTTTAAATGTGGTGTTTTGTTTTGTTTTTCATTGCAATACAGCTTTTATGAATTTGTTAACAAAATGGAATTATTAAAAAATTAGAACTGCCTGTCTTCTAGCAAAAGCTTTCCCCAGCACAGTAGTTTAGATAAATAGGCATGAGTAGAAAGGTATTTTAAAAGCTCATTTTGTCATCAACAGAAAAAACATTCTGCAGATGTTCAAAATGCACAATTCAACAATTCAAATGGTTTCTTTTTTTTTTTTTGTCTGACTGATCAAGCTCTGCTTAAAACAGAAAATTGGTATTTTAGTTTTCTGATTATGTGAAAAAAAGCTTTTTGTTTGTTTTTAGACAGATCCAGTTGACTATGTGGAAAACCTCTGTGAGAACATGCAGTTGTTTCAGAAGGAGGATTTCTTGACAGGAGACCAGCTTCTGTTTGAATACAAGCCTGAGGTAAATGTTCTTTAAACTCTGATTACATGTTTTGATGTAGGGAAAATACAGGCATACTGTATAATATAGGCACATATAAGCATGCAATTAGGCATATTGGTGGCACAGGTTTTGTACTAATTGAATCACTTTTTATATTCAGAAAGCACATCTCTTCTTTTTTTTTTTTTTTTTGTAAGTTTATGATGTCTATATGCTGGGTCAGGCAGAGCCACAGTTGCATTTGAACTGAAGTGTTGTCTTGAACTTGCAGATCATTGCTGATGCCCTTAACCAGCTCAGTCCTCAGAGAGCCAACCTCGTTTTGCTGTCTGCTGCCAATGAGGGCCAATGTCATCTAAAGGAGAGGTGGTTTGGAACACAGTACAGCGTGGAAGGTAAAACAGCAACAGAAACATAAAGAATGTGTGATGTATGCATTAGAGCTATTAAAAGGGTAACAACACAAAATGCAACCACATGGAAGCAGGGAAATGAATCCTCAGTGCTAACTTGACTTCATCATCAGTCAAGTACTCTGTCCTCCTGTAATTGTTCTTTGTTTAGTGTCAGTTGATTCCTGCTCCCTGGTTTACAGTTGTAAGGAGGCAGGGATCCCAGTGAACCCTTCACTTGGCTGCAATTCAAGTCCTGAACAGGGAAATGAACACACACAATGAAGGACAGGGTGGCTTGGCAGCTGGGTTACTAATGTGGGCAGGCCTGATTTAATTGTGAGTAGGACTGCTTCAGTCCTACTCCAAGGGAGCTGTTAGGAACAGATTTAGAAAAAGTTGTGATGAACCAGGTGACATGAAGAAACTCTTACAATACTGCAAATGGTCATAGAGACAAACTAAAAGATGAGATGATTTGTCTAGGAAATAGGAAAGCATTAGCCTTCCTGCTGAACTAAATGCATTTCATATTTTTAATAGATATTGACAAGTACTGGAGTGATCTATGGGCCAGTGACTTTGAATTAAATCAGGATTTACACCTTCCAGAAGAAAACAAATACATAGGTAAGGCACCTGAGCATGAATTAAATCTTCCCCTAGTAATTTGTTTGAGTTTAACGTGGTTTAGAAACAATCTTTATTTCCATCTAAGCATCAAAATGACTTTGAAAATTAAAATATCTGGGAGCTGTGTTCACTTGAATTTCATTTAATGCTCTCT
The DNA here is from genome assembly GCF_964211825.1 of Aythya ferina. Taxonomy (NCBI): domain Eukaryota; kingdom Metazoa; phylum Chordata; class Aves; order Anseriformes; family Anatidae; genus Aythya; species Aythya ferina. The sequence goes on along the minus strand of NC_140304.1, from coordinate 27,194,697 downwards.
TATGTATAAATTTGGGAACTGACTTTTTCTAGTACGTAAACTTGCATATCATACAGCTCTAACAGATCCCACAGAACCTGTGGACTGTGAGAGTTAACACAGAACTGTGGATGCATAAATAGAGGAATTTTATTTGCTTAATCCTTCTCATTTTGAAAGTATGTAAATAGCATCTGGCTTTGTTGCCAAAAAACAAATAAAATACAAACCCATAATTTACAGCCTATATAGAACATTACCATTTCTGCCTAGCCAGTATTCTGGTGTGAAAACTGAAAAATGTTTTTCATTTGGTGTTCATGTGGTCATTCATTTTCAGTGCTGTGAAACTCTAAATGTTCTTTGGGCCCAGGGAAACATATGCGGTCATGTATAATGTAACAAACTGGGAGGGGAAAAATGTATTTTGCTGATAAATTTGCAGGCTTTTATTTATATAGCCTGGCTGTGTCTGTGAAGCCCTCTAACTTCTAGTTTTGGTTTGTTTTTTCTTTTTGTTAGCCACTGACTTCGCTTTGAAAGTTGCTGATTGCCCTGAGACAGAATATCCAGTCAAAACACTAAGCACACAACAAGGCTGTCTCTGGTACAGGAAGGATGATAAATTCAAAATCCCTAAAGGTAAATGAATGCCTTCTTTAAGAACAGGAAGTCCCTATTTTTACCAGCTGGAATTTATTTCAAGGAAAATAACTCACAATAGTCTTCACCATTTATACTGAAGTGTTTACTACCAGCTCTTCCATGGTCCTTTTGATATATTTATTAGCTACGATAAAAGAGAAGCAGGTAAACTACCTTGCAATAAAGAAACCCTGCTGATTACTCAGATTAAAAGGTGGAATCACTGAAAAATACTGGTTTCTTCTACTGTCTGTGGACAGAATTTGGCATATAGAATATGTTACTGAGACTGGGGCTTGAGAGGAACTTGAACATCGTAGAAAAAAGCTGTAGTTTCTTCTACAGAAAGAGAAAGCTACAGCCTGCCTTTGAGACAAATGTGGAAAATATTTTGCTTTTTTCAAGCAAATTTTTAAGCAGAATGTCATTATTTTTAGAGTCTGTTAAATGTATATTTTGTGGAATTTTCTTAGAGTTGTTTTGATTTTTATTGGCCACACCATGTGAGTTAGTTTTCTACCAAGTGCAGCTTTATGTTTGTTATTATTTGGTATTTTTAAGGAAAGCTTTTGAAGTGGAAAAGAGAAGGCATTTGATGATGACTTAATAAAAGAAAAATATGTTCTTATAGCTCAATGACCATTTTCATCAGGCTTGAATTGTGACCAAAGAATAACCTGATGGATATATATCACTTTGGAAAGCTGTCCCTTGTTATACAATTGCTCATGTAAGTCTCATTTTTCCCCACCAGGTTATGTTCGTTTCCATCTGATCTCGCCGTTGATACAGCAGTCTGCAGAGAAGTAAGGATTACATTATTTGTGCATAGCTTGCAGTATAACTATAGGCCCATACATAGTGAAGAATCATGAAAAGAGACTAATTTTAAACTGGAACAGAAAATTCCAGTTCCTTTTCTCACCTTCTTGCACTTTCCTTCTAGTTTTTTTCTGCAGTTTGGCAAGAGTGGTTTTGCAGCAGGCTGTTGGTTACTGTAGCAGAGAGGTGTGTTTGAGATGTGGTGTGTTATTCCCCAGTACAACTGGAAAAAATAATGTAACAGCAGCAGGGTGCATGCCAGAAGGAAGTGTTTAGAGAACGAATTGGTCCTGAAAACTGCACAGTCACGTCTAAACTAGTGACCTGGCAGCGTGTAGGAGCAGGTGAAGGGACTCACGGCAGCATTTAGAACCCTTTGGTCCACAAACCTCAGGGTTATAGCTCTGCCCATGCTATGCTTTTGCTGATCTTAGACTAGCATTGCTATTTGTAACAAATTTCACAGCAGTTTTATCCTAAGCCGCGTGAGACCTGCAGGAAGAATGTTTCAGGAATATCTGTATGAATCTGGTTTCATCAGGGCTTTATTAGTTTGAACTTTGAATTGGAATCCAGGCAGTAACAAAAATCTGAAAGAGGACAGGACAGCAATTTGCACATTGCAGTCCAATTCACTGTAACTTATTTATTTATTCATTTACATCTTGGTAGACAATGATCTCATTACTCAAGTCTTAAGCATAGCAGAAGCTTTTTCAGAAAAAAAAACAGAGACTGGCTATCCTCCATTCCTTTACACAAAAGTGTGTCCTCTGTTCCTTTACACAAAGTGTAAAAATCTATATTTTTTTTTTGTGATTATTCAACATTTCAAGCATTGGCACATTACAATGTGTCAGTGTGTCTACTTTGAAGAAATCTAAAATCATGTGAAGCTGGAATTTTATTCATTGTAAAGAATAGTTGAATGTCAAAATAATTTTTAGTAGCGTCATGTGCATTCTGGATGAAGGGAAATTTGCATTTTGTATTTCCAGATTTGTTGAAAATTGGTTTTGAATCTCCTTTTACTTAAGTATTCATTTCTGTTAGAGAATTTCTTTTGTGTACAACCAAACTTGTTGGCCTTGATTTTTTTTCCTCCTTTTATTCTTTCATTTTTTCTTTTTTTTTCTTTTTTTAATCCTCTGCTCTTTTCTCCCCACAGCATAGTATTGTTTGATACGTTTGTAAACATCCTTTCCCACAATCTTGGTGAACCAGCTTATGAAGCAGACGTCGCCCAGTTGGAATACAAGCTGGTAGCTGGAGAGCATGGCTTAATCATTCGAGTGAAAGGATTCAATCATAAACTACCTGTAAGTACTGCTGATCTTCTAAACACTTTTATGGATGCTTCTTTTCTGCATATGTGCTTTTTCTCCTTGCAGCTGGAGCTTGGCTGGGTAGACCTTAGAATGTTTAGATGGGGCATCTTAAATGGGAAACTTGTTTCCCTGTTCAAATACATGAAATGGCAGCAAATGCTCTTTCATGGCTTACATATATTTTATTCACTTACAGAAGCTCAAATTACTTACTTTTGCCTGGCTTAAGAGAAATCTTCCTTTAAGTAATAACTGGATCTCCATTTAGACTATAATAGCTTTTCTGTTAAAAAGAGAGATGAGTCTCCCATATTCTTTTAGAGTTAGAGCCTTGCTGTCAACAAGCTAAGGCTATTTGCATGCTGTCTGGAGAAATGTCTGAAAATAGCTTTGTTTACAATTTCATTTTGGAGATACAGATTCTGAACACGCTTATTTTGGATGCCATTTTTCTTTGTTGGGTTGTTAGGACTTTACAAGGATTGGGGGATCCCTGATCCCATTCTGTGAACGCTGGCCATGTAACACCTGGTAAGCACAAATGGAGAGAACATACAGATGGAAGAGCAGAGAACCACCAAGCTTCCTTAGGCTTCCATTGCAGGGCTTGAGTGGAGCTTTAACAGGACTGTCCATCATCTCTCAGACCTGTTAATATGAGATATAAAAGAAAAACACAGAGATGTAAATAGCATGCTCCAAATATCCTTTTTAATCACAAATGTCACTCTGTTCTGATCTCATTGTGCTGGCCAGTGATAAAAAGAAAAACTAGAACATCAAATCAGTAGTGTTGGAGTCAAAGGCTAGGTTTGTTTCAGTAGAATGTGGAAGCTCCTCTTGGTTTGTAATACTGAGCTTACTTCATTCACTGACTAAAAATGCTATCCTGTGGAAACTGTAATTTGGTGTATAATTATTTAGTGAAAAGCATCTAGCAGAACTGAGGAATGTGCTTTAGTAACAGTGGCTTTTGTGTTGATCAATGTTTTTTTTTTAATTATTATATAGAAATAAGTTTAAATCTGTCATTTCAGAAAAATGACTTTAAACTGTTTTCTTTACAGCTTCTATTTCAGCTCATCATTGATTACTTGTCTGACTTCAGCTTTACTCCAGCAGTTTTTGAAATGATAACGGAGCAGTTGAAGAAAACATACTTCAACATCCTCATCAAACCCGAGACTCTAGCCAAGTGAGTTCTGGGGGAGGGCAAGAGGTGGCTGTACAGTAACTGTTCACAGTAAGTGTGGGGTTGAGTGGATGAGCTCAGAAATCGCTGCTCTGAGCTCCTGGAGATTTGTTCCAGGGTTAGCGGTCAGACTGGACGCCCAGGTAGCTGCCGTTCTGGAGCCACCTGCAGCCAACAGCAGCAGGTGCTGAGGCAGGGCAGGGTGAGCCCATGGCAGTGCACCTGGGTGCCATCCCCCTGTCTCCTGTACATTCCTGGGTCAGAAATGGGATCTCCTGCATTAAGCAGCTGTTGATGGCTTGTGGTTTTGTTTTCCTTTCTTGCATTGCAGGGATGTGCGTCTGCTGATCCTAGAACACAGCAGGTGGTCCATGATAGACAAGTACCAAACGCTGATGAATGGCCTTTCCATTGAGTCCCTCTCCTCCTTTGTCAAGGCTTTCAAATCACAGCTCTTTGTGGAGGGTCTCGTACAAGGAAACTTCACGAGCAGAGTAAGTACAGCTTCAGGAGCTGAGCTGCACTGGAACTTGTTCTGAAAATGGACTTAAACACAGCTGCAACAGCTCCTAATGCTCACCAGCAAGCTGACTGCCTCTTCTGTACCAACAAACCAGAGGCTTGCTGGTGCAGGGCAGCTTCATCTCCAAAAACTCAGGAATGCTCATGCATATGACTCTCTGAGGGGTCTTCATAGCTGCCCACTTATTTATTTATTTTATTTTATTTTCAGGAATTTGATTTAAGGGGAAAATGTGATAGAAATATGCCCTGCAGCCTTTTCCCCCCATTGCCACCATTCTGTATAGTTTGATGTAGTACTGATATTGATAAATATTGTTATTGATTTATTTGATATTGAGAAATGTCCATGGTGGAGCTGATGTCCGTGTAAGCTCCTTTTGCACTCCTGTGCACCCCTGTAGGTCCTGGTCAGTTTTACTGTGTCTCTTCCTTGATCCTTCCCGGAGCTCCAGCTCTGGTCCCAGAGAGGGGCCCTTTGTGTGCACCCTTTACTGTGGCATTGGCTGTTGCTGTTCCTCAGGCTTCTGCATTCTCCTTGCAGAGAAGTTTTTTAAAAACAAAAACCTGACCAAAGACTCTTTTCTATTTTGTTTGTGGCTGTGAAATGGGGCTAATAATTCTCTTATGAATAAAAATTGTATTTTCTCTCCTAGGAAGCAAAGGATTTTCTGAATTACGTTGTTCAGTGAGTATCTGACTCCTGCACCATGCATGTGGTAACTGTAACTGAAGTCAGGATTCTTTTCTGGAGAACGGGGTTGGGGTGGGAGCAGTGCAGACGTTCCTTTCTCCCTCCCAGGGTACAGCGCTGCTGGCAGTTCAGGAGGTGACCGTTGCTCACGGCATTTTAAGCAGGACGTTGTTCTGGTGTGGGGATGGGGAAAGCAGTATCAGTGTGAGAGTGTAAATGTCTGGGTGTTGGGCTGGTTTTGGCTGAGACGTGAGCAGGCGTCTGACACTTTGCTCTTTGTGCTCCCTTCAGAAAGCTTCAGTTCGCTCCTCTGGCCCACCCCTGCCCTGTGCAGTTCCGGGTGGTGGATCTGCCAAATACACACCTGCTCTGCAAGGTGAAAACTCTCAACAAAGGGGATGCCAACTCGGAAGTGACGGTGTATTACCAGGTACGTGTCAGCTTTGTGTGTCCCTCTGGTACCTGCTGGTGCTGTAGTGTTACGTAGGTCTCAGCTGAGAGAGGTTTCTGGACAACGATGTTACAGAGTGCACCAAAACCCTGCATGAACACAACACAACCCTTGGCCCTCCTGGCTAAACCAGGTGTGCTCTCACTGCATGTGGCACTTCCTGAAGGCAGCACCTTCCACTTGTGGCCTTGTTCTTGTAGCCTGGCGTTGTGCTGTGGTTATTTCCTGGTGTCCCTACACTGAGCTCATGGTCCTGGGGTGAAACCCCCCACCTCGGTCCTGCAGGCAGTACTGGGCCCCCTCAGAGACCAAGCATTTTTCGGTTGTCCCTGCTGTGAGATGTGTTTAATGCTTTAGTGCAGCTGATGTACGTCACACTTGTCACCTTGAGCTGGGCTGCAGCTTTTAACTCCATGAAATCATCCGAAATTCTTCCTTTTCTTTGTAGTCAGGTGCCAGGAGCCTAAGGGAGTACACCCTTATGGAGCTGCTTGTGGTAAGTTAGCCGTCATGGCTCACAACCCGTGACATTTCTGTACCTGCAAATGGTGCTTAGAGCTGAGATAAGGCCTGGGGGCTCAATGGTATGAAGGGGGGAGCGTGTGCCCGCTGCTCATTCTCATCAGACTTCTGAGCATTTGGGACAGGATACCCAAACGGCTGCTGGGGAGGGCAGCTTGGAGCAGTTTTCTTTACTGACCCAAAGACTGAGACCCTTCTTCATTCAGCGGGTGTAGCTGGAAAGGCAGCAGTGCAGTTTTTTCCTGTGTTGGGATTTGTGTTTCTTGGTTGAGCCTGAGGGGCAGCTGCAGAGGAGCATCACCCCTGCCATGACACATCTGCTTTGTTTCAGATGCACATGGAGGAGCCCTGCTTCGACTTCCTGAGAACCAAGCAGACCCTTGGGTGAGTTCAGCTCTATGCTTTTGATGTTCCCCAGTGTTGTTATCTGGAAGCCCTGGAATTAACCCTTGCAGTGGTTAATTCCTGCCTTGTTGCAATGGGAACAGAAACGTGTAACCCATTAAAGCCACAGGCACCCATTGACACCAGCTGCAGCTGAGTTGCTCTGGAGTCCCATAACAATTGGTGTCTGCCACTGGTGTGTTAACCTGGAATTACTCAGCACAAAGTTGTTCCTTCCCCTCCTAAACCAGCTCGCTGTTCCCCAGGGCTGCTGCCATAGCAGCTCTGCGGTGGCAGGACTCCCTCAGAGGCACCTGGCCGCCCCGCGTAACTGGAGCAGGGGAACAGGCCTTTCACAGCCTTATTGTTGTGTGTGGTAATTCCTGCAAATGAGTTCAGAAGCAGTTACTCCGTCAAGCTTAAAAGGGTTTCCCAAAAAATGAGAAGACACAGAAGTGTATTGATGCAGGAAATAATGGGAATAAGACTGTTAAGAATTTGTATGAGATTGTTGGTGTAGTACCAACACTGTTTTAACTTATCCCATATCCTGTAAATGAAAATTTAATTGTTCCTGTGGAATGACTTTTTAATTTATTTATTTTTTTTAGCTATCACGTGTACCCCACCTGCAGGAATACTTCTGGGATCCTTGGCTTCTCAGTCACAGTAGCAACCCAGGCAACTAAATACAAGTAAGTGTGTAACTGTGGCTGCTGTAGACTAAGAAAGGCTTCACTGCAGGGCACTTACAGCAAGTGGCTTTAGGAAGTGGTGCTGAAGGAGGAGGTCAGCAGCCCTTGTGTGAAGGCTGTGATATCTGGGCCTCATTTGTCTCGTGAGGTATCAAACTACGTGTGACCATGTCTACATGTATTTTGTGGTGTATTTATACAGCAGCCAGCTGAGAGATTTCATTTAACCGTCTATTTGTTCTACTGGAGCCAATGACAGCTGACTTCAGTTGGCTTTTGCTTGCACTTTTGAGCGCACCCACTCCCATTCAGAGTTTGTGGCATTAACGTTCAGCTGCTTCAGGCCACCAACTTCTGCTCTATTCATGTGCAAGGCTGAGGGCGGCAGCTGGGGCCTGACAGCACCCTGCAGCGCGTGCTGCTGCTGGGCATGCTGCAGGCCCTGCACCACGCAGCTCTTCCTCATGTGGCTTGGTTATATCACATCTCTGGGTTTGAACAGGACTCAGTATAGATAAAAATCAGAGCACTATTTTTATTCCTCAGTATGGGGGAAAACAGAAATGGTGGTGTTCATAGATGTGGGAGCTTTGTTTGTCCTGCTGCAAACATTCCCTTGGTTGAGGACTGTTCTGCTACCTTATCTCTCAGTATTTTTGTTGTGTTTTTTCTCTGCCTGAGCTGATTTAATTTTTTAACTCTCATTTAGTTCTGAATTAGTTGACAAGAAGATAGAGGAGTTCCTTTCTTGCTTTGAGGAGAAAATCAAGCATTTAACTGAAGAAGCTTTTAGCACCCAGGTAAAAGTCGATCATGAGAAGTTTTTTCCTTTAACTGCTGACACCTAAAACTGAAGGCTTCGGTTACACTGAGCCAATATTTTTCTGAGGTCCTAAACAAAAGGACTGACCTTTAGGTCCTGGCTCTTGCTGCATGCAATGCTCATTCTCTAAATAGTTGCCCCTGGACATTTCCAGAGAATTTTGAGAACAACGAACTGTCTTGTGCATGTCATTTGGGTTTTTCTTTAACTTCAGTGAAAGGTGGCTGATAGATGTAAATTGAAGTTGTTGAAACCTGTCAAACCTTTTTTTTTTTTTCCCTAAATATAGGTTACAGCTTTGATAAAGCTTAAAGAATGTGAAGATTCCCACCTTGGAGAAGAAGTCGACAGGAACTGGAATGAAGTTGTGACCCAGCAGTATCTCTTTGACAGGCTTGCCCGTGAGGTAGGGAGTTGCTCATTGTTGTCAAGCGCTGCCAAACTGAACGCTTGCATGAAGCTTTTTGCAGCAGTGTTAAATACAAAGCACAAGTAGCTGGTTTTATGCTATTAGAAACATAATGAAGTAGAAATATGCTATTTTTAAAAGGTCTAACAGAATAGCTGTTGTAGAGAAACCATTTTTATGTTTAAAATGACGTGAATTGTCACTGTGCTATTTAAAACCTCTGCGTTTCAGATTGAAGCTCTGAAGTCTGTTACAAAATCAGACCTGGTCACTTGGTTTCAAGCTCACAGAAGCAATAACAAGAAAGTGCTCAGTGTACATGTGAGTATTTCTCGTTAGCTCTTTGTTACCATCTTATGACATGCCAGGCTTTGATAACCTCAGAGGGGTTATCCCAGTAAGGGATGGCAGAAGTCACCTTGTCTAACCTTTCCTCTGGTTGTTAGCCACACTACTGGCTTTATATTTCCTACCTGTCTAACTAATACTGTCCTGTAGATTGCATTGAAGTATCTGCATTTAATTTTCAGGGCAGATGACCACTGAACGATACCCATATTACAGCATCTTAGAGCCAAATTGTTTTATGTTAACTTTTTTTCCAGGTGGTTGGCTTTGGAAAGCACGAAGGGGATGCAGAGGTTACAGCTGTCTCAGAAGTACAGAATTCTTCATCTGGTGAAATACCTCATCTTACTTTCTTGCCCCCATCTTCCCTGATGACTAATGTTACTTCCATCAAGGACATCAAAGCTTATACATCAACTCTCAACGTTCTCCCTTACCATAAGATCTTAAAATAAAAATGACATTGTGCCCTGCAGTAACGTGTAATACAGGTGCTTTCTGCAACAACCAGTCCAAACCTATTTATTTCTATTAAATCAGGGCTGTAGCGTTAGCTGGGACAAAGCAGCTTCCCTCAAGCAGTCCTCAGCCAACCTTCCATTAATCCCCCACGGTCACACCAACAAGGCAGCGCCCTGAATTCCAGCTGGAGAGAAGGGTGAGCGTCCCCTGCCACCAGAGAGATGCTGCGTTCTCCTTTCCAGCTGGCTGAAGGTGGGGGCTGCCTTTGTGCGCACACAGTCCTGGGCATCGTTCCTCCAGTGCTGTAGCAGTTAAGAGCAGTAAGTACGTCTTCTCCCAGGAAGAATGCTGTAGTTCTCCTGCAGGAATTACAGTGGGGGGAGGGGGGCACCCCAAGGCTTTAACTTCATGCTGCTTTTTTTTTTTTAGTTTTTCTGTATGTCCAGAATAAACAAAACTGAGATGAAATCAAATAAAAACCAGATTTAACTGTGTAAGGCAAAATAGTTTGATTGCTACAAATAGTTACTTACTCAAACATAACTTCAAGCTAAATCAGAGAAAGGCAAAAATTCCCCAAGTGCCAGGCAGTAGCAATGCAAGGCCAGTGTAGTTTCCAGAAACACTCCTGTGGGTGCTGCAAATTCTGCTCCTGTTGCTAGTTTGTTAATTCCTTCAAGAAGTAATTCTAGCAACTTCTGGAGGAAAATTAATATTAATGCTTTTCACATAAAACGATCATCACTCAGCTGCAGTCTTGCTGTAAAGGTTTATTATGAAATAAATAAAAAGTCCATAAGAGAAGTTTGAAAAATCTATTTTATGAAGCTTTAAGATGCATTGAGTAGAATTATCTATGGTTACATTTTAATCTCAAAATAACAAAGTTATTTTGGGCAAGACACTGAAATGCCAAAAGATTTGATTATCATACAGGTGGAAGATAACATTTATGTAGCATTTTCTAACAAACTTTCCCCTCAAAGGAATCCTCCTATTTACACATTGCAAACATTACCTAGATTTAAATGACATCTTGCATTTTTTTCTGTGTTTATATTTTTTAAATATGTAGGACCCAGGAATATTATGCAACTGATACCAAATGTCATGGCCTTCACAGTGGTTATTCAAAGTGTATAGCTCACAGCCCAGATTCTCCATGCTTCAGAAGCATTCGTAAAAGGGCTCCAAGAGCCTGCCTTTGAGGCCCGAATACACTACTACCAGTCTAGCAGAGTCCCATGTAAGTTACTGCACAGCCAAGACGTTCCCTGTTTTGTGTAACTGTTTATCTGCATCAGTAAGTCCGGTATCCCTGAGATAGGAACCACTGCAACGGGAGGGGACAGGTTCTCCAGGAGTTACGTACGTGACAACGGATGACTATCTTGGTATCAGATGTAAACTTCGCTAAGCCAAGGCTTGAATAGGTTCGGTTTTTATAACCCACTTAATGTTTACTGGCAGCAAGTCGTTTCAATAGCGGCTCATCATAAACCCAGCATTCTCCATCTTCATGGAATAACTAGAGGAAAGGGAATAATTAAATGTAAGCTTTTTATGCCTAAGGTGGAAAGGACAGTAAAATGCTACAGGTTTGAAGACTTTACACTGTTGGAATAAAGCTCACCCGTGTTTCCCACGAGGTCTCATTCTCCTTCCTGGCTCTGGCTTCAGCTCTCTGTCTTTCTTCAAGTGCGTGCTTTGCGGCTGTCGCTGCATCAATGTCTCTTATTTTCAAGTTGTAGGTTACGTCTTTCCATAAGCTTAAAAAGTTAAATGGAATGGAAAGAAGAATGCTTTAGAGATGTGAAGTGCTACGAGGTTGTAAAGACAGACTATTGGCTATTAGTTGTTACTGTTTATTTGAGTTAGGGTAGGCCTCAACTATCCCAAGGACAGGTAAAACCAACAAATATTAAACCACAACTGCACTGTATAGTGCCAGAAATGGGAGGGCTGTAGTGAAACTCTCTGGACCCCCCAGGTAAATTTGGTCCCAGTGAGGATGTGACCAAGAGCTACAGGTCAGTCAGACTGCGTACTGCTAGCCTACAAAAACCCAAAGGTCTTAATTCATCAGTTTAATTGAAGTTCTTACCAGCGAGACTCAAAGTCCTCTTGGTCCTCCAGTTTCCTTACCTTCTTCTTAATTGTAGGCATTTTCTTGGTATCTATAAAAACAGCATTCTCCTAGTGAGAGTTAAAAGAAAAAAAAAAATCAGTTCTTTAGCTAGACTGAAAAGTTATATACCAAGTTATATACCCTCTTACTCTAATACAGTGGTTGTCAGAAAACATATCCCAAACAATCTCTTGATTTTTTTATAGCAAGAACAGAATCTAGTTATCTTAAAAATAACAAAGTAAATTTGGGACTTTTATCTTGAATTCAGTGTTCCTGTGATCTTTTGGGCAGTTTCACAGGAGTTGTCAACTACTAATGTTTATTTTGTTTTATTTTTAAGCACAATCTTCCACTTTTGATGAAGGAAAAAAAAGCTGCTTTACCCCTGTTGCATATTTTGCATACATGACACCATTCCATTCTCCTTCAACTGAGCAGAAGGGTTTCTTGTCATTAGGAGAACTAAAAAAAAAAACCACACAGACATTTCTCAGTTGTATTACAGCAACAGAGAGACCCCAAAGGATTAAAACTTTATCCTGGTTGCTGTACAGTCTGATCTAAAGGCCTTAAAAATGTCAGCTGCCAATACAGAAAACATGAAAGCTTTGCAAATGAGTTTTTTTTCATAAATTAGTTCAACTAGATAAACTTTATAAGGAAGTGCTCTTCCAGCATGAGCCAGGTCTTGCCTTAGGGCTGTATATGCATTCAGAGTTCAGGAAACAAGTAACAGGCTTTCAAAACAGATTTAGTGATAAATTTAAGTTTTAAAAGACTTCAAGAACTCAAAATTTTTTCCCCAGACTACTGGGAAACACACACAGTAGTTCAAGAATGAGGTGTGTCAAGAAATGATTTAAAACCAAGATTTCAATCTCTTTCTGTCAGTGCTGCTTACTGACATTACAGCAGATCTCTTAAGTAACACGAGATTCTCCACTGCTCTGGTCACAGGTGTAGTGTCTAAGGAAAATTCACCAAAACACAAGTATAAATCAATATATAAAAGTCTGCAGCAAGCACTTTAATGACATGCAGTCATGAAGCAGTATTACAAGACTTGCTTTAGTATTTTAGTAGGAGACGTAATTATTAATACATTTTGGATAATTCAGGACTGAAAACTTAAAGTTTTTTTGTAAGCAGCTGAGAATGTTTGAGAGCCTGGCAAGCCAGGATGCAGATTTAGGCAGCTTTCCTCTCACAAGTCCTGGCTGTAAAATGGCAGTCCAGGACAAGCAATCATAAGCTTAATTATGAGGACAGCTGTTTCACATTGTTGACTTTAAAAGTACTGTCAGCATTTATGTAGAGAAAAATCAGGTTAAATGAAGAAACCTGCTCTCTTACAAAATTTCAGCAGTAATTCTGTGCTTCTTTCCTCCATAAAATGGTTTTGTGTGGAAGACAATGGAAGCATTGTAGCCTGTCTTTGAGCAACTAATACTGCATTCTCCACCAAGTTCTATCCATGGCACCGTGAGAATAGACCTGTAATTACAAACATATGTATACATGTTTATATAGCCTTTTAAGAGATAAATATTAAACATCATCTGTTACAAGGCATTAAAAATGAAAATACCGGAGTTTACTTGCCTTCCATAGCCATTAGGAAAGGTCAAAATGTAGTGTTCGTCATAATCTAGGCAGGTGACACATCCTATCAAAGAAAAAGAAAAATAGATTTAAAAGACATCCAGCAAAATCTCTGTGAAGCTTTTCATTATGAAAAGCTTTCACAAAGGTGAAGAGCTTTATTTCTCACAGAGGCTGAGAATGCCTCGCCTCTAGAGAAGGCAGGGAGAATTGTGCTCTTCACAGGAAAAACTGGGCCCTAAGTGGTTTCAGCACACAAAGTCTGCAGAAGGAATCTCCAGTTCCTAAATACATGCACCCTGAATTCATAATTTCAAACATTTGTGTTTTATAGTGTGACTTAAAATAATTTATATAAAAATTCTAGTAGCCTAACGTAAATTTTTGTTCTGTTGTTAACTTTACACACACACATACCTTGCCCTATGTTATGAACTCCAATAGACATTCCTAAGAATTTTGACTTGGTCCATATGTGAGCATTGAATTGTATCCTCTTGTTATAACACTCTGCGTAAAATGCTGAAACTGAAGATAAAGATATTAAAAACAGCAGCACAAGACAACAATACTGTTGTTTCCAAATTCCTGTATCAGGAAATCTCTGATATTTATGTGGCAACAGAATTTTCAATTTGTTTCTCTCTATGACAAAAGTTCATAGAGAAAACTTTCAGCTTTTAAATTCAAAGAGAAAATTTAAATCCAAAATTTAAACCAAAAGCTGACTTTACTTTTGCTCCTACCCAATGCCAACTCTTTTAACCAAGTTATTGTCAACTTACTTGGAGGATGATGAGAGACCTGCTCTGCCACAAATGTTACACTGCTTTTACTGACCCAAGGAACTGGTCCTTCTGAAACTTGCTCCTGTGTGATGATAGAGAGGATTTTCATCATTGAAAGTGTTACTAGAAAGTAACTGGATGCTTGAAGTTTAAAGTAAACATACACCAACTGTTCTTTGTGTATTTGTTGATTTGCTAATTTAATGTGGAATAACTCCTTCCTGAAACTATGACATACAACATACAGTTTCTATTCTTGTTAACTATAAATGTATTTGGGGAGATGTCTATGATCCTGAAACAACAGTTAAACCCAAAGAGCTATGTATAAGCCCAGTTACAAAGTAATATTTATATTTACTTATTCAATTTCTTCAGAAGTGATAACAAATAGGTGACAGAAATAGTTTTCATTTCTACTTCTGAGAAAGTCTGATGTGCATATTAGTAACAGTAAGATCGTACATCACATACAACAATTCATTTCCTGTGGCAAATCATAAAAAGTGTAATTCATTGTTAGGAGTGGAAGGACAAATAAACACTGTCTTTATGCAAACAAAGAAGAGTTCAAACATTCACCTTAGAAACAATAAATATTTGGGCAAACTGGGGAGAGGGGGGGAAAAGGGAGAGAGACTAAGTAGATGAAATATTATGCCTCAATCATGTTTAAACCTATTACACATGGGGTACGGGAAGTATTCCAGAACAGCACTTCCCACATCTTCATTTGCAATTTTCCAGATTTAGAAGACTAAATGAAATGTTTTAAAAAATAATAATAAAAATAAAATATAAAGAAGACTGCACTTTGTATATATTTAGTGCTACAACTTCTTTCTAAAATCATTGGGGCACTGTGTTGACCATAGCTTGTGCACCGGTCTCTGATTACAAGGGAGGCACTGCTACTTGTCCTTCACTGAACCAGACATACGAAGCAAATATGAAGTAAAATACAAAAGGAGGAGAAATGGGCAGACAGATGTACAACTGAAGTATTATCCAAGCTCAGAATCCAAATCTGATAAGACTTCATACCCTTCAAAGTCTACAAAACGATTTTAAGACAATAATTAAATATATGTAAAATATATTTGTATTTTCATATATATAAAATATATATGAAAAAATGTGTTGCTCTCCAGGTTTTACATGATGGAAAGAAACCCCACTGTTAAAAATAAATGGGATTAGGGAACTGATACAAATCAGAACTTTGGAAAGAAGAGAATTAATATTCAGTGCTATGAAATGGTTCAGGAAAACAAAAAGAGAATGTTTTCAACGTGTCAAATCATTCTTAAAAAAAACCCTAATGGCTCAAATTTTTGTTATGCATGGTATTTTAAACCTCTGTCCATAGAAAAAGGGGGGAAAGGAGGGATGGAACTATCATTTAAGAAATTGCCACAGGTTCTAGATTTTGCTACTGAAACACAGCATATGCCATTGCAGTCAGTAAACAATAAAGCTTTAGGAATCTTTCTCATGCGTTCTAAACACCAAAAAACATACCACTAGAAAACTAACCATATCATCTTCACCTTCAGTGCCTGGTAATACCCAATGACATCGGAAGATCTCGCCCAAAATGGGGTTGTAAGGCTTTTTAGCAACCGACCCTTTTCTTCCCGCATGAAAAGCTGAGAGGTACCATTTCACCACTTGAACCATTCGCTCCTTTGGATCCTTCTGGTCACTAATGCTACACGAGACAAGACAGAAAAGAACAGGCAACATGTAATACAAGTGGATACCCTAAACGCGGGAAGCTTTCTGGATCACAGAATCACAGCTAAAGGTTTGAGTAGACTACTTGGAACATTTTCCAAGTTTAGATCAAAACTTGAGCATTATTCTTCAAAACTATTAACTTGTTTTCGACAGCCCATGAGGGCCATTAACAATAAAAGAACCGGTTAATGCTCTATTTTAAACATAGAATACCTGACAAATAAGTCCGGATGTGCAAAGAAGTCAGCATACATTTCCAACAGTGATCTTCTTTCCAGGATAAATGTTGGAAGAACCACCTGCGTAAAGAAAAAGGGCTCTTACAGATCATGGTATTTCAACATCCTGCACAAAAGCATTCTACATCCTAATTGTAACTGGACTTACAAACCACCCAAGGCATCCTGTACCCGTAAGGTAATTGTGTTCTCAAACCTACTGATGAGTTCTCACATAAAGCAGGTCAGTTAGATCTGCCATAAAACCAAAGATTTAAGCTGAGCTGCCTTTGTCTTGCAGATGTTCTAGTCCTACTCAGGGCATATCCAACCACATGGCTGAGCTTATCAAAAGCTGATCTTAATTACAGTAACACTGATCATTCAATTTCATCTATATGAACACTTAATTTGCAGTTAATAGTCAAAATCTCATTCCATGTAGTCATATTATCTTAAGTGCTTCTATCAAGATGAAGGTTAATCTGTCCCCCACCACTTTACTTTTCTTCCACAACAGCATCTGTAGGATCCATTCTTGCGGATCACCCTCATCTGCTTCAGTGTGGTATAAACCACCATGGAAAGCAGCATGGATTGCTATTCTTGATTTCAAAGTGATGCGGACAAGAAGCACACTCATGATGCTTCTTGGCAGTTCGAGTATCTTTTCAACTACTCCAGGAGTTCCCAAAACAGATATATTTTGTAGCAATTCTTATTCAGAACTACCTGAAGTTCAGAAGCCTTTGGCAGCTTATCTGTGAGCTGCTGGCTATTTCCCCAGAAATACAGATCTTATTGTCTATTGTAAGTTCCAGACTGGACAGTTAAAGTCATCTACTTAAGGAAAACGATGGTAGGATTTATTACCTCTGTTATTTTTCTATTTGGAATCAGTTGTTTAAATTTAACCAAGCTGACGAGAAAGATCAACACTTTGAATGGTGTTCATGCAGTGTTAAGACAGATGCCAACATGAATCATATTCAGGAAATCCAGCTCTTTATTTGCCAGTCCTATGGTACAGTGGTTTATTATGTATATATGTATATATATTACATTATATAATTTACATTATATATATAATGTAAATATATATAATATATATTTATATATATAATTACATATATATAATTTTTAAAAATATACAAATATGTGTGTGCACATGTATGTGTGTATATATATATATATATTTACAGTGAGATATTGAAGATCTTCATTTTTTTTGAACCTGATCTTTAGAGTGCCTGTAAATTTGGGGTAAGAGGGATGCTGTATCCAGTAGTAAAGTTTTACGTGTCCTTCAGCTTCCTAAAACAAACATCTGCTTTCCATAGCAAACTCCCTTCCTGATCAGATTTTAGCAGTTGGATGTATTTATTCAGCACTTATTTCCTCTCCTAGTAAGAATTCCAATTAAAAAGCAATCACCATGCTAGAGAGATTAAAGCTTAACTAGCTGTAAGAACCACTGTAAAGTTAGGTTATCACTTTAGTATTAAACTAATTCATACAGAACTCAGTTTACTGCCTCCCTCCCCATGAACAGTCGGCAAGCTTACCTTTGTTAGGTCCATTCCTAATCTAACTTGTGACAAGAGATGCATGATAACACTCTTATGTTCTTCCACTGATTCTCCTTCCCCATCATCATCTCTATCATCAGGAGGATCAAATAGATCTAAAAAGACAAAAATGTTTTTTTCTCTAAACCTTCAAAGACTGTCTACATTTAACTAGCACATACATATTTCAGCTGTCAGAAAGGCCTTACTCATAAAACTACGATTTTTAAATTTCACCATTCAACAATCTTTCCTTAGTTAAAACAACTAAGTAGGTTTATCTACAGTAAAGGTTTATCTACAATCAGTAGATAAACCATTTTCCACAAGTATCTCGCCACATACTTACGATCATACACGTAACAACACAGTTTACAAATAGAAGAACAATCAAGAGCTCCTTACTAAACGTTCATGCAATCTACTCACCAGCGTCATTTGTCCCATTCGACATGGAAGAATTGAGGGACTCTGTGGTATCCGGACGTTTCAAACTACTTCCTGTGCTGCTGCGAGTCAGGACTGCAGCAGAACCTGAAGAACTGAAGAAGAGTAATAAGGACTCAAGATTCACAATGAACAAATTCAAACCAAATTATCAGATATTGATACACACAGGCTTCAATTTCCTAAGGAGTTTACTGACAGAGCTTAGTATATGTGCTGCAGGCTAATTTAAGAAAACTCTAGCATCTCTTAAAATTATTTTTCTGATCAATAAAAAAAGAAGAAGAAATAGAGACTTTGGGGGAAGGCAGCAACTTAAAGGTTTTGTTTGTCTTGTTTTTCTAATTAATGTGACGAGTAATTAGCTATTTATGAAACAAATAGCTATGAAATACTCTGTAGTCTCAGACTAATTCTCTGAGCTGGTGGCTCCCCTAGTTCAATGTGTGTTAAAAGCTTTGTCAACATACATGTCTGATGGAATGGGAAGGAACAGGGGAGGAAACTGCATCCCTGACAGACAGCTATGCTTGGGGATGAGGTATTTTTATTCTGTTGCATAAAGAGTGGATTGGCTTTTTTAAGCCAATCTGTCTTCTTTGCTTATTTAGCTTAAGTAATGACTACAAGTAGACAAGCCATGTACTTGGAGATTTTAAAAAATCAACCAACCAACCACCAAACACACAAAAAAATAACCAACCAAACAAAAAACCTATTCAGCATATACTGTGTTCTTTCAGCTACTTACTCTATACATCTCTTTGGGGAAGAACTGCTCTGGTAGAATTCATCAGCATCATAGAATTCATCCTCACTGCTTGAGTAAGAAAAATCCGGAACTGTGTTCGGAGAAAGATTGACATGGCTTGGAGAAGTGAGGCTGCTGCTCGGTGCTGATTGCCCACTTCCTGTGGAGTATTAAACGTTGTGGGTTTAATTAAACCAACAAACAAAAACTGTCAAAGTCAAGGATGGAAAAGCATATACAGAAAGCATATATTCAGTTTCAGTTTCTTGAACACCAGACATTCAGACAGCACTGTACCTGTACTATTTGGTGTTGGAGTCTGATTTCCAAGAGATGCTACTACAGGTCCCACTGGCAAAGACGAGGGTCGCTGCTCTGACTTGCATAACTGAGCAGGTTCTAGGGCACAGTTTGATACGTTAAACCCAAAAGTCACATTGAAATACGAGAATTATACTTTTGTTGGGAAAGAGATTCCGCATTATTTCAACTGGCCTTCAAAAAATAAATGCTTGCCTACAAAAGCCACTCAGAAAAAGCATGCTTCCATTGTTGTCAGCTAGCGCTTTTTTTTTCTTTGTGAAGCAAAGATGACGTTTTAAAAATTGACATTAGTTATCTAGAATGCACTTCTATTTTCACAAAACTGTAGTTTAATTTCTTCTAAGAAAGTATAGTATAAGTGTAGGCAGGTAACTTAGAACAAGTAAAACAGATCAGCTTATCCACAGAACTAGTGGCACTAACTCCCGTCCCTTCCTTTGCACCACTGTGGTGAGCATCCACCACCACGTGCAGTGGGCACCTCTACACAGCATGTCTGACACAGAAGCTCTCCACCTTTATGCAGCCCCTTCAGCTAGAGCACAGTTGCATCCTGCTTGTTTTTCTACGTTTCTACTGAGCTTGTCTCTGCAGAGCATACCTGGAGGTATAACAGTCTGGGAAGGCATTGCGCTGATCACCGGCTGCTCCAAAGGACTGGGCTGATAGACTGCGTCAACAGGGTTTATAGTGCTCTGAGATGAAAAAAAAACAAAAGCACATTTTTTTCCTCAATTAAAAAAAAACAAGCATAGATAATGAGAACACTGTGAGCACAAGAAATGCTCAAATGCAAGACAGCAAATTCCTGAGAGAGAAAGCGAAACACAAATCGACAGCTGAGGACATGAGAAATACGTTTAAAATAGTAGTAGTTTGATTCTTTGCACAAATTTTTAAATACTGAACTGAATTTGCTACAAATTTTACTAGTCTATGAAGAATTCTTATTTCAAGTTCTAGGTTCTGGTATTCCTTTTAATGTCCATTAATAAATACTGCATGCAAAGAGCAGAAAGGTAAGACACAAATCATCTGGCAAAAATTAGGATAGGTAATCAGTAGTTTGAAAACATTTTGTTCAGAAATTAATTTGTCCAGACCATAATAAATCAACCCATGAATTAAATCAGGAATCATCAGCACATTTACAGCCAGGAAGCACCACTTTGTTGCTAAAATCCAGCTGAATGCAAGCTGACAGTTTTCAGAGCATCTCCAGTAATGGACATTTCGATGTACTCGTGAACACAGGCACTTTGAAAGCAAAGCACCAACTCGACTCATTATTCACTGACTTCAGGATGAGTGCTTGGCTTTTATACAGCAAAG
This sequence comes from Aythya ferina, assembly GCF_964211825.1. NCBI lineage: Eukaryota > Metazoa > Chordata > Aves > Anseriformes > Anatidae > Aythya > Aythya ferina. The sequence goes on along the minus strand of NC_140304.1, from coordinate 27,174,520 downwards.
ACCTCTCAGAAATCTCAACTGCAACGCCTTTTAATCCAAACTGGCAAGATTTTGCCTTGCTTCACTGACTTTTAATCATCTAAGCATTATTTCTTTCTGTTCCAAGTAGGCTTACTTGCAACAACCAGAATTTGGGTATTGTTCTTGGATAAGAGGCATGTAAAACCCTTTTCCATGTATTTTGCAATTAAAAAACATTGATCTACGTCAGAACTGTGAAGATCTTTGCCTGCTTGTTAGATCTTGCTACCAGGCTTCCATTTAAAGATTTCAAGCCCAGATATTAAACCCCCAAAAACTGGCTAAAAAAAAAAAGTTAGATGAGCTTTGCCTTTAAATTTAATCTGTATGCTTACTTCTATCCTCTTAGATTATTAAAGCACTTAGAAGCTTCCAACTGCTCTTCCCTCCTTTCATACTGTGAGTTTTCACGTGCATGCAGACTGAGGGAAATGGAGTCCTTTTAACCTCTTCCTACAACAGGCAGACTGCATTCTTGCCTCTTCTCCTGGATAACCACTATTTGGAACTTTGTCCCACGTTAAAAACCAGTGAAGCCGTGACAATTTATTTTTTTTAATAGCACAGAATTTCTCTCATTTGAAAAAAAAAATTATTGTTCCCTGGTTATCTTAAAAAATCTCCAGTTAGAAAAAGAGGCATAAAAATTGCTTTCCAAGTTTTTGTTGGTGTCACTTATTGGTATGCAAATAAATAACCCAGTGCATTTACTGTTACTCCATGGCATCCCAACATAAAACCAACCTCCCTCAGCCATTACTCCAACTGGTTGTGCAATTACGCATGCAACACAGGCAGGTTCCTGTCCCACAAACTTCGCAGTTCAAAATTATGATCCCATTTTCAGAGCTAAGAGACTTAAGAACTGAGATAGCCCTACGATACACAGGACACTACTGCTATCTCCATCTCCCCTAGTTGTCAGGGAAACTAATAACATAGATGATATTGGACACTGGTGTGATAAAAAAATAAAATAAAATTGAAGTAACCTCATCTTTGACTTTGTATGTAGGATTGTAACCTTATTCTTAAATAATTCTCCACTCCGCAACACGAACTGGAGCTTCTCCTTAGGTATTTTAGGGCATGCCTCCATAGTTTAGAAACAAATGAAGGCAGATCTTAAAGTATTGTTCTCTGATTTTAATGACAATTTAAAAACAGCCACCCAAAGAGAACAAGACTAATTCCACCATGGCATCAAACATTCCTGCCTCAGTTTAAAACGAAATCCTGACCTCTACACTCAAGCTGACGTTGATCTCAATAGCATCAAAATTTCAGTCTTCACAACCCCTGCTACATTAGTCCATGTATTTTTTCAGCATAAGCCAGCCCACTGACAATTAGAATGGGGGCTAATCAAATTCAGACTACGTTGAGTTGTAGTAACTGTATGAAATTTCCAAGTCGCAGATCTTCTGTCCACATCATTCCTACCGCAGGAAACTGCTGTAGCCAGACCTGCGTGACCTCTCTTCTCCGGGGCATGCAACAGAACCTGCCCTGTTACACAAAGACCTAAATTATGTGACACAGGGTAGCTGTGTATTTTACAACAAGCATCTTATCTGCATCTTTACTCCAAAGTTCACATCAGAACACCATACCAATAAAGCTGTATATAATCAAAAGACAAATAAAGCTTGGGAATTACTGTCAGCAGTAATGAAAACAAGCCATAATTTTCTGTTGTTTTACAGAACCGATCTCCTATTAAAAGCATCTGAAATGTACTCAAGTGACAAATAGAGAACAAAGAAAAAGAAGTCACATGTGACTGAAACCGAAGAGAACAGAAGTTACACTGAGAATGCAGAAGTTGGATTAAAGAAGAGCCATGGCTTTAACAGACAGAATACAGCTGGGCCAAACGAGCAGCAGCACTGCAGAGAAGACAAACTACTTGAAGCACACAGATAGCTCATCTATTTCATACACAGATATTCCGATGGAACACTGGACTATTTATATCCCAGTAATTTCCCTTTCCTCTGTTTATATGGCAGATTTTTATCTAGGTGTTCAGTCATAACACTGCCATTTAAGACACTCGGCATAAAACTGGTCATTATATTTTCTAATGGCAAGGGTGTTAGGCAACCTCAGCAGCTAATGACTCAACAGTAATTTTAATGAGACACTTGAAGCAGTGTATTAGAGAAAGGAAGAAGTATGTTGTAAAATGAGTGGAAATTCAGGTCTCTGTTCACATGTTCTGCAGAAATAAAGGGAGATAAAGATTAGATTTAAACTTACTATAAGTCCATCTGCGTGCTTCTCCTCATTATTTTGGTCCTTAAGGAAAAAATGTTAAGAATATCAACATATCAATCTTGTACGACTTATCAGTTCTGTGTTACGTGACAGCTCTAACAGCAAGCTTCTCTCAGGAACATTTACATTTTCAGCCATTAAATGTTAGTGTTCCTCATCAGGTGATAGAGTAACTCAATTTAGAAGAAATAGCTCTATACATTATCACTGTACCTCTGCAGATTAGTGTTTTCTCAACCAAGGATCTTCAACCAAGCTCAAATAATTTCTAAAATATTCCTTCTACACTGCTTAATAGAGTCACATTTTACAATGCAGGTCATTCCCAAACAGCTAAGAGTCCCCAAAAACTGAAAGACACGATGGTCTTGGTTTCCGAAGAACAACGATTAGCATACAGAACAAGTTTTCAGAACCACTTTTTGCTTTCAAAAGGCAAAAATGCCTTTATAAATAAAATGTTTTGAACTTCTGCTCTCACACCTATTAGATTTTTAAACCTTTTTTTTTTAAATTATCTACAGTCTAGCATGTGTTTTTGTTTGTTTGCTTCTGCCTAGAAGCATATGCAAAAGAGCAGGCAACACATGGAGTAAACTGTCATCAGGGAAATCACACTAACAACAGGCAAAAGTAATACCAAACTAGAGTTAGCACAGGTTTAACATTATACCAGCAAGTGTTACATTTTAAATTTACTAAACACCAGGCCAAATCTCTTCACTTCCACTGTTAAGTTCATATTAGCCTGTATTATCAGTTCATAATTTTCTTTTCTGTAAACCTTATTTCCCCAGGCTTCCAGTTGTTAACATTATGAAGAGGATCAACAATTTTTTATTTTTTTTTTAAAAAGCTGTAGGTAGTATTAACAAAGTTAGCACATAATTATGCTTCAACGCTTTATACACCCTTAAGCTTATGCACTTGGCAAAAAGGCTGCTTAAATTTCATGTCTGCTAGTTGGCATTTCTTATGCAAGGCTGACATGCTAAGGGCAGTGAGTTCCATCGGGCTGTCAGCTTATGAACAAAGAAGGAAAACCACCAGCATAGTCCAAATATATTGACTTCCCCCCCCCCCAACACACCAAGTTTCCACATTATGCTATCACCTCTACGACCTGAGAAACCAGGACAGAGCAGCCTCATTCGCACCGCTGCTCGACATGGCATGTGGATGAGGTGCTGAGGGGAGGAATGCCAGAGGCAGGCAGGTAAAAGAGACCGGAGATGACGGAGTGAACAAGGGAAGGCAAAGACGTAAAGCTAAATATCTCAACTGTAAGAGCTGCTTCATAAAACATGTAATCCTTCCTCCTGTTGTAAGACTGCAGCGTGCCAAGTCGCTGAGAGACCAGGACGTACACGTACAGGCGGGTAGCAGCGCGCCGGGCACCTGGAGCTGTCACACGCCACACACGGGGCTCACACACGCCAACCACTGCGCCCGCCCCTCCTGCTCTGTGTGGCTGGGTTGCTTTTTGGGACGTGAGAATGTTCTAATACATGCACGTGTGGTATCTGCTTCGTTATTTTCAAAATGCCTTGGGTCACCTCAAACACAAGTGGCACGATTACACCCTACATTCACCAGAGAGTTTAAGGAAGACTTAAGTGCCCAAAACCTAACACAGACCGTTTTCATCTGTGAAACAGCTCAGCAACACACAATAAGAAAACCTGTTTGCCTCCCTCAGCACACCAAAATAGTATATTCTATACCAAAATAATCCAAATAATATATCATGGTTGAGGTTGGAAGGGACCTCTGGAGACCTTCTGGTCCAAAACCCTTGCCTAGCAGGGTCCCCCAGCGCACGTTGCACAGGATGGCAGCCAGGCAGGTTTTGAGCATCTCTAAAGAATACTCAATACAAGGGCATTTAAAAAAAAAAAGGTAATTACTAAGTCTGTCTCCTAATGAGAAATGCACTGTAGAAGTAAAAAGGCAGGGGTATGCGTGCATGTGTTAATATTACGATTTAATTTCAGTAGTGTAAGTCAGCAACAATACTTGCCTAACAGATTTGAGGAAAAAAAACTTCCAGAATCTTAGAAGGTTAGATACTGGAGAACAGAAGGCTATCAGTGAGGCACAATACTTTTTTACATATATAAAACTTCATAGACATGCAACTAATAGAATTGTAGAAAGAAGGGAAGGAGGGAAGGAAAAAAAAAGCAATGTATATTTAATTACCTACAGCAGTACGAAATCAGGTACCAACACAGGTAGGGGAGGGGGAAAGGGATGGGACAGAAATGCCAGGTAGTCAACAAGTACATTTGCCTAAGAGAGAGACAGGAAGAAGATGAAGAGATGAAGCAGAAGAGGTTACTGAAATAGTGGGAAGATTCATAGAGGGTAGTTTTTCACTATATGTGAATCAACTTTTCCAATTAGCTTTGCATAAACCACTCATTTAAAGCACCTTATCTTCACTAGCTCCTCAAGATCTTTAGATATGATTATTCCTTAGCAAAAAAAAATCAAAATTTACAAACCTGTCCATTTACACTGGTAATATTAAATTACTAGTACCGAAGGAAGAACTTCAAAGTCTGATTCAATGTTACAGAAATTGAGAGTTCTGGCATTTTCCCAGGTTCCACATATGTTTATGGCAGCTAGAACAGCAAAGCACTGAACCTGATCACAAATGACTACAATTGCCACAAGTCCAATTTTGTCCATTCTCAGCAAACCACCTAACCAACTTCAAAATCATATGTTTAGCATCATTACAAGAAAAGCAAGCATATTGGTTCTTAACCCACTAAACTTACCGATAACACATAGCAGAAGTGGGACTTGACATTCAATGGGAAAAAAAAAGCTAACTCAGCCACTATTACCAGCTTTGATCGAGAATCTGAAATGGAGATTGTAGCTTCGCTCTTTCAGTTCTGCTACTAATTGCACAGCAGAGCTTTAAAAAAAAGTGCAGTATTTCACAGAAATTAAATCTTTCTGGAAATAACAACTATCAAATGCATTTATGTAGAAGTAGCAAAAAAATAAGCAAATAATTGGTTGCGCACGGTTTGTCCAACAGCTACCTTAATACTGCAAGCCCCATATATCCATGTAAGAAAACCAGCATACTACCATGCAGTCCATCTCTAACTGAGTCCTCCAAATCCCCAAAGAATGATGCGTCATCTACCAGTTTCATTATGCTAAAACACTTCTAAATATACTCAATACTAAGTAACAGCAAGCTATTAGGTGCTGTCAAGGCTCCCCTTGCTGTTACTACTGTTAAAGATTCAGATGGCATCACCATACCTTACCCTCAGACTGTTACAGCTCTAGAGTGATGTGGCACAAAACTATTTCTGTGTACCTTACTACTTGTAAAGATATTTTTGGCTTTGTATAAACTTACTAATGTACTTTCCCTTCAAAACTTAACCACCTTTTTAAGCTACTGATTTGAAATCTGAATTCTACAAAAACATGCATCAATACATAATGACTTCTACCTCCAAAAGAACCTGATTCCAAATCCTTCCGTTTTCACTAGCCTCAGAATTTTGCAAAATATATCTGGTGTCTAGAATTATGATAAACAACAGCATTGTATTTGAAAGCTATAAAAAGATCAATCTAGAATGCAAAAAAAAGAGCCTATACCTATTCCTGAAGAAATCAGAATGTGTTCTAATAGTCTTAAATTCTCAAAAAGCATAAAGTTTTGCAAAACACTGCCTTCCTTCACTCCTGACATATAAATTAGCATCGTTTACTTAACATATCCTAAATACTGTACATAAAGTCCTGTATGAGCAAAACTTGACCAAAGAAAAACAAAAAGGAATACAAATCTCACCAGTTTTACAAAAGTTAACAAAATATTACAGTGAAAAGCCTAAGTACATTACCCATATTGCATTCTCAAAAAATACAGCTTATTGCAAGAAGTTCCAACATGGTGAAGAACTTCAGTCCTATTAAAACACTTGACAGACCAGTTTAGATTAATAACATCACCATTTTCCCTATTCCTATTTATGCTAGTCACATCCTTAAATGAAACAGAAAAAATAGTTAGTTCCATTAAGTTTATATTCTGCTAACCTTACATTTGTTGAAGTTCTGACTTAGTCTGGAAACTCTGCAAAAGAAAGTTTCTCTCTAATGAAAAAAAAAAAAAAAAAAAGCTTTGTCATCAACACAACTGTCAATAGGAACACTGACACAACCGTCTTCTGTGGAACTCAGTCTTTTGGAAACTTCATTACAGCAGCAGCAGAAATCAACGTATACCATTTTTTGGACATACACCCTGGATCACAGAGAGTGAACTCAGATTTCAGATGTCAGAGGGGAAAAAAAGTTCTCACACAGATTAATGCCATATGATAAAAATTTAAACTAGTTTAAAGCATACTTACTTTAGCGATCTGTAGCAACACAATGCAGTGTTTTATTGATTCTACCATGCTCTAAAAAAATAAAACAGAAAAAAATTTATATCAGCATGCAATAACATTTTTTATTTACAAGTATTTTAATTAGTTACAAAGAATATTAACGGAAATATTTGATGAAAACTGAACAGACACTCACTTCTAGAATCCCTGCTCTCCCTACCTCCAACCCCTGGACCCCTTTTGCCAGGGACAGAAGCAGAGCAGCAGGAAATTGAAGTTTCCAGAAGCCGCATAAAACACAGGGTGCCAGAGAGAAATAGAAGTCAGCTTCAAACTTTCAAAGAGATGCAAGAAGGCAAATCCTCAGCAAGTGGTGAATCTAATGCATTTATGCAGTACTAATTGCTTTAGTTTTAATTAGAGGTACACCTCATTTATATACTTGACAAGTTCTCTCTGTAAGCTTTAGATAAGGGGAAAAGGGAAGGAGAAAAAGCAACAAAGATAATTAGGATTAAGATAATGGAAATTCTACACAAGATTAGACAGTGCAAGTTTTGATACTTTACAGAAAATAACAGAGTTATAGGAGAACAGCAGAGTCCCTGAGAAAGAGCTGAACACATGGGGCAGAAGGGACAGTAAGTATGAAGAAGGAACACTGGAAAACATTAACGTCAGCATATAGAGAGATTTGGGATCACAAAATGGGGAAACAGAAAATTAAGGAACAAGTGAGAAAGTTTGCCTTCCTGAGAAAGAGAGTTAGCTGATGTGTTTCTGCAACGTGCTTCCTGAAAACCAGGGGCTCTACACTGAATTACCTTGGGCCGTGCTGGTTGCATTCGGTCCATGCTGGGCACAACTGACAGGACAGAGCCACAGCCGTAACCTGTCCCAACGTCCTGGGTAAAGCAGCAAAGGTCTGGCTCACAGTTAGTCAGCACTAATAAGCTCAGCTAAATTCCAGCAGACTCCCGGAGAGCTGTCCGAGCCCATACAGCACTTCAGGGCAAGTACAAAAATAGACCTGGTATTTTTTTTTTTTTTTTTTTTTTTTTTTTTTTTTTTTACTGTGGGGATGATCAAACACTGGAACAGGCTGCCCAGAGTGACTGCAGAGTCTGTCCTTGGAGTTATTCAAAACCCAGCTGGATAAAGTCCTGAGCAACCTGCTCCAGCTGACCCTGCTCCAAGCATAGGGTTGGACTACAGATCTTCAGAAGTAGCTTCCAACCTGGGCTGTTCTATGATTTTATGATTCTAAGATGCTAGACGTAAGTCTGCATACAGCACCAGAACCAGGCTGCCGCTTTGATGTTACACTGCTGGACCTAATATCAATCCCTAGAAACCAGAGCACGCCTCAGGATGGTCCTCTACGGGAGCTAGCCTTGGTCTGATCTGAGAGCTGCCAAAAGAAATCAAAATCCAGTGGGGCCCAAGCTGACCCTGTACTGTGCTCCTTGAAATCTACATTGTCCAGAGATTTTCCCATTGCCCTGGGTAATCCATTCAGCACTGCTTCAAGCAATGGACAGGTGAGAAAGGAAGGAAGATGAGAACAGCAGTGGAAGATGACAGATAAATCAGTGCTGGGAAAGAGTTCAAAAGTATTCAAGAAAGAAACAGATCCTGTAAAAATCTCAACATAAGTGGTAAGGCACGAAAGATTTAAAAAAATCTAGAATGTAACAATAAACTTTAACTGGAGAGGAGGATACTGACTTATCAGAACTCAAAGAAAAAAAAAAATCAAGGCAAAGTGGTCATTTTCCGCAACAGTTACAGAAACAGGACATCCCAATCACTTATGAGATATGAAGAAATACTGGGAAAGGATTGGAAGAGGCCTGGAACAGACAAGTAGCTTTCAACTGCATAAGCCAAGCTGATGAGAAGGCCACCAATCAAACTCAGCTAGCAGCAAGTACAAGAGGAAAATCGGAGGCAGGAAGACCAGACCCCATTCCAATAACATAGATATAGAAGAACATCTCAACACTCATTCCAAAGTAAATGTCCGAAAATAATGAGCTGAAGGGTTGGAACAAACCAGACAGAATGATAGAAAGGAACCTTCTTTGAGCAAAGCATCCATTCTCCTCCTTGCAGGCAATTACATCAAATAAAAAGTTTTAAAAGATCAGAAGGGGAAGCAGGTTTTCAGTGTTAGTAGAATTAAGGAGAGGTCCCTATCATGTGCCTCTTCTAAAGAGTGTATCTGTGATAAGAAGTGCCTTCTTATCAGAAGTTTCTACTGGAAAAAAAATGTGGATTTACCGAAAGGTAAAGATAGCCTCTTTTTTTCACTTCAAGAAAAATCAGCTCTTTCAGTTTCAAATTTCTATGGAACTAAGATGTAAAGTTGAAATCTGATCAAAAGACAGACTGCTCACAAACATTTTCTGCCTGGAATTAGTGAAATTAAAGGTTCTTTTACTCCAGCTCTGACTATGAAGTTTGAAAATTCTTCATCATTCAACAAAGCAAATAAATACCAACTTCCTCTTGTACAGCTAAAAAAAATTCCACTTTTCTGTAACAAACTTTAGAATCTTCCATAAGAAAACAAGGTGACTTTTCAGAATCTATGTAGCAGTTAAAAAAAATAAATAACTTACACTGGTGGTTTCTTTGAGGCTTTCAATTTTCTGTAAAAGAAAAATCCAAACAGTGTGGTTAAAGAAAGAATTTCCAGCATCTAGTTTGACCTAAACACTATACAAATACTGTATTTTATTATTAAATGAGGAAAAAAAACAACCAACATGATTAAGACTATTTCTATATATAGACATAATTTTCATTTTTGTAATTGAAAGGACAGAGATCAAGCTGACAATTAAAGCTTGAAGACAATAAGGTTAGGAGTTTTGGAGCAATGACGTTACACATTCACCTTTGCATAACATTATCAGCAACAAAAATGAAATTCAGTAGGAAGATTCCCTCTAACTACACTACTCTAATGCAGTGTACTGAAAGTAGCACAGTCCAACAGCCAATATGACTTGACATTACCGTGATTTGAGTGCAATAAGCACTGTTGAGCAGTTTAAAAAGTATCATAGAAAAATAACAGTGCACGCCTATTGATCTTTCTAAACCTACAGTTCATGCACCTGGAAACCTGCCTGCTTAACCTTATCTGGAACCACTGTTCATAAATATTTCCTGTGTGGAATTACACTTCAGGCATGCAAAAGGCACCTGCATGCCTTTTTACACAAAGGCATGACTTATCGGAGAAGCATATGCATCCTGTTGATGTCTGTGCCTATCTGCTGAAGGCAAAATTATTAAATTGGACTCAGCATCTATCCTGTACTAATTCAATTACAGGACCCCTTTGTTTTGATTAATATGAATGTCTCATGTGACTTGAATCAGAGTCTTTATGATTCTCCAGTAATCAAAGTATGTAGAGGAGCTTTTTGTCCCCACACAGCATTGCAAGCCAACTTCTGCACCGTGAGAGCAGCATGCATCTTATTTATTCTTGTAGATTCATAGCCTCTGTTTATGTGAATGTTTATGCAGTGATGGCTTCCCAGTCAATGCCTGGGGAAAAAAATCAGTTATACTCCGTTCTATACACTATTCATAAGGATGCTGTAGATTTCCTTCAACCCCTAGTCTATGATTAACTGGCAAGAGGTGGCCAAATAGCCACCTTTTCCTTTTCCCCAGGAACACTGGACCATAGTGATCTAGGAAACTGCATCAAGCAGAAGAACAAGACAACAGCTACAAATTCCTTTATTATTATTTTTCATGTCTCTACCATCTCCCAGGCCAAACTTTATGAACATGTACTGAAAAAAAGCATTTGAAATATAATGACAACAGTTCAGTGAAGTTTTGAGCCTTGGAGTGACAAAATAGAATGGGTGACGTACCCAAACACACAGCTCTTGTCAGCTGAAAGACTGAACTGCTGAAATGAACCATTCAGCCTCAAGGCTTTATAGCCAACTGTAGGCAGACATCAGCAGCTTTGATTATTCTTTACCTGTTTTTTCCAACAAGTCCCAATATTTTCACACCAGGTAACCTAGTATCTCGTTCCCTTCACAGATTTGAAAGTCTGAAGGCAATGACAGGCCATGCCATATAATTTGGTGACGCTGTTTTCCCCCAGTCCATCTGTAATCTCTCCCCAGTAACAAACTAATGAAGACATTGCTATTTTTACACATAGGTACAAACATGGTAACTTCTCTGAGGTCACACAGAAGATCCAAAGTGGGATAAAACTCAGGTCATCTGCTTACCAAGGCCTACCCACAAATTATGCAATCATAATTTTTTTCCACTACCAAAATGAAGTTTTTATGAGGAGTCCAACCTAAATAGTAGCATTATGCATTAACCCAATTTCTTTTTCCACATTTGTGCCCAAGAGCTACACTGCAAGAACACAGCACGTGGAGTCAGAGCATTGTCTTCTTGCTATGTGCACACAATTATGAGAACAATGCAGGGAAGGCAGACAAGCTCAGTCCCTATGAAGACCCTTTTAAAGGGCACCAGCCCTATTCTTTAGGGCTAAATAAGCACTGATTTGAAAGTCTCTGTATTTCCATGAACAAAGTGTTATTCCAGACTGGTGAAGCAAGCAGCCATAAAATTGCAGTTGGTTTGGAGGAGACAGCTGCAGAACGCTCGTACCTCTTCTCTGTGACCATACAGAACCCCACTGCTGTGTATGAGCACGGCCACTGTGCTGCAAAGGCTGTGCTTAGGCTCTCATTTGATTAAACTTGCATTAAACATAGATCATTTGGAAAATACTAAACTGGAAGTAAAATCATAAACAGGTAAAAGAAGGCGTATGTTGAAGATTAAAAAAATAGACAATAAAAATAAAATCAAAGAAAACCATTTACTACTACAAGATATCTCAACTTTCTCTTCAACATCCCTGTTCTCTGAATACCAATTAAGACAAAATATAAATAAGACAGTTTCCCTAGTTTTAGGTAATAAATACACACCTTCTCAAACTAAATATCAATTTCCTGCAGAAATGTGTTATTTTCTATATCTGTGTCCCTTGCAAAAAAAGGACTTCGGATAAGGAAAACGATCTTCTTCCAAATCAATTTACATTTGCAGAACGCAGCCACAAGCTGGATCTAATCTAATTGCAGGCTGCCACTGAAACTGCTCCATCTACTTACTGCTATTTGCACCTACCTCCTTGACATCTCATTTTTTATGAAGCCCCTGGTGGTCCAATAGAAAGCTAATATTACTTCTTTGATCAAGATTTTTGCCTAATTCAATAACCACGTGGCTACAGAGATGGATCAGCCTGTCTAACAAAAAGAAGTGGCTGACTCACGGGCAGAATTGGGGAAGTGCAACCTAAATCCCTAAGTTCAGCCTTTGATTTACTTCACAAAACCTACTCAGTGTGAGTCAAAGAGCTTGATCTGGCTACATTTCTCCCACAATTTTCTCAAAGTCTTCACAATTCCTCAAGTCTACATATTCTTCCAAAGTCCAACAGATTGCCATGTCTGAGAAAGAAAATATCCAAGAGAACCTGATGCATCTCAAACACCCATACCCCATCCTGTATCATCATCTTCAAAAGACAAAATATGTCTCATGTTCTGTCCAGTGCTCTCGTAAAAACAAGAGCTCAGGTTTTCAATGCCTGGCCACGAACAGCTACAGCAAACGGCACACCGCTACTTGGGAAACGCATAACACACAAATACCAAATCTTGTTTCCTCAGATGAAAAGATTATGGGTTGGATGGCAGTATCCTGCAGGTTAGACCAGCAGTCAGCCTGAGAGCTGAACCATGTTTACATAAACAAACAGAAAAACTGCTAAATATGGTAGCAAAAAGCCTCTTAGCTGCCTCAGTTCAGGAAGAGACATGATCATAGAAGTGCTCTGCCAGGTCTCTTTCATTTTTAACAGAGAGTAAGTGGAATCTACAGTAATAGCAACACTGAAAGATTTAAAACGCAGGGAAGTTGACCTCTTCGAAATCAGCCTCTCCCCTTCTACAAAGTCAACCTTTCTGTTCCATAGACACCTTGCAGAGACGAAGAAAGAAATCAGCACTTCATGCAGGAAGTCTCTACAGATTAGGCACACTGTCACAGGGAAAAAACAAACCAAAACAAAAAAACCTGCCTGATCTGCAAAGTAGCATCTGGAGAGAGGTCAAAATTGTAGGAGAATTCTTCCCAGCAAGAAGGATGGAAGGAAAAATACAGACGTTTTAGATCATGCTCTTTTGATCAGTTGTCTAAGGATTAAACACACACAGAGAACGCCTGTACTTCAAAGATGTTCTTTGAGGCTGTGCATACTACAGAAATCCAGAAAGACCTCTGGTTGTAAAGTCCCTCAGATGCCACAATAATGTGTCAAACAAGATGCATAACACATGAAAGGTCACAGCTGTTTTAAAGTAAACTAGTTCCAGAAAGGACCAAGCTTTTAAAAAAGTAAACCAAACAACAAGAGAAAAATCAGCTTGTTTTCCACAAGCAAAATGGGGGAGGAATAACTAGGATAAAATACTGCTACTTTATGATATTAAAATTACTACATTTACTGAAAAAACAAACAAACAAACAAAAAACCTCTCCAGCAATAACTCCTTTAAAAAGAAATCCGTCCTCCACACCACACAGATGTGTGTATAAAATGTGCAAAAACTAGCATGCAACTTTATGCCAAACCCACACTACCAAAGGTATGTGCTAACCTTTCTTAAGCACAATGGTTGAATTCTGATGTACAGACTTGATTTTGAAATGGGAGGGGATTCCAAAAAAATAAATACACACACACAATGAGCAGTTAAGTGAATTACAACCTTGCTAAAAAAGTTATGCTCTCCAGGTAGCAAATTAAATTTTTGGGCATCCTCACCTAAGGTAAATTAAATCTGGTATTCTCAGACTTCCAACAGGTAGCATGGTAGTCACAGAACTAGACAGGATGCAGACATATGAAATATACGATTCCTGGTGCTAGGAAACCTTAGAACAGGTTTGCTATTCCTACAAACACATTCAACGTTAATCCTTGAAAAGGGTTAAAAATAAATTTGTGATTTTTTTAAATCTTAAGTTAAAATGTTTTACAGTTGGACAACAGAGGAGAAATTGTTTCCTACAGAATAATATATATATACTTTTTTAAATGTTATAAGCATGACACCCAGTATTACTAAAAAAATTCAGTTTGCCACCTATTCACAACACAGGTTATAATGTTATGCTATTCAAATTTCTTTTAATGATTTTGACAACTTGAGGAATCTGAAAATAGACAAGAATATTTAGGTATCTAGTCCAGTGATGCAAAAAAAAAAAAAAAAAAAGAAAAAACACACAAGAGCAAGCAAAATAAGCAATATTTAAGACAAAATGTACTTGCTTTTCTCTGTTCGTCATCTTTGCAGTTCTGTAGCTTTTCATCAAAGCCCTGAAAACAAGAGATTCTTGTGAAAATACTGTTTTATTGCCATACACTATTAGCCAGAATCACTGAAATTTCAAAACAAAACACATTTAATAGTTGTAAGATCTTGCTTTTATGACTCCAAGCAGTTTTTGCTTACTGTTTCATATAGCATTTATAACGTAACAAGCTTGTAACTCATTTCTTACATCATCACATTCTGCAAGAGACAAAGTCCCAGCTCCTGAGGCTAGTCCCACACAGCGCAAGCTCTCACAGTTCTACCACGGTTTCAACAAAAAAGTAAAGTTAAGTGACAAAGGTGACACTCATCAGAACACATTGAACTGCCTTTCTTTTATTTCTGCAAAGATCTTTGTGACTTACAATGTGCTCACCAAAACAGCTTCAATCCTTATCAACACTTCCAGGAACCTTCTAACTCAGGTATGTGATTCAAATCATCTCAGATTTGTAAGCCCTTCTTTTCAAAATGATTCCACAGCATTAACTTAATTTATTTTATTAGAAGTGGAATACTAGAAGCAGCTAAATAAAATGAAGCAAATCCTTACTCGAAAGCTTGCATGTGTATTTAATACAGACTGAGCTGAAACAGCTTAAAATTGCTTTTGGGAGTGTGCTAAGGTGAACATACAAATAACCATTAACCATTAAGCTGTTCAAGGAAAAAATATGATCAACGGTAATGCTCAGAAGATCATCGTATCCACCCTTGCTCAGAAATGAGGCTGCACTTTTGAGTGGTAAACGAGTTCTTCTCTCAATTGCCTGCCTATGACTTAGTCGCTTCTTTGCTCCCCTTTCTCTTGAGGGCTCATTTCTACTTCTTTTCTCTCCCCATGGTCTCTGAACATCCTCAGATTTGCTTTTCTTACATTATTAATTCAATTCCTATACTCCCTCCCCCCAGTTGTTCTGAAATAAAATTTAAAGGCATTAGATTTAAATACCTTCCTTCAGTGAGGCATGCTCCTGTTGTATATTCCTGCTAGGTGGCCTTGAAAAAGGAGTTAAAGCTAATTCCCAAATCAAGTCTTTGCAGTTTAGCTTTGAATTTTGCTTGCACCTCTTTGCCCCCCTCCATTTCTGTTGCGCTCTTCCCTCCTCCACCCTCCCCTGCATCTGAATTTTTGCTGAATATCCCACATACGGTACTTGTCCATTGTATCAGAGGGGAGAAAAATCCAAACCAGCAGAACTGAAGCAATCCCATGAGCAATTTTAACCTGCTTAGTCATGGGAAAAAGTGTCCTAACCAGCAGCAAAAACTTTGTTTTTCTCAACAAGGTGAGTTCTGTGAGATATGACCTTATCATCCCTCACCTCCCCACCAACACTTAAAACGCACGCACGAAGTGGAAGAGGACAGTATTCATACAAAACCTCTACAGAATGTTTTTTCTCAAGGACAAAGAACAGTTTTTCTATCACTGTTGCAACAAAGTCTGAAACTGTCTGCAAGTGCAGTTGTATATTACTTGACAAAACCTTCTTCAAGATAAATTCTAAAATGCTATGAGCAAGGCAATGATTTGTTTAAAAATTAAACTTCAGTAATCTGACATTTCCATGCTGTTACAAAGTATTTCAGCCATTGTAAATCATTCTATAAAATCAGTTTGATTTATTTTGATTTTCTAACTCTATTTCAATAATCACAAGATTCAGTCTTGTGATATATAAGATATATATTCAGTCTTGTGATATATATTCAATAATCACAAGATTCAGAAACAGAGAATACTATTTTCAGCTCATTCCGCTTTTAGCCTATTAGAACTTTTAATTTTCTTATTCTAGTAAAACTGTTTATTTCAGAAGTAGTTAACACTTCATGTAACATCCTAAGATAGCAAGAAAGAGAAAATTCTAACATCAGACTTGACATATTGTAAAGGTATGTTTCCTCCAGCTCTCATTCAGCTCAGCCAGATGAGGCCTCTGCCTCCCATATTTACCAGAACACGTGCGAAGCATAAAACATGGCTTTCTCCCCCTGCTGAGCTTCCTTTCAGGCAGACTTTGAAATCCACACTGACAATCACACTCACAATACAGCAAATGCACCGTAACTTACCTTCAATTGGTCTATCAAGATCTGTAAGTAAGCATCTGACTCCGTAAGTTTCTTATCAAAATCATGAACAGTAGGAACAAATGCTGAATCGACACCCTGGAGAGAAAAACAAACAAATAAAAAATCAAATATATAATTAGAGGTTTTTTTGGGGGGAAAAAAAAAGATAACAGCAATATGGTTTTGACTGCCAAGTGGCTGATAAAATGTTGCCTTGCCTGCAATGTATAAACACAGGCAAACAGCTGAGCAGATTTGTCTTCTATTTGCAGCTAAATCAGTAACTGCAAATTGCTGCACATTTTCAGTGTGGGTATAGTCAGCACACAGCAGAGCATTTCATGACTTATAATTGGAAAAAAAAAATCTCCTAAAATGACACTAATTAAAGTTTCTTCAGAAAATATAAAAGAGAATTTAGTTTTCTGCAGACTGCCTTGTGTTTCCGTATTCAGAGATTTCAATTAAGGATGGACAAAACCATAGCCAAGTGCACGACTGGACTTCTCACTCCTCAAACAGAAGCTTTGCCAATTACAACATAGCTCATCTCAGAGCATCTTGGTGAAGGACTGTACAAAATAAACCTGTTCTTAAATACAGGATAGCCTTTAAACTGCAAAAATTTGAACTGGTTACTCCTGGCTGCCCTTGTTCCTTTACAGCTGCAGTGATTTGCGTCCTCTGCACTGGGTTTGATTTATTACATTTCGTTGCATAAATACCAACAAGGGCAAAATATCATTGCCATGAGAATGATTACTTTTCTGTTTTTTTACTTGCAAATTTACTTTCCTTTTTAATGTAAAATTCAAAGCACACTTGTGCATATAACATGTTCCCCACATTTAAACTGATAAATGGAGTAAAGACCTGAACAAACTCCCACTGGGCAACCACATCTCTAATTAAAGGAAAGAAAGGGAGAGAATTCTTGAAATCGATTACTACTGACTTCACACAGCCTCTCTATGTAAACGTATTTAACATTTATTTATATAATATTTTAAATGCAAATCAAACTTCTAAACAAGTATTAAAGCACTCCTGGCCTGAAAAATTGTACAATGCAAGTTCAAGGCAGGAGGTAAAAGTAAAAAGGGAAAGATACAGGATGAAGTATTTAGGCTTTCTTATTAGCCTCAGTACTCTCACATGTTTTCACACTGACCTAAAATATGATGTTTTTCACTTCAAACTCTTAAGAAACCATCAGCTGTGCAGTTTTGACTGCTGAGAATCCCCTAAAGTCTGAATATGTAAAGATCAAAGTGTGGGGGAAAAACATTTCCGTAGGGGAAGACAGGCAATTCATACCTGTAAAATTCCACATTACCATAAAATGTTTGACATTATCTTCTTTATCAGTGCAGATAGTTTATTTTTGTTTTTGCATGATAATGGGCTGTCTTATTAATTAAAAGCTTTATTGACAGCTCTTCGAAAGCAGGAAGAGTTGCATGCAATAGAGGAATGACTTGCTCTTACTCGAGGTTAAGATGCATGCATATTATCATGTATACCCTGAAACAGAGCCATACCCTGACGTTAGGGGGTATTTATTCATGGCCATAGCTTAAGCTGTGCTACAGACTAACAACCAGATCTTGACAACAGTTCTGCATGAACATACCAATAAGCCTGTAGACAAGTGTTAAAACCCAAAACCTTCACCCTGCACTAGACAGCCCATTCTGGACAAATTTTAAAACATTGTTCGAAATGTGGACGAGGAAAGAAGAAAATAAAGCAATCACTTTGACTACTCCAAGAGAAAAAGACAAAAAAACACCCAGTGTTACCAAGTTAACAAAAGCTCTAATGGACAGGAGGGAAAGTCCTCCCAAACAAGAAAGTTGGGACAATCCCCCTAACTTGTCAAGTTTAAAATACACAGAAATTAGGTCTAAAGCTGTAAGAAATTCGTACCCCATTCCCTTGCTGAAGAATGAATTACCCATACAGCTAGCAGCCTGCACCACTATTTCAGCAAATGGTCCAGCATGCTCTACTCTGTGTTACAGTTTTATTACCAGATGAGGTACCTGCAGAAGCAGGAAAGTTATAAACTTCTGGTCTGCTTGCTGGCTCCTGTAGCAACACATTTGGTATTTCACTCCTCCCCATGAAAAATCCCATATATGATAAGCAGTATGCAGAAAACATAGATCAATAAAATGGCATTCCTTCCCCTTGTTTCCCCACATCCATTTTCTGAGATTTCCCCTTCAGGAGATACCACAAGTTAGAAGACTAGGCCACAGAGGGCTCATGCCAATGCTAACCCTTGTAAGTAGCAAGGAGACAGTGGGGCCCAGCAGCGCACCGACCGACCCCATTAACAGTCTGCAGCAGGACCAGCATGACACCCAGTAACACACGGCTATCCTAGCTGCACACTATGGGTCTGCACACTAGCCAGGGATTAAGTAAAGACATCTCACGCTAGGAGTCCTGCAGAGTAATTCCCTTCATAGACATTCCCATTTGGGAGGGGGTAAACTAGAGGGCAATAGCAAAATATAAAACAATTAAAAGATACACAGTTATGAGCTTTATTTTCCTTACAGATCTGCTAGTGCTGAGGGATTTTTTATGTTGTTCCCGTGTCCTACAAATTAGAAGTCATGCACACCACTAACGCATTTGTATTCAAAATTTGTCCATGCCAAGAAGTAGTGCCAGCCTAATGTAAACTAGTTCTTTCAAATAAGATGGGATACAAAAATGCCATCACCCTTTGAAGAATCACAACAGAAAAATTCTAATGTACTTCTCAAATAAGAACACCGCAATAAGGACCTCTGTAGAAGATGAACTGTAACAAAGGCAGAGAAACGAGGAAAAAGACAGAGGCAACAGCAAAGACTTGACAGGCTTTGTCTTTCCGGAATAGTTTTACTGGGGGAAGGAAAGAGAAAACTGTCCAGAGCAGGCTTTCTTATCTTTGTATTTTTGCTATATTCTTCATTTAATTAGGATCCCAAGTCCAACAAACAAGTTTGTGAAAGTCAGTTTAGAGAAGCAAGTGTTCTCAGCTCCCTCTCAACACCCCACCAGAGACGTCTGCCCTGCCTATAGCATGGCTGACTTTGCAGAGGACACTGACAACACCAACAGAACGGAAGACAGGACAAGGTAGCTAGTAAGCCACTCAACAACGGTACCGTCGTGTATTTCAGTTGTGACCACAACAACCACATTTTTATCTCTGTTAGATTTTTAAGCTCTATTAAAAGCTCACAATATACCCGTCTTGAGTTCAAAAACAAACTTGTAAGAGCTCTGGGAGGCCTATGAGCCTTCCAAGTAGTCAGAATATCGTGCTTTAAAAAAAATAATAAAAAAAAAAAATCTGCTTTGCAAAACAGAAAACAGTTAGCAAAGACTTTATGAGGCTATAGATACTATCCTATCTTATGGGTCAATAGAAAGAGTTCAAAAAACAGAAGTATTTACATACAGATACAAAACTGGCTTTAAAGCAGAAGTTGAAAATACTTGTGACAAATACTACATATACCCTAGAATCCCAGTAATTTACCTACGTCATATTCTAGATGTAGGAAATTCAAATGCACTACTGTGCTTAATCAGTATCATAACTTTTTTTTTTTTTATAGCAAAATTTGGTAAAGTGCTGCATGTCAGCTAACTATGCCCTCCCACCAGCACTTTAAATGCCTATATTCAATATATTCCTAATCTAAAAAACACTATTCTCAGTTTTACCTAAGTATTCTTGACTCAGTAGAAACGGGGTTTGAAAGCCAGTGAGAAACAACATCATTTACATGTACTTATGAGAAATTCATAAGAAAGTTTTGTTCTGTCTTTTATTCGTTTTTACAGCTTTGAAGCTCGTCACCCAAAATGGTGGTTAACAGGAGGCCAAGGGAACTGCTAGCAGCACCGTTCCACCAGCACTTTGCACCAGAAGCACATCGGTTCCCCTGCTGTTTACTCCCCTTTTACTCTGCTCTTTGGAGTAAGCACAAAGGTTTGCCCTGTGACAGAGTCAACTCAGTATGGAAACTAACACAGGTTAAAACTACACTAGGAAAGGGAGGGCAGCAGGAAAAGCAGTTTTAATTTGGGCCCGTTCTGACTCCAGTTCCCAATTCCTGCTGCGCTGTCTCTTCCCCTCTGCTAGGACACGGCAGGACTGCTTCCAGCAGCAGCACCAACAACTCGTAACATTTAAGCCACTGTATCACCCTTCACAGTAACCATCCCAGATCCATTTCTTAGAATATGCTTTTCTTACCTTATTATTTGCTACCTACAAGGTAAATTTCTTGTTCAAATTATGGAGACATCAAGCTATAGAAATATATTTGTGTTTTTTGTTTGTTTGTCTTTTGTTTTTTTAAGAAATGGCATGCTTCTTAGTGGCAGTCATTTCAGGTCCTTTGTCTCTTCCGAGAATTCACTAGCAAATCAGGAAGAGCCCTCAACAGCCTGTGTCAGTACCTCAAGGATTTTCTTAAGTGTGGGTAGGAAAGCCTTTGTAGCCTGCAAATCTTTCAACACTCTCTAATGTGGATTATTTCTGTCATTATCTCGTCAGAAAGCACAGAAGACATCTTATTTGTAGAATATGCAAGTTTCAGCTCCGTATTTTGATATATTTACTTATTTTAAAAATCAAGTTGGAGTTGTCTTTCATGCAGTTCTCAATAGCCTCTTCAGCTGCCACTTTCAGACACTTACCAAGATGCTCTAGCAGCACTGGAATGACAACGGGGAAAAGTACATCTCAGGACATGGGTTCTAAGGCAAGAATGAGCGTGAAAGTTTGAGCTAACAGGAGAAGACAAAAAGAAAGGGAAAAAAAAAGGAAAGAAAGAAAAAAACAGCTCACCCATCCATCTCAGGGTGGACATGACTCCTATGAACAGGATCCTAACACTACAAAAGCACCACTAGAACACAAGAAGACATTCAGCTCAAAAAAAAAAAAAAATACGTTACTGTCATCCCAAGAGACACAAATTATCTTTGAGAGGTTTTCACAGGGGAGAACTCTGGAGCCAAAAAGTGCATGTAGCACTGGCTGTGACTTGAAAGACAGAAGAGGAAAGCTGCATATTTATGCTAAACAAGAAGACCAGAAGCACTCCCTGCTTGAATGGGAGGGATCACTGGCTGACATAAATTCTGATGAGGAACAAACGAAAATTTGAGATAAGTTATCACCCACCTCCGCCCAGGCAAACAAGAAACCCAAGCCACAACACATCTTACACCACACACACCCTTCCCCTTATCCCTTGTGAGTGGAGGGCAACTGATGTGCTGCCACCGACCTGGCAGTACCACACCTGTAGTCTTGGGACAAGTACAGGGCAAAACGCTGCAGGGTGTACAGAAGGACACTGCCAGCACTGTCACACCTGCTGCTGCTCAAGGGCAACATACAAAAGTAGCACTAGAAGAACTGAGCATATCTAACTTTCAGTATAAGAACATGGAAAAACACAGCAAGCAGAACAGAATTCAATTTCAAATTTCAGAAAAAAAAAACAGATTACAAGTACGTCTGAAATGTTTCCTTCCCATTCTTGTTTCACTTGAACACAGTATGACTGAGCATCAGCCCTCTGGATGGCTGGGATCACTTCACTCATTTCTACATACTTATGGCTCACTTCTTCCACAGCTCCTTGACCAGAGTTATTTCTCACAAGTTTCTATTTTTATTTGTTTCACAAACACTTCCATTCTAGAGACTGACAACACAGTAGGGCATTTAGGCAAAAATAAAGTTAGCAGGGCTAAATCGGAACAGAGAGCACCTGGCAGCGCTTCACCTCACGTTAATTCCTTGCCCTTGGCTGATCTGGCTCACCCAGCACACCAACTCCCCAGGTTTCAGCACATTTCCCCACATCTATCCTAGGTCTGTTTGAGACTATGAAGAAAACAGCCTAACTTTCTGAACTCAAACACCCCAGGAGCAGACCGAGCACGTTTTGGTCCGCATGAAAAATCTGAAGTTGCGTAAAAACATCAACAGAGCCTCAAAAAACATGCATCATTCCAGACACAAGGAAAAAAGAAAAAAGAAAGAAAAAAAAAAGGCCGTAGATCTATTTGCGTGGTTCTGCGTGACAGATATCCACGTTTCTGTTTGCAACACTGAAGAAAATACCCTTACAGAAACCATTTCTCTGACAGCCCTCAAAGCCCCGTAAGCCAATAATCCGCCCAAAGAACTATTTTTTTGACTTTATCGTGCGACGAGAAAGCAGCAGAGCAGCCAGAAGCGGCGTTTCGTTCAAGCGCTCACAGAAACAGGCGCACTTGGACCCAACGGGCTCCGGCTGAAAGCACCCCCAAAACCCCAGTGGCGAAACCCCGCGGCCCCCCGAAGCCGGGAGCAGGGCGGCGGGGGGGAGGCAGCGCCCGGCTCCCCGTCAGGAGGCTCCGAGCCCCCCGCGGGCCCCCCGCTACTCACCCCGGCCATTCCTCCCCTGCGCCGAGCCGAGCCGAGCCGAGCCGTGCGGGGCTGGCGGAGCGCCCGGCCGGGCAGCGCCGCCTCCGGCGGGGCGGGGAAGGGACCCCCGAGGCCGCGGCCGCCTGGTGCCCGCATGACGGCCGGAGCGGCCGCCGGTTGGCTGCGGGGCGCGGAATGGCGGCCGCCGGCCTGAGGGGAGGCGCGGCGCGGGCAGGGCAGGGCGGGCTCGGCTCGCTCGCCCCTCGCTGAGGCGTGCGGGTACCGCAGTGCCGGGGGCTGGAGAACGCCCCAGGCGTGTCCCCGCCGGCACTCCCGGCCCCAAAATGTCAGCGCTGCCGAGGGGAAAGGCCTCGGGGGGGCCCTGCAGGCGGCCATCCTCGGCAGTGCTCGCCCCTCTGCACGTCCCACTGCCTGAGGCACCAGCGCCTCAGGCACCTCTCTGAAGCACAAAAGGCTTTGCAAGGAGGTATAAAGTACAGCCCCCTTTCATTCTTAAATCAGGATGTGCTCCGCACCTCCTGTGAATGGGGATGGCAAGCCCTAAAAATCCCTGAATAGGGAATGTAAGGGAATGCTATTCCTGCTACTCTACAAACAAGTGCCTCAATAACAGAACGTTTGCACAACTGGCACGTTGAAGGTTCTTGAAAACGGATGCTGAACACGATACAGTGGTCCACAAGGTGTTACTCTCAACGCTGAATATACTTAAGAGGAATGAGGTTATTTCTTAGTAGTCACTTAGAGATTTCTGGTTATTCCCCCAAATATCGCTAGATAAGTAACTTGTTTTGTTTTTGTTTTAAATCTAAATATGCCTTGCTCATTTGAAGAATTCCTCGAACAGAAAAAGGTTACGTAATGGGAAACGATTCCATTACTAGCTGCAATCATGGAACAATGCCAATAAAACTACAACGATTTCTAAAGAGGGATACACATTTTGACAAACCTTATAGTATCTTTTGTTGTTTCTGTATGTCTGTAGTCTGTATCTCCAAGCCATAGTAAGTTTTCTGGATGGAGAAAACTGCAAAGACTCCTTTTCTCCCCAAGCAGAGGATAGGGAAAGAGGCATCTCTTGGAAGCCAGCTCAGACTTAAGTCAACATGTTGTTTTCTACACAGTCTGTTTCCTCACAGCCACTGCAAAGAGGGGTTCTTCTGTTTGTGGCCAGCTACTATGGATGGAGAGATTACTTCTAAAATATCTGTGACATAACTAAGGATACAAAGCCGATTGCCATCTTGCATTTTTTATCCAGGGATCTGCTATCCACAAGAAAATCTGCAGTGGTCTTTACTAAGTCAAAAAATGTTGAAAACTACTGTTTAGCAGGAAATTAAAGTAAATTGACTGAGAAAAATTCAGGCTTGCTCTCATTCTTTAGACTGGGTAAATTACATGTAAATCAGTCTTTATAAGCTTCTTCTCCTTCTGTGATATTAAGGATTTTAATATATGTTTATACATCGTCAACCTTTAAGACACTTAATTCTCTTGCTGTACCCCTGAAACATACCAAACGTTTATTCAGTACAAATAATGAATAGCTCTTTCATATTTCTACACTGTCATCACACATCTTTGTGGTACAAACCAAGTATGAGAAAATTCCTTCCTGAAATCTGTGTTTCTGTCCAGGGCAAAAAATAAAGGCGTGTTGAGTCTTAAGGATGTGCCCATGTCTAGAACAGCACCAGGAACAGATCTTAGATAATTAATCCCAAGAATCCTCACTCCAACCATCCACTTTCAAAACCAGAAAACTGCCACTATCCAGTTTACACCATGGATTCAAACATTACATGTAAGTACCATTTTTCTCATCCATAAAGAGGTCCGATGCTGCTGTCTCATTTTAATTTCAAAATTTAGATAGCGTACACACGTACAACAGGCTTCCAGATGTCTCATTATGCTTGACCACAAAAGGACTAACACTCAATTTAACAAAGAAAAAAAGAATTAAGTGTGTAACTATCAGTCTGGAACAAATTAAAATATGAGCTAATAAAGAGAAGTTTCATACTGACTTTTCATGATAGTAGGACAAGGAAATAGTAACAGAAAGACTAGAACCTAATTTCAGGTACCTATACTGATTTCTTATGACATCTGATTGTATAGGCCATGGAACTACCAGATGTTATAGAACATATGTTTGCTATTAGCAGTCATACCATTGTATTTTTGTTTTTTTCTTGAAAAGTAAAGTAAAAAAAAAGTTAAGAGTGAAAGTGAAATTTACCTGCAGCTGAAGGGTATGACGGAGAATGGTGTCCTCTAAAGCATGAATCCACTTCTCTCTCTCATCAGCATCTCGAGCTGAAAAAGTATTCAAAAGATACTGTTAAGTCACATGCAGTCTTATATACTAAAAGCCATAAGCAAACACATCTGATGTCCTCACTAAATATGGAAATAAAATCATATTATTTATCTTAAGTCATCGATGACATAATTCCACAGTTTTCTTAATATCCTGTTTATTTTTCTGTGGTTACAGCTCCATAGCGTTACTGTGTTGATCTACATTACTGGAGAGATGTTTGAAATAATCATGCAAGCAAAAAACTTTTATGCTTTGGGAGAAATTTTATTTCTCTGTAACATCAATACTCTCAGCTCCTGCTCAAGTTAAGAATTTAATATTCCTTTCCTTGTGAATTTAAGCTTAAAACTTTTTTTTTTTTTCCAATGCCACTTTTTCAATGGTAATAAAATTTAGCGAGCAATTTAGATGCAGTAGCTTTCTAGTACGTAGATGCTTGACGCTGCATCTCAGTGCACTTTAGTGGGACTTTGTATGCTCAACACTTTTTTAAGCATGTTTTTTGACAGGGTATTAGTTCCTTTTACAAATATCTAAGGTTCGTCAATCAAAGAAAAAAAAAAAAAGGTATGCTTATAAAGAATGACAGCACCACACAGGCAGAGAGAATAAAAGTACTGTGTTACTGTATCACTGACATTAGGAGCTTGTTTCTTCAGTTTCATTGTTACAATGGAGGAAGTGCTGTTTGTTAAATAAAGAAAAATATTGTAAACAGAGCTAGGTGCATCATTTTCTGCTCAATGTATATGTAATATAATTTAAATATAAATGTAAGAGTATCAGAAACATAAGAACAGCTCTGCATTTTTACTCTTTCAGTGATTATTTGTCCCTTGTCCATCTTTAGGGACATACATGGGAAGAGTTTGCACAAACATTTCCTCACTTAATTCATTAATTCATTTTTTAAATTTTCCTAGTTACGAGCAGCTCTTCAATCTGTAATAAATTACTCTTTAATTCTATGTCAGTGTGAACATAGTAACTTCACACAATGAAGTGCAAAGAATAATCTGAAGTGTTATATATCTATATTTATATACAGGCATGTATAAATACAGACGACGCCTTTACTTCACTAGTCTGAAAAGAGCTCCTTGCTGTGCTGGAGGGGTTTAAAAAAGAGAGGAGCAGACAGAGTCAGCAGACTCCAGGTGCATTAAAAGAATCCAAAGGCATTAGTAGACTGTAGGTAACTTGTCCATATGCAGGATTGGAATAGTTACTGACGATTGTTTCTAGTTCCTCATTCAAGTGGAAAATATTTAAAAGAAACAGGAAGTCTGCTAAAAGCAAGGAAAAGTTAAGTGGGTAGCACCTATTATAAACTTGAGAACTAAGATTCCTATCTGGCTTATTTGTTATGAAGCTCAGAAAAAATATCCCTAAGTTTTTATACTGAAATGTACTCTCCAGCCTCAAAAAGCCTTGTTTTCAGTGTCCCCATTCTCATTCTTATGTTTCCATTGTTTTGATTCTGCAGCTGAAACTCACCCAATACTCAAAACCACCACAGATCTTCCAAACATCTAAAATAAACATTATGTAAAATACTTATTACTTTTTCCTACATCCAATCCTATAAAAGGTAGTTCATTGGCCATTGGAATGCAAAAAGGAAAATCAGAAATCCACAGAAGAATCCATCTGCTATGCCCTCCAGCCTTTGGGAGGGGGTAGCCGTAGAGATTTCTAAAACTCTCTCAAGAAAACAAAAACCCACCAAACTTAAAATCAAGATAAACATACTTCTTCATTTAGTATATATAGCCACCAATAATGTCAATTAACAAAAGCATCAGGAAAGATGTGTTGTGAGAAATACATAAAAAAATATCTTTCTAACATAGACACTTTCTCCAAGTCTAACTGATAATGACGCCTCATAAAGCAGTGAGGCAAAATTTTCACTATGTGCAGGGTAAAGATAAAAGCCTACTTTAAAATCTAGCTTTTTTTTTTTTTTTAATTGTATTTTTCGTGACTCAACAAATCAATCCCTATTCATTGTTCTTTCAAAATAGCAAAGCGTGACCATTTGCCACAGGTGTTCTGGTAATGATACCATTAACCAACACAAATAAAAAACCTACACACAAGGGAACTTGACTACACAAAGTGCTCTCACATGTACAAAGGAAGCTTGAAGGAAGAAGTTAGGGTAATTAAATGTTACTTGGAACACCACGTAAATAACTTTCCTGCAGAAATTGCAGCAAATACCTAAGAGCTGGACTTTGCTGCTTGGAGTACTCTCAAAAGCTCAGCATTAACTTCTAACTTAGAGGGGTTCACCCTGCTAGTTCGCTGTGTTTTAACTGAAAAGCTGAACCAGCTGCCAAGGAGTAGTTTATATTGCAGTGAGACTAGACAGGATGGACAGAAGCCTTCAAATTCTTAACAGCTGACTGCCAAACATATTTTTCACTATGCAAAGTATGATTTTTCTTTTCACTTACATACACACAAACATCCTGTTCTTTTTTACATAGAATAGCTCGCACTTTAATTTCAGAATCAGGTACATTTTCCTCAGACGTTGATTTTGAATCCTTATTAGCTTCTTTAGTTCTGCTTAGCAAGAGCTGACCCCTTTGCCTAGTCATATTAATCAAGTTTATGCTTCTTACACCAGTCACCATTGGGCTGTGAATATATGTAGTTACAGTGTTCCTAACTTTTCAAATGTGTGCTCAAAGTGGCAGTGGTTAACATAGTTCAGTTTGTATAAGCTTGCTTGGGTTTGTTTCCTTGTTTACTGAGTTCTTTACTAATCATCTCCCAGTCCCAAAGAACATCCTATTAGGGAGCTGTGGTGCAAGTCGTTGGGCCAGGCTAGTACGTAACTCACGCGATGCAAAAATCCTGTGTTCAAGCTTTTCTGCCTGTGATTACTTAAACAAAAAAAGGAACAATTAAGCTGCAGAGCACTGAATTAATCTTTGTGTTGCAGCAGACTTCCTATGACCTTCCAGACGGCCAGCAAAAGGAGGTCGCTGTGTTAGTTAAATACTAATTTCAACGTACAGTGGCCCGTTAATAAAGGTTATCACATTAAGCCCCGTATATATAGTGATGCACCAACAGAAGCGAAAGGTTACAGCAACATGGAAGACCTAGAAACCAACTAATCAGTACAGTTCAATAACAAAAGTGACTTTCCCATGCTCATAAATAAGCTAAACTTTAGGAGCCTCTTTTCATTTAACAG
This sequence comes from Aythya ferina, assembly GCF_964211825.1. NCBI lineage: Eukaryota > Metazoa > Chordata > Aves > Anseriformes > Anatidae > Aythya > Aythya ferina. The sequence continues at coordinate 27,146,289 of NC_140304.1, read as the reverse complement.
CCCTTTTTAATAAAACCTGTCTTTGCCAGGGTTCAGCATAAGGAAAAAAAAAATCAAGCTATATTTTTTCTCTATAATAGAAATGGCAAATCTATGGCATAGTATGGTCAATCTATAGTTAAAAAGCATGAATTTCACCAACCTTGCTACTAAGACAAAGCCTTGACCACTATAAATCCAGTAATGCTGCCATGAGAAGACTGCTTACAGCGCATAAATGCGGCATCGTAACCTTTTAAGCATCCTCTGTTCAGAACAGTTTTAACTTTCAGACCATCTATCACCACCAGCAGGTCCTTCTGGCTCTCCTCCACACACTCTTTTAAGAAAACCACGGAGAAAAACAGTAGGATGCAGTTTTTAGTAAAGCAAGCTGCAAGAGAAGTTATATTAAATCTCATCAAAATGGCTGCTGGGAGATTAGGTGCAAGTAAAAGCTCCCTAATGGTAAAAGCAATTTAGAACTGAACGGCTGCCAAAAGATCACTGATGAAAAAAAAAATAAAAAAAAATCAATGGGAACATTCAAAAAAGAGATTAGCCAACATACTCAGAAACAATTTATGGGAAAAATCTGCGCACAATGGTCAGAGATCATTACCCACCTATCTGTAGGGAAAGCTACATAGCCAATGCAGCTCTGGTTAACTTCGGGCAGAGAAAACGCTCCAGTTATCTTTCCAGCTAAAAAACTCTGTGGCGCACACTGCCTCGTATTCACTCTGCAGCAGCAAGTGCTGGAGGCTTTCTTCAGCAGGTAGGGAACAAGAGCACCTTGCTCATTAGTCTGTGATCGGTCCTAAGGGCCCCCAAATCAGTCCAACCTTTTCCAGGATTTGCTCAGGCTCCATTTGGAAGGCAGTACCACCCCCTCATCCTCTGGACATCTTATGGGAAAGCTATTCCAGAATTTCTTTCTGCCAGTATGTTTGGCATAAGGCAATTACCGCCAGAACCACAGAATTTCACTAATACCTGTGCTTTTTTAGAAGTAGAAGAACAACATCTGCTCCTTCCTAACAAACAACTCCAACAAGGAGGTGGGTAGGGAGCAAGGGACAAACCCCAGAAAGTTTTTCCAAAGCTGATTCTTGCTAGGCTAATAGTTACAACAGCCAAACAAGAACCACAGACATCTGTGCGAAAATTATCTGGCATTTAAAAACCGCAGAGGTGTTACTTCAGCTGCTTATAGGTGTTTCAAATGCTTTTACACTAATGAGAAAAAGCAATTAAATATAGGAGCCCACTACATGAATATTCACTCTGCTCTTAGTCTGGTGGGTTAATGCCATAATTACCTTGCCACCCAAAATTTAAATTGCACTGGGGTGCCAACTGTCCACAGAAATACAAGTGTGTCTGCAGTTTAGAGAACACAAACAGTCCCTGTGCTTTTCTCTATTTCAAATACCAGAATCATCACCTCAGTTTTTCCTGACTTGCCAGTGAACATTTGCACAGAAATCCACACAGAGCTATATATTCACTGCTGGATGGAAGAGGGAGGAATCACTGATTGCTGAAACACTGCAGATTTACCATGATTATGCCAGTTAAGCTACTGCTACATTTTCCTAGAAGAACTAGTATTTATGGAGGAGATTACAATTTGTTCCCATACGCGTTGCATCCACAGCACATCCTCTGAAAGCTACCGGAATAATTTCCTGTGACATCTCAGGCATGGCAGAGAAAACCACTGGGTACTTAAAGCAATCCCAGTCCTATTTATGGCCAGTAAGAAAAGCACACTTAACCAGTATGCAACTGCATTACAGCCAGATTAAATACAAGGATATTTGATGTCTAGTTGAGCTTACTCCTAAGATATATTTTAACATCATTTTATATTTAATGTATATATACACATATACTCTTTCATGGATGAGGTACCAAGAAAGAAAATCAACTATTTTAAGGAGAAAATTATAAAATACAGAAAGTACTAAAGACAAGAAGTATGATTTCTACTGAGGGATTTCTACCACTCAGAAAAAGGATGCCTTACGAGCCCCCAAATAGGCTTTCACTTCTGAATTTCCCGAACTGCCCAGTCAGGTATGACAGGGATTTTAAAATGTTCTATTTTATGAAGATAAGGAGGCAGATGAAATGGCACTACAGGAAATGCTCTCAGCCTCTATTAATTTCCCAAATACAGAATAATTCTGTACTTCAGAGTTCCTACACTCTTTCCTTTGTTGTGAAGAGCTTCTATGCATTTATATAATGCACACCAAATGTTAAAGTACAGCATAAAGCATTATTTTTTCCAGCCTAAGCTTGATAGCATCTAAAGATTAGATATAAACAAGTTTGACAACTCTCCACAATACAGCATTTACCGCTAGCATTTCTAGGTCATGCACAGCAGTGCTTGGAACACGGAATATACAAAACACCACCTCACAATTCGCATGCTGGTGCTTTTTTTTTTTTTCCCCCCCGTGTTTGTCTACATGGGCATAAGGATGAAAGAAAAGTCTCGAGAATTAGTTAAAAAAAATCACTAGATTACTTATAAATACACCATAGCGTCTCAAAGTGAAATGTGTGGTTTATTTTCATTCCCTGTGACCTACTTACAGGCAGAACTCAGTAAAAAAAAAAAAAAAAAAAAAAGTCTATTACACCCACAGAGTCAATAGTCAATTATGCAGTCTTTATTCAGACAAACTTCCACTGATGTTTATGCAAAATTCCTGTATTTTCTCACCCTAGTTCAGAAGTGATGTGGTATCTTTACACATGAATGTGTAGTTTGCCAGATGACACAGGTGGAACTCTGACTGTACTGAGCCACAGGATTTTTGCCGCCAATCTCAATGAAGAGATTTTAATCTGTAGTGCCCAATAAGGTGGAAAAGTCACACTTCATAGACAAAGCCAAAGGGTTATTCTGTGGCAAAACAATCAGGTTTTTAAAGCTATTGAAGGTCATTTAAACCATGGAAAAACGTGAGATGAAGAAGGGTTTCATACAAACCTACCAAAACACCATCATCTCATTGCTTGCACACTCCCTTCTACCATGCAGTTCCCACACCTGTAGGTAGGCTGAACACAGTCTCAGTACCTTAGGCCTTCTGTATAATTTTGAGGTTGTCACAGCTGTTCTTCCCCCTTCTACTCATCTTCCTCCTGATGCCATTCTCACCCACACATACAAATCAACCCAGGCTTTGGTCTGCAGGTGTTCGTCTCGGCTCTTCTCCCTCCACCTACTGAAGACTCCAGGGCAGTCACAAGAAACAGACGCCTCACCTTGTCCAAAGAAAGAGCACCAAATGGCGTCCTGTGTACAGTGTGGTACTAACATTGATCTGTGATCTTGAGAAATTCTCAACTCAACTGCTGTTTCACTGCTACCTGCCATCAGCTTCTCCATTGCCTCTTAGGCACAAAACACCTGCCACTTGAATCCTTCACTTTTCTAAAAACTGCCTGCCCCCAATTTAGTTCATGCCGTCAGTGAAAATGAAGTGGGTATGGATACCTGAAAAATGACAGCTATCAGGGTTCTTCCTCCTTTTTTTTTTTCCTTCTTTTTTTTGCATTATTTTGCTGCAGGTTGCTAGAAAATAGTTTCAACAGTAGACTGTTGTAATAGAGGATGCTGCAGGTGCAAGAAGGAACTGCAAGGAACAGTGAAAGCACAACCACGCATCATTCCCTGCACTCTCATCACAAGTTCTGATTACTCAAAATGGCAGGACAAGAATTCAGTGGGAAAAAGCAGGTAGACTGAATAGAGAGGATGACAAAAAAAATCATACTGCGGAAGATACATGTGGTTTTAGTTCTCAGAGGAATTTCTGCAGTGTTGCCAAAGAGGAGAGGACCATTTCAGCCCCAGTGATTTGTGCAGCACAGACCCTGTCAGAAGATATATTGGGTTATGAGAAGGGAGGAGGACTGATAACACAGCTCTGCTGCAAATGTATGAAGAGACAAGGCTGGAAGTTTTGCTCTTACATAGTTGCTCATCTTCCTCTCCAATATATTAGCATTGTTGAGCATAGCATAAAGAGGAATTCACTGTTTGAGCATCACCAGAGCCCCAAAATCCCTAAAAAACGTTAGGTTGGGACAAATGATACAGTCATAGTAGCTACAAAAATCTTTGAGGTAACCAGCACAGACCAAGATTTTATACCAAAACCTCCTATTGGGCAGTGTATAAAATTTAAAAAAGCTTTCAAGACTTTTGGGGGGAAAGGCTGCAATTCATGAATTGTTATTTAAACTGGGTGATCTGATAGATTTATGTGCCTCATTATACCACAGGGACAATCGTGTGTCTGTCATTTATTTGGTGGACAAGAGTAAAGTTTCAAATACTGACCATTTCCCCAAGTAGTAGTAAAACACAGATCTAAAGGATTACATGTAATTTTGTTACTTAATACAAACACAATCTCAAATTCTGATACTGCACAGCAATTAAGGCCTTTGTGGGCCTTATAATCCTTAATAAAAGCTGCATCCCAACTTAACAAAAAATCCCTGCTTTTATAGCACTAAGACAACCTCTTGCTGTGCGTATTTCTCAGCTGGGACGGTAGGCACTCACAAAATAAGCTAGAAAGTGGGGCAGGATGGGGAAGAAGGAGAAATCCACCTTTGCCAGCTGACAGCACTCCCGTAATAAGAAAATAAACTGCACTGCAACATTCGTGCTTCCTCTCTCAGATACTTTTGCAGCAGGAATAGGAGAAGAAAGACAAAAGCTAAAGCTAAATCATCTCAGATCAATGCACTGGACCACCTCCAATCCTTCAATCCCTTATTACACAAAGCAGTGGAGACAAGACTGACTTGCCTTCCAAGGAACTGTGCTGTGAAAAAAAAGAGCTGAGTTTTCAGGTAGGAGTTTAAAAATCTGAATTCTTTCTGCAAGCAATGTATGCATAGTGAAGTACTTCCCTACAAACAGAAGCCATTATTGTTTCAGGTTAGACAGCAATTCAAATATCAACAACTCCCTTGCCAAATTGTCCTGAACATCATGTTCCCACCCTTGAATTCAAGTCATGAGCATCCTAGTGAGCAGAAAGAGCAGTTAAATGATATGAAGGATAGAAGAACTTGCTTTCCAGATGGGAAGAGCTTATAACTGTGACAACATGGATATATTAAAAAGAAAAACAAATCAGAAAAAACAGTGTTTGAAGGTTATGGAACTTTTAGAACAGGGACCTGCATTACAGCAGAAAAAAATACATTACCAAGAAGGAGCTTCCTGACAGGAAGGTGCATTAGACATCATCCCAAATGTCTTCAGCAACTTGAATGGATTTTCACATCTAATCTGAACAAACCCATGAGGGAATGCTTTGAGATCTCCTTCATTCGGAAGTCTTAGAATAAAGACATGACACTGGATATGCAGTATGACTACACAACCAGGAGGTTAAATACATTACTTTTAAATATATTTTAATATTTCTGTGGATATCCTGCCCCTCACTGCCCCCTTCCAGAGTGAGCAGGTATCAATATTGCACTAACGACAAAATAAAGTAAACAAATCTGCTGGGCTGCCTGGCAGAGCCCAAATTAAGCTGACGGTAAAATCAAAATATGCCACAAGTTTTATTGCTCATATTTATTCAGTTCACTTCCTTTCTTTATGCTCAGATGTTAAGTGTACAGATACCATATGATACATGTGCAAAGCATCATTCAATGCCTCTATTTTCTTTCTCATAAAAACTTCTAAACTTTTACTAATGCTCAGTATAGACACACCACTAGGAAGCATAGCTGCAAACAGAATAGAGGGAGGTTGTCACAAGCAGCAACAAAATATAAACTATGCACTGGAAACACTGAATTTCCCAAGATTCAGTGAGAGGCCAATCTTAGTGGGAGATGCTGGAGGTTTAGTGCTTCAGAAATTCATTTACGCATGTATGGAAATAACATCCCCATGACAAATTATTCAGGCATCTTTAAATGACTTATTTGCCCTTCATCTGACTATTTAAGTCTCTGGAGTGTTAGAGAGATCCGCAAGCTTGAGCAACTGATCGTAAGAAACAATTAACCCAGTATGAAGCTCTTCCTACATTTCCTTCAAATTCTATCGTCGTTTGTCAGCAAAATTTCACTAAGGTCAAAGAAGATTCAAGTCTTTGCCAATACTTAAAAGTCTGAGTATGCAAAAACATTTTTCCGGAGCCTGAAAGAGAAATTGTTCCACTGCAGATGGGACCCTAACTCACAGACAGGTCAGCAGATCTTGGTACTTTTAAAGTTCTGTCATTTTCCCAACTAGGCTCCAGGTTGTCTGGACCCCTGTCTGTCTTTGAAAATGAAAGACAGTGATGAGAAGGAAGATACTGTGGGTTTTTTTGTTTGTTTGTTTTTAAAGTTGCTGTTTCTAAAGCACTCCTCTAGTAAAAGTCTCCTTTTAAGAGAGTGAATATATTTATAGCTATGACTATCTTACAGAAAAAAAGTTGTATCTGAATAGTGTACAGAAAAATGTTAGAAATCGTTAAGAATACTGTACATACTCTATTCTATATATGCTATGCAGTCTCAGATTACATACAGTAGTATTTACATATATATCCACATATATATCCATTCCCTATTTATAACTGATAGTCACCTATAGTTCACATAAAAATAAAGCCTGTATAGTACGGAGTGAACTTAATGCAATGAACAAACACTGCATGAGGCATACAGCACACATTTACAGTGACCTTAAGAACAACAAATATAGTTCCCTAGAACTGTTTCATACTGAAATATCCCAGCACTAATATTTTATCTATCGTTTTACATATTCTCTTTACAGCTATATATACTGTGCTTGCATCATTATAATTTGCTGGGTGTCATGAATGTCATCTTCATAACATACTAACAGGAAAAGCATAATACATAAAATGCTGTACAAGATCTTAGTTCTATATTAAAGGAGCATACATGAATCCTGACCTGATACAAAATGCACACAGATTGAGACTATAAAGCATAAGAGGTTATGTGACAAAATTGGAGTTCAAAAATTAGCCATATAATTTAGAGCAGAACATCACGTATACCAAATAGTCTTCTTTTAAGGCATCTGGCTAACAAAAAGAGAACATAGCACATAAGAGATCACTGCAAGGAAGAGATATATTACAAAAGGTATACTCTAGTAGCTACAGATTTCTAGATTTACCTGTTTCAAGTTCTCAAATATTCAGCAGTATTTAGCTTCATTGTACTGAAAGACTGCCAGAGTACTGCATTCCATTACTGCATTAGCAATTAGCTTGCATTTTATCTGTTACCCTTTGGAACAGTAGATTTAAGTATTACTGTCAGCTCAGCATTATGAAGGTATGTTTACAAGGCAGTGAATAGGCAGAGTACAGCAGCAGCATTTAGGCAGAACTGTAGCACAAGGAATACAGATGCTAGTGACAACATGGTGTACAATTAGTATTTATCATTAGAAACATTCACACAAACACACCAGCATTAACAATAACTCCCATTTCCAAATCACTGATTTAAAAAATATGTACAATACAAAATAGGCTACAGTATTATTCCAGTTGATAAAAATTAATAAGACTGCTTACATGCAAATGCGCCTCTTGGATATTTGCAGATTCCAGCTCTATTCAATTATTTAGCTACTACATTTTAGAGGAAAAGCAAAAAGACTAACAAATGTTACTTAAAAATTATTTTAACCCAACTTCCCTAGGATTTTAACAGTAGGAAAAGAGAAATTCTCTATACAATATTATCACAGTATTTTATCCTACTGCTGCAGATAAAACAATTTAAGGAGTATATAACAACGATAATAGTACCTTACCCTTTCTACCGGTGAACCATAGCATGCAATGACGAAACATAGCAGTGGCAGATGGCATTGGTGTTAGTAAATGTGAATAAAACGATAATACCAGAGAAATGGTGACTGGCAGACAAGACACAGAAATGTAGATGAAATGAATGCAAGCTGGTAAATCTTGAAGCAAAGCTCCACCTTTAAGCCAAATGTTGCCTCTAGTCTCCTCATAATTGAGCATTAAGTTCTATTTGGATACAAATTGCAACCTTCAGACCAGTCTTGATTCTCTTCATACAGAAATGCATAATTGTATCTTGATAACGAAGATCAGAAACGTTTTGTAAGCGAAACCCATAATCAGAAGCCAATTACTTTTTCCCCTTGAGTCATTTATTCTTTACATTTTAAATCTCCGAATCCTGCCAGGACTACAGTCTCTTTCTAGCACATATGTATCCACTGCAGATGCAAATCCCTGCCTAACCTGCAGCACCCCTGGATCCAGAATGTTCTCAGTGTGCTCATTCATGCTGTTCTGTTGCCAAACATTTAAAATCATCCATCAAATACAAGTGGAATCTATTATAAGAAAAAAAAAAAAAAAAAAAAAAAAACAACACACAATCTCTTCTTTCAGCTCACCCTGAAAATGGAAGGTTTTCTGATCAACAGTTATTGTGAAGGTGCTGTCGTCCTCATCGTCTATACCAATCACAGCTCCCTGTGAAACAAAGAACAAAATCCTGATAAGGCAAGCAGTGACATCAGCAGCACACACTCTATCACTACACCACCGGAATTTAAAAAGCATTGACAAATTAGAAGCACACTGAATACTGTAAAAAACAGGAAGATCCTCTGTTTAATCATGGGATGTAAGTCAGTTCTTTAATAGAACACATTTTTAGTTGCAGAAAAAAAATAATTATTATTATTTGGAAAACTTTATGATTTTCTGAATGGGAAAATGAATCTTTTACCTTTGTAACGGAGATGGCTTTATGCTACAGCATCATTATAGTAAACAGTGTTCTACTATTCTCTACTACATTTCAACTTATATTTTGAAGAAAAGTGGGGAGCAATAACTTATAAGTACTTTCCGTGTCTAAAAATACCAGTTCACTGATATGCGACAAAAAGAAACTCTTGACCTAATTTTATCTGCCTCTGTATAAAAACAATCATTCCAGCAAAATGAATTCAGCCCACCATGTCATGTCACTAGCACACTGCCTGATCTCATTTCCAGCCCCTAAGTAAATATCAACAGTAAGCTAACAGGATGCATCAAAGACGGCTAGCTTTGTCGTCCAATTGGTGACAAATTTTTAGAAGGAAATGCGAAGATTACATAGAGTTAAAGACCATCTGTGCTCAGCTATTTACAAATATATCCACATCTTCTGCCATTCCTGCCCCTTAACCCCAGTACATAACAAACAGCACAGTTGCACCCAGGGGAGGAAAACACTGAAAAAAAAAAAACCTTTCCAGGCCTCTACCGCCTCTCAGTAAAATCATGACATCTAACCCAAAATACTTCAAAAATCCCCAAAGGATTTACTCAGTTTCTCTTCTCCTTTCCCAGGAGACACAGCATCAGGCTCTGTTTCATCTTTCCTCTCTCCCACAAAGCAGAAAGACATCACTGGAAGGCACATGGGCTTGAAGGGTAAATCCTGCTCTTACATGCAAGTAAACAGCCAGCGATGAGACTGCAAGCTGGCCCCAGCAAGTGCTGGCCCCATTTAGCCAAGCGGGGCCCAGCAGCTGCCACACAGGTATAGGTAAGTACCAGGCCTGCCCAAACAGAGGAATCTGTTTCGTATAGACCCAAGGGCAGGGAGATGTGAATCGATCATACATGTCCTTCCCAGCCCCATCAGAGGTTTCTGGACCGTGTGCGGCTGGGCCTGTCACAGGCACTTCAAGGCCGCAGGAGGAGCAGGTCCTCTATGGGAGCAGCACCAAGCACACGCTGTAGGATATACGGCAGGAAGGGATAGCTCCGAACTGCTTCTTCCCCTCTGATGCCCTGCGTGTACCACACAACTTCTCCAAAAGAATATTTTCAGGCTTTTACAGGTTTTTCATGGACAGCTCTGTGATTGCTATACAAGAGGCACCCAAAAATTACACCTGTCCATGGTCATTCTGAATACTTGTAGTACCAGGACATTACAACAACCAGAAGACCACCTGTTAAGTTCTGGTAATCACGCAGTGTGCCAGTTTCATGACATTTCTGGCCAAATTCATCTTGTCAGAATGCTTTTTCGTTTCCTCAGTAGACCTCAGACAAAACATGTCTGGCATTCACTCAGCTTTGCTATGCAGAAAGTCAAAAGATCACTTCAGATCTTACCAAATCATGGTCTGGTTCCTCCACACCTGCTGTGTCAAAAAACTGTAAGTCATACACCAAGAACATGATATTCTTTCCCAGTTAATGTAGGTAAAACTAACGCAAGGCTAAGAAGGCCAGATTGGGACAGCTGAGTCCTGCCTCCATCCCAGGTGGTGGAAGGAAACTGAGAAGCAAGAAGCACACACTGCTCTCTGATGCCTCAGCACAACGCTCCACAAAGTGCACGAGCTCAGATCACAGCACTAAGGCTAAGTGAGCATAAGCAGAGAAGATGCTTCTTTTGTCATATAGACAATACGTATTGACAAGTGAAAAAAAAAAAAAAGCACATGAAACTTGAAGTGTTTATTACAGAAAGCTTAGGCAGGACCTAAGCATAGTACAGATGACAGATTCCTCCACCAGCACACCTTCCTAAATACACCATGACAGTAAACAAAAAACATAATTTGAAGATGAAACTCCATGACCTATGAAACATGAGTATAAAACACAAAAAGGCAAGGAACAAGCTTATAAAAATCCATTCAAGAAAAAGGGAGGTATTTTAGGCAAATTGCTTAAGCTACATGCTTGTTTATGTTCACACCTAGAGTTACAAATCAACAATTGCTCTCAACAGAAAACCTCTTTGATAAAATTTCAGGTTGCAGAAGCCCATCTGTTCAGCTATTGGTATCATTGTCATCTGCCAGAAGAGCTGCTTTACAAAAGCAAAAAGACAACGACCCCTTCCTCCCTCACAAAATAAACCCCACACACACATTCAGATAGAGTCAGCAAACCTCAGCAAAACTCCTAAGAGTAATCTGCTGTGGGAGAGTGGCAGATGGGGAAAGAGAAAGGGATTGTTTCATCTTAAATGCATATAAAAATGGATAATGCAATGTTGAACAGATTGTTCACTTTTAATATTTCCTAAACTGACAGGCTGAAGCCAACCTCCACATTTACATGCTCACAACACAATTAAAGCAGGCATGCTTTTTCAGACTACATTTTTCTACACAATGCAAAAAAGCACCCACAAATCTTTGGGAACGTAATGTTGTAGACAGTGGTTTGAGTTTACATTACCCTTTAAGAAGTTACGTATTATGTTACCAGTACCCTAAAAAGACAAAAGTGCAGTAAAGTCATCTGGAATCCAGATGAATGGGGATTCTCTGTATGAAGCTCAAAAGGAGACCCCTTTATTAGGCCCCCAGAAAGTGGTAACAACTTAATAAGGGAATAACTGGGAAAAAAAAGAGACAGAGTTCTGCTGCAACACTCATCAGATTGTGACAATCAGATTGTGTGACAGATCCCCTTCTCTACATTTTTTACTTCAAGACTCAAAATGCTCTCATTTATGCCCATTACCCTCCTGACTCATTCCCCCTATTTACATCAGCATCTCACAAGACCACTGCATACTGGAGCCACAGACTCTACGAGAAACAGGAAAAAACACAGCAAAAGGACTTGTGCAAGAATATTTTTTGGTAAGTGCACAATCACAAAGTAGAAACTGAGCATGTGCAAAGCCACCACAGCATTCCTGGCTCTCTGCAGTGCTGTCACTTCAAGCCACAAGAGCAGCATTCACAGCTGAACGTCCCAGGCCAGGACGGGTAACACCCAGTTTTCCTGTGCTGTGTCTTCCTGCCTCTGTTTCCCCATTATGTAACCCCCCTCAGCTGACATTTCAAAACCTTTCTTCCTTCCCTTTCCACTCCTCTTTTGTTTTGCTTCTGTAAAGACCACGTGCTGTGTGACGTTACTACACAGCACTACAGCACCCTGAACGAAGCACAGGCAAGCTGCAGGCCTAGAGTGTCCAAACTGGCAGAACAGAGGGCTCACAAGCAGAATAAAAGCAAACCAGGACAGAAGGAATGCAGTTTTACAACAACTTCTGTAGGTACAGAACATATCTATATACAAACATATCCAAACACACAAAGAAATGAGAACTGCAAACAGCAACTTTTCTGCAGCATTTTACTGCCAACCCATCTTACTCTGTCCTATGATGCTTTTTAAGACAACGTATAAAATGCATAACACTTTTATACAATATATAAAATAACAGAATGCAATCAGCCCACAATGTCATTTGACCTCTAATGTTTTCCATCTTTAAGTACTTTCACTATTTCAGTATTTCGCAGAGTCAAGAATAGAGCCTAAAGCTCAAAAGTCTCCTTGCAGTTCTCTCCAGTAGGCCATAATATCCACAGTACGTCATTAAGTACCGAAGAAAATAAAACTTACCCTGAGTCTAACACATCCTCGGCGTGACCCTCTCATCATCTTGTCTTTTGACTGAAAAAGCAAAAAAAAAAAACATATCACTGGATTAACAAATATTATAAGAAGTGCAAGGAGGAAGTTATTCAAGGCAATTAAGAATAAACCATGTCGGTATAATGCTTTATTGACTGATTGAACGATCTCTGTTACAAACTACGTTTGTTCTGACACAAAAGAGGGGATAACACCATGGTATGACAAAGTAATTCTTCCAAAAAATAAGAATACGGTACCATGCTTCGAAAATTTTTCAGAGATATGTTGAAGAAATAATTGGAAGATGCAGTCTGCACCTTTACAGAAAGTCAGAAGATATGAAGAAAGACACTGATTAAGGAATACTAAAAATTGGCAGAGTGCTGATTTACATCTACCTCCTGCCTCTCCTGCTCTTGGGAGAGCGCCCATATAACATGTTTCTGTCAGAAAGTTCCCTATAGTCATTCCCCTTCATACATACATAAATGTCACGTCCAGACAAGTTTCTAAGTCTTATTTCCTGCTTTTATTCCAGGAGTTAGAAAATTCATGTCTATAGCCATTCAAGTGATAAGATTGCAGACCAGAAACCAGGATTCCTCCGTCCAGAACCAGTGCCTAAACCTGTAGCCTAGCCCACCTTGCACCTAAATTACTGAATCTCTTCTTTAGTAGCTCTGTTTGAAACACTGACTAGCTAATTGTAAACATCCCACCCACTGCTAGCTCAAAACTGTGATCTTAATCTTTCAGCTATTCCCAGCACTGCTTAGGGTAGATTTTGTCAGCACGCGTCTGCCAATGCCATGTTATTGGGCACTACTGGCAAGCCCAAGTAGTACACACACAAACCTGTTGAGATAAATAAAAAGGAAAAAAAACATCTGGAGGAATCCTAAATATTTTGTTTTCTGATAGATGCAAAACATCTTCTGGTTTTCAATTACCTCCCCCTTGTTATTATTTTTTAATGATAACTTTTATGCCATCGTAACCTTAGCTACAAAGTCTTTAGTCTTGCCTAATACAACCCTTTCTCTGTCACCACCCAGATACAAACTACATTTGTTCAGGTCATGGAAACACAGGTAATGCTGTGGTGGCACGAACAGGTTCTCTGCCTGTCACCTCTGAAACACGCTCTTCTCTCCACCAGGATCCTAATACTTCCATGTGCACAATATATCACTGTGATTATGACTAGCCCTATTTTCACTGGAGCCACTAGACAGTGAAATCTTATTGATAACAGTGGGAAAAGACAGGGGGCAGAACTATCAGCCTTAACAGCAATAAGTTATTCTTCATCTGCCGTACATCTGAGAGACAGAGCTCCATCAGAGCTATCGATGATAGCTGCTTCTCCCACAGAAAGCCTGAGGCACTCACGGCAAGGCCTGTTCACTAGAGGTAATATACAAACACAGCACTCCAAGCTTCAAATGAAGTGAAATTTTGCTTCAAATGAAGCGAATTTTTGCTGATCTCTCCCTCAATTCGGTCTCTAATTTACCAAAGAATCTTCTGAGTGTTAGAAACCATCAGTATCACTCTCCGTGTTCTCATATCGACACGGGTTAGCTGATCAAAACACAGTGGGTGTAAGGACTAGCAGGGCCTCCATAATGTATTCTACAGATGTATGACTTCTTTGTAGATTGCCTGCATGAAAACTTCTACATTGGGAAGATTTTTTTTCAAATTTTTGTTTTGTTTTGTTTGTTTTTTAAAGTACAAGACCAGAGGAGTATCTACAAACAAAGCTACTCCAATAATTTTGTCAGAACTTGTATATACCTGGGACACACCTCACTAGAGTACACCTACACGTAGATTTTCGCTATTCATTGCCATGAGTGAGCTCCTAAAATGGGAGAGGGCTACTGAGAGCTTACTGCTCCCTCTGGTGGTTTCCCTCAGAAATACTGGCATGATCTCAGCAGGAAAAAAAAAAAAAAAAAAAAAAAAAAAACAGTACCTGGGCTGCAGCTGCAACTCCAGAGGAAAAGGAAAGAGAAAAAGGAGCCTGCAGAGCACAGGGTGGGCACCAAGCCTCTGGGCTTGTCCTGCCCAGATCCCTGAGACAGACAAGGGGAGATGGGAGCCAGTCCTACAGCAAGGAAGGGAAAGACCCCAACAACCCCAACCTGCCCTGTACAGGCTGAGCATCAACTCGACCACAAAAGATCCTTTAATAGCCTTTTTTTCTTGTACATCACATTTTAATGGAGTAGAAATTGAGTTTCAACTTGATAATGCTTAATGTTCTTAGCCTGAAAAAAGATTTACAGGATAAATCACGGGTTCAGCGTGTGGTCCTGTATATTTACAATTTCCTCATCTTCAGACAGAGCTTTAATTGGTTAACACAATTACAATGAAATGGCAAATCCAATTCCTTCTACCTAAGCAGCACGAGTACCTGCCATTCTAGGATCTGAACGAAAGCACGCAGCTGCCCTCACAAATCGAGCTGTATCCTCACAGCAGAACTGAGCAAATCTTTCCAAACATGGCTCATTTGACATTTTAGATTTGCCCCCACCCACCAGTAAGATTTTATAAAATGTAAAATTTGGACAGCTTGCCCTTAATATTTTCTGCTTTTACTCTTTGGCTGAAGGGGAAAAGATCAGGCGCTGATATAGCATGTCTTATACTTGGTCAAATATTCTTGAATAATTAAGGGGGATTACAATAATCCCATAAATGTTTTGAGGAGTGGTTCCACTTCAGGGAACAAAATCTCCGACAGCTGAAAGACGTGTGGGAATAGCTACCAAAAAGTCACATTTTCCTTTCTTTTTATATATGAAATCTCAACACGCAGATATCTTTTTTCAGTGATCAGTTTTAAAACTAGGGAAAATGACATTTTCAATAAAATTCCCATACACACTGTACTGATTTTGATGATAACAGACTTGAATAGGTTACAAGCAGGGAGCAAAAAGAGATAAATCTCACCTGAGGCTCAAATAAAAATTCATAAAAATGAACAAAGATATACAGTATTACTGCAGGGGGAATGTACATATCTGCCAAATAATCTGGCCTTTATTGGTTTCTTTTTTACGTCCACACAAAGAAGTTTGATCAAGTACAGAACTGATCTAATGTATGGCATTTCAGGTAACCTACAACTTCTTAGAGAAATGAAAATAACTCCCGGGTTTATTTTAAAAACAAACAAACCCAAAACCAAATGAAAACCCCAACTTCTCCCCTTCTTTTTTGGATTTATTTCCTTTGAGTTTCTGAGCTGTCTGGGAAGTCTGACATTTCAGCACAAAACCCAGCTGCTGCCTGCCCCCAACACCTCTCGGGCCCCAGTCCTGCAGTGCCGAGGTGCACAGGACCCGCAGAGGTACCTTCTTCACTCACACAGCACTGCCAAGGGGATCTCTAACGTAAGCACACTGATGAGCAAAACCATTTGTGTCATTTAATTCCCTTTAGGGAGGGGGAACATGGAACAAGCTCTATTTATAAACACTGATTTTTGCAGTTTAACTACATCTGCAGGACAACTTTCCATAATAGCTATTGTTTTCACCAAACGCAAAGGCAACCCTTGTTTTTCAAGCCAAAATAAAACCCGATGAATTAAAAACTTAACATGCTGTTCCTGTAGCTCCCCGCTCTCAGGAGGGCCTCCTTGAGCACGGGGACAGCAGTAACACCCAGCCCAGAAGAGCTGCAGCTTCTTTGACCCCTCCAACCATTGTGGGTCAGGCATGAACTACAGGGGACAACGGCAGCACCCCGAAATTGCTTGAGATCTCAATTCCTCTTGAATTCAATTAAATTTGCTCTGAAATTAAAACTAAACACAGGCAGCTGGTGTACCTGAAGCTTTGACTTCTGTGGATACAGTCATACAGCAGGAACCAAAACCTCAGCTACCACCAAACAGCAAGTAGAAGCAAACACTTCTAAGAAGCATCCTACTTCTTAGGTGTTTAGAATCTCAGTTGCATTAAACCAACGCGTTTCTTGTCTGGTAGTGCACATGAAAATTTACACTGAAACAAAGGCTGCAACAATTAATTTCCAAGAAATTACACACAAAGTTCGACTCGCTTTTTGAAAGGAAAGTGTAGGCAGGCATCTAAAGATAACAACGAACACTAGAGGAAAAGTTGCCTTGTATCTGCTGGAAAAGTTTCCTCCCAGAACAAAAGTGCTCATTAGGCTCAGGGAGTTTAACTGCCTCGCTCTCAACCTGCGCCAAGGAAGCTTTCAGATCAGTGGGGCAGGCAGCATGGCTGGCTTTGGGGGGACAGCCGACATGCAGGTCAGGGTAATAAGTGCAAAATGAACCCATCAAATGTTTCCAGACAAATCTGAGCAGGCACAGCATGTTTCTACCAGATGAGAAATGCCACAGATGTGCAATGCACAGTAGTGAGCAAGTACTGGGAGACCTAAAACCAGACGTATTGCGTAAATATTGCAGAGAGCAGTATTAATTCAGCAGTATTAATTCAGCATTACTGAAAGCAAGTCAGGCAGCATCACATAAAAATCACCTGTTTGGTTCCAGGAAATAAGTACTGCTCTAGTATTTGAGTAAATTTACTCCCCAGGAGGAAAACCTAGCACTAGTGTCAAGCATTAAACCCTAGCTATCAAATTCTAAGGAAAAAAAAATTAAAAAATCAGATTTTGGAAAGATCACGTTTCTAAAGATACTAGAAGCTGTAACGGGTCTTAAGTTCCATACATAATTAAGGTAACAGATTGATGTATCAGTTGCAATTTGTTGGATTTATTTCCCAACTTTAATAAAAAATTCTACTGCAGGAAGATAGGAAGGGATACCATGCTGGCTGGCAGAATCCTGCACCTATGGCCAGCAGATGGAGAAACACCTGCTTCTCCTTCTCCCACACCCCTACCCTACAGGGAGATGCTTAGGGACACAGGAAAAGAAGGATAAATTGGTTTTGGCTCTTCTAATGCTTACTGAAAGTATATCTTTTATTTTTTTGCTGGGAATTTTACATGTTACTGTCATAAGGGTATGTACCTTGATTGGTACAAGCAGATTGTTATTAATTAAATTATAAACCTGTAATAATTTATTAACTGCATGGAAACCTTTGAAACAAACAGTTGAAACTAGGCACAAAATTCAATCTAGCGTTGAGTAACAGCCACCTTATTATTTTTAACATGTGAATTCAGAATTACCTTCCTTACCATACGTAGTTTGCAGACAGTTTTGTCTGGTTTTATTCGACTCACTGAGCTGGTTGCAGTGCATGGGACAGATCAAGCTCTTGCAGAAAGAAGTGTCACATCAGCTCAGAACGGAAAGCAGAGGCCAAAAGCAATGTTTGTACAAAAGCAGAGCTTTTTTTTCCTGTTTTCTTCAAATTTTTGCACACAGCTGTTGATTGAGAAACTGTATTTGCAAAAAGCCAGAAAATGTATTCAACTGAAAGGCTCTAACAGAGGGGCACTGAGCCATAACTCCAGCTTCAGAGGCATCATTTGAAATCAAGTTAACGAGGTTTGTTCCCAGTTTACCACTGAAATGAAACCAGAACAAAATCTGAGCCCCTCTCCTCAGTATGTGGATCGTACACTCCACGAGCACTTCTTCAAGGCAGCACCTCCAGCATTCAAGTTGCCAACTAGCAGAAATCTTTCAAAAGCACAAGGGGGGAAATAATCTTACAACACCACAACCGCTTCCTCCTACAACAGGTTTTGCACAGATTTTGCTCCTGAAAGTGACTAACCAGTTGGTGTATGTTTTCAGAAGTATTTTAATGAAACAATTAACAGAAACAACAACAGCGTACCAAAGCCATTAATCTAGCCTTCAGGAATTTATTGGTACAAGAACCATAAAATGATTGGAGGCTACCCAATTTTGTTTCAAGAACACAGACTCTGGAGTTGTCACATACATCTTTTTTCTCTTTCAACCCTCATTCACTACACCAGGCAGCGTTAAGTCTGCAACAGCTTGAACAGTTCTCCTTTCAATACTGTCATGCATCAGATACCTACAAAGATTTAAAATATTTTAAGGAACTGACCTTCCTATCTACTGACCCTGGTCTTAGCATTGCTTGCACAACTATGCCAGTTCAGCTGTTCATTATACAAGTAAAATATTTATTTAAAGAATACAGTTAAAACAATAATTTTAATCAGATTTTCAACCCTGAGGGGTTCTCTGGATTATTTCTACGGGATTCCCAAGGGTAATCAAGGCTATAGCTGATGTGTATTTAAGGCAGCACTGCTGCCAGAAAACACAAACAAAAAGCAAATCGCGTTCACCTCCCTCTCCCTCCCCAGCCATTTCTCTGTCTTCATGCTATCTGCCAGCACAATGCCAACACACGTTTTTATACTGACAGGCAGAAAACAAACTACAAAACGGATTCAACTGAAAAAACAAATCAGCAGAAAGTTATTTTTCAGCTGGAATCCAGCTTAGGGAACAACTTTACAACTCCTGTGACAAGGCAGAAATGATCTATTTGGAGGCTTTTCTTTTAAATATCATCTGTGCCTCCAGCTACAGCCTGAAAAAAGTGCAGTGCATCAGGAGACTTCTTGCATCTGCTATACCTCCAGAAGGAAATATTGGTGGATTCACAAATCAAAGAATATTGAGGGAATAAAAAGTCCTTTGTCAAACCAATCCAAAATGGGATAATCATTTATTTCATATCTTGCTCTTTTGAAAATAAAACCAAACTGAACCAAAAACAAACAAATGAAAACAAACAAAACACCAACCACTTACTGATACTAGACAATCATTTATTTGAACAAAACCATGCAAAAACAATCAATATTTGGATGACAAGTCCAGGTCATATTCTCTGGAATATAATTGCATTTGTTTATGAGTGATATAAGTAAATTTGAGTGATTTTTCTCTTTTAGAAGAGGAATGTACAAACACAAACTACAGAAGAAGAAAATTTAAAAAAGCAAACAATTCGGCATTGTAAAAAAAATGTAACTGCAATTGAATTAATTTGTTTCTGATGTATGTATTCAAAACACATTTAGGTTAACATCTACTCATTCTACTAAAAGAAAGAAATACTAACTTAGCTGCAATACGATTGTGCACTAACTCTGAATGATCACGGTGCATCAAGGGTACTTTTCTGCAGTCTGTTTTATGCTACTATGAAAGAAGATTAAAATACAATCGTGCAGGGACACATCTCTGAGCAGATCTACATGTACTTTTCTGGGTCTCTCTCTAAGGAAGAGTTCAGCTGCCTCAGAAGTTGTTACCTTGCAGCCTTCCCCAACTCTGCTGCCAAAGGTTAAGTGGCTCTTGGACCTACTGGAGAAAGTTCCTGCATGCGCAACTTTTTGGATTGCAGTGGGCTAAGGAGTCTGCAAAAGGTGATGAGAAGGTAAAAGCCGATCAGTTAACTGTAATCTCTCCTATCAGCAAAGCTGTTTCCAGGTTGCATGTTTATGAGCCAGGTAGAAACAATCTCAGCGCACCCCACCCATGCATTGCGCTCATCGGGAAGGGCCAGTTTCAGGCTTAAAACCATTCAGCTGCATGTACACAAGCAGACTAAGACAACAATATTGCTTCCGACGGAAACTGGCTCAGAAGGAACAGAGTAATCGATCTTATGTACCCTATAAAGCCGTCGTTTCGAAATACATGTGTACATACACAGAATCATAGAGGAAATCAGGTCATTTCCCCACACACATAAGGCTCCCAAACCTGCTACCATTCCAGATTGATGTTGCTTACTTACCAGTCTTAAAAACTAACGTTCCTGAGTTATTACTCTAAAACTGAAGGTGTAGCTGAAAGGAAGAGTACCCCAGTACCTTCCATCAGTACTGGTGAGGCATGTGGTCACCTGGGACCCGATGCGAGTTCCCCCTCCAGCCCTACCCTGCAGACCGCGCAGCCCCATTAGCAGAAGCAGCCTGCCTGCAGCAGGACCCCTTCTTCTGGCAACGAGTCTTTAACTACCTTGAGTTCAACACGACACAGGACACACGCCCTCAGGTACAGGAAGGAATTCAGGTATCTAGAGAATGGCGTAACAAGTACTTCACAGACATGCAGAAAAGGTTGATAACAGCGTTCCGAAGTAAATCTTAACTGAAGGGCTTTCTTGGCGGTAAAGGCACAAAGCAGAGACCATGGTTTGATTTCTTGATCCCAAGCTGAACTTTTAGGGCAGGTGGTTAAAAAAAAAGAAATCTTTAATCTGTGAATCTGTAATCAATGATCTGAGTCATTGGAATAATAGAAAACATAGTAAGTTATACAGAATAAAGGGGTAATGCATATGTAGGGATACCTAATCATAGGAAATAAGGAAATTTAAGAACTGGTACTTATTAAACTGGCAAAGACCAGAATGAAAGTGACCGCAGTATCCAGAGTCACGACATGCCCCTTCACTAGTCATCAGCGAGTGTTTCTATTCCTGCAGCTGAGCATAAAATGACTTTGCACCTTGGACCCTTACTTAGACTACCTTCACTAATTCGGCTCGATCAAACAGCTGACATCTGAACAGCCACTAAAGAGCAACTATAAAGGCACTTTTATTTCTCCGTCATATTCCAGATCCAGAAAGGATTTTTAATCGATGCGAATCAAAGCTGCTGTACAGTTTATAGCTGGCTTATGCTGAGGGGTACAAACTCCCAGAGCCAGAGACCTAAGCTCCTTTTGAGCAGTGCTGGAAGCTCAGATTTAGGGAGCAGAGGTTTCCCACACCGTGCTCATGTACCTGTGCCTTCACAAACAGGGAAGGGCTGGACAGGCACCCCGAGCTGTTATTTGCCATAAACCTCCTCCAGCTCCTGACAGGCTGAGCGTGCACGTGTGTTACGCGGGCCGATAACCCGATACACAGACCGAGCGCCAGCTCTCGCTCCACACTGCCCAAACTTAGCTGTGCACGCAGGGCCCTGCCAGCCGCCTCGTTTTGGGGCACATCCTCAAAAAAAAAAAAAAAGAAAGAAAGAAAGAAAAAACAAGCTGCGCTGTTAAAATACTTGTAGGAATTTTGACTCCAGCCGCCGGCCAGCGGCCAGCAGGGAGAAGCCTCGCAGCGCCTCTCGCCGCTCCCAGCGCCTCGCTTCAAAACTTCGCGGCCGGGAGCCGGGAGCCCCTGTGGGGACATTGGGGGGGGGGAACGGCTGGGGGCGACCCGCGGCTGAGGTAACGAGCCCAGGACGGGGGCAGGACCGGGGCGAGGGCTGCACCGGGGCAGGGGAAGGACCGGGAGAGGGCACTGAGGCGGCCGGGACACCTCGGCGAGGCTCGGACCCCGCAGGGCAGCGGGGCGAGGCCGCTCCGGGGCACGGAGGAGCCCCCACCGCCACCGCCCCCCCACCCTCGGGGCCGCTCCGCCACCGGCCCCCCCCGTCCCGCCCCCGCCCCGGTACCCCTCGCCCCCATCCATCAATCACCCCGCACGGCCCCGCCATTGGCCGCTCCCGCCGCCTCCTCCTTCCCCATTGGCCGAGCCGGGCGCTCGCCCCGCCCCCATGTCCCCTCCCCGCCCTCACCTCCCCCCTCCCCGCTCCTCCAGCGGGCTCCCCGGGCTGTGCTGCCCGAGCCGCGCTGCCCGCCGCCGCCCCTCACCGTGTAGTAGGAGAGGAGCCCGGCGTTGTAGTCCAGCACGAACCAGCGGTACTGCCAGCCCTTCATCACGTTGGTCCATTTGCTCAGCGGGCCCTCCATGATAGACGCCATCTTAGGCACCGAGCCGCGCGCGCCCCGCCCGTGCGGTGAGGGGAGCACAGGGCACAGGCACGGCGGCGGCCGGCAGGGGAGGGGCGGGGCACGCAGCGAGGGGGCGGGGACAAGGGCTCGCGGCCCCTCCCCAGAGGGCGGGGCTAACGGCTGCCGGGGAGGCGGGGCGCTGTGAGGTGGCGGCCCCCTGAGGGGGGGGGGCCGGGGTCTCCTCAGGGCTGTGGGGAGGGCGGGTAGGGCGCGACGTCCCGTTTCGGTGGCTGAGTTGGGCGTTTTTCTGTCAGATGAAATAAATGGTGCTGCTGCGTGTGGTGGTGTGGTTGTCTCTGAGCCCCTCTGTCTGCACAAAGCTCCCCTCTGCCCCTCAGGGCTCTCCAGTTAACGCCAAGGTTCAGGGCGTCCCCTGAAGGGGCTCCGTGTCCAGGGCGTATTAAAAACATCCAGGGCTTGAGGTGAAAATCGCAGTCTCGTTTGGCACTAAAGTAACCTTTTATGGGCAAGGCTCATTTAAATGGGACACAGCTTTCCTGCGGGCCGATCCAAGAATGTGGAATGAATTCCCCAGGAGCTATGGACAATCGTAAATCTCTGGCTAAATGCAAGGCATGTTCTTTGGCACGGGTCTGCTCGAACATAAATGCGTAATTCCACTTGTACTTCAGCACAAAAACTGCCAAGGCGCATTAGAGACACTCGTGTTCCTCCCTGAGGACAGACAGCATAGCAGCAGAAGTGGTGTTTGTTGTATGAACTTCTTTCATGGTTCTTTCAAGCAAATATAAAACCTTTTTTTTTTTTTTCTCTTTTAATGATTTTAATATGAAGAGCCCTTTATGGTAGGGCTGAAGTGGATATAGTGTCATACAATACTGGACCTGTGTACTGAATTCAGATAATTTTAATAGAAAAATCACCACAGCTTCCCCCCTTGTGAAAAAGCATCAGTCCAAGGCAGAGTATCTATGTTTGATTGTAGAAAATAAGAAATACTCCAGTATTTCGAATTCATCTTCCCATTTGCATCACATTACCTAGTAGTTTGTTTCCAAGTGGCGTTTATAGCATTGACTTTGCAATGCCCCTTGGAGTCAGCTGGTGGTGTGTTTATGCATAGTGGTGCCGGTTTAATCTAGCTAATGTACAATTCAGTCTTGAAGCCCAGTTTGTTCATTTTGATAACGGTCCTTTTTCAAGCTCCATATGACCTCAGAGGTCTGTTTTCTTCTTTAGTTTCACTGACTAAACAAAGCACGGCTGCCTAGAGATTATACCCAGGCAAGCAAAACAAAAAACATCAGATGGTGCCAGAACATTACTAGTACTACCATGTAAAGCTTCAGTTGGACTGGAGCTTTATTATCTCAGATCACAACTTTCACTGCATCGTACCACAAGCCTTGAAACTATGCAAAGAGCTTGTGCAAAAAACTCTTGGCTTAACTGTGAAAGGGCTGTCTGTAAGCAGAACGCTCTCAATGAGAAATTCTCAACAGAAGAGCTTTCTATTCACCTTCGTTTGCCAGAGGCTGAAACTGCTAAACTTCAGCATGCACTGGAAATCTTACTTGTTCTTTGTTCTCTTTGACTTTTTTTGAGGGGAAGTGTGCCAAAGACTTGCCTTTGCTTGAAAAAAAAAAAAGCACATGTACTTTAGCTAGCTCAGCTTGACTAACAAAAGCCCTGCGGTAGATGGAGAAGTTGTGTTAGCAGGTGTTAAAGGGAATTCATCTTGAGATTTCTTTTAAAAGATAGCGTGGATATTCTCTTTAGGTGATTTGGCAGAGATCGGAGGATCGTTATTTTTAATAATAATAAAAAATGAAATAAATACATATCAAATTATAGTCTGTCATTAGCATTCAGGTTACAATATCAAACAGTATTCTGAACTTTCTTGACATGCCAGGATGATGTGTCTGTGTATATCCAATTATTCCCCTACATCTTGAACGTAATGGTGTTGTTGAAGGGATTAGACTTGGTTTGCTCCTTCCGATCAAGACTCTAGGTGTACATTCAAACAGTTTTGAGAGATCAGTGTAAGCGTTCCTTAATTGTAAGCAATTAACAAAATGAAATCAGCCACAACTGTGAGACAACTTGCCTCTATATGCTCAGTATATTACATCGTAATTACCAATAATTTTGAATAAAAAATACTTGAAATAGAAGTAAGTTACTTCCTTAATGGAAGAATTTAGTTTGCCCTAAAATGTTTCGTCTGTATTCAATTTGGAACAGTTACAAAAAGCTGATATTTTTTGTAATTATAGACAGTTTTATTGTGATGTTCTGCATACTTTGCAAAACTTGAATTAGAGCAGTATGTCACTGTCTTTAACATTAAGTAGGGTGCTTACTGTCATCTGAGAGGATTACATATTACAGAGATCAACAGAGCCGAGCAGAAAGCAGCAGCTGTTACCTGGTGCTGCCCTTGTTCTGCTCCATCACTGCTCCACCAGCTGCAAATCTTGTCCAGCCTCATTCTCTTGCCACACCAAGGCCTCAAGTAAGTCATTTTGCTGGGGTGTCCCAGCCACAAGGCTCTACAATGCCCATTAAGTGCCCTTCAAAGTACTCAGACTGTCTGAGCAAGAATGTAGTGGGAAACCTCAGATATGCCCAATCCTTACTTTGTTTTCCAGGACTTCTCAACTTCCACCCTACTTTTTTCATTTGGTCTATTTTCTTTACCTGTGTCAAAGCTTGTCCAGTAAATTGCATCTATGATTTTTTTTTTTGTTTTGTTGTTTGTTTGTTTTTGTTTTTTGGTCATTGCAGTTTAATTGTGTATGGTTTCTAGCCAAGAGGAAGACACTGCTGATTTAGGATAAATACCAGTGGACCAGAGTAGAGGGACCGAGAAGCGGGAGTATACCAGAGGAAAGTCTGATGCTTTGAGGGCGAAAATGCTTTTGTATTGTAAATTTGCCTGAAATTATAGCTGAGCTAACTTTGAAGAACCTCAGTGCTGGCTGAAATTGTGTGGCTTGTGGGTTTCCTTAAGGGTGTCTGGCAGTGTGACTGGCAGCAGTGAAAGCAGCTCTGGCTTCTCCCAACAGCTGCAATTGCTTGGGGTTCTGCAGAACATAAGGAAGCCATTTGAGGAGAGAACAAATGACATTGTGTTTCCCTTTCCTTTACCACTTCAGGAATAGGCTGTTCGTTTCATTTTGTGTTTCTTACCCTATCGGGTCATGGTGTCACCAATGATAACAGTCATTGTAATTAAGAAATTATGTTTTAGCCTGATGGTGGATGACTCTTTTTCTGCTTGTTGATAGCAGACAATGTCTTTTATTTGTAACTTCAGGAAAAAAAAAAAAAAAAACTCTTCATTTGATTTGTGTTACATACACACTAATAAATTATGAGTAAGAAGAAGATGAAGCCTTCTGCACCATCTTCAGTCTCCTGCTACTGTCCTGTAGAGATATTTTCTGGTCCCTCTGCGCATATACCAGCCACACTAAGAATGGAAACAATGGCAGAGCCTGAACATTTTTATTTCCTCAGAATTATGTTTGGTTCAGAAGATTAGGAAGAGGAATATAAATAGGAGAGAATCACCTTTACCTGACAAATAGTCATTCTTAAAAGAGGATAATTAAAGGAAATTAAGTGTGCCAGTAAGGGCCATCATAAGTAGATTTTCTCAATAGATTTATTATGCTGTCACTGTTTTTAATACAAGTGCTTATTAAAAAATCATCATTTGAAGTGTCAAGAAAATAGTAGCTGGTTCTCTGTCTTTCTAAGGCAAACATAATTGCATCTTGGGCCTTTCTTGCCAATATCTATTCCTGTACAGTCCCAGCAAATAAAAGCTATTAGCAGTAAATTTTCCCAGTCCTGTCCAATTTCTTCTAGTTTTTCTCCCATCCAAATGAATTGTTGTAAACTCCTGTATGTCAGGGTTGAGGACAGGTTGCTGAGGGCTAAGCAGACCTTTCTGACTCTTCTAAGTGACTACATGTTAGCATCCAGCAGAAGAAATGAAATTACCATGGGTTGAATGGAATTAAAGTTCTTGGGCCTGAGAATCCCTGTTCTGTTTCTACTTACAGCTTAGAGCTGTGTTGGGTTTGAGTTTTCTCAGGAGAAGGACTTCTCTTTCAGAACATAATAAAGATCAGCCTCACTACTGTCCAGATGCTCTTCCTTTTGTGGCACATTTGGAGCTGCGCTGGAGAGTTTTATGACATTGGAGCTGTTTCCTGAAAACATATGGAATGGGTTCAGCCAAAATATGGTACCGTTTAAGAAAGGGCTGAAGATTATCTCTTGTATTTAAAGCAGTGATAGAGGTGATTCTGAAACAAAGATTTATTTTATTGTTAGTTATTGAGTTGTCTCTAGTGGTGCTGTATGTCTGGGGGTCAATCCAGCAAAAAGGCAGCTAGCTCACCCGTCTGGCCCCTACAGCACAAGGAAACGTGTGTCAGCTGTTGCAGTATGTGTTAAAAACGGGGTGTGATGATACTCACTCAAGCAACTTGAATGACTCACTTAACGACCAAATCCTATTATAAGGCCTGTAGAAGAACACATTTTAAGAGCATTAGAAATTCAAGCAGCTTTATAACAATAACATAACTTTCATTTTGTTCTGATCTCATATAAAAGTAAATTCAGATTACAGTTGACAGTTTTGCAGGACAGTTTGACATAATGTTATCTGGGAGTTGCAAGAGATGTAAACTGACATTTTAGGACTCAACATTTCTTCAAGAAGTACATTTCTGAACTTGCTGAGGGGCTTTGCCATTTAGGAACGTGGGTGTCTTCTGTACTCCTCTTATACAGAGGAGGGCAAAGAATTCCCCCCACATGTCCCCAACACACTGGAGATCTTTTAGTGTTCAGAGATGGAGGCATTAACAGTAACACAAATATAATACAGAAAGCACTTTCTAACAATCTGTAACTTAAATACACTACAAATCTAGTCCAAAAGATTTAAAAGATTTGAATTGCCTTTATGCTGAAGAAATACGAGCTATTTTCCATCTGCATATACACTGAGCTCTTAAACTCTGGAAATCAGTCTAGCACTTAGAGAAATGCTGGAATTAATTTTGCAGGGTGAATGATTCACTGTCATACTAGTATTATTTTATTATAAAACTTACAACAAATCATAATTTAGTCTTGAGAACAACAGGCCCAATATCTTTGCTGAGTACGAGAGTTTAGAGTTCACAGCATGCTGAATCACATTTTATACTCCTAATGCATTGCTCAGATGGGTAATGTCTCAGCATTTGATTTAAGCATCTTATCATCTTGTGGGCAGAATTTATTTAAAATTTAATGCAGAAGTCCATGCTATTTTCTCAACCGCAAATAAGTGATTTCTACTTTAGTCTCCACAGAGACTTTGAGGAGATACAGAGGAATGCTGCTCAACTGGAATATTTACTTCCCTGCAGCCTCCGTATGCAGCCCACTGATACAAAAAAGCAAATAAGCATAATCTCTTTTCCCCAAGCTTTTCCACCATTACCTCTTTTCTTAGTGTTTGGCCTATTAATATGTTTCAAATAAGGTTACGTGCTCCTTGTAGTCAATTTTGCAACTGTTCAATAGATGCATTGTCTGCTCACAAAGCTTAGCATATTTACAGAGGAGTTTGGTGCATAGCAAATTTAGCAAGGGAAAAGGTAAGAACTGATGTATTGCCCCGAATTATAAGCATTATATGCTATGATTATTTTCAGCAAGGAGCATTTCTTTTTTTTCATTATAATTATACTTATCATATTATATATTCATTATATATATATCATTTTTTATTAGTAATGGATACTGCAATATCAACATTTTTAGAACTAGTATATATACATATACAAGTAGGTTCCAAAATATATGCATATTATGAGGCTATTATGAGCAGTATCCATGGTGCCTGGTACAAAGTCTAATTAAAAACTAGAGGAAAAACATTTATTTTTCTTCTCTCTCTCTCTTTTTTTTTTTTTTTTTTTTCCAATTTTTATTTTTTGTCAAGGTAAATAGCAGAAATAATGTAGTAAACAAGCATAAATCTGACTATGGTAATTTTTAGAGTACTAGGTAGGAAATCTAAGGAGATGAAAAGGAAGATAAAAGGAAAGTCAAGGAGACCTAGGGCTGAGCAATCAATCATAAAACACAAGTATGTAGAATGAGCACTATCCCATGAGTGCTTCTATTATTCATTGTTTTCCATAGCTAGCAGTATTAAAGAGGTACCTGCTGAAACTAGGCTTCAGTTGTGTCAAGTCAGAATCAATTCCTGGCTCCTTCTACATTTCAGATCTGGAATTTAAGGCCAAATGGTTTTTCCTTATATCTAGAATCACTCCCGGTGGTTTGCACATAGGAGGGACCCTGTGTAAGTATAATCCCTCATCTAACTGTCCTCATTTTGGAATGTTGAAAAGATCTTTTTCTAGAGTTACTGTTTCTTGTCCAAGGACTGGGAGACAAAGGTAGCAAGGCTTATCATGCCATAAGTTTCGAGAAGGCTTTTTCTTCTTATCTTAGAATGAAAATAATCCCTCTTGGTGCCTGCTTAAGGGATTTGCTTTGTACTTGTTCTGATGAAAGCAAAAATGCAGAAACAATTTGTTCATCTTACTCAACTCTCTCTGTTCTGTCAGAAATGGATAAATGAGCAGAAAATTGATTTTGTAGAGAAAAAAAAAAAAAAAGAAAAAAAAAAGTAGCTATCAGAATTTGCAGAGTAAACTCAAATTGCTCCCCCAAAATCATGGTCAGCACTTGGACCTCAAGTTTAGAGAGGAGATGGACATTTTGCTATTTTGCAGCTGTCAGGAGACTACTTCAGCAGTGTGTGAACTAGCTTACAAACATGCAGAAGGCAGCAGCATCTGATCCCCAAATTAAGTGAGACCTGGGCTCACAGCAGCATCTCCTGCAGCTTCACAAACTTTCTATCAGCAGGAAGAAAACCCAGGTTCAAAGAGCAGGGGAAAGCCCTAGCCCACCCTTTTTAGGTTTCCAACCCTAGTATTATGATGGCAAAAGCCTGGGACAGCCTGGGACATTTTACAAATACTCATCAGATGTCTAGACTAAAACAACCACTCACACCAATTAAACAACTCCAGCTCAGGTAATTTCTGATCTGCAAGTCATTGAAGGTTTGGAAAATACATCGGGGCAGTCTCACTACATGGTTAACTACTCCTACCATCTTCCATAACTGTTGCTACTGCTGGAGATGGGATACAGGTGATTCGGACGTTTGTTCTGAGCCACTTTTTATATTGTTAAATAATATTCTTAGTTTCATAGTTAGTTAAGGGACTCTAAAGATGCCTTTCCAAGGAGGGTTGTTTTTTTGTTTGTTTGTCTTGTCCAATAAAAGAGTGGAATTTCTGTGGGGATGTTTAATGGTACTATAGCCTAATTTTACACTTTAATAGTAGAACCTTATTTTGCGTGTTTTCTAACATTTCCAGGTTCACAGACTTTCACTGAAGCTCAGAACTGTTGAAATAAACCCAGATGCTATGGACTGAAACAAAAGGAATCTTACTCAGCTTGTGGGCAGAAGCACACAGAAGCAGGTAGGAGAGATGTGGCAGCTCTGTTAATCAGTTTGAAAGCCAGGAACTTGATGAAAATCCAGGCCTAATTTCATTTATTTGTTTCCAAGTTTCAAAAGTTCAGTCTGTTCTATCCGTACTTCTCTGTGCCCTAATAAACTATCTAATCTGTATAGTAATTGCTGCATAACTTGTAAGCCAATGCTAGAATAACTAATATTATAATCTGTAAATGCTACTGAAGTTAACCAAAATCTGAATGATTGTCAGAAAATGGGGAGGTACAGCATTTGCTTTCTGTTGCCCAAGGGAGGTAATTTTTGAAAATATACTTATGAGGAATACATTAACAAGCAAGTCTAACTATAAAACAGTTTGCAGTATACAGAGAGTCGATAATTTCCACAGCAGAAATTGAAGTTGGTGAAGTTTAGTACTTAAAAGTTTCTTACAGTTGTGTATTAACTTGAGGTATAAACAATGAATAGTTTGTTTTAATTTACTGGCCAGGCTTGCAGTGTAGTTTGTAGATTAGCAGCATTAAGTCTTTTGAAATAAGATATGAAAAAATGAGAACATGACTTCAGTCGGGTGTTTCCAGTTCAGGCCTAACAGGCCAAAAGTTGTTCGTACTTGTGCTTTCCATTGGTGTTGATGTGGTTATGTGTACATAACGAAGAACAAAATTTATCCAACTGACTTAAAGATTAAAGCATGTAAATAGCCAAAGTTAAGCTCTGGTATTCATATTGCATAAGAAAAGAGGAGGATCTGAGCTTTTTGTTAGTATTACACTCCCTGGTTTATGCTGACTAGTTCTAATTGCACTGTTTCTGGTTGGCAGCTAGAGAAAAGTGCAGTTCTTCTGAATACAGTAAAATCAGTAGCAACTGAACTGTTTGTTTTATCAATGTTACAGATTTTAGTTTACATATCTGACAATTTTAGACAAAACAAAATCCAACCCACAGTTTCCCTTATCCAAGTCTCATTTACATATTGATAACATTAGCCTGTTCTGTGTGTAAAATGTCATGTCTACTTGGCTTTACACTTCTGGATGAGAATTTAATCTGTTAAATATCAAGAGTGATGTCTCATACATTTAATTACTAGTCTTTGCTTTAAATTTACTCATTGCACTGAATTTCTAAAATAAGAGGAGGACAGTGTTATTTTTCTTGCAGGTAGTGGACCAGCCTTACCCTGAGTCTATCTCTTGGCTGTAGAATTAACTCAATTTACAGTTCCTTTGCATTTTTTTAATCTTGAATCCCATATGCCCACAAATCCTTAATTCTAGCATTATAGTACTTTAAAGATTTCTGAGGATAGTGCAACGTTGGCTGTTACAGTGCTTGTGTGAAGCATAGGTAGCACTCCACTGAGCAGCTGATCTAAGTAGCGTTTGGCTGACTCGAGTGATGGCTGTCATTTCTGTTCCCGGTAGCAATATGCACATATTCTGCACAGTGAATGCTCAGACTAATTGCTTTTCAGAAATGATTGATTTTTGTCACGCATAGGAAACTCTGCCGTATGCAATATGCCACTCTCTGTGGCTTTTGACTGCACTATGCCAGGGTTCATGATGGTAAGAAATTCAGACAACCAGATAGAGGTTGGGGCGATGGACAGATTAACAGACAGATATGTATGTAGATAGATGTGTGTGTCTTCAGAAAGAAATTCCAGATGGAACAAATTGGCATATCTGGGCAAATCAAGACATATGGTAGCTTTAAATCAAGTTCACCTTACAGTGGATTTATTGCCTGAGACATAATAATGCCTGCAGGAACAGTGCTTCCATCCACTAAGGCAAGCTGGGAACCAAGTGTTTGGCAGGGGGTCCTGTGCGAAGGCTAGGAAGTATTACAAGCTGGGGAGAACTTTCTGGTAACTGTTTCTGTATTGGACTGTTTAAATGGGAAATCATTAGACTTCATATTCCAGGCACTTTAAGTTATTTGTTTGTGCTTAAGGCCTGCCAACCAAAGCATGAGTTTAAAGAGAATTTTGGTTTCTGAACTTTCACTATTCATTTACATTATATTTTCAAGCTTTCCTTGGTAACCTGGAAGGTCAGAAAGGTCCTGTGTTTTGCTGTTTTTTTTTTGTTGTTGCTGTTGTTTTTCTTTTCCTAATTAAAACTCAAATAACCCATGCAAGCTCTTAA
Organism: Aythya ferina; assembly: GCF_964211825.1. NCBI lineage: Eukaryota > Metazoa > Chordata > Aves > Anseriformes > Anatidae > Aythya > Aythya ferina. Next base: position 27,114,357 of record NC_140304.1, on the reverse strand, counting down.
CTCCAGGGGCTGGAGCTTTATTAGAAACAAACAAACAAACAAACAAACAACAAACCAACAAGAAATTGGAAAATACAAAATCTTGGTAGCTGGTGAAGCTGAATTTGTTTTCTAGAGCATGCCAAATTTGAGCAAAATAAGTAGAAAGGTAGAAAATGAGCAAAGAGCATCTTCCAAGCAGGTAGGCCTTTTTTATCTAAAAGTGGGACAAGGAAAACTTTTATCCCACTTAACTTTTACTTTTGGTTGGCATTTGAGCAAGCCTTGTATGTTTGGCAGCTCATCTGCTGAACCATCTGTTACAAATTATGCCTCCTCAGAGGGCACTTTGCATCCAGGGACACAGTTCCCCAGAACACAAGAAATTTGGATTGGATTTGCAGTCTAGCTCTCTGTAAACATGGATATGCAATCATACATCCAAATAAATTCTGTTCATTTTGGACAGATGGAACCATTCATATAGCTGGAGAAACCTGAGAAAGGATGTGAGTGCAGAGCCTTAGGCCATATTCACTGTTTTGTGTCCCTCCTACAGTGCTCAGGAAGTGCAAAGAGAAAATCACCCAATGTCTCCAGGTAGGAAATTTCTCTTGTAGATTGGGAAGTTCTTAATGGACTAGGAGCCAATATAGTAACCAGTTTTACAGCCCATTTTAACAGTGTCTTAAAGAAATCAGAGGGTAGAGAAAGTGCAATTTGGATCCCTCCATTGATGAATTATCTCCAACCTCAGCACAGTGCGAGGGACAAACTGGGTAGTGAATCAGAAAGCTATAACCAACTCTCTGAGAGCCTTTGTTGTGCCAGTTTATCTTGGCCAGGAAAGAGGATTTGATCCATAAACTTTAGTGGTACATTAGGTAAATTTTGTATTATTCCTGGCATACTAGTGGCACTTCACTTTTTCATATGCTATCTACTTTGAATATACTTTCTTTTTGTCATAACATACTGCTTGTTCAGCCCTTCCCTATTCCTTCCTTTCCCCAGAATGCTGACTCAATTCATTTTACTCTTTCAGCCAGCTTGCAGTTTTAGGCATTTCCTTGTCCAGTTTCCAGTGGAACACCGTCCTTCCCTCTCAGCAGCACTGGGCAGCTCTGTTGTGGCTGCACAGACCATAAACTCTTCTCTTCACAGAATATACCAAAACTATGGACTTGAGTAGCAGATGTGTACAAGAGAAAGAAATTTTACTCATATAATCTAGTGATGGAAGTAATGGTAAATCTAGAACCAGCCAGGAGACTTGAGGTCATTTTGTCTAGGTTCTCTTTCTAGACTACTACAAACAGATTGACTGCATTATCAGCAAATTTTGAGTGTTCTGGTGATGAGGATCAGACTTAAGTAATAGAGTTTATAATAAATCATGAACAGAGCCTTAACCAAATGGTGAATCCATTAAATTATTTGGGCAGATCTTACTCAATGTGATGTACATGAAGAGTCTCATTATGACGTCAGGTTGAGTGAGGTACTTGAAAATGTTTATTTCCGCTAAAATTAGCACACATTGTTCATTTAATCAAATAATTGTGTGTGTGAAATTTATATACTTAAAATTTTAGGAATTTTACTTTTTGTAATGTATTTCATTTGGTCATCTGATAAAAATAGGTCTTCACATTACATTGCTTATTCAAGTGTTAAGTTGTATTGCTTTTTAAATCAGCAGTCCCCAAGAAGTTATAGGAATTGATGAGTGTTATTTCAGCCATGTTACCAAATCGAGATACCTGAAAGAAAAAAAAAAAAAGTTTAATTAAAAATGTGCCTTTTGGGATCTTGTTAGTAGAATAAATGCTTTTCTCATATGAACAATTTGTCAAGTAGCTTCAAAGCTACAGGGGTAGGAGACAAAACTACAGATAAGTAAAAATGTCAGATATATAATAATGGTAAAGGGGAAAGAGAAAGACAGAGATTCTCTGCTGTTTTTAGAACGTGCCAAGGGTATGTTTTGGACAAGAGAAATCTTTTAGACTAACGCTATCTGGCTGGCTTTTGTCTGTGCTAGTTGTTATATACTCCAAGCCCCCCGTCCAGCCTCGAACACATTTCTTGAAGTAGAAGTTGGATTAAAAAATAACTCCGTTACCTGACTGGAAATGTACCTGTCGAGTGCCTTAGAAACCCAAGGAAGCGGTCCAAGCTTTAATGCTTTTCTCACAAACTTTTATCATTTAGACTTAGATATCTTGTGTACCTGAGAATCACAACTACAAAAATAAGGAGACTGGAAAAGCAAAAATGAACACCAGGTACTTATATTGATAAATGCAGCAATATAGGTTTTCTTGACTTTGATCTCTGTCAGGTACTTGTCTGGTTCGTATTTTGGAGCTGATGTTTATGTCACTTGGCTAATAGATCTGTTCTGTAGTCCTGTTCAGGAGACCCACAGCTAATTTCTAGCCTTGGACTTATTCCCTGCTTAGGAAAATTTAAAATAAATTAAGTAACTCATATATTCATTTTAAGTAGCTCTACTGATGCTTTTTTTCTCCTGCTTTTCTGTATATATGTAATTTACCATCATCTAGAGCTATCACAAGGAAACAATACAGAAGCTCATTCAATCATTTTTTTTTTACAAATATTTCTGTAAGTAAATTCACTAGGGTAAACTTGATTTGAACAGGAACTAATTATCTCTCTCCAGTAAACAGGAAGAGACTGACATTCAAAAGTGTTTCAGCCTTGAATGTAATTTGAATGCCTTTTGAATCATGGGGATTCTTTTAGCAAGGCACATCCTTTGTTTCTGCAGAACTTTCATAGTTATCTGATCTTATCTAGCTTACATGGCTTCTTCCTCTGTTTTATACTGAAAACCTCATTACTTTCCTCTTTTGGGCCTCAGTGGTCTTTGTGTCATTTTCATATCTGTTTGTTCTGTGAGCACTTTGGTTTTTCTTCTAAGAAGGACAAATTTGTCATGTTTACACAAACTAAACTGACACGGGAATCTGAAAATCTGACTGGTTTCATACTTGTACATCATCAGTAACTTTAAGAAATCCGATGCAGATTTGTATGTATAAATATACGGATACACTCTTCAGTTGCTTCTTAGCTTATGTGCCTCTCATTTCAATTAATATTACCAGCAGGAATTAACTTGGATCATCTTTCACATTCTGGAATGTATTTTTAAGGCCAGAATACCAGAATATACTTAAATATAATTTTATTTGTTAACCTAGCAAGTTTCATCAAAAAGCTGTCATGAAACCACTGAGATCCATGATGTAATTTTCTCAGTCACAGTGATTACTACACTGGAACTGTTTTCCTTGGCTGCTTCAAATGCTGCTAAAACTCAGGCAAAGATGGCTTTTTTTTTTTTTTTTTTTTTTTTCTTTTAATGAACGGTCTCCAGACCTTTGTAGTTATGGCTGTTACATGAAACAGGTGAAGCTGCTGCAATGGCTTTTACTTCTCACTATGAATGATAGAAAAGAAATGTAAGGTCACGCAGAGGCATGCAAGTCCTTGTCAGCTGATGGAGTTCAAGTTCCACTCGTGTTCTTTTGCATCTGATCAGTCATGTGCACACCTTAAACAGTTCCATTAAGGCTGAATCATTGTTGCATTAGTTTTGCAACCTGATCTCAAAACAAAACGAGACAGAAAACAAATGAGTCAGTAAAGGAATAAATTGGTCATCTCTGAGGGTATTTCATGTTTCAATTGCATGTGTATGCAACCAAAGAAGAATATATATTAAATGCTGAACTTTGCACTGCACTTTGCAGCAATGAGATAATATTCAGGCTTTGATATTTAACAGAGCTACTCATTGTATGTGTTTAAAATATTTTGCATAAAGGAGCCTATTTTAGGTCTCATCAGTCATATTACAGTACTAAGGTTCATAACACCGAACTGATTTAGAAGAATTAAGAAGGAAAGGTGGTGCGAACACAGGTATTTTAATTGCATGTCAGTAGTTCAGGAGTCTACAAAAGAGAGTGAGATTTTAAAGCAACATTTCTCACTCTTACATGCTGACACCAGTGGGATTATTTGTTTTGCACTTAAAGGAACATTTTGCCTGCCAGCGTTGTGCAATAGTTGGCCAAGGAACAGAACAGATTCCTCTCCCTGCTACGGAGCATTAAATCAAAAATGATCCCACAAGGTGGAGGTTTCTGGTTTATGGACATACAGCAGGACTGGTTCTGAGCAGGGGGAGAGCAGCAGAAAGAAATTCCCACTGAATCACCCCAAATTCCTTCTGTCTGGAGAAGGGTCTGCACTCTGCCATCTGACAGCCTTCATGAAGCACAACCTGCAGTCTCCCTTACACATATATGCCTGGTGCTGATGGAGGCGAGTAATGCCTTGCTCTCACTTCTCCCTGTATTGTCAATAATTTGTGATCTTCTCCATAGCAACAAAGACATTGAAACACTTTTAAATTAGCTCACTTTTAAATGTAGATTGACGATGGTTAGCTAAAATAGTGAAATCAGCCCTGTCCTTGTCTACTGAGAGCAAAATCATTAACACCTTGTCAAATATCATTGATTTCCCATCATCACGGGCTTCTGACCCATCTCCTCACCATCCCTTTGACAGTCACAGTACCACAATCCAGCTGACAACTCTGCTCTGTCACCAGTGGTCTTGTCACTGTAGTTCGTGTATATGAGAGATTATTGCTGAAACCAAGCAGAATGTGATTTAAATTTAGGAAAGGTTTTAAATTCTAGTGTAAAATTTAACACGTGACTATTGTGCTGTCCTGAACAGGGATGAATTTAAACATGCATTTAAGTGTTTTGTTATGTTAGGGCTTGAATCATTGCTCAGCTTGAAGAGTGGCTTGCAGGTCCTGGCTCAGTGATTTGGGAAAGTTAACTTTTTTTTTTTTCCTTATGACCCATATTATTTAATCAATACTAATTTATTTCCATAATTTCCAAACCATTTTGGTATTCTTGGAGTTGTAATTAAGAGTAGGAGAAAATGAAAGAAAACTGAGAAGAAGCTAAGAATATATAAGAAGAGAAAAAGAAACAGGAGGACAATAAAAAGGAGAGGCTCAAGATTTACGGTAATGCCCTAAAAACAGCAGGATGCCATAAATAGTCATGAGTTTGTCTTAGATAAAGACAAACCAATCTGTGGGAGGAAGACAGTTTTAAGGGTCAGTAACACGCTCTTTTACCTAATACCTTCATGTACCTTATAATTCTGAAATGAAACAATCATCTTTCTGATGTGCAGAGTGAATTAGTTATATGTTAGGAGAATGCTGGGAATTCAGTGTGTAGGTTTTAAGAAGACACTTCATATTTATTTAAACATAATAGACTTGTAATTGTTTTAGAAAGGCAACTCATGCATTCCCTGGACTTACGGTACAGACAATATGCCTCAGGAAAAAGAGAACAAAAGAAACTGTTGGCACAAGCCTTTCTGCTTGTTTCTTTGTAAACATATTAGTTTTCAATCCTCATTTTTGTCGAATATGCAATACACATTACAATATTGATGTGTTTAATTTATAATGAAGACTGTTGCTGTTTCATCAGTGGTATTGCTTTTTCTATTTTTGTCTGAGCATATATTAAGCTGTACAAGGAGTGGCTACATCTCCAACTGCTATACTAGCTGGGCATCATGTCAAATCAATGCTTGTTGAAGATTTTTCTGGTGTTCAAATATGATCTTGAATGAAAAATTAAGTCTTGTGTAAAAAATGTCATTCTGCTCTGTGTCATCCATCTAGCTTATAAGAGAACAAATTAGACTCTTTTATATATCCACATTTTGTTTAATTTTTTGGGAGCATGAGGTGTAGTCCCATAAGATTGACTCACACAAATTAGAGAAAATATGCTTACAGTCTTAATGAAAAGATAAATTGTGTATATTTTTAATGGTGTAGATGAGGCTGTAGTGTTCCTGCATTTTAAGTTTGCTAATTTTTCCATCAAACATAATTGTTTTGAAGAGATTCACTCAGGCCTTATTTAGGTTTTTATCAACTGTAACATTCCTGTCTCTGAATAAAAATTCTAATTATCATAGTTGAAAAAATACTTTTAGGGGGGATTCTGAATATTTGCAATACAAATTGTATCATTTTCCAAAAACAAAGAGGTAAAAACAATCACTCCATCCTGTACTCTATTCCTATGTGACATAAGACTACCAGAGCAGAAAACACTGTTCAGATGAGTAAATGTGCAAAGATACAAATTTGCAAAGATGCCTTAACATCGTAGTTCATGCTTCTTTAATACTGCTATGGTTTTGTCTAAATCTGATCATCCCACAACCTCTTTTAAAACATTTTCAAAGCAGCTATGACTTTGAAAGCCTGCAAACTGCCAGGAGGAATCAAGAGCACAGCACATGAAGAATTAGCAGAGATTAGTCATTCGTATGCAGTTTTCATAGTGATCGCTGTACCTTGGCTAGTAACTAGGCATCTCCCTACAAGACACACCGAAGGACTCAGGCATCATGGGCTTTATACAAAAAAAATTAACAGATAACTGTGGAAAATCTTATGAAGAAGGACAAACCAGCTGTTTTAATGATGGTTCCCTGTAGCCTTAAAACATACCAGCCTATCAGTAACCCTACATCCAGGAAACTTGTAGCTGCATATAATGTAAAGAGCACATAAAGCTGGGGCGTATTACTAGAGACACGCCTGTAGCTGAGATTTCCTAAAGCAACTTGTGTCATTAGTCCTGGAAAGTACTTGAGATTTCTGATAAAAGATGCCTTCAGTCCAAAAGGTCACTGAAATTTTGTGCTGATCTTCCTCATTTCTCAGGAGGGAACTCTTGATACCAGAGGTGTGGTAACTGCTGGTGTGTGTCAGGAGTCCAGCTGTGGCTTGGCTTTCTGAAACCTGGGCAACCTAAGCTAGTTTTTGCTTACCTATAAGTAGTTCTCTTTCATTTCCACTCTTTGATATGAGGATTGTAATTCTCTTTTTGCCAGGATGTTTTGTGTTTGTGCATATGGTTCCTTTTGTCCTGTGAAAATCCAAATGGTTTAAACCTTCTGCTAGGTAGATCCTTCATTTGGTATTTGCAATACTGGAGCTAATCTGCTTTGCACTGAAATTCCAGAAAGCTGGCAAAGTCATTTCATGTTTGGGTATGCAGGAGGCAGGAGTGAGTCACTCCTGTAGTCAGCCTCCTGAGCGTTCATGGGCTGTAATAATGCTTTTCCTGGAACAAGCAGAACAGGTCACACTGAATACCTATGTGCTGTTTTGGAAGAGAAAAAAAAAAAAAAAAAAAGTGCTTCCTGTGTGCTGAGCCATAAAATAAACAAAGCTATGATAAAGGAAGATAAAGGAAGGCATGGCCACTTAAGATGTTATTTCCAAGAGACCAGTGGATCTGATTAAAATGTTATTAACCTTACTAAAAGTATTTGGTGACTGTAAGAGGTGCATAAAACACAGAGGTCATTGGTGCCTGATTCTCACCTGTATAAAAGCCTTTTTAAACTGTGTAGCAAGGGTTTCAAATTCAACTGTTCTAGAAGAAGTCACTTTATATACGTACACAGTGTCTTATAAAAAGGGATTTGCACTGAAACAGTTATGCTGTTGCTATTGTAGCTATGCTGGTGCAAAGCCCATCCTTCACAAACCATTTGCCTGCTGTTGATTTATTAGTAGTCACTTGTTTGTCCCATGTAGATTTAACCTTGGGCATTTTGCTTTTAAAGAAACAATAAAGAACACTGAGATCTGGTATCCATTTGCCAAAATGTCAATACCTACAATACCCATACAAAATCCTGTTATACTTAGAAATAATAGCATGCTAATACTGTTTGTCATGTTCTTTTGATATCAAGTGTCCTATAATAGGGGATCTTATGGCAAGTAGATCAACATTTAGCAGTTATTACATTTATTACAGAGCAGATTACACATAAACAGCTTTCCTGCCGCAGAATTCTTATTGAAGGTGACAATACATAAAATGAAACTGTTAATTTTAGTTTTTACCTAGTTCATTGGCCTTTTGACATTCTGAAGTTCTTTACAAGCTTCCCCCAAAACCCAGCACAATCTCACCACCCCCTTCCACACTACATAATTCTCAGAGAAGGAGATACCGCAAAAGGCTGTAAGATTCATGGGGTCAGCAAAGGGAGAAACAGGAAAACAGGGTTTCCATGTTTAGAAACTCCCCCAGTCCCAGATTTCCACCCCAGCCAAGCCCTAGTGAGCTGCTCTTGGTTCAGCCAAAGAAGTAGTAGTTGTTTTGCAGTCCTGCAAAAGGTTTGGGATAGATTGTAGTAATTGTTCTCGTTATAGAAAATAATCAGTAACAGGTTACTACTACTTTCACAGTATGAAGTTCGTTTTTATGACTCCGTATCAGGACATGAAGTTTTTATTACAGCACAGAAGCAGATAGCTGTTTCCTCCCAAGAGCTTTCATTCCAGGTTCACACCAATCTGCCATACAGTGGTGGATTGGCATCAAGCTGCCAAGTGCTGTTGCAATTTTTACAGAGATGTCTGAGGCCATGAGCAAGCTGCTTTAACTCAGGTGCTTGAAGGCCTCCAGGACAGTATTTGCCTGCAGGAGGCATGCAACACTTAACCCCAGCAAAGACCTACGTGACCACACCAATCCGGTGTTGACTGAATGGAACTCGTTATTATTTTAATTTGCAGAGGCCACAGTGATTACCTTGAGTGACTCTCACACTCCGACTCTGGACAGAACAGTCATGAGTGATCACTGTGTGTTTTGAAAAGCTACCTACCTCTCAGAAGAACCAAACCTGCCATACACATGGCCAGGGCGCGAAGGGACGTAGGCACATTTCCAGCACTGCTCGCTAGCTCCTACCCTCACTGGGGGAGCAGCGAGGGCAGCCTGTATTGCTGATGCTGCCCAGGAGAGCTCAGCAGTGGTATGAAAACCCTTGCTGGATCAGCAGCCTGCTGTGCTCTTCAATTTGAGGGAGCAGAATAGTGGGTTTTGCTGTTTTTTTTTTTTTTTTTTTGCCTAACGCAGAGGTTTCTGGAAGGTCAGGCCCTCACACACGTATCTCCTGGACAGCACGTTGTGCGCAGAGGGGACCTCTGACTTTTAATTGTGCTCTGGGTGAGGCTGCTCTGCATGAAGGGCTGTGCAGGGAGAGCTGAGTGCCCGTGCAAGTCTGCGGTGTTCCTTCCCAACCCACCCTGCACTCTCATTTCAATAACCACAGTGGGTCTCAGCCTGCACCAGCTGGATGCAGGACCCAGCAAAGCGCCAGGGACCAGCAGCAGGGACACATCTGCTGAGTCAGGCAGCCTGCCCACAGAGTCCTGCTCACAACAGCCTCCAACATTAAGCCTGTAACCCCAGAGCCAGCTCGCATTACCCTGTTTTGCACTTTCCTTCCATTTGCAGTGAGAAGATGTCAGCCTCAGCGTGACCGGCCCCCTCCTGAGGGGCTGCCAGTCTGCTGCCGACTTGTAGCTGCTCTCAGCTGGGGAGAGGAGACCAAGATGGGGAAAACAACACAGAGAGCAAAGGGCATCCACGAGAGGTTGTGGCAATTAACAGGAACCCAGGCCCTCTGATTCTCTTCTGTGGCCCCCCACAAATGCTGACAGGCTCCAGTACTGCTGTCCCCTGGAGACAAAGCTGTGGCTTGCGATCTCCTGATTTAATTTCCAGATAATATTATTATGGGATAGTATTCCAATTTTAATCAAAGAAGAAAAAAATCAACCTAGAGAGGTAATAGCCTCTGCTGTTTTTTAGGGTTTTTATTTAGGAGGAAATGAGTGTGAGGTGGAATAGAAGTGTGAACGTCAGCGTGAATGGTATGAATATTTTTATTTTTATACTATTTGCTTTTTGTATTCTTCTCTTTTGTATCTTTTTTCTTGCAGAAATGATGACTGAGAAAGAGGTCAGTAACGTAGAGCTTCTAGAAAACCTTTGTTAGAGAATAGGTGGGTGAGATCCCACATGTATCATGACAGATGTGAATAGCAGCTAACAATGACTGCTGGCTGAGGAATGACGGGATGCAGAGGTGGGGCGTGAACATTAGCATAAGCATGAAACTGAGCTGAAGATTAAAAAAAAAAACAGCAGTGGTAGAGAGAATGAAGAAAGGAGGAAGAAAACAATGCACACTGTGAAACCTTTCCAGTCAGCGTGACTCCTGATAATTTATTGGTCTGAATGTGTAATGCAAAGATTCACGCCTGGTCCACCTTTGGCTAAAGCACAGAAACAGGGGTGTTTTCCCTCCACCCTCAGTGGCTGATGTACGAGGTGGTAGCACGAGGGGGTCAGGAAAGCAGCCAAAATGGCCAGCGGGTGGAAGCGAGCAGGTACAGGAGGGGCAGAAGGGCCATGGGCAGAGATAGCCGGTGGTGCGTATGTCGCTTTCAGCCAGTCTGTGTGAGCGTTTCTTGAAGGTTCAAGTGTAGTGCTGTTGGATCTCCACTCCTGCCTGCTCCTCTTTGTCTCACTGTGATGTTTCCTCACCATTTTTTTCTTCCATGAGGCTTGTTCGCCCCCCTCCTTGTGCTTTCTCCCCAGCATGAGAAAGCACAGAGAGCCTTGGGGAGTGATGGGCGCCTCAGCCGGCGTTTCCCTTCCTGCGGGACCAGAGGCAGGAGGCCAGGGCTGACCCCAGCTGTGTGGAGCCATGAGAGGACGCGTTGGCTCAGCTCATCCTGCCCGCCTCACGCTGCTTCCTCTGGGCCCCGTTCCCAGTTCTGTCACAACCAAAACCCCACAGCCATATAGTTTGGGACGGTTTAGCTGATGGCTAACCCAGCGGGGTATAACACTTTGGCAGGAGAGAAGCACCCACAAAGCCCCACACGAGAAAAGGCGGCAGGCTCCGATCCGCACCAACCCCCCGCCCGGCTCCGCCTTTTCCCTGCAGCTTCCTCCCGCGCGCTCCGGCTCCAGCCGCTTCCACCGCCCGCTTTTCCTCCCCGGGGGCGGGCTCCGACTCCAACGACTCCGGGCGGGCGGGCGCGGATCCGGCGCCGGGTTTTGCCCGGGGCCCGGCCGGGGAAGTTGCCGAAGTTGGGCAGCGGGCGGCGGGCGGCGGCGGCGGCGCGTCCTTCCTGCGGCCCGGCCGGTGCATGATGGAAGCAGCATGGCCGCCCACCTCTCCCTCACGCAGGTACCGCCCGCCTCCCTCAGCCCTCGGGCAGGAGGTTCGAAGGCTCAGGGCCCCTGGGGAGCGAGGAGCGGAGCGGCTCGCTGCCGCCCCGGCCGCCCCTCAGCCTGCCCCGCCGCCTAACGGGCGCCTAACGGCCGCTGGCGCTGTCAGGTGGCGGCTGAGGGGGGCGTGTGGGGAGGTTGGGACCCCCCGTGTGAGGGAAGGAGGGGAGAGGGGGAGCCCCGGGGGTCGCGGCGATCCCCGCCCGGCCGCAGGTGCCTCTGCCCCGGGGCAGCCCGCGGAGCTCGGGGCCGCGGCTGGCAGCGCCCTCGGTCTTTTGTCTCGGGGAAAGGCAGCGGGCGCCGGGCGCAGATAAAACAAAATAGAAAAAACAAGCAAACAAACCTGCCCCCCGCGTGGTGGAGGGGGCGTGGGGGGCACCGTGGCTGTGCCCGAGGAGCTTTCGGGCAGGGTTCGGGGGTGCTGGGGTTGCGCTGGGTGCAGAACAGCTGCGAGGGTGTTGCTTAAAGGCCTGTTGCAGCGGTGTCTTAGCTCCAAAGACATCGCCTTGGAAGTCATTTTACTTCTTTTTTTTGTTGGCTGTGTGGTGTGGGGGCACCCCTTCCGCACGCTAGCTTTACAGGTGCCTAATGATGAAGGACTTTGCAGGTCCTTGTGATGAAGGACCTTGCATGGTCCTAGAGCTTGGACAATTTTGGCATCTTTAGTGTCCAGGTGACCTCTTTGCCTAAACCTCTTTGTTGCTTGAATTTCTTCCTTGATGGTAGTAGAATTCCTCCATGTGAGTGCTTGTACCCTGTTGAGACTGCTTTGTATTCCCTGGAGATTTGTTAGGTAATAGACTGTACTTCTGGTACTGTTTTGTTTCATGTAGCAGGAACATGAGAAGTTCTCGTTTCTACCTGACACAAGCCCGAGGCAGGCCTGTCAGTGCACACGCTCCTTGCTTGGAATGCTTCAGTCTGATCGTCAGTTGTCACACGTATGTAAAAGCTGGTAAAGAAGTGTGACTCACTTACACATGCATGAGGAAACCAAAAAGTTCAGAGCCAGACTACTCAGCTGGCAGTTATTCCATTCTGTAGCTGACTTGTGAGGAAATCCTCAACCATTTCAAGGAAAGAAAGGGTTGTTCATTGAAAACATGAACTCAGTGTTCTCAAATACATTGAGAAAGCATGTCTTTAAAGGTCTAAAAAAATAAAAGAAACATACTTGTGAAGGTAACAGTACTCTCTGTGAAAGCATGCTTTGATAGTCAAAAATGTTAGGTTAGCATTTTCTGTATCTCTTTTTTTTTTTTTTTTTTTTTTAACGGTCTTCAAGCAAAAGAAAAATGTTTAAAGCACGCCTTTGTTGAAGAAGGACAAAGTTTTCCTAGACCAGTAATTTAATTCTATGGGCTATTCCATGGGCATGGGCTCTTCTGGCCCTTTTTTTGGGGAGAGGGGAGGAGTGCCTGATACAGTTCTACAGTGAAACATTGCTTGCAGGCTGTGTAATCCTTGCATTGTAGAATTTACATACTTTTTTTTTTTTTTTTTGTCACGTGAAACGGGGACTAAATAGAAATGTGATAACATTGACAGGAGCAGAAAAATGGCCAGTGTCCTTAAAACCACTGTGACTACAGCTTACACCAGCGGTTAATTTGAGGAAGCTATTTCTGTTGTTGTTGACCATTTGTGTGGGGAGTTCTTTTTTGGGGAGTGGGGAGAGGAGGAGCGTGCTTTGAATAAAAATCATCTAAGAAAGTCAAGCAAGCCTAAAGATCATTTCTTCAATATGGGCTCTAATTTCAGGCATTTTAGAGTTACGAAAAGTCTGAAGTGTTCTGATTCCATTCCGATGTAGTGTGAGGAAGTGAAAGTGAGTATGGGGGTGGGAGGGATGGTTGCTGGCTGCAGTTAGATCGATTACTGACACCAGCGAGACCAACTGTGCAGGATGGTGCTTTCTGCTGTAAACAACGTGCAGAGAGTAAGAGACAGTTCTGCTTGACTTGCAGCTGAGCTCACAGTTGTCTCAGATTTTCTTTTCCCTTCCCATGTGGTTGTGACCGATTTAACACAACGAGGAAGTCGGGTGTTTCCAAAATCAGACTGGGGTATTTTCAGATGGCTTTGCAGCTGCGGTGTCTGAGAGTGCTGCCCATTGTTTATTTGAATGTTACAGCTTCGTTTAAGTAACATGGAGTTTTCTGTTGGTTGATAAGTAGAAATATTTCAGGCCTGTGTAGCTGTAGTGAAATTCATGACACCAAGCATGCTTGAAGAGTGTTGCAAAATGAATATACTTAATCTGAAGTATCTTGTTCTCCAAATTTTGAACCCCTTAAGCAATATCTTGTTGCCACTTGCATTTGCTGGGTGAGTGTCGTGGTCTGAGCAGAACTGAATTAAGTGTGGAACTTCTAAGAAAACTTGTACCAAGTGAATGTTTTGTTGTGGTTGCCTTCAGCTTGGAAACAGCATCAGTGAGAAGGAACTGTTCATATCTAGCAGTCATCCCTTGTTGGGAAACTCAGATTAAGCTATAGCCAATGAGAAGAATTTTATTTTATTTTTGATCTTCCAAATATGGCTGCTTACCTGGTTTAATTAATTTACAGAGGAAGGAAGTGAAGACAGAAGATGCAGAAAATACGTATTAAGAGTGTGGGCGATGTTTGAAGGCTGGTGCAATGTGGACATTCAAAAACTTCCTGTTGCCACTGAAAATTAAAGTGGTAGTTCAAAGAAACTGCTCGTTTGTGTTTGAAAGTTTGAGGAAATTAAGGTGGGTCTCTCCCGAAGTATTCAGGGAGAACAGAAAGATAACTTCTTGCTTTCCTGATATTATGAAATACGTCTTTTGTGAAAAAGTGGTGGTCACCTTAAAAAGTAGCTTTGAGCTCCTTTAATAAACAAGACGGTCACGTAACAAGTGACCCTTAAGTACCCCGTAACATACCCCATGTCTCAGTTCAGACTTCAATATCTTGTCACAGGTCCAGAGCACTGTGTTTCATTGTCTAAGGGATGCGCTGTATTATAACTGAGGCTAAGGTGGACACCTGTCTGATGCATTGCCAGTTACTGGAGTATATAGGATGTAAACACAGTATGAATGAGTCTTGTAGTAATGGGTATGATGTAATGCAGAGCCAAAAAGCAAAGCTTACCAGTCACTTAATTCTTCTTCACCTGAGGTTTGTGGCAAACTTCCTATTTCTGTTAGGGATCAACACAATAATAGAACCAGGATCTTGATCTTTATTATTATTTTACAGGAGTAAGAAATCTGGTGTTCCTCTTTGTCCTCTATGAAAGATGAAGAAATCTGACTGTGTGCACGTGTTTATGTGTGTTTAAGCTTGACCAGTGCGTGACCAGTCAGCCTCTCCTAAAAAGCAGGTAGAACTAAATTTTTGATTGATAGCGCACCAGCCATGTTAGATAGTAGCTGAAAGGCAGTGGAGCTGCTTTTTCACATTTTACAGACTTTGTTCAGTACTGATTATAAGATAGTAGAGGCTTCCTGTAGTGATTTGAAAATGGAGTTGAACCATATTTAATTAGGCAGTGACAGCCATCTGCGCAAAGAGAAGGTGGCAGAGTTTCTGCGCATGCTTCAGCTGTTCAAGGGGAATGAAGGTTCTGACTCTGAAGTGCCTGGCAATATATGTGCATATAAATTTGCTATAAATACTTTCTTATCTTGTGTTATTGCTGTAGGGGAAAACTTTAATCTCAAGGAAGCTTTCACTCAAGAGCTCTGTTAAATGTCCTCAACGTAAATGTAAGGGAAACAATGTGATTGCAGCAACGAATGAGCTACTTAAAGTACAAGCACATAAATCTGGAGAGAATGTCTGCTCTTGTTTAACAGTTTTGGAATATCTAACGCTGTGTCATCAAGTGATTGTAGAGGAGCAGCATGGATTTTTTTTCACCTAGGTGGGATAAAATCTAAGACTGGATGGAAACAAGTGAATGTGCACCAATGCTTGTCATTTTGGTCCTGTGTTGTATGGCCTGGAACAGTGACTCTGTAGCTCCCTCTGTGTCTGTGAGACTAATAGTACCAATGTCAGTGTAGTAATAAAAAGACAGTACTTGGAGGAAGTTTTATAGTGTGTGGGGGGGAAAATAATACACAAAGGCTGGATTCAGATCCTTCTTTCAAGGGACGCATTGTGTGTATATGTCCTATAACCAAGCACATCGACTCCAAGCTGAAGTCGGGTTGTTCTTGGTCACAGAACAGAAAGTGGTAGAAGGCTTTGCAGTGAGGCACTTCAAATAAGAGAGAAAAACAACAGGAAAACGTTTTGTTGTCCTTTGGAAAGGGCATCATAATAAAAACCAGCTTGCCTTAAACTTACCTGCTTTTTGGCTTTCTGCCTGTTATTTTTCCTTACTTGTTTAGCTCTTGCTTGTATTCCTACACACTGCTGTAGAAGGGATTCCAGGCGGAATAATCCTTGGATGTTGCATTTGTCTTTCTGGGTTAATTTCATGCCGTTCTCAAACTTTGAGGGAGCTGCATTTAGTGGTGGAAGAGCACTGAGAGGAACTCCTTGGAACTACTTGTACTTTATCCTTCCTTCCTTTTCATTTTTCGGAAGTAGAGAGCCAGGGTCCGTGCTGTGCTGCAGAGGAACAGTTTTTTGCCACCCTAAGGCTGCCTGGGACCCAGGAAAGAGCAAGAGGCTGTCTACATGCAGGACACTTACTGCCAGGTTGTGTCATTTGGCCTGGAAGCTGTTTTTCTCTGTAGACAGCCTCCCACCCTGGGCTCTTTAACTTAGTGCAAAGGAAGGCTGCGGATGGCGGGGTGGCCAGCCTGGCAGCAGTGTTGTGTTACACCTAAATGTGAGTGTGCCAGGGGTGAGAACCTGGGGGCACGAAGCCTTGACTAGCACCACAAGATGAAAAGGCAGGTGTCCCTGAAGGTGGCTTTTATTTCCTGGGTTAGCGTTCTGAAGCTGGTTTTGTCACAAAGGCTGTAATTACTAGAGCAGACATGACTCTTGCGAAGTGATGAACTTCTGAAGGGAATCCTAATAACGTAATTCTATTTTTGTGTGCAGTGGAATCTGACCTTTTCTCCCTCCTTCCTTTCTGCATTGAAAACAAGTTGAATTTACTGTCTGCAACTGCGCGTTATAAATCCCACAAAAAGAACGCTGACTAGAAAATCTTACAGCAGCGCTTTAGAGGGTGTAGAGCAGCGTTTTTCTTCTTCTCTCAGAAGATCAAGAATATCCCAGACATTTATATCTTTTACTTTATACTTCGCAGGAAAAAGAAGTCTGTAACTAGTAAAAAAAAAAAAAAAAATAGTCTGGGAATTTTTTTGTTACTATTATTCTATTTGTCGTCACAGGAAATTCCAGTTATTACAGCGATACTGATGGTCAAATGAGTATTGGACACATTAATGAAATCAACAAGAATTGCTGGCCTGTGCTCCAAGCGCTGAATGAAGAGATTGTTTTGCACTTAGTGTTTTCGTGGCAGGACTCGATATTTCCAGGAGTGACAGTGATAGGTCTGGCTGTAAGAATGAAACATTTGGCTGAACAAAGGGGGATATTGGGCAAGAGGGATGATGGATTGACGCTTCGAGGGTGTGTGCTGGCCAACGTTGCTCCAGTTATTTTGGTCGTAGCTTTAATTTGATTCTGTGTCTATGCTGTTACATTACAATGAATTAATGAACTTAGGAAATATCTGAATGTTCAGGAGAGGTGCTCCTCTAGATTGCCACGGAAGTTGTAGCTGAGCTGGTAAGCAGAGCATTTGTCATTTAGTAAATATAAGTGTGCTTTGGGGCACGCTGGAAAGTGACAGAAAGTGGTGGTGTGTTGGTGCTGCAGTGGTCAGGTCTGGCAAAGCGTGAATGTATTTCGTCAGGCTGGTTTGAGGGGTATGTAAATGCCTGCCTAGGTGGTGGCTGAAACAATAAACCTTTGGGTACTGATGGCGGTTTCCCAGCATGTGGAATTTTGTTACCACCGTGACCCCAAAGAAGTAAACAAAAACCCCCAAAAGTAGAGACCAAGCAATGCTGCAAGGCTCTTAGAAACGGAGTGCCTCTGGGGCAGCGTTCTTGCTGAATATTCAGGTTTAAAGATCTGAAAGCAGGTGCTGCTGTTATATCTAGCTATTCTGCCATCTGCCTCGTGAGCTAGATATAATACAGCACGCTTCCTGCACTTGAACAGGATCACACTAAAACCCCCCATTTCTAAATAGTTTCTGAAACCAAAGTTTCCCAGTAAATATTTTTTCTCAATAAATGTTCTTTGATAATCAGCATGTGTGGAAGTCTGGCAGCTTCATTAGCTGCTGTTATAGGAAAACATGTGTTTGTATTTAAATAGTTGCAATTTACATGTGCTGTGGTGAAGCCTTTTCTCTAGCTCTGTGATTGGCAGAGCCTAGCGTATTTTTGGTTTCCGTCTTTCAATGCAAATTTCTAAACTTTAAACCAGGAGAAGCTACCTTGTTTGGATTCAGTTTCTGCAAAGGTCTGTGCGTGTGAGCCAGAGCTTTAAGATCACATTCCCCTTAAGGGGCAGGAAAATTCTAGTTTTTTGGATCATATTCAAAATAAATTTTTTATGACATGGAATTCACTCTAACTTTTGTTGTGCTTATGTTTTCCAACTGGGCTTGCAACGGCACCCCCATTGCAATGATTCTAGGCTCACCCTCTGCATAAATGCACCCAGTCATGCACACAATACACAATTCATGCAGCGTGTACTTCATGAAAGCAGTATCTAATTTTGTGCCTCTTACTTCAGGGAAAGTGAGGGAACCCTATCAGTACACTTTTGGGGAATCTCTTGACCAAAGGTCCTTGGTACAGGAACAGATACTAGTTTACTAACTTCTTTGTGGTTTCAGGCTTTTTGTTTGTTTGTTTGGCTGAATAGAGTTTCTAAGAATGGTTCAATTTAAAAAAAAAAAAAAAAAAAGCCTTTACCAAAGATGGCATTTTATCTTTGTTCTCCTAAGTTTAGGTGAACGCTAAGTGTCTGGTAGGTGGCAGCGGATTTAAGGCAGAAGTGATCTCTGGCAATGATTCAAACTGGAAAAAAAAAAAAAAAAGACCTTAAAACATATATTTTTTTGGCATCATTGATTTGGATTTACTTGTCAATCCAACTAATTTGGGTATCTGCAAATTTTGCAGACTAGTTGTGTATGGCACTAAATTCTAAAGAATGACGTAGTAGATAATGAAATAAAACTGGCTTTGTATTTATTAGTGAGCACTTCCTAGACTGTGTCACTTCAGGTTTCTTCTCGTTTGTCTGTATTTGATGTCACTCAGGAATTGCTGTCTCGTACTGCCTAGCCTGCTGACCCGTCTGATAGTAATCTGATAGCGGTTAGTATTGCTGCCTCCAGAAAAGAAGTCTTCTAAAAGTTACTGTATAAAGAGCAGTCATAGTCCTAATCGTTTTGCAGAATAGAATTATATAAATGCTTCATGTTTCCCTGAAGACCAGAAAAAGTGTTTTCTAACTTTAGCTATATAGGTTGAAGACAGTTGAAGTATGGATTTTATGGTTAATTCTATCTTTTTTTTTTTTTGTATAGCTGTCAAGTGCAAATCCTGTGTATGAGAAATTCTACCGACAGGTATGTATATTCTTGTTGAGAAAATGAAATTTGTACAGAATATTATTCCATGCTAGACTTCAGCATGGCTAGCAGTGTGTAAATGACTGAATTCCAAGGCAAACACTTCACAATATATTTTTGTAGTAACTAACGCTTGGGTCTGAGCTATATCAGTATAAATGTAGTTATAAGATGACTTAATGTGTTAGCAAACTGCTGTGTGTGTGACATCCATTACTTTACAGTTATACCAGACTGTTAGCTGTTGGAATGGAGTATATCCTTGCTAAATACTGTGGGGATATGTTTTTTTTTCCTTTTCCTTTGTACAAATGAAGCTGGTGTTCTTGTATTTGCGGTCCTGATAGGTTTATGTCAGACTTGAGTCTCTTTTAAAGTACGCCCCAAGGTTCTTACCAGTTGCTGTAAGGGGTGAACTTTGGTTGGAAGGCCACTGAATGCTGAAATGAATGTGTAGTTCTTGCAGCTCCCCTCAACAGATAAATCTTCTGACGTGGGAATTTTATTCATTGCTTATCTGTTATAGTTAGATCCTGCAACAGTAAGGTGTACTAATTTGTATAAATATAGCTTTTTGGAAAGAAGGCCATTTAAGCTACTATATTACATGAATATTTTGTATTCTGAACATCTAATTATGTAATGACATATATGATAACGTTTAAAGAAACGCCTAAATGAATTATATAAAAAATATGCCTGTATATATAAAGACTTCAATAGCTATCGAACCTCAGAAGAAACCTAGTAGGATGCTTTTTCTCCTTTTGTGCAACTGATAATGTTCCTGTCGGTTTGTTGTAAGACAGGATATAGTGCATATAATGACCTTTTTATTTAAGAACTTCTTTTGGTTATCAACACTAGAATGCAAGCTGCTCTGCTAGGGAAGAAAGAAAACCGTGATTCCTATCAACACTCTTTTTGGATTGTGCTTAGAGGATTAATCCGTTTCTCAAGTGCATAAAACTGGATCAGCCTGTGATGTCTCAAAAGTTTGAGCTCTTACTTTAAGGATTTTTCTCCACTAAATGGGAGTAGCAGTTTTGAAATTGCTTAACAGTAAGAGAGAGTTTACCTTGATTGAAGCTGGGATGGCTCCTGAAGGTTGAAGGAGACAGTATCACCCTCGCAAAATTGTCTTTCAATTTGATGAACAAATCTGCTGTGTATCTGTCCCTAGGAATTAAAGTCCTTTAGAGAATCCCATGTTGTGGTGAGTGTTACAAGGTCACAAGGCAAGAAACTCGCCTTTCTCCATGTTAGGTTTCCTAGCCCAATGCTACTGACTGTGTCACTGCCTTGCATAATCTTTGTCACATAACTTGTCTGTCTCTTCCACTTAATTGCAATTGTTTAACCATTGACATGTGAAACCAAAAGATGGGTACAGAAAGTGAATTTCAGCACAGGTGTGATCCTGGTTCTGAAGTCACTTAACATTTTGCATTCATTGGCTTACACAGCCTGATGAAATCAGAGCACTGTTTGTTTGTCTGGCAGCGTACGGTCACGGGGATTCCTTGAACCTGATGTTACTGTTCGTTATATTGTGCCAGTGGATTTGTTTTCCGTGGGATTAGTCTTCTGACTTGCTCAGCCAAATGCTTTTTCTGCAAGCGTTTTTCCTAAAGAGTAGCTTTGGAATGTACTATGTCTAAACACTTCCAGTTGCACTAGATAACTTTTTCCTTCTCCCTCTTTTATAAGGATATGTCAGCTTTTCAGAATAGCCATGTGAGAAAGACATTTCCCTCTGTCTTCCAGTAGTAGCAGAGCATGTCTTGCTTCTTTCATACCAGAAGCACCTAAGAGCATTCCATACAAATTGAGAATAAATTCATCACCTGAAATAGCTCTGATGCTTAGTACTCTGCCAGTTCTGTCACAGAGTTAGTCATTCATTTTACATAATGTGTATTGTGAAATGGCAATTAAATCCTGGGCTTTGTACTTAGAATGCGGTTGAAACCTTAACCTCTCAATAGGGATATTTCTCTTTTGAATAAGTTCTTGGTTTTCCTTTTTTTGCTTGACCATACCTAGACTGATGCTCAAAACAGCATGAGGTTAAAGGATACGTTTAAATATGTATGATAAATTAGCAGGCAGTTATTTGTGCTGCATTGTAACAGGTAAGCAGTATGCCTGAGCTGCTGCTGAATTCTTGATGAGTCTGAATTGAAATACTTTTCACTGTTACCTTGTGACCTAAAGAGGTCACGTACATTTTAAAGTTTTAATCATTTCTGGCCCCATAAAAGACAATTTGCAGCAAGGTAGTTGTTGGCTGATACAGCTATGAAAAAAACAACTCCTGCCTTTTGCACACTGGGGTGGGAAGAAAGCTGTACCAAGCTGATAAATACCAGCAATCTGCTCAGTGCAATGGTCAAGCATAAGCCAATTTTCTGCATTATTTTAATACTTCGTAAGTACCTCCATCCCAGCATACAGGAGTCAATAGTTTGTTAAGAAATGGAAATCAGACTTTTTTTTTTTTTAACAAAAAAAACCCTACCACCTTCATTTTAAGGAATTATTTGAACAGAAAAGAAACTGTATCCACATCAGATTAAGTAAGAAGCTTGCTTAAATCCCTCAAAATCTCCTTCCTTTGGGTTGGAAGTTAGGAAATTAAAAATAAACACAGATGATATTGTATTGCTCTGACTTTCTTGAAAGCTAAGAAAAATCCTAGGTTAAAGGTTTTCTGAGTGGATGCTAAGAGTACTTGGCTTATGTGAAAGATGGGCTCCTCTAACTGAAAATGGGACTTGTTGCAGTGACTTGGCAACTCCTTGCCTATATTATGAACAGCTCTCCCACACAAACTGAAACAAATGATTTACAACTAATTAACAACCTCTCCTAATCAGCCATATTAGCTGTGAGAGTGAAAACATCTTTTGTTTCAAACCTATTAAATAATGTTTTCAGGAATGCTTTTGGAGTTTTTTGATGTATTTTAGAAGCAGAGAAGACAATCTTCAATCTTTATCCACTTCAGCGTACTTTGCAAATAATAAATTCTCTGCAAGTCTTTTGCTTTCTAGTTCTAAACACATATTCGGGAGGTGTTTGCTTTGAGCACCTCATGCGTGAACTTTGAAAATTGGATTTTTGTTTGAAACATAATATTGAATATAGGCTTTGTTTAAAGAAATCTGTGGGGCTGTAGGTGATGGCTTTGCATTATCACCAAGTGTTCTGCTGTATGTACTCAGTCTTGCTGTTCTGTGTGAAGCATCATTCACGCTAGTTATTCTCAGGCTAATCCAAAGACAGCCGTGATGACTCAGTGGTCAGCAAGCACTTAAAAACCAATGGGCTTCAGAAGGGGGTACCAGCAAATGTAATGCTGGGGTTAAGTTACTAGCATGTCCTTCAGTTTTCCATGCACATAGATTTATTGGTACAATTTCAATTTTGGTTCTGTTTCTTCCTCTCTAGGAAGTGTAGAAAACATTCTCTCTTGCTTCTTTTCTGTCCTTTGAAATGTTTATCACGTCTCAAATTCTACATAGTTTCAGTTCTTCGTGGATAGGAAGACTGCTTTTGAAGATTATCTATATTTTTAATCTACAAAGCTGTTTTGTGATATGAATTGTTTTCTGCTCCTAGGTTGACTCTGCCAATACTGGAAGAGTGTTAGCTTCTGATGCAGCTGTTTTCTTGAAAAAGTCTGGATTGACAGATTTGGTACTTGGAAAGGTATTTAATGACAATTGTTTAACTCTGCTGTCTCTTGCTTTAGTTAGTATCCTTTATAAATTAAAATACTTAGAGTGGTAGCACAGGATACATGAACTTCCCTAACGTGTTTTCAGTTGTGCTATCTAACCCTTTCAAACTTGAGCAGCTCTGCTTATTGCAATGTGTATGTTGTTTGTGATGGAAATTAAAGCAATATTTAAATTTGTCACCATAAGTAACTTCTATCATGGAAGTTAAGAACTAAACTTTCATCCAAGAATTATATCATCGTTAAATTGAGTGAGAACTTGCCAGATTCCTTTCAGTGTTGTAGAACATCTTTGTGAATATTGTTTTTATGTTCTAGATTTGGGACTTAGCTGATACTGATGGCAAAGGAATCCTGAACAAACAGGTACGGTTTTATGATGAAGTTACTCTATGCATTAGCAAATCTAGAAAAAAAATATAAACATTAACATTTCTGGTTCAGGAAAGCAGTTTTTATAGTGGGATTCTTTTCAGGTATGTACTCCCCATTTCATTGTAAGCTACAATAAATTAAGCAGCCTTCAGCTACCTCATTTATTTCTCTTGAAGTCACAAAATGAGCTGTTACGTAGCTGTGCAGTACCACTGAGGAGTAACTTAAGGTCTAATGGTCTGTATTAAGGTAACTTTTCCTCTGAATCTTGGGGGGGAATGTAATGCCAAAATTAAAATTCTAGTAAAATCTTCAAAATTTTTCTTGATCTAGTTTTGGTGGGTTTCACATCAGTTCATTCTGTTTGGAGCTGTTCTTTCAAAGCTGCAGCTATGAGCAGTGTCAGTCAGACTTACATATCAGTGGTGCATGCGGTGTGATCTACTGAAAAGCTCTGATGTGATGTTTCTGTTTGATGGTTTGAAGCACAGTTACTTAAATAATGGCCTGCAGAGAGCTAGCTGCTTTGTTCCATGGTAGGAAAAGATGATTGTAGCATCTATTAAACAAATCTTTCATTAGCCTTCTACTTGAGTTCACCTTTCTTGTATGCTGTATGTTTCTTTCCTCCTCCTCTGTCAGCTGTCACCTTTGAGATTAGCTCAGTTCCTTCAAGATAAACAGCTGTAATTGCTACTTCAAATTTCACCGCTCTGTCATAGAAGAACATAGTGTGGAGAGCTGATTACACTAGCCAGGAACCTACTAAATGCTTGGAGCTAGTAATTACAAGCTTTACTTCGCCGGAAGAATTAATCAGTTTTTGACTGCTGCTCACTGTCATTTTGTGACACATACCACTCCTCCTTCCCCCCAGCCCTTTGTGGCCCTTGTATACATAACGATACTAGAAAAACTCCTAACTCTTCATAAACTTGTGTGTTTTAATGTAACAAAATTTTCACCTTTTTTTTTTTTTTTTTTTCCTGTAGGAGTTCTTTGTGGCTTTACGACTTGTAGCATGCGCGCAGAATGGATTGGATGTTTCCCTGAGTAGTCTTAATTTGCCTGTTCCTCCACCAAGATTTGTAAGACTGATGTATTTATTTTAAATGATCATATTAACTCATTAATAAGAACTGCTTTGAAGATAACAATTAGGGTTTAGTATAAATACCAAATATTTTTGGAAGTGATGTTGTAGGGCAGGGGAAAACAGGACAATCCAGAATTAGAGTAAGGTGCTATGTGTTCTGGTCAGGGACTTAAACATATAATTGTGTAAAATTAGAATATATATGGTATTTGTTCTATTAGTGTTTTCCTTAATGGAAAAAACTTTTTAAATTTCTTATTCTAAGTTTTGGTATCCTTCACTTAAGATATGGGTGACTAAAATGCAGTACAGACTTTGAGAAGCAGTCACTTCTCAAATAAGGGAGTTATTTTGAAA
This sequence comes from Aythya ferina, assembly GCF_964211825.1. Classification (NCBI taxonomy): domain Eukaryota; kingdom Metazoa; phylum Chordata; class Aves; order Anseriformes; family Anatidae; genus Aythya; species Aythya ferina. Next base: position 27,089,987 of record NC_140304.1, on the reverse strand, counting down.
GGTCAGAACCAGTTCTCTTCTGATGTGTTTTTTTTCCTGTTTTTTTTTTTTTTTTTTTCATTAGACTGATACTAGCAGTCCTTTGCTACTCAATGCAACAGCATCAAGTGACGTACCATGGGCTGTTAAGGTAAATACAATATTGGTTTGTGATCTAGAACTATGATGTGGTTTGCAAGCAAACAAATCTTGAGAAAAATATGATGCTGGTAACTATAGTTCACAAAGTATGACAAATTGCCATTTCTGTCAAATCTGTAATTGGTCTAGTAGACCTGATTTGATTGGGTGAGGGGAAGGGAATGACACTTGGGAAACCTTGGGAAAAATCTGATTTATTCAGAATAGTTACCTGAAGCTATGAAAATAAGTGAAAGACTAAATCTCAGCGGGTGTTGTGTGAGCCTATGACTCAAAAGAAAATACAGAAAAAAAATCTGTCAAAAAAAAAAAGCTTACTACTTCTGAAATAACGAGTGCTTCTTAAACTGTGAGTGATTGTTTCCATAATTAGTATTTTTCTTCTGTTCCTGCAGCTGGAAGACAAGGCCAAGTACGATGCTATTTTTGACAGCCTAAATCCCATTAATGGACTATTGTCAGGGGATAAGGTGAAACCTGTACTCCTTAACTCAAAACTGCCAGTGGATATCTTAGGACGAGTAAGAATCTTTTTAATTAATCATTAATTTGCAGATGATGACTATGCAACACTCAGCATTGTCTGTTTTTCAGACTGTTTGTAGTAATGCACCTAACTTGTAACTACTGTCTTACAGAGTGAGAAAATGCAAAAATAATCTTTGATATTCTGATAGAGACTGCATCTTACTGTTAATGTACCAGTTTTGTGTATGCTTTAACACTTTGTTTAGGACAGGGTGTCATTAGCACACTCTGTCTCCATCTTCAGATTCTCTTCCTTTGCATGGTTTCTGTGAATGTATATTGCTCACTGAAAACTAATGCTGTTAGATTAATAGAACTTTGGATATACTTGGATGTGCTGTTCTCACATTTGTTTTTATTGAGGTTGTAAATAGGCAAACAGTACAGTTCTGGCAAAAATCCCTATATTCTGCTTTTGGTTGGTAGGTGTGGGAATTGAGTGATATTGACCGAGATGGAATGTTGGATCGCGATGAGTTTGCAGTGGTAAGTATGTCTTGGGATTTTGGAAGTCTAATGACAAGTTTAAAATGGATGAGTTGTATGTTAACTTTTGCCTGTATGGTTTCATTTATTACCTTTATTTACAACCTTAATCAAGTCTTAGTATTAAATTAATGTGAGACTCAAAAATAAGTAGTAATAAAAAATGCAGGTCGGAAGACAATAAGCTGCAACTCTGTTCAAGGGGCTTGTAAAGGAGAAACATAACAGAAAACATAATGGAAAACATGCTACAAATTTATGTCTTAACTAGTGTCGTCCCCCCCTTCTCCAGTATTCACATGGTTTGTTTTTGTGTTCAGGCGATGTTTTTGGTGTATTGTGCGTTGGAGAAAGAACCAGTGCCAATGTCCTTGCCTGCAGCTTTGGTGCCACTATCCAAGAGAAAACCCATTAGTGTTCCAGGAGCAATGCCATTAATTCCATCTTCAACATCAACCAAAGATTCACATCAGTCCTTGCCACCTGTAGGCATTTTAGCTGCCAAAACACCATTATCACAGGTACAATTCTGAAGTGAATTGGGGCTGAAAGATTTGTTCTTAATGCTGTGCTTTGAGGTCTGCCTATGTGAAGCGTCTTGATATACGATTTTAATTTCCTTCTTGTCCTATTGATTTGTTGATAAAGTTGAGGAGGCTGATGGGAAAACCAGGTTAAGAGAAAGGATAGCACAAAATTTATCTTCTACTGTTTTTAGATGCCTTCAAATATAAATGGTTGGATAAAAGAATTATTTAGTAAAGATTTTTCAGATATTTAAAAAATAAATTATTTCAAAACATGAAGTGCAACCCAAAGGTCAGATTACTAAGGAAACAGTTTGTGAATGTAGTCCAAATACACTTAGGCAGAACGTAAGTGTTCTGGCTGAAGACTGATTTGAATATGGCCACTTTTTAAAACAAATTGTACTAATGCATGTGTACGTACATATATGTTGTGTATGAGTGTAGTTTGAAAAAGTTATTAATGAAAACAGAATAGAGAAGCAGAATAGATAAATGAAAGCTATGGATAAAAGAAGACTAAAGGTCTGGCATATCCACATAAATACAGAGATCCGGTGTTCTAAATGTAATGATTAAAAAAATTAACTCACCCAGAAAAGCATCTTACTTAATCCTGGTCACTTCAGAATCCAGAAATTGGGAACGTGTCTTTACAAGTGGATTATAATTTACTGTATATATTCAAAAGAAGAAATTACTGAGAAGGGAATCTGAGGTAAGAACTGTAGTACTTTATGCATAAGATGCTGCCTGGATATTTGGGCACCTGTATTTGAGTGATCAATAAAAAAAAAATCAGCATCTTAATTCTGGAGGTTCCAAGGTTTTCATCTGTCAGTTTGCTTGACTGACATAAGCCCGTGTACAATATATATTACAAAGCAGTGCCATTCTGGATCAGCGTCTTGGTGTATGTTTTTTGTACAGTACCATTTGGAATTCATATATTGTGTGTTTATACGCTGAAATTAATTAGCGTCCACAAGCATGCACTTATGCAGCAGCTGAAGCCATTTTCACTCAAAAACAAACAAACAAACACCCTATCTCTGTATAATAAATAGTATGGTATTTGGAAAAATTGCTGAAGTAAGACTTGTGGCTCTAGTTCCCATCTTTACATTGATGAGAGCTTCAAACCTACAATTTAGAACGTCCCAACTGTTAACTCCATGCTTGACCAGTTCTTCAGTCCCTGCAGCTAAAGCTCTCCAGCTGTAAAGAGGAATAAAATGGATGGAGCCAGCCTGGAAGCAGGGCTTTGAGTACAGTGATGAGGGCACAACTCAGTGCTAGGAGATATGGACCTCAAGGAATACTTCTAATGGATAGGCAAAGAGGTGGAGCAGTATCAATCATCCATGGTGTTTCACTGTTATAAATACTTCTGCTTTTGGAGTTGCATGTGGATGTCTGTACAGGACTATTTTGGGCAGTAAAACTGGTTCATAAACTAGGCATCTATACTACTTTTTAAATATGTGCTATAGTCCTTGAGTTATGTAACTTTGAAAGCATATAACTATCTGACAGAGCTGTCTTTATCTTAGCATTTATTTTTTTTTCCCTCTCTTCTACCTTCCCCCTTCCCTCCCCTCAGTGGGTTGTATCGCCTGCAGACAAAATGAAGTACGATGAGATCTTTGTGAAAACTGACAAGGACATGGATGGATTTGTGTCAGGTGTGGAAGCCAGAGAACTATTCTTGAAGACAGGACTGCCTTCTGCTCTTCTTGCACATATCTGGTAGGGATTATTTTTCCTTGACAGCTGTTTAGACGATGGCATGGTTCTTGCTCTTTCCTAGCACTTTTCATGAAAAGTGGAAGCTGTTATTTTTGTATATGATAGCGTGGCATCTTTATTAACAGTGGTAACTTACTTGATTCTAGTAATGGACAGAAGTGGTGGGTGAGGAACAGGTTTATGCTGTGAGTTATTTCCTAGCTGGAGGAGGTAAAGAACCTGAACAGATGGTTACAAACAAATACTACACTTTAGCTGAATACCTGATTTAAGGCAACATAATGTATCAGCATTCAGATGCACAGCGACTAGCCATCTGAGGATTATCTGTGTAAAATTCTTAGCATGTAAGATTTATGGCCCATATAACTCTGTGACTCGTTTATCATTCGTTATAGTCAGTAATGACACCCGCTGTGTGATGGTGTGTTTTTCTAAATTTTTCCCCACTACATGTATAAACTATTTCACGACACTGGTAGGAAAAATGTCATTTTTTTCAAGGCATGATTAGCATAACTTTATTTAGGGAAGTCAGAAAAATTAGACAAACTTGTGTTGGCTGTGAGAAGTGCTTTAGTTCAGCAGTAACTTCAGTTACAAATATTCTGGTATTATGACTCAGTCCTGATTCTGCCTTTTACGAGACGAAAAATTGCTGTAACAGCTGTGGAAATTGCACAACCACTTTCTCTTTGCATTCTATGTTTGTGTAATGTTTTCTATTTATTTCCATGCTGTACTTATGTGTTGCATTTTTTTTAGGGGAGGAGATCACACAGTAGCAATTGTTACATTTCTAAATAACAGCAAGTACAGGAAACTTGTATGATTTATTTCATGTGTATCTCTGTCCAGGGCTCTCTGTGACATAAAGGACTGCGGGAAGCTTTCAAAGGAACAGTTTGCTTTGGCTTTCTATTTAATCAATCAGAAATTAACAAAGGGCATTGATCCACCTCAGGCTCTGACTCCAGAGATGATTCCACCTTCAGACAGAAATGTCAGTTTACAGAAGGTAAGGACAGGTTTGGCATATTCGGTATAAATTTCAAACAAAAAAGGTTAATTTCAAAAACTACACAGGAAACACCTCAAGTACTGGCAGACCTAAGTATATCATAATATCAGGAACAAAACAAGTCTTGATTGCAAAGAAGTGACAAAACACTGCTCCATTCATGTTTCGAAATGAAGCTGTCATTTATTACACCTGCCAACCAAGCGGAGAGATCTTATGTTGAGAAAGCATTATTTTCTATTTTGAAAGAATAATTCTTTTCCTGTCTAAAGAAATCTTAGTTTGCATCTGAAGTAACACGCACGAGTTTAATGTTGTTGTCCTAATGTGTTCTCAATTACCTCTTTTGCGTTTCTCTTTTTGAAAAAGTCTCAAAACTGAATAAAGTTTAAATACTTAAAGTTTTAAAAGTAAATGATCCACCATTTTATTCTTCACAGATAGTTTAAATGTCTTCATAGCCTGTTGATTGCCATCTATCTTAATCCAACAGTAGACTATACCTCAGCAGTTCAAGTTATATTTATCTGAATGACAGAGGTCATTGCAAATTCCTACTTGTTTTACACATCATAAAGTCTTACGTTTGTTACCTTTTCTTGGTTGTGCAAAACATTGACCTAATTCTACAACTTTCTTGAACAGAATGAGAAATCTACACCTGAAAAAAAATTAGAAACTCAAAATTTGGCACTACTTTTGAGTTTCTGTAACTGGTATCTTATTTCTTTTTACATTCTGTTTTTAAAAAGTAATTGCTTTATTTGCAACTCTACTAATCTTTTTTGTATGTTTGCTTTCCTTTCTATGTCTCTTTTCTAGTTTGGACTGTTTTTTCCATTCTGCACCACTCTGCTTTTCATCCTTATTATTCTGTCAGTTTGTTAACTCTGCTTTCTCAAGGTTAGAGAATCTTTGCTTTTCTAATATTTACTGTCTGTTGGTTTAATAATGAACATCCTTCTAAGACTCTTAAATAATCACTGAAATAGCACAGCACTTTTCTGAAGTGTCACAACATGTTGCTGTCTCAGATTATTGCTGGTTTTCCAGTTTTCCTCATCTGGAAGAATTCCAAGGTGCTTTGCAAATCTGAACTGCCATAGTGTCCTTAATTCGCTCCTGTGCAGAAAATGATTTGTGGGGTGGACTTCTGTGGCTGTTACGTGTTGGCAATGTGTGCTGCTTAAACTTAAGAGAAGATGCTTTGTATTACTCGATTGAAATTGCTGGGGAAGTGATGACAGAGTAGTAGCCCGGTGTGACAGTTGACAGTTTCCGTTAGGACTGATACCCATGGTTTTGCTGATTATATTTCAGAAAATGTAGTGGTGAGAACACATTAGATGAGATCAGCATTGTTTACTGCTACTCTATGTACGTTGTCGTCACAGAGGTCAATTGAATTTTGCGGTGGTTTTGCACTGCTAACATAAAACATAAGAGTAAGAATACTATGAAAGAAGGTAAGAGATGCCTTCTAGTTAGCTTTGTAAATCCTCAGCAAGAATTAATTTTACTAGATTGAGCTGGAGGTTTAGCTCATTTTGAGGTTTTTCCAAAGAGATGCTGCCCTCTTGGTTGGTATGAAAGAACTTGTTTTGCAAGAGTATTGTTCAAGAACTGAACCAAAGGATAAGAGCAGTGTGCAGAAACAGATTTTTAGCTTGTTTTCTTGAAGTGGTGTGGCTTAAATAGTAAAAAAACACTTAGGCTTCCTCTTCTGACTCACCTATATAAGAGTAGTAGCAGGAATATCAGTAACTATGATGGTAATCCATTATATTTTTGAAGTATGGAAAGTTAACTTGCTGTCCTTCTTGGTGGATGTTCAGCAATATACGTGCATACAAATTCTGTTCTCTGAAGTTTTGTTTATTTACAGAATTTCATTACCACAGTAGTATGACTTTTATTTCAATTGTGAAGCTTGAATGCAGATGCCATAAATTGGAAACAGAGCAGCAGTCTAGTATTTGTTGCCATTTCTTTACCTAAAACTGTTTGTAGTCACAAAACTTGAGCTTGTATTACTAGCCATAAAATTTAACTTTATATGCAATTTCCTTTTCTGGAATTTTGACAGGAATTGACTTTTATTGCTATTTTGAGTTAAAAACTGAAGTGTTGCTTGCATGGGTGTTGCAGTGTGGTAAATGGCAGCAAGTAATTCCAATTCCTGTCTTTTTTTTTTTTTTTTCTACTTGTAAAATTAAAGCTAAACTTGGCTTTTGTGGACTGCCTCTCTCCCTAAAGTTCTTATGAAGAATTGAAGATGAGATTGTACTATGTTTTGTTGAAGTTTGAATTATTGCGTGGAATTTCTTCAATTGACTAGAGCGAGAAGCACAGAAAGAATTTGTAGTTGTAGCTGATACCACCAAGTTTTCCTTCCTCCTTCTTAGGAGAAAGAAAAACTTCCTCGTTAGAACACCATGAGCAACTCAGCAAAACTCCTCTGATTTTGTCAGGATAGAATTGAACTTCATAGCTGTTTTGCCAGTTTGAGAAGCTGTACACTAACCAGTTTAAGAATAGCTGTATTTTTTTAACACATGCCATTTGCTTTAGTAAAATATGCATGAATAATGTGTAGTTCTGCTGAATAATATTCTCTGCTGCTGTGTGCTCAGATTTACTGGTTACGTCTTTTGTTGACCAAAGCTTTGTTACTTTTTTCCCCAGTATAGGCTTGAAAAAATATATAGTTAGGCTTTTATTTTATTTATTTTTTTTCTTTTTGCGGTATCACCTGCCTCTTAACTGTATGTATATGCCTTTCCTCTGAACTTTGTGTTTGTCCTGGTTAACTTTATTCAAAGTTTCAAGGAGTGAATGTATTATAGAACACAGTTACAGTGACTCTGGCTTCCTAAATATGTTCATGTTGTAGTAAGGCAGACTAGAACAATTACAGTATTTGCTAATTTGTGTCTTCAGAACTTGTTCTGTAGTCTTTTATATATACTTTTTTGAAATGGAAATAATTTGTATCATAGTAATTGTCTTATTATAAAGATACTAAGGAAATAAGAACTCATGGGCTATGACTTTGTATTATTGAAGTTTGTCAGTACTCTGGAGATTTGTGTTAACCTACGTAGATACGACTTAAAGCATTGCAAATGAAGTGTCTATACTCTGCAACAGGAGGATCACCAGGGTTGAAGAAATATGTATATTAGTAGTAAACAAACTAAACTGTTTTAAATGAATGGTAATAAGCTGTAGTTCTAAAGTGAAATGTATTTTACAGTTAAGACTTTTTGGTATGATGAAATGTCCTTTTGTGGAAGACATGCTTTCAAGAGTTTACAGGAGATAAACTGTTTGAATTACTAGATGTGTTTGATGTATGGTGTTTCCTGTTAATTTAGCATTTTTTTCTGTTAATTTAGACTGTTTTTAACATTTTTTTTAAGATTAAAGATTAGCAAAATAATGCTACGAACAGTTGTTACTTCTTGTGATAGTGCAAGCTATTTTTTAAAGTGAAGATAGTTGTCAGACTGCATAAACTATAAACTAACAGTATGTTTTCTTTATCTTTCAGGGTACTCAAGGACTCAATTCTGTAGCAGATTTTTCTGCAATTAAAGAACTTGATACATTAAACAATGAAATAGTAGATCTGCAGAGGTAGGTAAAGGAGGGATAGCTACAGTTGCCTCAGGTTCAGTTGTTATGCTTACTTTTTTTTGTTTATTTGTTTTTGTTAAGCCAACTAAATACATAAGAGGAAAAAATAGAAGGTAATGTAGTTTGTTTTGCTAAAATCAATAGTAGCAGGTCTGTAAAATTATTCTAATATTGTTTAACCCCTCAATTCTTTGTTATCTCAGATGGGTGCATTTATTAACAGCGAGATAGTGAAAGATCTGTCTTGTGTTTTGGGTGTTTCAGGAAACTGCATATTCTTGCATCCTGAGATCAAAATACTCTTGCTCATCTTAATTAGTAGATGAGCATACAGCAGATCTGTAGGGCGTGGGAGCCATGACAAATTGGCATTATACATGTAGGTCTTGATTTATAGAGGGAATCCTAAGGGCTTTTTCTTAATGGAGGCAGGGAAGTGAGACAGGAAGGCTCAAGAACAATACAGAGACAGAGTGGCAAGATGAGAGTTTGCACTTGGACCTTGGCTAGGATTTTGATGGGGATAAAGATGTAAATCCTACCCTTCTGTATGGTTGTACTGAGAAAAATCGTTCTAATTAGAGGTCTGCAGACCTTTGGTTTCCAAAAATTATTTCTAAGGTAATTAGGATAATGATTTCAAGTGACTAAGAAAATCAAGTTCATATATACTGTGTAGTCTCTGTCATACTCTCAAGACAGCAGATATTTTTCTTCAGTGATTTTTTGGTACTATTGTAAATTTACTGTAAATTCCTTCTGTCAAGAACAGTCAGTTAAGGTGCGTTGTCATGATGAAATCTGAGTGTCTTACTCATGTCACTTGTAGGAATGAATTAATTGTGCGATGTGTCAAAGCACAATCTGTTTCCTAAATAGATAAACGTTTTTTGCTTCAACTCCTTTTTACTCCCACTACCTCCTGGCTTGTCCCTGCTCTGGTTTCCTCTGTTCTTCCTTAAGTAGTATTAATACCAATTTTGGATTCATACATTTATTAACCTAAAATTTGATTTACAACTATATATATTTGCCAATATTATCTTAGAGAGAAAATGCTCACTAGTGTCAATTTTCAAATTGTTTTTTTACCATGTGTGTTTGCAGCCTAACATGCAAGCCAATGAAATTCTGAGAGCCAGTAATAGAAATTGTCTATTTTTGAAGTGCACATTTAAAACAATCAAACAAAAAGAACAACCAGAGGAATTTCTTCAAAAGAATGACAATGTTTTGAAAATTTAGCTTTTTGAGAGACTGAACAACAAAATACAGAATTGATGTGTTTGTGGCTCATCAGTGTGTGTGGGAAAATTTCTGGTGGCCAGTAGCTTTTTAATCTAATTCAATAAAAACATAACATGAAGAAGACCGAGGTTTAGGATTAGATGAGGAAAAAATGCAGAATACTTCTTAGTGAGGGTAAATCCCCTCTGGTACAGGGAATGACTTGTTTAGGGAAGTTGTGGAATCTGAATCGTTTTGAACCTGTCAGCAGTTCTGTTTTCTTCGGAAGGCCTCAAAGTTCCGTTTCAGTTGCACTATATTTCTGGAAGGCTATTTGTGAACTTTTTTGATCAGCATTGTGGGAGGCCAGACCAGATGTTCTTAATATTTTTTTTTGAGCCATAGAACCTTTTTCTTCCCCCAGCAAACCCTGTTTTGGTTTTGTGCTTTAAAGCTAGCTACAGCCCACAAATGAGTGGGATTCTTTCAAGCTTTACCAATACCACATTGCTCTAAAAGTGTGAATGGTTGAACTTAACTAGGTATGCCTCACCAGAGGTGCCATCCTTCGCACATGTTGGACAGCAGCAGTTACATTGTCTTGAATACAAATCAGGTTAGAAGGACTGCATAGCTGGTAAGTCAGTCCCTGAAAAGTGAAGAAATGGCAAAATGTCTCTAGAAAAACAGGGCAACCTCTCCCTGCCATATGTTCACATCGAGACTTTGTTTAAAAGCTACAGCTTCATAGCAAATTAGTGGTAAGAATTTTACTATCAACTCTATGAAACTATCAGCTCTATGAGCAGTTATCTATCACTTTTTATGAAAAAGAACTCTGATATTTTTCTGCCTTTTTAACTAATGTGGGTTCTAATTGTTAGCCTCCACGAAGCCTGGCCAGGGTTGTTTCCTATGTAGCTTAAAAATGCCGCTACTGACAAGGACCTCCTCAGTTGTCAGCTATCACAAATGTTTCAAATATGCTGGCTCCCATTCATAAATACTTCTCCATTCACAAATTGTTATAAAGCTTCTGGAGTTACTGATATTATTTCTTTTGTAAATCATGGTGTATGTGCATTAGAGAAACCATGTATTGTTTTTGTTGTGTTTGTTTTTTAATTTTTAATAATCCTTTTTAATTTATTTGATAAAAGGGTCTCTCGACCTGACTGCAATTAAGATATGTAGGGAAATTGTATTGCTTTCGTAAATTGACTTCAAGTTGGTTACAAATGTTTTTGTCAAGACCACAGGTATTTTTGTTTGTTTTCAAGTGCTGTGGTATGGGACGTCAAGATCTAGGAAATCTTACACGGCCAATAAATCAATTTTGTTGCCTGCTTTTGATTCTTTCAGTTGCTGGGCGTTCCTACAGGCATATAGTAGATAATTTGTAAAAGAAACAGAAGCATTCAGAAGAATTAGTAAATTGAGTAGGTTTGTGGTATTATTTTTGAAACAAAGACACATTGCTCCAAGTGGGAGTGGGTAGGGTAGACACTTTTTTTAGACTATATATGCTCAATTTGTTCTGCTCTGCCTGAGGCTACTGCCTAAGCTGTCCTTGTGCTGACTGACAATAGTTCTTTCACTTGATTTTTTCCGATTCATTGTTTGTGTTAAGATTTTGCCAGTGTAAGCTGGCTGTGAGTGGGTGTCATGGCCTGTTGCTTGCTTAGGGTCATCCAGATAGCAAGATTTAGGTACCTGACTTCCCTTGAAATAGAAGGGAAGTGAGCTTTATTTCTGGCAGTCTCCTCACATAGATGAGTGACAGTGTATATTAAGTCATGCTCACCTGCTGGCATTTATTTCCTGCTCAGTTTTCATACTCAGGCTGGAAAAACAACCAAACAACTATTTGTTGTTTGTTTTTACCTAATCAATTATTCAATCTTTTATCTTCAATTAGGAATAATCTGCCTGAATGCCTGCTGTGCTTGATAAGCATCTGAGAGCTCGATGGCGTTTTTCAACTTGACTTGTGTTTAGATCTGTGGAAGTGCTTTGTTGAGATTGAGCCCTTTTGTTTATGGAAAGTTACAGAAGGCAAAAATCAACAGAATTTTTTTCAACCCTGTGATGCTTCAAATATCTAAGTAAAACTATGCAATAAATATTGGTTTGTTAGAGAAATGTGCTATAGCTTTGATGGAAATGGCAGATCTGTGTCATATTTACATGATGATTTCATTCTGATGAATCGGAGTGAGAAGTTATGTGGAACTGGAAGGTTCACACTTAACAAAATAACTAGCCTTGTTCTGCGGTGTCTCTGCAACTTGTGTTTTCTTGTCCATGTAAGCCTTGCCTCTAGGCACAGCAATCAAGTTAATCGGATACTGAGACAAACAATAGTAGAACATAATATACAGTAATAAACAAGCATTTGCTCTGAAAAGATTAACATCTGTGACACCTGTTTTTTTCATCTTCCATTGCGTATGGTTTAACAGCAAACAACCATGGCTTAGCCTGAGTAAAGACAACTTTCTCAGAGCAGATACCCCCTTTACTTGGTGGACAGAAATATCTTATTCCTTATTGGAGAAGAGTAAACAATAAAATTAACTGTTTTGGATTGTTTACCAATCTGCTGCTATTAACAGACAAAGTTACCTTAATTTTAATATGCATTAGTAATATCATTTGATAGCTTTTCCTTGTGGTACTTCATTTAGATATGTTAGGTCTGTCATCACTGCTCAAATTCTATTCAATATATGTCAGAATTTAATAACAATCTATAAAAGTGGGTATCTATATAGAAAAGCTGTTGCTAAATCTGTAAAGCGTAATGCTTTAGTCTCTTAATTCTCATATGCTTTCTTTTAAACAAGCACTTCTGAGTAGTGTGGCTTTTTCCTTTATAAAGCTATTGTTATCTGACTGCCAAGAATTTATTGATGATAATTCCCCTGTCATCACCGGTCACGTTTAAGTTTGCATAAATGTCTGTAGGGACAGACTTGATATGACACAGCAAATAACTATGTGCGGAGTCCCCTAAGCATACTCTGATTACGGCAAGCTAACTTTTCTTCTTCTGAGTGAATTTATCAACAGATACATCTAAAATATGATGGTCAAGGTTAATAATCCACCAGGTTGGCCTCCTGGAAATGTTTTCTAGCTGCTGTTAGTGTAGGAATTACTGTATTTGCAGGGGTTAACAGATGGAATCTGATGCAATCCCTCCCACTTTTCCCAGCAGTTTTCATTAGACAAGTGCTCCATAGCAACAGTGAGATCACTGAAGACAGTATTTCATTGATTTCTCCCTCCCGCCCCCTTCCGTTTTTGAGCCATTCTTATCACTAAAGTGCAGTTGGCTGAAGAGGCATCTTTTTTTATGCAAAACGCTTATGTGGGCTTCTGTCTTGTAAATAATTTGGAAAGCAGAAATCCCTTGCATCTCCTGTGTTTAATGTTTCACTATGTATTTAAAGAGAGATACGGGTTTAGGAGGCTGGATAACTGTACCTGCTGTAGCTGATGTTCTGAAGTATTCTTGCATTGTTTGCTGGTCTTCTAGGGAAAAGAATAATGTAGAACAAGACCTGAAGGAAAAAGAAGATACCATCAAACAGAGGACGAGTGAGGTCCAGGTAAGTAAGGCACAGAATTATTGCTCAGATATCTGATACCGACCAATGTGATGTTTTAATGGCAATGAGATTATCGAATCTTTAGATCACATCACTTACTGAGTGGTAGCTAATTTAAAAAAAAAACAAAACTCTGAAGTGTATTTGATATATGAATGTGGATTGGTGAGGGTCTGTATATTTATTCATATTTGTGAGCTTCTAGAATATATAGGCTACATGGAGTTTTAAATTAAAAATATTTCAAAATATATTTTTAAGCAAGACTAGCTAATGTCTAATTAAAACTGAAGAACATACTGTAGTACTGCAAATTAGTAAACTTAAGTAGCTGAGTTAAAAGGACTTAGATATGGGGCTGCTACTTAAGAGTCGTAATAATTACCTGCTCGAGAGGAATGCTGCCACAAGTTAATTTTGCCTAACATAAGTGAATTTTAAATAAAATCAAATACATTTTTTTTAGGATTATATTGAACTTTTCATAATTGAATAGAAAATTTGATTTTTACAAGTATTTTATGAATAAAAAATTATATAGTCAACATCACTGTATAGGATGCTAACGGTGTAAGCTCTGAATTAAATGCTGCAAAGCATGTTTCAATTAATCACGAGGTGCAAAAGCAGATGGAGTTGCTGCATTAAGAAAAAAAAAAAACCTTCAGTGTTATATCTGATCCTTTACATTTATTTGTGCATTTGTTTCAGGAATCTTTATTAGTTCAAATACTTGTTATTTGATTAAGACTAAATAATGCAAATTTCTGCATTTTACTTTGCCTTGGAGGTTGGGAGGTTGGGGAAGAAAGCCAATGTGTTACAACCATTGTGACTTTTGTGCTTGGCTATTTAATATCCTTAAAGCCTGGGTGATAATTAATAGTGTGACCTCTTGGAAGATAATAAGATGCTGGCCTGTTTGTCACAATGGCAGCCAGATTCAGCAGCTGCTGGAATGCATGCAGAAGTTGACCCAGTCTGTGATTCTGTCTGTGCATGCACTAGTCATTCCTCTCCTCACCATGCAGATTCCCTTTTCACAATGTAAAAAATTCTTCTGGGCATTTCTCTATGAGCACAGAGGGTGATTTTGTTAGTTTGTTGTAGAATGTTTGCCTTCAAGTGAAGGTTGAGCTCTGTGGTGCCTTTGTACAAAGCTAAATTAAATCCTTACTTTTAATGATAGAAGGCCTAAAACGTAACAATATTAGTGTGATCTGCTTGTTTATTGTGTAGTGTTTGACAGTCAGCAACATCACAGAATGAATGAAATCATTGTATCCAGAGCAGTCCTGTTGGAAGCAACTGTCTTAGGTCTTTAACCTCTTAGTGATCACATAAGCTATTTATATCTGGTTAAATGTAGAGCTAGAGTTCTGTCAGTCTGCAGAGAAGGAACGGTCTATTACTGGATTGTCAGAAAAATGGGAAAGCATCAGGATCAAATGGGATGTGACTGCAGCATTTATTCGAACTGGTGGCCCCCTACCTCTGGTCTCCTTCTTGTTCTTGAATGCTGGAGAACCTGCATATTTCATGAAACTTTCTAGAACTTCACAGAATAGTGGTGACAGACTAAGAATATCTTTACATCGTGTTCTCTTTACATCATGTTCTTCTGTTTTTATTCTAATGGTGATATTTCTGAGATGGTTTTCACAAACACAGTGTTCCACAGTGTTCCAATCTGCCACCTTTGATAAAGCTAATTTAGTGGTATCACACTCTAGGTTTCATGATACCAGGGTTGTATCCACAGACACAAATTATAAGCTCACGAATAGCCAAGGTTTGTGATGGATTGAACAGATTTGTATGGGAGGAAGGAAAGGTTAAGTGTTTTTCTCCATAAAATAATTTATACACTATGTAAATTGAGGCTAAGAGGCAAAAATGGAAAAAGACTTGGAGGGAAAACAACATATTGATAAATTTTAATACATATTTTATTTTATTAAAATATTAGCTCTCTCTTAGCAACGATTAAGGGATGTGTTTTTTCATAAGAAGCTATAGGAAGAGTAGCAAAGATCATGAGAAACTGAGGCATTTCCCTCATTTATTCTGTGGTGGAGTTCATGTTATTTGGTGTGCGGTCCTTGTAAGAAAACATTTGAAAGCAAGCATCCCCTCTCTCTCCAGCCACCCATTTGCTCTTCTAGAGCCAGGTATTGGTTGGAGCACTGGGTGCTGCCTCAAGCCATGGGCTTTTGGCTACCTTTGCAAGACTCAGATCCTCTGTGGAGCACTTCATGTGTGTAGGGTTTACAGTCTACCCACGAAGACTCTGAAATAAATGGTGATTCTCTCCTGGCTTTCCCAACAAGGATTGTGTTCCTTAGAATTTTATTGACATGAAGCCAAAAGGTTTGCTTCCCATTTTAAATGGAACACTGAAACTTTGTAAAGAGCATTTTAGAACAAATGCATGCAACTCCTGAACAAAAGTTAGTTAATATAAGTTCACATCTGTGGAGGAAAGAAAATGTATCTGCATTTGCAGTGCCATTTCAGAGAAGAACAAAAAAGTGAAAAGCATTTTGGGAATATGTCCTTCCAAGCAGTCTGGCCTTTTCTTCTAGCCTTTTGACTTCTTTGTTGGCCTGAGTTTTCATAAGCAGATTTTTTTTTTTTCCTCTGAGTATCCCCCCTCAACATTGTACTGTCCTTACTCTTTCTTGTTAAGTATGAGACTGGCAAGCTATTAAATCTATTGCCTGTCTGTGGAAATAGAGATCCCTACTCAATTCCTTGTCTGCCACTACAATGGAGAGTTACAATAATCATAAACCTAACACCGGGATTACCAATAAAAATACTAGTTTGTACTCAAATGTGTTACATTGGGGGTAATACTTCGATCTTCATGAAGTAAACTGGGCTTCTATTAAACGTCAAAGAACACCTTCAATGGGAGAAGCATCTTAACAATCAAGCTCTGAATGAGGTCCTACATTGAGACATTTGTTAAATTAAAACTGTGTGTGCAAAGTTCAGTGCTTGGGTTGGGGCCTGGTTTACTTCATGAAGATGTATGTTTGAGAATTGCACCAGCTCTGTGTGTTGTGTCCACTCTAACCTTTACTTTTGGAGTAGCTACGTGATCATGGTCTTGTTTATTATATGTGTGTTAATTTTTTTTGTTTGCTTTTTTGTTTTCTCTCACTTCTGGGAGGTATCGGGCTTAGTCAGGCCTTTTCAGAGCTGCTTCTCTCTTGCTATGGCTAGGACAGCTACTGGGATTCAAGAAGCAGTAGCAAGGTTGGAGGTGATCCATATTTAGCTTGTGTGTATGTGAGTGTTTGCTTCCTTTAGAGGAAAAGAGACTGAAATCTCTTTAAGGTGTTACCTCCACCTCCACATCCACCCCCTCTCGCCCTGGTTGCTTATGTTGTGTGTCAGCTGCTATTTGATTTTCAAAGTGATGTGAAAAACAAATGCATCAAAACAGTTTCCCAATTATTTAAGTTGCTAGCTGCTGTCAGAGCCTTTTGTGCGTGTTGGTGTGTCTTCCATAAATTAGAAATAACTAGTAAGTCATCTACTCTGACTGCTGTACATGGAATGTTTAACTATTAATGTTTTTACTTAACTTGATACATAGGTTTTTGAACTTTTTTTGCAAATGCATCTATGAAGCTTCTTTAGGTAGCCTTCCAGTTGTCTTGAGGTCCCCCATTTGTCTAGCATCCGACTGCCTTTCTGTTTCTCTCATTTTTTTTTGTCCTGATTATTTGGAGGTGTTAACATGTGTGGATTAACTGTCTCACTTACAGAATAAAAATAAATAAATAAAAATCACCTGAAAATGACAACAGGATCTTAGCTTAGAACAGCACACACATGCATGATCTAATCAGAAATTCATGTCAGCTTGTTTTCTTACTGTCATTAATTTTCTTTCATCTCTGTTCTTTCTTTAGTGTTGTATATGATTCTTCCTTCAACTGCCATATTTTCTTGGAAAGGCTGCAATCTTCTCTTTTCATCTAATACTTTTCCTTTTGTATTAATCTTTTTTTGATCTCTCTGTATTACCTCTTCCTCTTGACTTTGACAATTCTTTCAAAATTCTTGTCTTGATTTTTCTTTTAAATGTTATCTCTGGAGTTTAACCAAGTCTAAACTTTGCTGTTGCTCAGAAGCGAACTAATTATCGTATGATGCTACTTCATGTATTTAAAATGCAAGATACGTAACTACAGCTGTTTCTTAAATTAAAATGTATCTTATTTTCATGTGTGGAATGTTCATTTCTTACAATTACTGTAACCTGAAAACAAAATTTTGGCTGATTTGTGGAAAAAATTTGAGTTCGGGAAGATATTGAAGGAAGTACATTTGAGTTAATAAGGTGCTGGCTTTCTTCTTCACCATACTGCTACAGCAAGTTTGTATTTTGGAATAGGTATTTCAAAGGGGAGAGGAGCAGAATAAAGAATTTCTGTTAAGGAAGTTGTGAAAATGTATTGGTAAAATATCAGAGAGAGATAACAGGCTAAACAAATGCAACTTACAGATTTGAAATAGAATCCTATGTCCCTGGGAGTAAAATACTTAATCTCTGTGTGGAGGTGTGGTCTTCAATATTGCAGTGAGATTACTTTTACTAAAGAAAAAGCAAATAACGTGGTTATTTTTGTCTTAGAATTAAAATGAGAATACTTGCTTGCCTGAATACTAGTCTTTGAAAGATAACTTAGTGATACTCTGAAATCTGACCAATCATTACCTCAATTTATACTTTGGAATTCAGTGGTAAGGAGGAGTGGGGAACAAATACAAAGCAAATCTTTTTTTTATTACAGGATCTACAAGATGAAGTAAAGCGGGAGAGCAATAATCTGCAAAAGCTGCAAGCTCAGAAACAGGAAGCCCAGGAAATCCTTAATGATCTTGATGAGCAGAAGGCCAAGTTGGAGGAGCAACTTAATGATATCAGGCAGAAGTGTGCAGAGGAGGCCCATTTGGTAAGGCCTTTGACAGAGAAAATGCCTCTTTCTGAAGAATGTAGCCATGCAGTGTGTTGCAGCTGTTGGGAAAGGAGAAAAAAATTTAAAGAATAATCAGCATGAATTTCAGGATTTTGTGGACAATAGAGAATAGGAGATACATCTCTGATTTCAGCAATGTTTGTGGTATTTGGTGCTCACCGATGCTACATTGTGTACAAATGTATATCACTAAAATAAGACTGTGTGCAAGCAAATGCTGCAAATTTATAATGCAATATAAGTGAAATTAGAAGCAATACACAATGGGACTGATTTCCTGAGAGTTTGGGGAAAAAGTGATTTTTTTCTAATGTAAATTTTTAGTATTTCTTTGCTGTCTAAAATGTTATCTTCAATATTAGAAATACCAGTGTTGGTTAGGAGAACAACTTGAATAGTTCATTGAGACCAATGCTGAATTAACCTCTTGTTCAGGTATGATCTATAATATCTGCAGTAGAGGTTTCATACCTCTTTTGGTCATAAACAATATTTGCTGGACATGTTTGGAGTTTTTTTTTTAATTTGGCCTTGAAATATTTGTTTATGCATTAGATTGCCATGCTGAAGGCTGAAATAACAAGCCAGGAGTCAAAGATTTCAGCGTATGAAGATGAACTGACCAAAGCTCAAGAGGAGCTGAGTCGTCTGCAGCAAGAAACTGCAGAGCTCGAGCATTGCATAGAGTCTGGGAAAGCACAGCTGGGACCTCTTCAGCAACATCTGCAGGATTCACAACAGGAAATCAATTCCGTAAGGCAGTGTGAAAAGATGAGGGGAAAAAAACAAAGGAACAAAACCCAAAATGTTTTAGCTGACAACCTTTAGTGTTTTTTTCATAAGGGGAAGGCACTTGTTTATTTCTTCACTGTTTGCTCGTGCCTTTCCACTGCTTGCACAGAATGTCTGTATAGTAGTTAGGGTTCTTAGAGGCTGACTCAAATTGCTCAAGGTATTTAATGATATCTCTCCAAGTTTTGATAATAAAAAGGGAATTTATTATACTTCATAAATAATTTCTCTTAATGTAATGAATGACAAATGGCTAGTGCCTCTTTAGATTCCCTACTAGATGTGTAGGGAATTTCAGTTTTTGTCTTTAGCCATGGCCTGGGGCATGGTCTTGCTATTCTTTAACTGATGTGATGTTGGTATAAAATTATTAATGACATAGTGTATTTTTGAAGGAGGAAAGTGAAGTGAACGTAAGAAAAAATTGTATTGAGACTAAATACTGAGAAACAGGTTGCTGTACTGATTTTGAGCACAGAACTGCACTTTGTGTGTGCGATCGATGATTTATTACTTCAGTGATGTTTTAGCTTGCGCACCCTTTTGTTACCATTTTTTTCCTTCTCTCGCATACCCACAGTCTGCTAACGTGTGAGCCGGAGCCATGTCATTATCAAGTTGAAAACAACCTTTCTATTAACTTTGAACCCTAGAAATGGCTGACTTCTGGATCAGTTCCTTCACTTGATTCATATCTAACTTCTTAACAGTCTTTTTTTTTAAAGACTTCCACTGCTAGGACACTTTCCTCTGTTGTATTATGACATATACAAAACCAAGTATAAAAACTACGAATTTCTTCTGGAAACTGAGGAGTAAAAAATTGATGTTCTTTTATCAAAGGTAGAAGGAAGATAGTGCTATTTCAATATCAATAACTAATAATCATAACAAGAGATGATTGCAAGTAATGGATCTGATGCAATTATGTAAGTGACTGGTTATGCCTGACTGTACTAAAAACCTGTTTTTGTTGTAGACTTCTTTCATATAAATACTCCTGAGTTCACTGCTCTTGGCTCAGAAAAAATGAACAAGAGGTCCTTTGATGCTTTAGGCAAGAGTTTCTAATGGTTGATCTGAGATCAGCGTATTTGAAAGATGCCTTGGTATTGTCTTTGCTGTCACCTGATCTGTGATGTGCAAAGCAAGGAAAACACTATTAGGTGATTGACCTAGTAGAAATCAGTGGGATGTAGATGCCTAAATATCTGAACTGTGTGCATCCTTCTGCATAATCTGCCACGTTCAGTAATTTCTTCAGAAATTGCAGATTGTTTTAGATGTTTGCTGTGAGGTACTGCATTATGCATGTTGTTGAAATAACGACATGGATGTAGCTATCTGCTTAGGAAGATATATTATGGATTCTGTAGATGTCAAAAGTCATGTGAGAGAAGATAATGAATTTGTAATTTTCTTTGGAAGACAAGAATTCTTTTTAAGCAGCCTTTTTAATTTATGGAGTTTAAGGCAATTTCAAATGAGTAAGTTAAAAGAAAAAAAAAAGCTTTGCAAAGGAAGTCTTCTTGTGAGTTTGAGTGGGGAAAAAAGGGAACAAGTCTTGATGTTTCCAGTGACTGCCAGCAATATGGTCTGCTTCCTCGGCAGAAGGTTCTCAGGTCTCTCTTTCAACTATGCTACATTTCTTCTAGGCCTGATTTGTACTGCTTTCTCAAATGTCACCCTTTGAAAGAACATGATTTTTATTATACTTGCTTAAGGAAAGTAAGAACTTTAGATACACGTCTTCCATTTTATGTTTAAGAAGGTATGGTTATATTCTAGCATTTGTGTGCTGCTGTATAGATACATATACATTTATTTCTGCTTACAGGTGCAGACGAAACTTCTTGAGCTCAAAGAATTGGAAAATAACCAATTTAGTTGGCACTCTCAGACTCATAACATACTTGTTAATGGAACTGCAGATCATTCTAGTCTTAGCAACAGCAGCAGTGAAACTGCTAACCTTAATGAGAATGCTGAAAGGGAGAGTATAGCAGAAGAAGAACAAGTAAACAATGCATCT
This sequence comes from Aythya ferina, assembly GCF_964211825.1. NCBI lineage: Eukaryota > Metazoa > Chordata > Aves > Anseriformes > Anatidae > Aythya > Aythya ferina. The sequence continues at coordinate 27,069,234 of NC_140304.1, read as the reverse complement.
CCAGTGAGTACAGTGTTTTGCCTGCTTGATCATAATGCAATGCAGCTGTGAAGTTAAAATAAATTAAAATATATATTAAGATGGATTATGTTTTGTTTTTAAACACTTGTAGAAGTGAACTTTCAGGATGTTATTCTGAGGGAGTATTTCAGGATCTGAAAGTTGATAATCAGAAAAAGAGGCAATGTTAGCTTGGCTGGAAAGTGGCAACAAAAATTTGTCTATTTGTTTCCAAAGCAAAATGTCTTAAATTGAAGAATAGAATTAATATTAAAGAAGAGCAGCTGTTTTCCAGTTGGTGCAACAGAAATGGAATGAGGAAGAGGACAGAATATCTGAAGACGTCTTGCTTTCTAAACGTCCCTCTTTGTCTCAGTAGTTTTCTGATTTTTTTTTTAATAACTTTCACAGGGTTTATGGAACACTTCAGTGTGTTCTATTATAGCTATGAACCTACTGAGGTATCTTTTAACATATTCTTACAGCTATGTGATACTTAGAATAGTACTTGTAGTGTAGTCTTCTATTTATTTATACTGAATTGCTTTTATCCTTACATAGGCAAGGAATAGTCCTGAAACAACAGCTGCTGTTGTGGAAGAAGAGAAAGAGATCCCAGCTGCAAATATTACCAAAAAAGTGAGTTTGATCAAATCTGAGGGAGGAAAAAATGTAATAAAAAAAAAAAAAAACCCTACCACCAACAAAACATAACCTAGTTAAACTGTTTGAGGTTTGCATCATGTCACGTACATGATGGCTATGGAACATCAGAGAAATAAATGTCAGTTGTTACTGTTTTTAATTAGAGTATGATGTCATCAAAGCATTCATCTTATGTAGCAGGTTGATTTTTACTGAGAAATACTTTGAATCTCTGTTGATTAATTCTATAGAATTCAAACTCTCAGCTTTAAGAAACTAATAAATGGTAACAAGACAAGTGTCTTGAACCTCATACCTCTCTCTTCTTTTATGTTCTTCAGGAGGATCCATTTGATGCTGAGTCTCATCCATTGCCTGATCTAGTTTCTGAAGCCAGCTTAGAGTTCTTCCAGTCTGACCCTTTTGTTGGCAGTAAGTAAACTTCTCTACAAGTGCAGATTTGCAGAAATGTGTTTTGTGGGAACATGTCTCATCCAAATTCATCCTGCACTTTCTCATTAATTGTGAAAATTGTAACTTTCCCTCACTGGTCTTCCTGAGGGCCTTTTTTTTTTCCCCCTTTCCTGGGGGTTGCATTTTGGTATTAAAGGTGTGGGTGTACTTGTGCTACATGTGATGTCAATGATCTAGTTAGCAGTGCAGAGCCACAAACAGATCAACTGAGGGTTCAGTGAGCTGTGGTGTGGGGGGGATGTGGGTGGCTGAGAGTGAATGGCTGTGGCCTACTTACGGTGAGTTTGGCGCTCAAAAAAAGGTAATGTGGAACTGCACCATCTGTTCATCTTATGGAAGTGCCGTGCTTTATTTTAAGAACTTGACACTTAAGGATGCTGTTGCTCTGATTTTGTTAACGTTGGAAGGAGTGATCTGTCTGTGAGCTATGGAGGCACTTGGAGTATGGGAGAAGGGGAGCTAATTTGGATTAGCCGTTGAAGCAGATGTTTTCAGCTACATTAATATGATTTGACAGGCTTTTGGAGTCAACATGGTCTAACCAATTTAGTTCAGATTGCTTTGGAAGGAAAATAAGCTAAATTTATTTCATATCGCTTGGCTTCTAAAAGAATGTCAGTGCAGATTTCAATACATTTAAATGGGTAAATTAAACTAATTTAAAACAGCTTCAGTGTTTCCATGTAGATATTTCTTTTTTTGTTTATATTGAAGTAGTCTTACTTACAGGATGTGACAACCTTTCTTTCAGAGGAGAAGGTATGGCTGCTGGTAGTCAAACTTTTGGACTTTGTGTGATCTGTATGTTTACTGGTAGTTACCTGCAGCTAAGAGACCATAGATACATGAAATGAGGGAGTAAATTGATGGAATTGGAACTGTGCATCTAGTACAGAAAGGAATGCTTTAGAGCTGCCATCCATGGTGCTGTGAGAATTGCCAAAACTAAGATTAGGCTGCTGTCAGTGGTTAGCTTGGATTACTGTGGTGGTAAATACTGCACAATGTGGTCACTGACAACAGCCAACAAAGAGGCATCTTTGAGAGACGGCTGCTTTTGTGTGCTTCATGTTGGTAATAAGCTACGTGATGAATATTTGCTTTGTCTACTACCAGCTCTTATAGTTTCTCTGAAAACATTGAAATTATTCTGAGTGTGAGAAATTGATAGAATGGATTGAGAGCAGCCCTGAGGAGAAGGACTTGGGGTTGTTGGCTGATGAGAAGCTCAACATGAACAGAGTGCAACTTACAGCCAAGAAAGCCAACCATATTCTGGGCTGCATCAAAAGGGAGGTGATTTTCCCTCTCATTCCCATCTCATGAGACCCCACCTATATCCAGCTCCCCAACACAAGAACATTGACCTATTGGAGTGAGCCCCAAATACCATCTAAGGATGATCAGAGGGCTGGAGCACCTCTTCTGTATGAAGACAGGCTGGGGGAATTGGGGTTGTTCAGCCTAGAGAAGAGAAGGCTCCAGGGAGCCTCATAGTGGCCTTTCAGTACCTAACAGGGGCCTACTAGACAGCTAGAGAGGGACTTTTTACAAGGGCATGTAGTGATAATACAAGGGATAATGGCTTTAAACTGCAAGTGTAGATTCAGATTAGATGTTAGGAAGAAATTCTTTCCCATGAGGGTGGTGAGGCCCTGGAACAGGCTGCCTGGAGCAGCTGCGGATACCCCATCCCTGGAGGTGTTCAAGGCCAGGCTGGATGGGACTTTGAACAACCTGGTCTGGTGGAAGGTGTCCCCACCCATGGCAGGGGGCTTGGAATTAGATGATTTTTAAGGTTCCTTCCATCCCATAGCATTCTGTGATTGTGAAATTTTAGCTCGAGAAATGATTTTGTGTCCAGAGGACTGTGACTCAGTACATGCTTTGTGATTAAAAAACAAGTCACTTTTTTTCTTTAAACAGGTGATCCCTTCAAAGATGATCCCTTTGGGAAAATTGGTAAGCAATTTTGTAACTTCTGATTTTTTTTTATTTATTTTTGTAAAGGATTCCTAGTAGAACAGTATGTGGGGAGAAGTGTTACCACTTTCAGCATGAAAGAGGCCATGGGTAGTCTCTGCTGAGACTGGCTGTATAGGCAATGTGCCTTGGGGAGTGATAAACTGTGCTTGGGGAGTGAAGGAGAGGAAGGTAGGAGAGTGGTAAAACAAAAAAAACAGCTAGATTTCATAAAAATATTTCTTTTTAATTGTTTTTTAAGAGAGTTTGATTAAAGAAACTATATATTTAAGTGATTCTGGAGCTGAATGATTGTTACGATCCATTTTTCATCATGTGTGGAAGATGTTGGCTTGTCTAATTTTTTGAACCACAGTATGCAAATTATTTGTAGATACATTTGATGCTTCAGAAATCCTTAGTCTTAAATGTGTCACCTTCTTGCAGTATGAAAGCAGGAATATAATGTTTCATTTTTAAGACACCAAGCTAAATAAAGCTAGCAGAAATGGTAATGAGATGTTTACTTTTTAGATCCCTTTGGTGGTGATCCCTTCAAAGGCTCAGATCCTTTTGCAGCTGACTGTTTTTTCAAACAGTCCTCCACTGATCCTTTTGTGACTGCAAGCACTGATCCATTTAACACTGCTGGCAACAGTAATAATACCACAGTAAGTTTTGATAGCAAGCCTTTTACTTTTTGTATATAATTTGGACAAAATGAACTGTTTTGTGCATTTGGACATGCCTTGAAATGCTGATATTAAGAAGTGATGTAGACTAAAGGTACCTCTCACCCCATGGCTCTGTCTTGTCTCCTGTTCTGCTTTCTAGAAACGGGAACAGATAAAAATAAAGAAAAAAAAATGTTTCAGTGTGGAGCTTCATTGCTACACAAATTAGAACCTTTTGAGTATAGTGAGCTAAGCTCCATTGATAACTGGTGAAACTTATTAAACATTGAAAGAAACCCAAGATTAATCTGACCAGGTTATATTGAGACATTTGACTCTTTTGCTTCCAAAGCTTATAGGATCAATAAGTATGTTATATCTTATTTAAAATCTGATGTGGTATAGGATTTTCCCCTTGAGAAGTCAGCTTGTACTTGATATATGTTGCTTTGGGTTTTGTGGTCTTTTATTAATAAGACTTACTGAAACCTTGCCATAATGTGGAGATTATTACTGAATAGCATGCTCTTTCAGAGGTACTTAAGTGTGACTTCTAGCTGTTCACAAGGTCATGTTACACACTACAGGCTACTCCTCAAACCTTAAAAAAAAAAAAAAAAAAAAAGTCTTCAATACTTACTCTGCACGCTATTGTTTCCCAAGTCACAATATTCTAATACAACTAATTCTTAGTCATACTACAGTCTGACAATAAAAGAAGTATAGAGGAGTAAAAAAAAAAGTGGTCAGAGCTGTAGTGTGGGATTCACAGTCTGTAGCAGTCGATTCTTGAGAGAACTGTATTTCTGAAGCTGCATTCATCCTAAATACTTTACTGCACCTTTGTGTTACTGACATCCTGTAATAATATCTTTATGAAGAAAATGGAATATTTTACTTCTTTTTGGTGCTGGACTAACGTTTTAACTGAAATAAATTTTGATTGTATTCTTAGTATGAGGACTTGTTTAAGCTGAAAACCACATTTCCCTCTAAAGTTATTTTTTTATTTTAGACAGAGATATTGAAGAAAAATGATCCTTTTGCTCCTGGTGGAACAACTGTTACTACATCAAATGATCTAGGTAAAAGTAGACTATATACAGCAAACTTACTTTACATACGTTTTCTGATTTTTGTTTCTAGTCTTTCTTCCCAAAGTTTTACTGAGAAATACTTGAATCCAAGACATAAGGCACTTTTTCCTTGTGTTTTGTGGCACATACGAATGAATTGCACTGTTGAATTACAGACTGAGATCATAAAAGGTTTAAAAAGTTTATTCCACAAATGGGCTTACAGTTGGAAGTGAGCTCTTTGTCATGGTCATATTCATGTGTGTTCACAGCCACAGATGCACACACAAAATACACATTGTGTGTGTGTACAGATATCTCAGCTAAACCTGTTCAGGAAAATTACTGTTCTTAGTCAGTTGTTAATATTTAGTTTTTGTAAAAACTTCTTAAATAGTGAGTGTCCCGCTCATTAAATATTTCACTTGAATTAGTCTATACTGCAAGATAAGTAACAGCTGCTTTTTTTTTTTTCCTATTGTGGGATCTTTCAATGTTCTTTTCAATGTTTAATTTATAATCCTGTTCTGTTTGCTTGATTTGTGTGTATTTAGCTACAGACCCCTTTGCCTCTCTGTTTGGAAATGAATCCTTTGGAAGTGGTTTTGCTGACTTCAGCACACTGTCAAAGGTAATGTGGAACAACTGTCACTCAGAAAACGCATGGAACTCTGCAGTGACAAGACTAAAAACATTCTCTATTCTGATGCTTTTATTGTTACAGTTTTGCCACTAATAATGATTTACAATGGTTAACTTCCTTGAAAATGTTTTTAACAGTAAATTATCTTGCAGTGTCACTGTGAAAAATGCAAAGTAATCTTTGTGGCTTTGTAAGTGTTTTCTCTGTATTTGAAATGATAATTTTTTTCTTGAAAATCTGCTGAATGTAACTGCAAAAGTGTTACTTTTGCATCTATAACTGTACTCAACTTCTTATTGCTGTACACACTAAACATTCCTGATTTTCATATAATTTTCATCAGTGTGGGGTTTTAGTATCTCCCAGAGTAGTTGGATGACGTCTTTAAAAACAAACAAAAGTATTTTTGTATTAGTCCAAACTTGCACTTTTAAACAAATACTGTAGTATTGGAAAAAATAAAATAAAAAAATAAAAAAAAAAGAAAGTATAAGTAGAATTGCACTGAAAGTGTGTATGTTACTGTTTTCTTTGTTGAAGGCCAGCACTGAGGATCCCTTTAGCTCTTCCACATCAGGTTCCAGCAACAATGTGGTCATAACTAAAAACTTATTTGAAGAACCACCATCCAAAAACGAGGATGTTCCTCCTGCATTGCCCCCTAAAACAGGAACTCCCACAAGGCCCTGTCCACCACCACCTGGTAAGAGCTGAAACTGAGATGCTGTTAACCATTAGATTCTTCAATATTGGTGGTACGACAATTGCAAGGGGATGGTGAAATACACTGAACTAAGAATGAATGAGGAAGGTATAAAACAAGTCTGTTCCAGATCTGTTGTTGTTTTCCTCAGAGTTAAATTTTGTGTGGCATTTAGGAGCAGACCTTCAGTTTTTTGGTTGTTTTGATTTTTGAAGGGGGGGATGAGAAAAAGGATTTAGAAAGTGGGAGAATATAGGGTTGTTACAGATATCCGCAAGAACGCAGAGCGGCTACAGATTAAATGGTTGGTAATGTGATAGACTGAATGAATAGCATACTAAATTATATTTCAAGTGAGAATTCATTGTGTTTTACCCATTGCAAAACCTCTGGTTTTAATTCTGTCTTTAAAGAAATATTAAAACTATTTAGCGCTTACATGGCTGGAGTAAAATGAATTAACTAGGGATAACATGACTGCCTCAGATGTTCAGATCAAATTTTTCCAGATGGCCTCGCCAGGTCTGTAGTATTGAATCTAGCCAACATAATAGTAATAAACCCAGGCTGTTTTCTGTTCAGAGATAGCTGAATCCTCTGGTCTGTTCCATGACACAAACCATTCTTTTCCAGAAAACACCATGCTTGTCAAAGATAACACCTTCTTATGGTTATAACAAGGTTAAAACACACTACTTGCCTTCAATAGCAAACTGGAAAATATATTAGTGTTCTTTTAACTCTCCATCCGCTGTTTCATTCTCTTTAAAAAAAAAAAAAAAAAACAAACAACTACTGCGTCATATTTTTTCATTATTACACTATATGGTTGAATCTTAAGGTGTTTCGGAAAAATTAAATTCATCTTTTTCCCTCAAAAGTAGGGAGTGCAGTAAATGTAGGAGTATTTAATACTAAGTTTAAAAACAGGTCCTAATTTCTAATGTTGCCATTAGGAGATCTGGCTCATGCCTTGTAAATAATCAGTTGAATTGTAAGTAACGTTAAAACAGTTGACTAGTTGTGATAATTTAAATGTTTTATAGTATTTTCGTTTATGGAGGCCCCTCAAAAGGGGGTGTGGAGACTTCTGACTTCATTCTTTAGGAAGTGCCTACAAAGTGGTGTAAAGATGTGGTTTTAGAATGCAAGCACCAAGTGGCAGAGCAACAGCGCCGTTGTTGATAGATGACTGGAAAAATAGCCTGTTTTGGTTTGCACATATTAAAAATGATACTGTGGATACCTTGATAGCCATTCCTAATAACTTACTTTACTTATGTAAGTCATAAATTGTGATAGTTAAGTGTATTTGTTTTGAGTAAATCTCTTAGTCTAATACAAAACAAGAAAATGCATTTTGAGGAACTGCCTGTCCTTTTAATTCTACATGATACTGGAAAGTGTGCAGAAGGCTTATTTGCTTGTCTCTGAAATCCGCTGGCTTTCCCGATACTGATAAGCTCTCCCATTTCATGATTTTTCTGTGGGTTTGGAGGTAGGATTAACATTTGTAGGGATATGAAGTATAATTTCCCTATAGAAATGTTTTTGCTGGATGTTCAAAAATTCAAAAAACTGCAATGAAACCTTTTCTGTAAGTAATAACATCTGGGAAGAATGGTGGGAAGAAATTCAGCTCAGCTTGTCTTGATCTTGGAAGGATTTGGGTTAATGAACTCAAAGGTGTTGAAAGTTGACTGGGGTTAAACTGAAAAAAGAAAAAGGGGGGGCTCTTGTCTGGTTCTGTTATATCTGTAGCTACTTAGGCAAGGATTAACAAAATAGCCTGTGATTGCTGTATGGCTTCATTTTCTTAGTTTAAAAACTACAGAAATTCTAGGTGTTAGCATAGGAGAAGATGTTGTATTTACTGTTTTGAAGACATACAAGTATACAACTGTCCTGAATCAAATTGTGTTACTTTGATCCAAACAAATAATAAAAAGGAGCTGGAATTAGCACGGACATTCTGTTGATAAACAGAAGAATAATTACTGTGCTAAGAGAATAGGGGTTCAAGACTTAGAAATTCTCTTCCCCAAATACTGTTACATCAGTACATAACTGTGCTCTTGAATCATTAACATACATGTGTTCCTTTTTGATCAGATAATGCTTTAAGAAGCTGTGGACCATACTCTCATTTTTTAAACTAGCAACCCTTCCTCTGAATTCATTACAACTCCACTAATTTTCCAGAAGAGGTTGCATTCCAAGTAGTTTTGGATTTTTTTTTTAACTATTTTGGCATGTTATTACCTGCTATCTTAAATTCATTTTAAATTCATTTTAATCTAAGGGAAAAGACCTATCAATCAAATAGACTCTTCAGATTCCTTTAAACCGAGCGATCCATTTCAGCCTTTCCCCACCCCAGACATTCCCAAAGAACAAGAAGCAGATCTATTCTGTGATCCATTTGCTCCCACCAGCGTCAGTAAAGAGGCTGACCCCAACAATTTTGCAAACTTCAGTACTGTGAGTAAACAATTTTTACATTTGTTTCAGTATACTGACAGCTTTGAATTGTTCACACTGAAGTCTTCAGTCTAATTAAAAAGATTAAAACATATCCCACATACAAAGGGGATATTGCTTCCAGGTAAAACTGTATTTACTTTTAGTTTACAACTGAGGCTGTCCTAAAGTAAAACACTGCAGAATGATGTAGTTAATGTTTAAGTTGTATTGCTTTTGTGAGTTTGAGACTTTTCTCATGAAGGCCTCCTAACCTTTAGAAGACATTTTAAATACGTGTTCTCAGAGTTGTTCATTTTATCAATGCATGTAGCAGATATAAAATATAAATCTATATAAAGCACACTGTTATTTATTTGTTAAAAATACAACCAAAGGTGTGACTTTAATTTTGTCACTGAACTGTTTAGTCATAATATTGAGATATGACTGAAATACGGATAAATAGCATCGGAGTGGTGTGTGTTAATGAGATCTAATTTGGTGAGTTTTGAATGGCTACTAAATTCCAGACCTTATGTATGATGCAGTGAAAAGTAGTAAGTGTCTCTTTGTAACCAGAATCCATTTCATAGAAGTCGTGGTGTCCAAGCAGTAGAAGCAAATCTAAAGGTTTGTGCATGCCTTTATTTACTTATTTATTTATTTAGAGTTTTTGCAAATAGGAGTTTTGGAAGGCATCATTTCACTTTCAAGCTTGATATCTGTTAAATGCAATTTGCATTCACAGTAATCGTATTGCTTGTATTGTTTTCAGGTATAATAAACTATTTGCTTTATTGAAGTAAACTGAGGATTGACAGGCTCTCAAAATTGTCTTGCACTGGTTGATGTGTCTTATGGCATGACAATTTCTGACATACTATTATCTGACATATTATCACTTTAACTAGCTAAAGGAACTAAGAAGTTAGTTCAGAGGAGAGAATGTGAACTGTGGAGGGGAAGGACAAGTGTTCATTATTTTCATAGACGAAAAAGCATTCTTTTCCATCTGCAATTACCGAAAACACTAAGTGAACTATGGAGAAAACTCAAGCTTTTCTATGTTTATTCCTCAAAGAAGCAGTGCGAAAGCAGAAACTAACCGTAGTATATAATGATAACCTTTTAGGACTTAACACGGGGACATTCATGAAGACGCGGGCTTCACCTACCTCTGCTTTTTCCTGCATGCTGAATAGAAACAAACTTTAGCATAATCTTTTGTGTTTTATGATCATACCCTAACTGTTTCTGACCTAACAATCATCGTACCACAGCAATTCAATTAACGTACCGTTCTCGTCTAAGTATGTAGAATGAATCTGTTTTTTCTTTTCCTCGTGTCACACCTTTCTCTGTATTATTGCTAGGATTCTAACTGTACAGTTACCTTAATATTCTCCTTCTTGGCAGAAGTGTTTTTCAGTTGCACAAATAAAGAGTCGTTCTACAGCTAACTTTTACAGTCACTGTCATCTGGAATAATCATCCCTAATGAAAGTAGGATTAATCAGGGTGTTCCATAATGCTGGATATGGGTTTATTTTGCAATATGTTCTCCTGATTTATTCAATTTTTTTTCTTGCATAGGCTGGCTTTTATCCAAATCGGTTTGCATTTAAATTATAGCACTTGTTTCTCCAGTAACTGTTTAGAAACTTAATGAATTTTGAAACTCAATGTATTTCGTTAAAACAAAAACAATACAACACACAATATAGCAATAGGATATCTTCAGTGCATTTCTTGATGGTTAAACCTTGAGCTAAGCTAATAGTGATAGCCTGCTGAGAATAAAACACAAATAATTTGAAGGCTAGAGTTTGTCCAGTATTTTGAAAAACTGTAAGTGTCACTTAAGCCAAGAACAGGATTTGTTATTGCATTATTAATCTGGTTATTTTGTCTTTTAAAATGCAGTATTCTACTGAGGAAGACATGATTGAATGGGCTAAGAGGGAAAGTGAGAGAGAAGAGAAAGAAAGATTGGCAAGACTAAAACAGCAAGAGCAAGAAGACTTGGAACTGGCTATTGCACTCAGTAAATCTGAAATATCAGAAGCATGAAGCTTAGAATAAGATTTGTCTTATGTCAACTGTTTCTGTCCCTTTTCCTGAATACCTAACCTATTTAAATGTTAATCAGAAAATACGTATATACAGGAAAATAAGAAAGGTTTTAAACTTCTGAAAGTGGTGTGAATGTTTCTGCTAAATTCAATCCTTTTGTTTGTTTTTGTTTGAATAACTTAATTTTAGCATTCAATTCCACTCAAGTTTTCAGGAGAACAAGGAACTTTTCCCAGTTGTAAGCAAATCAGTTTTAAATGCAGCAAATGAGATTGTAGTTTGACTGTAATCTGTCAGCAGTTGGTAATTGAGCATAAAGTGAACATAGCAATTATTTTGCCATGGCTGGCTGTCTCCTGTCAAGCAGTTAGCCATTTGAAACCTTTTATCCTTCTTCTAAAGATATTAGTAATGCCAGAGTTGTGGAGTGCTTCATTTTATATGTATGCATAAAGATTTTTCTTTTCATTGAAGATTCTATGTTTGGACTTGCAATAACAATCTTCATAGAGTCTAAGTTTAAAAAAAAAAAAAAAAAGTGTGTGTCTTACTGAAACCTTTAATGCTTTTCTTGCATGGCCATAGGTTTTAAGACCAGTTATTTTGTTTTATAAAGAAATTACATGGAAGATTCATGTGCGTTTGCTGTTGGCCAAGATGACGGTCAAATTACAAGAACCCACAGCTATTTGAGCCAGTTTTGCCTGTGAAATATGCAGCTGAACTGGCAAGATGATAAATTGAAATTGAAATGGGATTGAGAATAGAAAGAAAACATGTAGTCTGACTTTTTTTTTTTAAACCACATTTTTTTTTTTCCTGTATGTATAATTTATTGAAATGCCAACTGATAGTTGCACCTTAAACTGAATTTCTTTGTGGTCACTGAGTAGGATTGATAGAATGTTAATGAAAATAACTTAATGAAAATAACTTATTGTTCACTTTGGAAAGAACTCCATTCTGGAGAATCAATTTCACTAAAATTCCAAAAAGAATAATCTTTTGCCCTATCTTAGACAAATGGATGACAACAGCATAAGCATCAAGAGATTTTTTTTCTTGCACTTTTAACTTGTGGTATTTCTGTTGAGAAAATGGAAAAGTTTCAACGCACAGCACTGAGTAGGGGGGGGAGAACTCAGCCATGCTTCAGTATATTTAAGCTCTTCCTATTACCTATCAATGCTGCTGTTGAAAGAGTTTGGTAGTTTTCAATTTTTCAGGAAAATAAGTAACCAGACTGAGAGGTTTTTTTCTTTTGCACTGGGAAATGAGCATTTAACCACCTGCTCAAAAAGGTAACTTAAAATTTTGCAAGGATTAAATCGTTGTAACTTATCTATACATCTTTGTAATGAGTGTACACTAATCTTGCAAATCATATGCTTAACTGGATTACATAGTTTCTTATCTTTTGTTAAAAATGTATACTCAGTGGACCAACACAATATTATTATGTATATATTATATATATATATTCCTGCTTTCCTTTATGGAATTTAAAGTTTTGAGTCATTTGATGTTACATTTCATGTTACTGACTCTGACTATAGTACTTTTACTCAGACTACCAACAAACCACTGCTGTGAGCTAAATGGCATTACTTATGAAGTTTTAACTGTTTTTTTTTTTTAAAGAAACTTGTTCAGGTGGGATTAGCCTCTATTTATAGACTTTTGTTTAAAAATTCTAACAATAGCCTGTAATTATGAAGAAATAAAATTTAAGTACATAAGTGTGAAATGTTTGCCTGTTTTTTCAAAAGGGTGCTGTGAGCTGTAAAATAAAATGTAAATGTAATGTGAATGATACAAGGTCTTCTGTTTGTAGTCTGATGGGAGGTGGTTAATTTTCAGAGAAACAAATTGCTTGAATTTGGTGGTTAGCTGAAGTGCACATTAATCCCATCTGTCACTTGCTTTCTTAGGAATTGTGGCAGCTTCAAAGAAAAATTCAGACTACTTTTGCCCAAGGATTTTTGCCTGCACAAAGCTTGCAGTGCCGAGATGTTTATGTGTCTAGGATTCATTTGTGACATATGTACGGATCTCCTACTAGCTGCTGGCAACATAAAGCAGATTCATATGGTTTGGCAGATCTTTAGTTTGACCCAGAGTGTATCCTTTTCAATATGTCAGCATAATGCCTCCTTCATATCAATAACTTGATATCCTCACCATCTTTGTCTAATTTACTGTATTATGAGGTTATGTCATGTAAAAGTTCATTGAATTCACAGCAGACCATTGTACTCTTTATGTAAGAGATAATCTAATGTCTAGCAGACAAATTGGCCATTTCCAATGCAAGGTAACTTTTAATTAAAAATTGTATCAGTGGTATATGCTGGCAATTAATGTTAAAGATCTGTTACATCACTACCAAGTATTGGCATGGAATAAAGTGGTGATAAAGGTGCTTAATAAAGGACCTGACATATTGAGTTGACTTGAGTTGTCTAGAAAGGTTCAGCATCGAGGACTTTAAGCGAGGAAACCTGATGTGACAAGCCCTTCTGCTTAATACTTAAAATCTGTTGTGTTAGATCTCAATATTGGGCATAACATTTTCTTAGGTTTGTAGACTTCCCTGCCACCCTTTCCACCTGACACTCCAGCTGCATGTCACTTCTTTGCATAAGTAACATCAGCTTGCAGAACCATGTTGCCTACTGTTTTTTCCCTGCTAACTTCTCAACAATTTAGCTACTGAAATTAAAAATTCTCTGTTTCAGAATTTGAATTTTTAGCAAAACTACAACTTCAGTAGTGGAGTGTTTTAGTTATGCTTTAGCCTTAATCTTCAGATGTGCTACCTCGTGTTTTGCAATACCGATAGAGTGGTATTTTTAGATGATTAGATAATGATATAGAGGGAACAGGGCTAACATATAAAAGGATAAAATGAGAAAAGTAACTTATCTGTTCAAAACATTGGCAATTCAAGACATGTCTTTAGAATTCCATAATATGTCAGTGAATACTCTTGAATTTAATTTCATTTTTAGGGTGATGGCTGGCATTCCAATGTATCTATTCATTACTGTAAAATGGAAGAGGATTTACCTTGTGCAATTGTAAAAATACAGGAAAAATTCGAATTAAAAGCAAATTGTCAACAGTTAGAACTAGAAGTAGACAGTAACCTTCTGCAAGTTTGAAATACACTCCTTTGGTAAGTAGAGTGGAACTTTACCTATATGGGTGTTACTGACCTGTTGAACTCTGTGCAGGATAACTTGCATGTTGCCTTCCTTGTTGGCAGCATGATGTAAGTGTTAAAATTAAAAGGGCAGTGAGGGGAGGGCAAAACAAATCTTTGAAGCAGAGGCTAAGGGCACAATTTCCAGTTGGGCAGATACAGGTTTTCCAAGCTGTAACACCTGATGCTTGTGCAAACAAAATCTTCACATCTTTCTGCCCTAGGGATGTGTCTGGCATTTGATCTAGTGAAACTCTTAAGCTATCAAGAGAGCTAGAGAGCTCCTGTTTCCAGGGAGCTTTGCGGTTAGAGGAAAGCCACTGTCTGCACACGCTGCCCTGTACGAATGGTAATTTGGTACCTGTGTAGGGAGAGAGGACAGCACAATGTAAGGAATTCTATGTGCAGAAAAGTCAGGGAGACAAAAGAAAAGAAACAAAAAACAATACTTTTGTGTTTATATATTGATAGTGAGGCATGAGAATTCCTAGTTCGGAATTTTTGTGGGAAGCCTCTCAAAGAATTTTGAGCTGAATTTTGAAATGAAAGAATTTTGAATTGGCTTGTATCTGTTATATCCCAGAAAGATGTGAAGGAACTTTCCATCTTCCCTGTTATTCATTCCCACCAGGAACTGATCACGTGATGGGCTATCAGTAACAGCTGCATTGCCATTTCTTGCTCAGAACACAATTCTTCTTGTGCAAAATTGAGACACATTGAACTGGCAGGACCTGACATGGAAAATGAAAAGCATTAGTTTTTAAAGAAGGTAATCAAGGAGCTGATAGGGAAAATGCTGCATTGTTTGGATGTGTATTTAAGAGGTCAGGATGTTGTTTCTACTTATCTCACTGAATTATTGAATGATTTTGGACAAAATACTTTTTAATTTTAATCTCCTTCCTGTTTTCTAAATGACAAAGGGTCTGATAGTGTATTATGTAACTGCTGAAAGTAAGAAAGACGTTGTTGTGCAGAGTAGAAGCAATATAAACCTATTTTATTTCTGCGTATTCTAAGGTTAAGAGAGATGGTATTTTTCTCTGTTAGTATATCAGCCAGTTGCACTCCAGGACTATACAAACAACTGGAATTAGATTAAAAAATTGGCAGAAACACCTCTCTGAGCAAGATATTCTTGCTTGACGATTTAGTTTGCTGATAATTCAGGTTGAAATTCTTACCTTCACTTCAGAGGTCTGTCCCAGCTGCCATTGGCCAGCAAGAGATCCTTGTAAGGACATTTATATACTGACAGCTTTCTCTTTTGTGTCTGACAGTGCCCAAGTCAATAAAAGAATTCTGATCCACTTATTCAGACTGATTTTCCTGTGTGGACAGACTCAGTATTTACTCAGTATTTATTCCATTGCGACTGTAGTGTTAAAACTTCTTATATGCATCTTTGTCATTAAAAATGTATTACTCAGAGCCAAAAGGTCCTTAGGATCACTTTCCACAGACTGCAGTCACACTTGAGATGTGACCACACCTGGTTTACATAACTCATAAACTAATTTTGAAAAGTTCAAAGGATCTTTAGGTAAAATCCGTCTTGTAAGTGTTAAGGAAAATGACACGAAGCTCTATCAACACCTCCTTGTTCTTAAATACTCTTCTAAAAGATAGATTCATGTTTCTGAGTTCTAAATGGTTCTGAGAAATTTGTAGTATGAAATCCCATTTTTAGGCTCACATTTAATATTCATTTACTGAATAAATAGCTTGGTAGAGGCCTGAAAATTGCATGTAAAATATGTGCTGAATATTAGAGTTGGAGATTAAAAACCTCTAATTTCCTTTAATATGCTATTCATTTTTGTGAAAATATTTCTGCGTCAGATAATGAAAGTGTAACTGGTGTGTTCATGAACGTGCAATGATACACTCAGGAAAATAATACATTTAAACTGCAGTTAAGTTATTGATGCAACCCTTGTTTTACTGTTCTAGCTTTTTTAGCTTTGTCCCTACAACAATGAATTCCTAAAGGTTGGGGGAAAAATGCAATTATATGCTGGGGTGACTACTGATTTTAAAAAAGATAAAAATAGTTAAATGCAACTAGCTATTGAAAACGGGCTGTACCTACACTGTGCTAAGGAATTGTCAACTATAGGAAAGCTTTATGTATGTTACAAGTATCCTATGCTGAAAAAATGTGTTTTTTTTTTTGTGTCACGTAGCTGTGAAGGTGCATGTCACCACTTCTTATAATGCCCCTCATTTATTTAAAGTGTTTGATTTAGTTAAGACTTCATTTTTTCTCATGTCTTCAGCTCTTCAGACTAACAAATCATGCTCAGATGGATCAAATGCATTCTTCTCTATTTGCTTCGCTCAAAAAAACTGTACCCTGTGCAGTGGAGCTTGAGGCAGGGTTGCCACCTACCTCGTATTTCACACATCATGAACCACATTGTCAGTGTTCAGCTAACAAATTCTTTTTCCTTTTAACCTCATCCACCCCCTTCTTATTAATGTGCCCATTGTTTCATTATGTCAACCACGTCCTTTCTGTTTGTCCTGCCACTCCCTCCTCTGTGTGTACCTTTCTCTTCTTTCCCCTGTTCATTTCCTTCCACAGCCTGTTACCCCTGTAAGCCTGAAGCTCCCTGACTGCTGATTATAATATATGCAACTAATGGTAACAGTTGTGTCAGTATTCCATACCGGGGTGTAGTTTGTTGCTTTTTTTTTCCCTACTTTGTTCTTGAACTTACTCTCCACTTGCTCATTAACTGATAAATTTCAGCTGTGTGCACTGCTGTGGTAATCGTTTAGTACAACCTGCTCACCTTGTGTGGGGGACTACACGCAAACCCCCCTTTACAAGTGCTAACCCAGTGTAGGTTGATTCAAAACTCTGGGAAATACGGATTATATTTTGCTCCCGTTTCTTCACAACAGGAATTAATGGCTCCTATGTTAACGCAACGGAATCAATAATGCAAAAACAAACTTAAAAACAATCTTTTAATTAGCCGAGAGTGTATTAAGTAATAGCGCATGATTTCTTCGCAGTTTGTGTTTGGAAACGCTTCATAGCTTAGGGCTGAATTGAAAAGCTGGTAACGTGCCCTTGAGGTGAAGGGGCTTGTGCCACATTAGCTCACCTGCCCACCTCCCCCTTCCCAGCACGCAGACCTCCTCCTGTCCCCCTCTCCCCCGGCTCCCCGGGCCGCCCTGTGCCCCCCCAGCCCCTCAGCGGCACCTCCCCGGGGCGGGCGCTGCCTCAGCCGCTCACCTGCGGGGGCGGCACCGCGGCGGGGCCCGGCCCGGCCCTGCCCGAACATGCGCCGAGCCTCCCGCCCGCCACCGCTCCACACCATGCGAGCTGCCTGCGGCGGCCGCCCGCGCCGGGGAGCAGCAGCAGCAGCAGGAGCAGTACCCGCAGTAGCAGCAGTACCAGCAGCGGCCGCCCTCGGCTCCGGCCTCCCTCTCGTACCACAGCGGCTGCAGCCGGGGCCGCCGCCTCCATGGAGCCCCGCGCGGCGGGCGGCAGGTGCGGGGCTGAGGCGGGGCGCGGGAGCCGCCTTCAGCGCGGCGCTGAGGGGGCCGGGGGGCGGCCGGGGGCGGCGCTGCGGGCTCGGGACGGCCCCGTCCCGGCTTATAGGGGGGGACAGGGGGCGGCTGGGCCCGGCTGGGGAATGGAGTTCCCCCTGCTGCTGCCCCCCTTCGAACGGGACCACCGAGGGGGCAGCAGGCGGCTTGCTCCTGTAGGTACCTTTTTTTTTTCTTCTTTTTTTTTTCTTTTTTTTTTGCGTAGGAGGTGTAAGCAAATCACCTACCTGCGCTTGCAGTCCTGCAGTAGCTGCATGCAAATTTAACTTTGTCTTCGCCGTCTCACTCAAGAGCAGGGTGATTTCGGCCTCTGAAGTCTGTGGGAGAGCCCGGTGGAGCGAGTCCTTCCCCGCCGAGCTGCCAGCACCCCCAGTCACCACAGGGCTCCCCGCCACCCGCCCGCAGCAGCAGGGGGATCGCTTCCCTCAGCCCTTCCACGTGTGCCCCTAAAAGCCTTCCCCTGCCCCTAAAGCACATAAACTTGCACTGTGTGCCTTTGAGGGAGTTGTTCCTACATGCGCTGAATCAGTGTGCAAATAACGTTCTTCCTCGGTGGCGACGACACGTTGCACGTTACAGGCAGGTGCAACGAGGCCTGTTCATGGCTTCCCTGGCTGACACGACTTCTGAAACCATCTGCTTTATGGGCTGCGTGGGGTAAAACTTGCAGGGCTGTGGTTCCTGGAGGGCATTTCTCTACTCAGAAGGGCAGTCAAGGGTCCGTTTGTGCCTCTTGGAGAAGTGTCGAAGAGGTGTTGTGCTCCGTCTCTTCCTGGGTGCTTTCCTCGTGTTTTAACGTTGAAAACAGCATCGGTCTGAGGCTTTAAGTGGTCTGCAGAAACCGTGGCAGAAAATATTTCCTGCATTTTAGATTATATAAGCTATACAGTCGCGCTCATTTTTTGTTGGTGTCACATTCTAGCTCAACAACTCTTTAAAGGAGCAATATTTTTTATTATTATTATTATTTTACTCTCCAGGAGGAAAGTTAGGTCATATGCTTGCAGTGATGATTTTAAATGACATTGTTTGAAGACTGTTGTGCTTCCAGCTCTTGTGCTTGTACTGACAATAGCAGGAGCAAAAAGACTGAGAGATCGCAACCCTGGCTTCATGGCGCTTCAGGATGTTTTGAATGTGCAGAAGGATGTTTGCAAAAGTGCTCAGAAGCAGCAGCAGCTTGTTGAGTGGTGTTGGTTTGGGCAGGCTGTCCCAAAAGTCAGGGTGTGCTAGTGAAGCTGTGGAGAACTTGGTGCTGGGTCCTCTTCTCCTTTCTGTAGCTCCATCTACTGGAATCAGCTGTCGTGTTCCAGCCTGGAATTGCCCTGGGATGTCAGGTACTTCAGATGTTTCAGTTACTGTGCTACAAAGTGCTGAAAACAAGTCGCATTATGTTTCAGGTTTTCACTAATTATTGGGAAAAATATTACTATTTCCATATTATACTTCCCATTTTACTCAAAACCGCACCTTTAAAACCGCATTGAAGATCCTAGAAAACACTTTTGTAGGGCTGAGCTTGTGGTTTCTTAGTTTTTGGACGTGTTTTGGGAACAGAGTGAAATTATTAGGTCATGTTTGGAGGACATGATGGTCTAGTGGACTGCTTGGAACTGAAAACAAAATGCCTTTTTTTTTTTTAATAGAGGCAATGGAAAATGACCTCGCATTTTGCAGATTTTCAGCTTTTGTCTTCACTTTGATAATAACAAAATTTCGGTTGTCTTTTGTGGACAAGCAATAGTGAAAAGATGGCCTGAATATCAGGGTGGGCATTCAGATGTACTTGGCTTAACGGCTTAAATCTTGAATGCAAATCAGATAGAAGGCACTACAGACCTTGCACATGCTTCTTACTTTCTTTCTCTTTGGCTCTGAATAAAATTGTTTTCCTGAATTGGTGAAATCTTCTCACTACATCTGCGTCATTTTTTTTTTTGACCAATGTCTGTTTCTTGTCAGAAATGGAAAAAATGCCAGAAAGTTCCCAGACTGCTCTGTTTCCGAGTCCCAAATCATCCTTGCTTTTTATTTTTTCAGTCCCCATGTAACTTTCTCAGTTGTTTCTTCACTCTGTGAAATGGGGAGAATAATAACTGTCTGCCTCTTCAGGCGGTCGTGCCTAAGAATAATGTTCAAAATGGCTTTAGAAGCACAGATTGCCAAGAAAACTTGCTACTAGTGCTTTTTTTTCTGTTCTTGGGTATTGATTCAATTCTCAGGTTCAAGAGAATTATAAAAGGGTTGTATTGAAGTACTGTGCTTGAATTTTTATTTAATTGGAGAGAATGTGGCATTGTTATTGGCCAAGGTACCATGAAGTATGCTGTGCAGATAACTTCTCAAACACAAAGTTAGTTTATTGGAAGCTTTCAGGGAAATATGCTCTGAAATGTCATGCAAAGCAATGATGAAAGGCTAAGCAGCAATCCCCTATTTGTGCAAAATTTTTTTGTGTTGTTCCTCCATGTAATTTTGATGAGAGCATAAAGCAGTTCAGCAATGGAGTTGGAACAAAAACATGGTTTCTTTTTTTAAGTTGCAATAAAACATGACCGAGTAGTTCATTTAGAAAAAGATTTGCATATTTTTAACACAAAACAAACAAAACATTGCAGCTCAGAATAAATAAGGGTGGAAGAATACATTTTGGGCCAAAATGTATATTTCATCCCTTCCACATTTTCATCTCATTGAAATCTGAAAGAGGCGGAGTGTAAGCCAACATGAAAAAGTACAAACCAGACTTTGCAAAACGCTGAAATAGGATGTAGGGCTAGCTATTTTGGGACCTACCAATCACTCTTTATTCAGTTGGTTATTGGTAGGCAGTGGAGAATCCAACCAAAAGTGAATATTCTCCAATATCGCTCCCTCACTTCCCGCTGAATCTTATGTCAGTAACTTCACCTCTAGCCTGATCTTGCACTACTTCAAAAATTGAAAATAATGGATATTTTCTGGCTTCTTATGATGAACATGGCAGATATGAACTTGCATTTTGCAAAAGCCTTTTTGTGTGCATGCTGTGTACCTAGGTGTGCTCAGCACTAGTGCAGGACAATGGTCTGGCTCAGCTCTTGTTGAATTCTCATCGGTTTTAATATGAACAGGATTACTCCTTTAAAAAGTCATAATCAGAGGTGTAGGGTGACCACACGTAGTAAAACTGAGACAGAGGATTTGGGAAAAAGGGCAAATGGGTATTGTAAGGTTGTCTAAATACCTTAAAACTCTTAAAAAAAAAAAAAAAAAAGAAGGGAAAAAAAAAAAAGAAAAAAAGCCATAATATGAATTACATTTGTGTTTCAAATTGTCATAAATTGTAGAGTATTTGAATTGGTAAAGAGGAGCTGGTAAAAGTTAAGCATTAACACAGACTGATTTACAGATGAAAATTTACTCTGAGTTGCAGTGTTCCTGTAAATTCCTGTAATGCTAAATGTATTTGTTATCTTTTAATATTGACCCTGTGTGAGCTGATTTTTCTGTGTGCATTCCAACCGGTTAGTGCAGCTTTAGGAGATTGGGTTGGTAATCTTAATTTTTTCTCATTGTGTTTGGTGCAGGCAGTTTGACTAACCGGGACTGATCTCCCCCAGTGCTGCATTTAGCCCTCCGTAAGCAGCTGTGGCAGTAGAACACTCCTGCTCACGGAAAGGGAGCCACAAAAGTGACACAAATACTTTTTCATTTGTCTGAACAAATCTACCTAAATGAATTTATTGCATTGTTTGCCTGTTCAAATACAGGATGAGAACTGTCAATGCAATGCAACCTAGATCCTGCTCGGTGCAAGTTAAACAGTGGTGGGACCGAGGGCACGACAGAAGTCTTTGCTGGACTTTGTTCCTCTCCCATGACTTTTTTGCCACATCCCATTGTTCCGTGAGCTGTTTCTGAAACGTGAGAGCCAAAAGCACGAGCGTATTTTTAACAGAAAGTTTCCAATGTTGCTGAGACACCAGCAGCTTGGCACTTTCAGAGCTGAGTTAGCCCTGGAAAAGGACTGTGTCATGGTCCCTGTGCAACCTGAAGTACTGACTAAGGTCTCTCGAATTGCAGAATTGCATTGCATTTGTGTTTCCATACTTCAAACCTTTCCAATTGCTGTGTTGTTGGTAGAAGCAGTGACATTTCTGCAGCACCCGGGAGTGTTAGTCACAGGCCACAAATGTGTTCAAGAGCACAAAGATAAATGCTGAGGTATTTCTCGCTTGGCACACGGATCAGGAAGGGGTATGGTAGAATTAATTTTCTTGCATAAACTTATTTGCTTCCAAATTATGAAAAAGTTTGTGCATTGTCTGAATGCGAATGAATTATTAACCAGACTGGTTCTTCTTTTCATGATAATGGAGCAGATTGGTTTGGTTCCGTTCTGTTCAGTGGTGGTGTTTCTGAAGATGTGCAGTGGAAAGGTACCCGGTGTGTCGGCAGGGCCAAGCTGTGTTATGTTGGAGGTGTCTTAAATCAGATCTGAGCACATACATCACAGTTGCTTAAACAAACTTGTGAGCTGAATCTGCAGCCCTTCAGATGAACAGGACGTGCTCCATGCCTTCGGCACAGCAAGGCCATGTGCCGAGCAGTCCCTGCTGGCCGCAGAAATGCTTTGGTGGAAGAGCAGCAGCAGAAGGCAGCCGTGCTCTGCAGGCAGGTACTGCTGGGGTGAAGGCAGAACCCAGCTTGGCATTTGCTGGAGTAGCTCTGCTGATGTTTCTGCCTAAGATTAAAGCGGTGCCAGTCATTACTGAGCACAATTGTGCTAATGCTGTGCAAGCCCTGCGACAGAAGGTCCCCGGTATGATTACAGAGGTTTTGCTGAGAAGTTCCTTTGGAACTGGAAGATAATCTTTCCCTTGGATGCTTTTGTCTCACTTGCTTTAAGTGTTAGTGACTAGATGTGGCTGTGAAAAGAGGGGGTGCTTCCACTGCTCCCTGTGTCTCCTGGTTGTGGGGGGAAGAGGTGGCTACCGAGTCACCAGCACTTGGTTCTCTCTGGGGTGGTTTCCATCAAGGACTGGGCAGTTTGGTTCTGTTCAACTCTGTTTCTTATTCTCCTCCTCCAAATTAAGGCATCTGTGCACGTAACCTAAGCTGATTTACACAGATAACATAGATTTAGCAGAGAAATGTGTCCATATTTTTGATATGACTGATTTAACTTGCTCTCGGCATTTCACAATACTGAAAGAGCTCTTGAATTATTTTCAAAAGCATTATTATAAAGGTTTGTAGCCACAAACTTCAGGCTTATCTTTTTTTTTTTTTTCTCCAAAGGTCAGATAAATACTGAGTTCAGATGGGTCAGTGGTTCAGCGTTTTGTAGAGCATGAGTTTCAAGATTCTTTTTATTAAAGAAATCCATAAAGCCAATGACAAGTCATATCAGCATATGTGCTGAAAACTTACAGTAAGAAATGAGTGAACATCACACATGCAGGAAAATAAAACCTATACAGAAACATTGTAACCCCCATCCTCCAAAAAATCTCCCCCTCCCTTTTTTTGACCATGCAAAACATCCTGGTTCTTGTGCTTTGGAGAACGCTTTACTTTTCGTTAAGATTAATGGATTTAATTTTGCTTAGCTTGCTTATATATTTCATTCGATGTTGCTGTTTGGATAAAAAGCATTTGATGTTTAAGCAAAAAGAGCGTTGCCCTAAGATGTCCTGAGTAATTGTGCTTCTGAGTAGAGGCAGTGAGGATGCAGTACAGTGGGATCAGGTTTTACACTAAGCCACAGGATATACTGGAATTGTGATTTGTGAAGCACCCCAGCTGTGGTCCCCAGGGCAGAGAACGATGATTTCATAAATAATCAGGCCACAATGAGAACCATCTGATTGTCCTTACAAGACCTGCAGCCAAAAATCAGGAAACAGAAAGAAGCTTTCAAAACTGAAGAGAAAAGAGCCTAAATGTGGAGATGTTCCTGATCTTAATTTCTTTGGTTTGTTTCCTTTAGTTCAAAGAAAACATTGGTATGCGTGTTGGAAGAGAAGCTGCATGCTGAAGGTCTGAGAGTGTAATTGTTACTGGACAAGTGATGCTCAAAGGCAAACCAGCCAGCTCAAGTCCTGAAGACCTTGGCAGGGACAGGCAGAGCCCTCACCATGCAGAGCTCCAAAGGACAATTTTGGCCATACAATATCAGCTAGACATGGGATAAACAGCTAGTGAAAATGATGAACAGTCCTTCCTGAGTAGCTCGGGATCATGGTGTAGAAGCACCTTGGTTAATTGTAAGTGGTAATTAGCAGTTATTCCCAAGTGGGGAAAAAAGCAGTGATGTTTTTTATGTCTGGTTGTAGCCCAGGTATGCGCTGCTGTTACAGACTTGTAAGGAGCCATTAAAGGGCAGCCTGTGGCTCTATTAGGATAATTTTTATACCAAATGCAGCACAGGCTTTTCCTGTACAGGATGTCATAAAACAGCAAGAGATTTAATCAGGTGTGTTAACGTCTCAGAGTATCTTCCTGAAATTATCATCTGCTTGTTTATCGGTTTTTGGGTCTTCCTTCAGCAGCTGACATCTCCAGGATTGCCGTGCGTAATCTAACAAATAGGACCATGTACAGGGGGAAGGACACATAATTTTTGACATTAGATTATATGCTCTTGGAGAAACTGACTTAGATAAATTAGATCATAACTGAACAACTTGCCCAGTCCAGCTGTCTTGGTGAGCGAGCTCAGTGCTGCCGGCTGCAGCTGCTGCCCTTGGGCCCAGGACCAGCGCTGCCGATGTGCCAGCAAAGCAGTTGGGGAGCATACACTGCTTTATTTTGGACAAAATCAGCCAGATGAGCTCACTCCACTGATTCAATTGTTTATGCTAACCCATTTTGCGTGACTCTAAAGAGAGAATTTTACCAAGACTGTAAAAAAATGTATTGCATCAAAAGCAGCGTGGCCAGCAGGGTGAGGGAGGGGTTTGTGCCCCTCTGCTCTGCTCTCGTGAGACCCCACCTGGAGCCTGCATTCAGCTCTGGGCCCCAGCACCAGAAGGACATGGACGTATTAGAGCAAGTCCAGAGGAGGCCACGAGGATGATAAAGGGGTTGGAGCACCTCTTCTATGAAGACAGGCTGAGGGAGCTGGGGTTGTTCAGTCTGGAGAAGAGAAGGCTCTGGGGAGACCTTATAGTGGTCTTCCAGTACCTAAAGGGGTTGCAGGAAAGCCAGGGAGGGATTCTTTGTCAGGGGTATAGTGATAGGACAAGGAGGAATGGTTTTAAACTAAAAAAGGATAGATTTAGATTAGAAGGAGGAAATTCTTTACTCAGAGAGTGGTGAGGTACTGAACAGGCTGCCCAGAGAAGTTGTGGCTGCCCCATCCCTGGAGGTGCTCAAGGCCAGGCTGGATGGGGCTTTGGGCAACCTGGGCTGCTGGGAGGTGTCCCTGCCCACGGCAAGGGGTTGGAATTAGGTGATCTTTGAGGTCCCTTCCAACCCAAACCACTCCGTGATTGCATGAAAGCCTCCTGAAGCTCTGGGAACCCCCAGCAACCTGCAGTTTGGTTGTGGACTCAAGCCTGTTTTGCGGAGACTCCTTGCTGGGAAGAAGCACATTCTTGTCTCACCTGTCTGCTTCTCAGCAATTCCTGCCTCAGCTCTCCTGCGTTTCGCCTGGCCTCACTTGACTCTCCCTCCTGGCTCCCAGGCTTCCGACGTGGTCCTCTGCTGCGTGCAGTCATTGTCATTGATTCGGCTCCCTGATCACAGGGATGCTTGCCTTCTGCCTCGCTCGCACTGCGTGACAGACAGCTCTGCAGATCACAGCTCAGGCTGGCAGCTACCAGCACCTTCCAGACCAGTGGTGCCCGGCGGTTCCTGCCCCTTGCGTGGGGCAGCGTGGTGCCCTGGCGGGGAGCAGCGAGATGCTCAGTGCCCTGCCCTGCCCTGCATGCGCGGAGCAGCGCCCAGTGCCTGCTGCTGCTGCTGCTGGGTGCTGCTGCCTGGCCACCCCGCGGGCGCAGTGCGGGTGAGGATGTCAGAGCACACCGGAGGGCTGATGGAAAGGTAGGTGGCCGGGCTCCCGGCTTCCCCTCTGGGGCAGGGGTGGTGCTGATCTTACAGTGGAAAGCAGGAGAGGATCCGCAACCCGCTCGCTGAAGCATGACTAATCACTTTGCTAAAAGGCTCGGCGTTTTCGAGTTGGAAGTCTGGCTTTTTTTTTCCCTCTTTACAGCTATAAGCGATCAGTTGTAGCATTGATGAGAGGCGTGAGCCCTTTACCTGGGAGCTACATCAAATGCTTTCCCTGGAGCACCGGGGAGGTGCACAACTTGGGTTTTGCTGCTGCTGGGGGTGGCACTGTGCTAATAATTCTTACTCCTGTAAAGATGCCAAGTAATCAGTGCATCTTGTTTGTGCTTTGAGCTTCAATAGCATGTGTTGTTTTTTTTTTTTTTAAATCATCTTTCTGTTTTAAAAGGAGTACTGTGAAAAGGTTTAATTGTATTGAATGGAGTTTGATTTGTAATTCTCTGCATGGAGGGAAACATATCAAAACAAAAACATAAAAATGTTGCTAGTCTAAATATTTTAAAGCAGAGGAAAGTATGTTTTATGCACTTCTAAATCTGCTGTTTGTTTCAGGGCTACAGGTTTAAAAAGGCATGCAAGAACTGCAATACACACAAACAGTGATTGGCAAAGTTTTAGTTATTACGGTAAGCGAGGCTCAGAATAGATTCCAGGAGGTGGGCAGACGTGATATTGCATTTTGTGTGAGGCGGATGCCAAGACTTGGTTAATCAATGTTTGCAAAGCACTTGGGGAGTCTCCTGGGTGCAGGACGACTTGCAGCGTATCTCAAGTGTGAAGTCAGCAGCCACTGTGAACGGCGTTGTGTGATGTTTCTCTCAGATTTATAATCCCGATTTTCCTGTGTATAATTTTGCCCTTTCTTCTTTGCAGTCATTATTCATAAAGTCAAAACTGAAACGCAGCTGAAGCGGTTATTACTGATGCTATCTGTTTGTTCTGTGCTCCCCTATCTTTTTTTCCTTAAGAAGATATCAGGATTTTGCTTCCTGGTGTTCCTTTCAGCAGGCTGTGTGTTTTGGCTGGTGGAGTCAGAAACCCAATGAGGATTTTTTTTTTTTAATTTTGTTGTGGTAATTTTGTGTACAGACTTGGATACGACATATTAATGCAATATAGCTCTTTGATCATTAGATGCAGATGTTTCATCTGTCCTGACACTGACCAGGTTACTTTAACTTTGTTAGTGCAAGGTCTAATTTGTTTCTTCTGTGGTTTTTTGTCCAGCAGTTCTGATGGTGAGGAAGTTGGGCCAAATTTTTTCAGCTGGCCTGTCTTATCCCATTGCCAGTAACCCAAAGATCAGCTGAGAACCCCCGTGAAAGGTCAGGCTGACATCTAAATGCTGTGAAGGAGAAAAGTACAGTCAGACTAAGCCACAAAGATAATCTTTTGACTTCTGAGATGCAGCAGCAGTTTTTTGTTTGAGTGCAGCATCACTTCTTAAGGACAGTGACGTTCCCGGGAGCACGCACAATGTGGAATTTTAGCCAACCTGTGAGCAGTAGTAGTCTACTGGGCAGAAACCAAGCTGAATGTGAGCTGAACTAAAGCAGCTGTTACAGCAGCAGGCAAAATAATAATTTGATGCAGTTTGGAAACATCTCATCCTTAAGAAAGAGGCAATCAAACTAACCTCTCATCTCTGTGAGCCTTACACACAGTCAAAGTGTGTGTTGTCACCCAGTGCTTCTGTGTTCATGAGAAATGAGCTCATAAAATTGCTAGAATTAGGAAGGCAATGGGAAGGCTAGCACTGAAGATGGGAAGTTGAAATGTAGAAGTAATGCACTGGTAGAAGGAGAACAGATGTGCTGAGTTTATTCTCTCTTCTTCTGGCAGGTCACCAACATCAGACCTCAACACGGCATTGCATGAGTGCATGGCAGCTCTGGATTTATTTCTTAGCAACAAGTTCTCAGATGCTTTGGCTTCTTTACAAGCAAAGTAAGTTGGTTACTTATACCAGTTTTCCTTTGTTTATCTCTCCTTGCTTCACCATCTCACGAGAATTGCCTAGACAGCTAGTTCTCTATCAATAATTGATAAGGCTATGGTTTTGGTTCAGAAAGGGATGGTAAATAATACATTAAGTTTTTGGCAAGACAGAATAAGTGCTTTACATGTGGTTGAGTAAGTAATGTGATTGATCACAGGTAACTACACAAAGTACTGAATTGCTATCCAGAGAAGTAACCATTTAGCTATAGCACAGTATGTGAGATTCTTAACTCTGGAAAGAATTAAGTCTGACTTCTGTCACCCCCCGCCCCATTTTCTCACATACAGCCAAGTTTGTAGTTTTGTGCCTAAATCAGCAACTGACAGGGTGTCGTCAGGCTTGAGATGTGTTACTGTAGGTTTGAATTTAAATTTATAAGTTTACTTTGTGACTGGATTATTTATTTATTTTCAAATACCTAACTGCTTGCAGAAACTTTCTCACAGCTTATTTTACAGTTCAGTGCTGCGGTCATGCATTCTGTTTCCTAATTACATGTTGCCTGGCTGCAAGCAGTGAGGTCAAAAAATAACTTCTAAAAATTGTCTCATCAGTTTCTGTGATTTTTTTTCATACCCTGGCCTTAAGTTACCTGTGCTCTTGGATTCTTGAAGTCTGTGGTTAATTTGCATTTTTTTCCCTCAGTTTGCACCATGTATTTTTGAGCTAGCAGGAAATGACATTGTACGTTCTTCCAGGTCACTGGATTATCAAACAAGTAAAATTCACAGGTGATACAGGTCCTCTCTTTTGCCAGTTCAATTTGTCTTTTCCTTTATCCTTGACTGCATGACTTGAGAAGTGTTTGAGGTTATCAGTGATCTAATGGGTCACGTAATAGAGCTCTGGGTACTGGCATGCAGAAGTTCAGAGAAGGCACATGCAAACACTTTTCAGCAAACATTATGACCCTTTACATTTGCTACAGACCAGGATGAGGCCTCAGATGTCCTCAGCAGGCGCAGCAGGTCGATCAGGTTGCATCAGCTTCCTTTCCACCCAATTACCTTTTACTCGCCTCGCTCGTGTTATACATGAGTGTAGTTGTCAGTGTTCTGCATCTCCTTTGCTTCCTCTTCCCAAGTCCTCCCCAAGCTGTGACTGCCCTGGCAGGAGCATGTGTTAGAAATGCATCAGGGATAAATCTGTTTTGCTTTGCTGGGCTATCGGCCTCAGTCTTTGGCACCAGAATCTGTAGCTTACCCATTTAAGTACACAGTGTGGAAGACATTCATAATAAATGGTAGGCTCAGGCATATTACTAACACTGGGTTTATTCACAGCAGTGTTGTTTTGTGTTTATATATCATCAGAAGATATCATTGAAATGGCAAGAATAATTGTTGTCATTAAGTTCTGATGGTAAAGCCCCTGTGCCCATCTGGAAATGCTTACTCAGTGTTTAGCACAGAATGGGGAGATACTTTTGGAGATCCCAAAGCGCTGCAAAAGCTTGTGTGGCTGTGGTGTTTTCTTACCCCATAAATCCATTTTTCTTGTATTGCATATGGTTTCCATTCAGCTTTTGTCAGGCCCTGCAGAATACATTTCATGAGCTGCCATTCCATTTTTGTACCTGAGTGTGTTGCATATTGCAAAACCATTTTGAAACAGGTTTTTCATGTTAGCCTGTTACGAGGAGGCCTTATTCCTGTTGTCCTTTGGCAGCAGGGAAATACAGGCTTATGATCTTTGCAAGTGTATCGCAGAACCAGGATGCTAGATTTCCCCACAGATGATATCCATTATGAACACACTCCATCTCTTCAGGGAATGACAAGAGCTGTGGAGTGGGCACATGTGGTAATACGGAGTATTTTCTTTGGGAGTCATCAATTCCTCACTGCTGCCTTTTAGCATGCTGAGATTTGAAATTGGTTTTCACAGTCCATAAACATACTATCTTTGTTTAAAGAAATACTTTTCAGTTTTTACACGCTTGTAAAGAATATCTTATCCTAAATTTTGCAGCTTTGCCACTTAAGATGTTGTAGGACATACTCTGCTCTGTATTACATTGCTGCAGATTCACTAAATTACTCACATTTGGCTTCCACGATAAATGTATTTCCAACTGATTTGTACCATGTGTAGCTGAGAACAGATTTTGGCAATGGATGAGAATTAAAATCGGAAGATCTCTCTTAGCAGCTTAAAAAGAAATATCTAAGGATATTGTCTAGACTTGTGTTGAGATAAAGCTCTTTTTTCCTGTTAGAAAAAAACATATGCTCCATAAAGATGAGGACTTGTTTCATAAAAATCTTAGTCTGATGTTTTTTCTTCATGTTATGTAACATTTTGTTTCCTCAGCTACCTTTTAAGTTTTAGTTTTCTTTCTTATCATTAAAACTCTTGTTGCTCAACTGTGGGCTCTGGTTCTCTTGTGGTTCCTGCAGTAGGTTTAATTAGTTTAATCTCTTATATGGAATATTCATATTCAGACTAAGAACACCAAGAAACTCCTTAAATTTAGCTCCCAAACAAAATGTTTATTTTTAATATACACCCTGGTAACTGTGACAATGGGTAATGCTAAAACTGACTTGTCTCGGGGGTGGGGACAAATCTTCTGTTCCTCCTCAACCCCAAGATACAGCAAATCAATTAAAAGCTGACTAGGTTTTCGTTCTCTTGTAATTGCAAACAGATAATTAGCACTGAAAGAGTTGATAACAGTGATATTTCCCCTTCCCTTCTGTGAAACAAATGTTTAATATTTTAACAATTATCCTGAAGGAAAGCATATCATAATCACCTGATGGTTTGCTGATGTCAGATTGCTTGGGAGAATAGTAAATAATAAAGATAAATTCATGACGCAGAGCAATCTGGATCATTGGGTAAGCTGCAACACATCTGTCTTGCTGCTTGCAATATTATAAAAACGAGAGTGATTCATTCTGGGCAGTTGACTTTAACCTGGAAATAGTCTCCCCAAAGCCCCTGCAGATGCCGGTAGAATGTTAATTCCAGAGAGACTGCGTCTGAAAGGTAAGCTCAGTCCTGTGATGTATGAATATGACAGGTGGGTACGGAGACATTCTGGTACTGCTTTGCTGGTTACTTGTACAACTGTTATACTCTGCACAGCGGAGTTCTAGAATACTTATTTACCATCACTGGAATTTTTTTAATCCAAATTACAATATTCAGTGTTATTTTTTCTATTCTAAGTTTTTAAAGGTTATTAAGGTTTGAATGGGAACCTTTTAATGTCTGCCTTCATTGTGTGGTGAAATGTTCTTGTACTGTAGAGCAAAAGCAAATATGATGCTGCTCAGTGAGGTGTTGGAGCGTGCCATGAGAACTAGCCAAGAAGGTGTGTGATTGTCATACTGAGCAGTACAAGAGTAAGGGGGAGCACATGGAGGTAGCTTCAAGGTCTAGAAAGTGTTTGGATAAAAATCATGTCCTCCAACAATGTCCTGAGGGGGAAAAAAAAAAGGCTGTTATATTTCATCCTGAATCCATCCATATAAAATGCAGGCCTTAAAACGAAACATAACTGGCAGTTTCACTTATTCATTTAGTATAAATAGCTTAGATAACTGCTACATTTGTTTTCAAATGGTTGCATTGCTGTCTATCTCCCAGATGAAGAAAAAAAATACTAAGTTTTGATGCTGATAAATACCAGTTGCATAATGAGAAACATTAACCTACTTTAATCTCCTGTAAAATACTATAAGCAAAATAGATGAAACCATTGATTAGGGAAGGAGTGATTTTGCATCAGAAGCAAATTGTTGGAGAGAAAAATCCCTCTTCACCATTGTATACTTGAAAGTATAAATTTTCCTTTCAGTACAGTGGATTTTATGTTTATCTGCTTTGATTTTGAAAGCAAATTTCTAAAATTTTGGAAGAGGTCTATTTTAGTGCCTTTTCTGTGCATTGAATGTGAAACTTGGAAAGGGTTTTATTTTAATAAAGGTGAGATGAATTGTGTTTCTTTGTGCCCGCTGCGGCTGATGACTAATCAAGTGAACAGGAACACTTCATCAAGTTGGCATATTACAATATGTTTTTTTTTTTTTTTCTGCTTTGCATTGTCAGTCTACTGAAAGAATCTTGATCCAGGAGGCCAAGACAGAGCTGTCATGGCTCTGCTGGATTTTAAGTTAATTTCTCCATTATTAGTTTGTTCTTTTTTCACATTGGAAACGAGATGGCTGTCAGTATAGTTCAGGGGCTCCCAGTACTTACAGCAGTAGGTGATTTCCCCACACAGCTTTTCTGCTAGATGGGTTTAGAGGTTGCTTAGAGCAGCTTTTTAGGTAACCTGTGGACATGGTGTGGGCAACAAGGAATTAAGGACAGTCACAGAACATGGACTGCTCTGTGGCTTAAAGATGTGCACTGCACATTTCTTCGGTACAGCCCGCCTGCTCTGTGCCATGTGTGTTGGAAAAAGTAGCCCTTTGGCATCGTTATGGAGGGTGGCGAGGGAAGCACCAGGTATCTGTGTAATGCTGTCTGTGCCGGTACCAGGTATTATTTTAATCCCTAAATCTCAAAACATACATATAACGAGGCAAGTCAGGATCATATAATCACTGGGATTTCTTTTTGGTGATTTCATTGTGTAGTGTCATCGAGAGGGGGTTACTTTAGATATAGAAGAGGTTATTTTTTTAGTCTCCGGAAAATATTAACCAAACATCAGGGACTCCTGAGGACATTTCAGGGTTTTTCACTCCACCCAGCGAAAGAATCAATGCGTGGATTCAGACCAGCACCGTGAGTTACCAGATCACTGTTGGGGTGACTGTCCAGATCAATGCAGGGTTGTCTTAGGCTACCATAACATTATCTTTCAGTACAATCCAGGTATCAAAACCTGGGGAGGCAAATGTCTTCCTGGGAGAGGAAGTGGGTGAATTGAGGTGTCCTTAGAGTGTGGTTTTTCTCCTTAAAATAAAATCACACAATCGCGGAGTGGCCATGGTGGGAAGGGACCTCTGGAGGTGGTCTTGTTCATCTGCCTGCTCAAGTAAGGTCTCAGCCCAGATTGCTGTTAGCTCTCAAGGGCATGTTGCTGGCACATCACTTTCTGCTTGGAAAAAAAGCACAACGAGGTCACTCATTTTGAAAAACAAACACCTGAAGTGCATGTATGGAGAATAGGCGTACTGTTTGATTGCAGGTATTTGTGTATATTCCCTGCAGTAGGGAACTATCTGATCCATTCTAAAAGTGTAAACAATGGAAATAACAAATGTAGCTCTTTAGCAGTGTTTGTCTAAATCATGGAGTTTGTCATGGGTGAATTAGCAAGCCCCACAGAGTTCCTGTGGCAGGAATTCATCTGAGCTTTCTCTTCAACCTGTTTCCCAAGTCATCTTGATTGGACCTCTAGGCCTGAGGATATTTTGATTCATTTGCAGGTGGTTATAACATACATGGCTACTGCATGAATGCTGGAAATGCAAGCAATATGTAAACCCTTCCCAACAGAGAAAAGGTGCTGGTAATGGCTGCAGATGGAATTTACTTGTCTTCCCTTGCATTCTTGTCAAAGTTTTTAAGCTTTCTGTAAAAGAAGCATCATCTGACATCTCATAGGAATGCATGGGGTAGAAGGTTAGCAGAAGTGGAGAGGAGGAAAAAGCTATAATGTTTGGTTTAGACTGGAATGCTTCTGGTAGGAAGATCTGTTTGAAAAAAGATGCTATTTTGGCCAGGATTATAGTATTCTGTTACATGTCTCCTTGAGTCTGTCCTGAGTAACTGTCCTAAAATAGAAGAATGATGTCTGGATTTGTGTCACGTGCTGTAGAGTTCATTTAGGTAATCTATTAAAAAAAAAAAAAAAAAAGATTTGATTTCCCTGAATGGTTAGCCATGCAGATAATTCCTGTACTTCAGGTATGTTAAATACCTATCTTTAGCTCAGAACTGGAACATTTTAGCACAGTTTTTGAAACTGGAGATGCAGTCGTGTTTTCCTGCACAAATCTGAATCTGTTAGCATTTCTTGATTATAGTAACTGTTTGTATGTCCTTTGTGTTTGATTTCTAGTTCAGTTGGACCTAGTTTTTGGAGTTTGATTTTTTTTTTTTTTTTTTGGTAAGTAATTATGAAATCAAAGCAGCTGTTCTTTGAATCTTGTGTTTTTTCTTGCAGAACTAAAGACAGTATGTATCATGCACTGACTTATGCCACCATACTGGAAATGCAAGCTATGATGACATTTGATCCTCAGGACATAATGAATGCAGGAAACACAATGAAAGAAGCTCAAGCCACCTGTCAAAAGTAAGTGTGGGGCAATGCAGTCAATAAATAGTCCATTCATGGAAAAGCCTTGAAAGACATCCAGGTTAGAAAAAGACGTGTAATTTCATAGGAATTATAGGAAAACAGAAGTTGGCAGGGACATCAAGAGGTCATCTAGTCCAGCCTCCTGATGAAAGGAGGGTCAATAATGAGGTTAGACCACATCACTTAAGGTTTTCAGCCTTCTTGTCCTGAAAACTTTTGTTTACTGCAGTATCTGATTTTTCTTGTCAATTAACTTTTTTGTCCTATCTGTTGCCCTGGTTCTGCAGTGTCTGGAGGCTATTTACCGTTTACAGTTGCAGCACAGTTCTTCCCTTTAGTGATGGTTGTGCTGTAGCCATCTGTCTTTGAGCCAGCAGTGCTCCCAGTTCTGTACACACATGCACGCACAGAATGAATCAAAAGCCTCTTTATCCCCTTCCACCATCAAAATGGATTTCTGTGCACAAAGGACAAAAGACAGATCTCAGGAGGATCATGTTGACCGAGGTCTATGTGGAATATGCTCAAGTTTGCATATGTAGTGAGACGACAGAGGGTTGGTGAATACTACAGGTACGCTGGTGACTATATAGATGGCCAGCTGAAAGATAGGGTTCTCATCCTGCTTCATGTTCAGAATGACCAAACTGACTTTTCTGCAGATTTAGGAAGAAATCTACAGTAGCTGATTCCATCAACAACCTTGTGCATAGACAAAGCCTTGAACACTTCACTGAAGGTAACATTATCTCTAATTTTCCTCTTTTTTTGCTGGAAGTGGAATTGTATTGAATTGTTCACACAACATGTTCTTACAGTTTGCAGACTCATTGACAAAATTTCTGATTTGTTCTTTACAACATCACTGGATCACTGTTTTGGTAATTGCTGTGTCACCATATATAAAATCTCTATTTTATATTGGTTGCTGACTCAGTATTTCCACAAATTGCTGTGTAAGGAAATACCTAGAAAGAAAAGCAAGAAAATGCCTAGAAAGGTTCTAGAGCCAAGAATTTCTGGAAGTCATTATTCCTGAAAAATTTCTCTAACTGTATCATTATTGTTTGGAGTTCATTTGATAGTCTAGAACTGAAACACTGCAGCCAATTCAGAAAAGATTTTTCTCAGTTTGAGATTTATGAGTTTATTCCTTTATTAATGGTCTAAGTATTTTTAAATTATTTTTCATCTGATTTTTGTTTTTTCCTGCTCCATGTAACACTAGAGGAAATCCATGCAGAAATTTGCTATGCTGAATGTTTACTTCAGAGAGCAGCACTCACATTCCTCCAGGTATGTTTTTTTTTTGCATGGCTCATTACAGAATAATACACACTGTACAGATTTCCTTTGTTAAAATTAATAGAAGTCTGTGGTTTCACCTAATGATCTATGACTCCTTCATCTGGATTAAATCTGGATTTTATCTGGATTATTTGCTGATGAGATAGTGACATGTTTTGTTATGCCCAATGATTATCTGAAAAGGCTTATCTCATTAGAAATTGGACTGAGTCCCCTGTGATGCCCTTCTCCATTCCCCTTTGGTTGTGTGAAACGTTGCTGCGCTAAGCAGTGATTTTCAAATACGGTGTGCTGGGATATCAGATCTCTAAAAAAAACATAAAAAAAACAAAAACAAACAAACAAACAAAAAAGAGAGAGAGAGAGATGGTCATTGAAGCTAGGCTAGGCTGGAATGCAAGGGAGATTTTGTTTCAGTCAGACTGGTGTTTGCTTTCCCAAGACTTCTTTCTCGCTTGTTTGTTTTTGAACGCTTCTATGGTCTGCACAGCTATTAAGCTCTACACATTCTTTTTGCTGAATAGTGCTGCCTGTCTTTAAAAGAATGGGAACTCTCCCTCTGCTTGGAATTTTATCTGTCTGGACTAATGAAGCTTGATTTGCTTGAGAAATCAGTATTAGCAACACTTATTCCAACTATCATTAACAATGTAAGCTGCAATCTAGAGCCTGGATAACTGATTTTTCTTTTTGATCTGCCTCAACTTGCTATGTAACATCAGGCCTCTTCATCTGTGCAGAGGGGATAATAGAAGTCAGTCACATTTACAAAGAGCTTCTGCTTCTTAGGTCAGAGATGCTGATAGAGAATGAAATGCAGGCGATGGATTTATAATGACTGGGAGTTGCCAGATGGGCTCTGATTTGTGTTGCTTGCAGTTCAGTTTATGAAACTTCACCTTTTTCTGCTATCTGCCTTGCCCCTCTACTAGAAACTATTGCTTCATGGCAAAGCCAGTAATCCAAATAGCTTCTTCTGAAGGTTTTCAGGATGCTGATAATGATGTCTTTATGGTAAGATGCTTGAATTTGAAATGGCTGAGGTGTATCTACCTATTTTCATATTCCTACTTTTTGGGGTGAGTGGCCTGTGGCACTGGGGACAGTTCAGATGATATCTGAAGCTATGGCCGCAATGTTTTCCAAAACTTCTGCATTATGCCAGTAAGAAAAATGTGTTTGATACAGTGCCTCTTGGTTTTAAGCACTGTTTCCACAGTTTTCTATTTTAAAAAATGTTTATAAATACATGAGAAATTTAAGAGTAAGAAAATAATTTATTGTCTTCTTCTGCATGAGAAATAACTGGTTTTTGCTTCCTCTTTTTCTCTGTGTTTAATTTTTCATGAACCCATGAACTGGTTTTAAAAATTAAACAAAAGCCCTTGTCTCCAACAGCTACTGCAGTCAGTTAATTTTGATGCTTAATGTAAATGACCAAACCGAATTGAAAAAACATAGAAATTAGCATCAGGATTTTGAGGGGGAGGCTGAACTATTCTTGTATTGGTTACCTCTGTTGCTGGTATCTTGAGTATTGATTTAAATATTTTGCTTTAAACATTTTAAAATCATCTTCTTTCATCTTCCATTTTCTGTTCAAAGGAAAATGTACTTTTTTTTCTATTAGAAGGAAAATACAACTGAACCTTTACATATGAATAGGTATGCCCAACCCCTCCCCAGTTGCTAACACAATTTGTTCTACAGAACAAAGAAAAACAGGGTCGCATTGCTCTGTGATTATTTTGTCTGCATGTTACTGGGATTCAAGTCTCTGGGGATATATCAGAAAATACACGTTCGCTTATGGGGTGTTCTGTCCTCATTTATCACTCTTGACAACTCTGCTTAAGGATGACTGTCAAAGACATGTCAGTGGTGATGTTGCAGTCTGCAGAAGTAAGCCCCTGCCCTTCAGTTCAGGCCATTAGGCTTCCTACACCAATTCATAATTCATTTTCTTACAGACTTCACAGTTTTCTGTAACTTTGATTGGGTTATCTTCCTGACTGTCAGAAGGATGGAAAGCTCTTTGGGGCAGGTTCTGTCTCTTTGTTTACATATTGAAGAGCAGAATTGGGCCCCATTTTCTTGACAATAACAGTTAAACAACTGAACATTCATCTAATCTATGCTGTTTTCACCTAATCTATGCTATTTTCTCCACAATGGGTTGTACAGCCTCTCAAAATACCATCACAGAAAAATCATTTGCTAAAATGCATGTAGCCTTCCTATTCCAAAGTAATAGCAGATACCAAAACAAACCAGAATGACCGATTAGATGTGATGAATGAAGCAAGAAACTACCACCAGAAACTTATGAGACTAAAGAGTTTTCTCTTTGGGATACAGCTGTTAACTAAAGGTCCCCCAGATACACTTTTTTGTAAGTTCTCAGTTCATTATAGCTAGTAAAGTAACATGCTACCACACTAGTATGGGTCTCGGAGGCACTTAATTCAGACCAGAAAGAGCATATCCTGCATAACTTTACTTACCCTGCTTCCTTTTTAGGATGTGAAACTATATTCTGTAGACTCCTGAGGACAGGCAGTTATTTGTATCTGGTGCTGAGCCAGGAAATGTTCAGATCTTAACCATGCTGAAGGACAAATGAAAGAAAGCTATTTTTTGAAACAGCCACAAGTGCATGTACCGTAGATGCTATTCATTAGTTTAGTTCCCTGTGTCCATTAGGGAGATTCAAACGGTCCAGAGGTCACAGGGGCTATACAAATCACAGAATGCATCAAAGTAAAGCCAACAGATATCTGAAAAGAGTAAAACTGTTTTAATATAAAAAAGAAGTCATAAATGCATGTATTGTTTCATAGAGAATTATATTGTCAGTGTAATGATGCTTATGTTCAAGGCACATGTTCATCTCTGGAAGACAGAAGACGTTTGTAATGCTTATAAATGCTTATAAATTTGCTTATGAATTCTTATTGCGAACATCTTTCATTTCCAACAGGATGAGAATATGGTTAGCTTCATAAAAGGAGGCATCAAAGTCAGGAACAGTTACCAAACATACAGGTATGTCAGAGTGATGACACTATTGTGTGTACTCTTTCCATAAAAAGTGCAGCTGGTCAAATTCTCCAATTCACAAATTACTTTCTGATATATTTATTGCAGCCTTCATTATGGGCCTCATGTCTAGAGCCTTTCACTGCCCACACGAATTCCTTCTTTGCAAAACAAAAGGCATTGATATTATGGTTCATTTGGATTTTAAATTTGCATTAGGTAGACAGGGAATAGAAAAAAGAGGTAGTGGACCCTTCCCTTGTTAACTGCCAAGGTTTGCCTACTTGAGATATGATCAGGCATGAAGCAGGTCATCAGGCTTATGAAATTGCATTTCTTTGTAGTTTCTGCTGCAGCTTTTTGGAACGTTCAAACCCAGTAGCTGAAGCACAAGTAATTCCATAATAAAGGCATGAAACTAAAAATGAAGAGAATATAAAATGAAGAGCTTGCAATGGAAAATATAAATGGCTTCAAAAAAAGATTTAAGCAAATGTACAGGAAATAGATTTATCAGGGCTAATTAGCATGATAGAACAGATGCAGTCTCTCCACATCATGAAGTCCCCGAACAGACAATTCATAGAGGATGTTTTTCCAAGCATATGCCACTGTCTGTGTGAAATATTGGGTTAGCTGGACCTTTAATCTGGTTAAGTATGGCAGTTATTCTACTCTAAAGAGAAGGTGCATGCTATTAAAAATGATAAGCAGGGTTGCTTATCTAAACTCACAGTATGTCTGTTACTTAGTGTCTAGAAGCCAAAAACATCTGCCTAAGCATATTTCTTTTTGGGAGGTAATGGAGAGAGGTTTTCAACATGTGCAAAGTGTTTTGAAGTGCAGTAGTAAATTCTGCAAAGGTAAATTAAAATGTACACCATGGGAAGCATACTCTATTGTGCCTCAATAAATTAAGAACAGCTCTACTATATGTAAAAACAAAGTGTAATAAATCTAGTTGGACTTAGGTGGTCTCCCTCAAAAGAATGCTAATAACAACTTCAATATTACTAAAACATACTTTAACAAAGGGGAAGTTTGTATGTGAGACTGGCAATTATGATTTTTGTACTGTACCTTTGATGTGGCAAGAAGTAATTGTTTTCAGCCCTGGTGAGAGTGTGGTGCAGAAGGTTGCGGCAAAAATGTGGAAATGAGCCTTTGTTTGCTTTGATTGATTAATATTTATCACAATAATTTCTGATACAAAAAAAGTGATCTTTGCTTTCCCTGCTGTCAACAGAACAGGTTGGTAATCCACAACAACAGCAACCCCGACAAAGACAGTAGGGGTAAACATTACAAAGATATAAAACTCTCAGGGAGGAAAGGTTACCATAAAAAAAGATAGAGTGAAATAATATGGTAATTTAGAATGAAACATTTGCTTGCTATCAGTACATAAAAAGTATGAGAAAATTTTCATGGTAGTAGAGACTAATGAAAAATTTAAAAAGATGAAAATTAAATTTGCATCATGTTTTGTTTTACTTTAGGACTTAAAATTTGGCCTCAAAAAAGCCACAAAAAGTCACGTGTATCAGACAAAACAGTATCCATTCCAGGTTCCACAGAAGTGTACTGAAAGGGAGAAAGATGACAGTGTCCATGTTCATGTGGGTTTAAGGTGACTAAATGCAGGTCCATTGTAAAGGCTGCAATTACAGTGAAGTGTCTTAGATCTATTAGCAACAACCAGCTGATAAAAATGTGACAGCCTGCATACACATGTGTGGCTGCAATTGAAAGAGTGTTTGTGTTTTTTTCCCTATGCATAAGCAAATTGAACTAAAACAATAATGTGAAAAACACATAACTGTGGAAAGCTTGGGGGAAAAGCAGCTTCAAATCCAGTTGGCTTACACAGGGCAATAAAGAAACGCTACCAAGTTGAGACCTAAAAGATTAGAAATATAAGTAATTTCCAATATACCTGCTCACTTTTTAAAATTTCTTACAATTGACTTTTCCTATATATAACACAATGTTCTTTTGGTTGAACATGCACAAAATGGGAATGCATAATCTAGAAATTAGTGAAATGCAAATCAAATTAATTAAAAAATTGCGAAGTCCTGTCTTCTGCACTGGCCCATCGTCTCTTTGTAATAGTAAGTCCCAAAAGCCAGTCTTGGGACATTTTCAGGCAGAAACGTGGTTGCAGATTGACTATGTCTGTTTGACAGGAATTCATCTCCAGGACTCCATATTTTTGAGTTGATAGTAATATGACAGAAATGGTTTGTTGATAAATCCAACAAAATGCTGTAGATGTTGTTCATCTGGGTGAGATGACAAATTCACCTTTTTTGAACTACTGTGTAGGTCAAGGTAATTGGATTACTTTCTTACTGAATTGTAATTAGTGTTAATCATTTTTTTTACTGACAATATGACAAAATCTTGTGCTTTTTCAGAGAGCTGGACAGTCTCATACAATCTCCACATTATGTCAAAGGGGAGAACCATCTCCATTTTGAGGGAGGTGTAAAGCTCGGGGTTGGAGCGTTTAATTTGGTATGTACCAGCAGCTCTTCTCTTGAGCTCAAGGTCTGCAAACTCCTGAAAATGTTCTTAATGTAACTTCCTGAGAAGTTCCATAGACATCAGTGTTACTAGTCTTGGGGTTAAAATTAGGTGTATGTGTTGATACCTGCAGGAACCCAGTCTCTGATCTAACACCAGCAGATAGTTATACACTATAGAAATAAAGAGACTGCTACCCATAACATGCCAATACCGTTGTGTGTGTGCAGGCCCATGTGCACGTCCTGATGGAGAAATTATAAATTGAGCAATTTTCTTGTCTGACACAGGCTAAGAACATGTTCTTTGATGATATAGCAAAGTGCCTGTGCCCAGCTGCCAGTGGAGGTGATCTAGGTTAGCCCAGTGACCAGTGCTGGGAGGCACACAGGAGTGGGTTGTAGCCTCATGAGAAGGGAACCATGGGGATAAGGGCTGGGAGAAGCCTTGCTCAGGAGCAGAAGATGCCGGTGCTTGTTGACTTCCATTTACTATTTAATTGGCACTGAGGGAGCAACCAAGGACAGGGAGTTGTCTGTTGGCAGGACAGTTGGTGGGGCAGGATGCGTGAGTGGAGCCTGGGATGCTGTTCAGGCCACTGTTTGCTGCTGGTGCTTGTGTTCTGGTCAGGAAAACAAGGGGTCAGATGTGGTGACATGGCACAGGATGTCCTCTGTAGCAAACCACAGGATGGCTGATGGTATGAAAGTGTGTAACTGTGTAACTCTTGCATTTCTTTCTATAGACATTGTCCATGTTTCCTGCACGGATTCTGAGATTGCTGGAGTTTGTTGGGTTTTCTGGAAACAAGGTAAAGGTGAAATAAATATTTTTGGTACATTTCTTTCAGATCAAGAGAGAGAGAGAGGAGTTTCTTTCTCCTCTCATTAACTCTGAAACACTGATTAGTATCACAGCATGTGTGTTGCTGACACTGTTTTCATACAGTCCGGTATTCCTTTATATTTTTGTCTGAACTATTACATTTTAAAGGTTGTGATATCATTTTTCAATGATAATACACTTTTGAAACATGATACAAGATAATGGCTAATACAGTGGTATTGACAAAATCAGGTTTTGTTTTTTTTTTAATTATTTTTAGTTACTGGTCTTTTGATGTATGCTTGTGCTTAGAAGGTCATAGCCAAAATCATATTCTTAGCCTGTTATAAATTATCTTACTTGATAGTTGCGGTTATTAGAGTATCCGAATGACCCTGAGAGGTTCCTGCATGACATCCAGTTGGAAAAAAAAGACTTCCAGTTTCATTTGATTTATTTTTCTCCATGTCTTTAATGATTTCTGTGGCACCTAAATCTTCTTTGCCTAAAGAGTAAGTGCTTTTTTTTTTCCCCAGAGAGTTACAAGTCTGACCTGTGTTGCCTGTGCATGCAGTTTAAGGCCAGTTGTTTAGCAACGAAGCACCAGTAAGCTTGCACAAACTTGACTTACTCTGTCCAGCAGAGGCACAGAAAGTATCCAGAAAGTAATCTCTCTGTGTTAGTATTTTGTGGATACGTTGTTTCAAAATAGGATAATAAACTGTGGGTAATTAATTAGTGTTTTTGTTTGTTTGTTTTTTTAATCTTGGCCTTGATACCTTTTACCTGTCCTTATTTCCCATTCCACCACCAGACTATGAGATTCAATCAAAATTTGGGTTCTTGGATTAAAAAAGCATTAAGGTTCACTTAACCTGAACTACCAGTTATGCTTATTTCATAAATTTTGGGTAAGGTAAATGCTGTGTTTGTGGGACATCAAACAAAAGCATAAACAAGTTAAAACTCAACTCTTTTTTATAATGTTTTCTATTTTCAAAACAAGTTTCAAGGAGAAAAATGTTTCTTTAATCAGAGCTGCACTTGTAGGTGACATGTGGGTGAATGTCATTGCCACTTTATTAGTTTATTGGAGGGATGTTAGATCTGAAAATAAAATGTCATGTTTAAAAGCAAGGAGCTATTGCAAGGGCATGGATTAGAACTTGGAAATGCCTGGGAGCTTGACCAGGAACTGTTTCACAGGCAGTAGAGGCAAAAATCAAGTAGTTCCACCTGTCAGTTATGAAAACAAAATGCATCTAAAGCAAAATATTCTCCTAGAAAATGTAAGGGCAATTTGCATACCAGCAGAATTCTGAGAATACTCAGAATTGAACTCTCATTCTATTACTGCAGATGAAAATTTTCCCTCTAATAGAATTTCTGTTCTTTTCCATTGGCCCTGGGGTTTGTTGTATGGCTATGAGTGGGCTGCTATTTGTGTTGATGAGTCAGCTCCTGTTCCAGTTTTTCAATAACTGACTGAAGCATGACCTAGATTAGCATAAATTTAAGCAAAAACATGGTATCTGTACACCATAAAAAGGTGCATTTTAAGCATTTTGATCAAAGTTCATTGATGGTCATTTATTTTAACATCCCAGAAAAGTCTTTCTGCATAGGACAGTTTGAAACTAGATGCCCAAAGTGAAAAGCAAGATTGCAATTACATTCATAGTCCCTTCCAGTGGTGCTTTTCCAAAGCTTGCAGAAGGAATCTGTCCTCTGCAGTACAGACAAGAGGCTTGAAGGTGAAAGTAACAAAAGAGAAGAGAGAAAGTGTGTGTGTCATATGCTGCACACCATCCAGAGGAAAAGGAATTTTGAGTACATCAGCGTTTGACCACACAGTTTTTTCATTTAAATGCTTGTGGTGAGCATCAGGCTGTGCAAAAGCCAAGAGAGCCTTGAGCTGCTTATGATTTACCCAAAAGAGTTATATTTCACTCAAAGACAGTTTGCTTTTAGTGTGGATCGTGTGTGTATTAGAAGAGGATATACAATTGTATTAAGATATCTTCCACAAAACTAATCTGCCTTGAAGCTGGCAGACTTGCCCCTAGCAACTCTCCTTCTCACAGACATGTCATGTCTGCTAGTTACTGAGGATGTGCCCAAAGCTGCATTACTTCCTCAGTCATTCATGGGCACTGGGGACAGCATGATCAACTTAACAGCAGTCTGGCG
Source organism: Aythya ferina (assembly GCF_964211825.1). Classification (NCBI taxonomy): domain Eukaryota; kingdom Metazoa; phylum Chordata; class Aves; order Anseriformes; family Anatidae; genus Aythya; species Aythya ferina. The sequence goes on along the minus strand of NC_140304.1, from coordinate 27,025,530 downwards.
TCCCAGAATAGTAGGAAGGATAAGATCAAGAAAGTATAAAAGTAGCCTGAGGCCACCCTCGTTCCCTTCCGCTCCGAGAAGTGCCAGTTGTGCCACGCTCACTGTCTGAGCTCCTTTCTCCTGGTATCGTTGGTCAAACTAAGGGCTTATTTGTGTTCCGTGGCATAGACCCTGCATTTAGATATTGAGATTCAAGGCATGGGAGTGCAGTTTCACCTGATTTCATGAGAAATTTTCTGTGGGTTGAGGTATATATCATGCATTGGCTAGGCCACTAACAGGGGAGGCAGGCCTCATCCACTCCGGGCAGCGGGTGCAGAATGTGTCCCGTCTGGACTTTTTGTGCTTAATGGTGACTAACTTCTGGTGTGAGATCACAAGACTCCTCAGACTGACATGTACAGTCATTCTTAGTTTATAGAACGCTACAAATTTTGTGGTGCTAAGTTGTAGAAAAGTTTGACATGGGTCCACCATAAGTTAAGTGCAGCTTGTCAGAGGGTCAGCTGGCAGCATGATTTCTGGGGAAGGCAGAAGAATTTTCAGATAGAACCAACTTCTTTCAAGTTATACTTTCTGATGTGGGAGGACACTTTTTCCCAAAGCAGCTGAGCTGAGGAATATTTTTGATGTCTCAATTTGTAATAAATTGAGTTCCAGTTTCTGAAGAAGCATCTTTTTGATTTGCATTTTGGTCTCCTGCAAATTTTAAACTGAAGTTATTTAATACATTCAAGTGCCCAGGCTACTGGTTTAATTAGTTCTTCATAAAAGCTATTATTCATCCTACTCGCTACACCTGCAGTAATGTGATCAAGTCATGGGACATGAACAGTGACCTTGTTTTGCTTCCTTTGTAAAGATCTGTAATTAAACAAGAATGATTTAAAATATAATTGAAGAGCTTTCACTTCAGGAAATGAAATGGATTTTAGTCAGTCACAGCTGAAATAGGTAGGAACCAGCCTGTATGCTGTCTAATGATGGTTTTGAGCATTGTCCTTGTTTGCACCTCATTCACTGTGAGAATCCTCCACTGCTTGTGTGGGACACTGGAATGAGAGAATATTGGATGTCTTGGAACAAGGATCACATCAATGGGATATTGCTTTTCCTTGTCATGAAGTGACAGTATAGGGAATTAAAAGGGCATAGGATGTTCTGAGCAACTTGCATAGAAAGGTAAGGGATACTGCATTGGGTCGTGACATTTGTCTGTAAGAAAAGTGTGTCACTTCCTCCTTTGTGTTATACCTTATGCTTTTCATGGTAACCTGCCTCTTGTGTTACTGTTGTTTAAGTATTTTAGAGAAATTACTGCTACTTGTTACCTTGACATCTGTTTTATATTGTAGCAATAGACTTTGTTTGGAAGCACATCCTGGTGGTTTGTCATAGCTCCTGTCACCAGTGGCATAGGTGTGGGAGGTATTTACAGGTGTTAAAAGGTGCGTCCTAACAATTAGTGTAATGTACTCGATTATACCGACTGGCACCAGTGAGTATAATTTGTTCACAGAGGCTCAAATAGTAGCAGTCTGTGATTTGGTGCTGAGATCCTCAGCTGATCCCCACTGAGGATCATGTGGGTGTAGTAGCATTGTCCAACTCATGACACCTCACCTACCTGATTAGGTTTGCTGGCTAGTTTCTTGAGGCTCCCTGTGGAGTAAGAGTAGGTGCTTAAAAAAGGTGAATCAGTGTCTGACTTGGGCTTCTGTGCTGAATCGTTCCTTCCAGGAGTAAATCTATCTCTACCAGCCACAAAGGGAGCCTAGGGAGTCTGTCTGGTTGGACATGGTAGCTAAAATGTGCTTCTTACAAAACCCTTTGTCATCCCACTTTGGAGATCTTGCAACAGCAGTTTGCAAGAGTGTTTTCGGGAGAAGCAGCTTTGTTGCAGCCTTCTCTACAAGCAAGCATTGCAATACTAGTAATAACTGCTTCTAGATTTCTTTTGTCCAGACTGTGTTTACTGATTATATTGTTATTTTAATATAGAAAGCTTGGGGTATTCCAGTAGCAGAGTGAAATGTAAGCAGTCTTTAATTACCTGTGTGGGACAAAATAGGATTCTAGACATGACAGCGAACTAACTTGCTCAGTGAGCTTCCCATACCTGTGTAACTACTCAGTTTAAGAATTTAGGCTGATGTATGCCAGATTTGCAGCTGTCTTTTATAAAGAATGAGCAATTTCTTAATTGATTTTCTTCACAGTTACAGCTTTCCCAGATGCTGTCCCAGATGGGGTGGATATGGGCTGCCTTCCTGGTTCATACAGACAATAATATTGTGTTTGGCTATCTTAAAATACATTTTTTTGGACTAAAATACATCAGTGAGATCAACTTGACAAGTAAATTGTTTTATATAAATAATACAGTTTGTTTCTCTGTCATTCTTAGTGCTATTCACAAATATGAGCAGCAGCTATTTTACCTGTATTTTTATATTAACTGGAAGATATCTAACACTGTAAGGCCTTCTACTGAAGTAAACGTCTGTAAAGACTCAGTAAAATATCCGTCCTGAAGATTTTTCATTTGAAAAAATCTACTTTGGAAGGCTACTTTGGATTTTTTTTTCTGACAAATTCATTCCACAAAATGTTTTGTCTTCTACCTTGCAGTACAACAGTGTTACTTTAAAAAAAATCCAAGTATTTGTGGTTTTCATCTGAGCAGGTGGAAGGAGCTGAGTGCATCATATTTTGTTAGTTATTTGTATCAATCAAACTTCTGCTTTCAGCAGAAAATGAAGTTGGCTTTATTTCAAGAGTGCTTGCTTTCCATAAAGTCATTGATTTTCAGTTATGATTTTCCTATCTTTTAAATTTCTTCTGAAGTGATGTACAAGTCAGTATTTTCATTATTTTATCCAGGCTAGATGTCATGCTAATTCTCTTGCAGGTGTGCGTGTTAATGGTACGTGTTACTTTCCCCATAACAGTAATACATAAATAAAGATTTATTAAAACTCAAAATAACTGTATTTACATTAAAAAACAAAACAAAACACTAGTTAAGTAAAAACATACATGTATGATCAAAATTAGAATATGGTTACAGGCTTCAGGATTTGTACAGTAAATGGTAAAGGTCATGTAGTGTAATACCTTTCCATGGGCAGGGACACACAAAAGATGAAAATCTGTGTTGAGATCATGCACTGAGTGCTCCCTGTGATACCTTCTGCAGTGGCTCCAGAGACATCCCTCAGGGTCCCTATTTATAGTGTAGCTGGTTTGAATGGATGTCTTTATAGTTGTATACATCTTGTTCCAGTAGTTTTCCATTGCAGTTGTAGTGCAACTTTTAAATGGAATTTTCCCCAGCACAAAGTGAACATCTTACTGTGTGTGTTTACTAAGAAGCAAATCTTATGGTTGATATGTTCGCATGTTTATATTCTTACCATTGACACCAGGGAACCAGTCCTAGAAGGGGATTGGTAAACACTGTTGTCTCAGGAGCTTGAATCCTTATTTCTCCCTTTGAATATGAATACAGCACGATACTTGATCGCTGTAGCTCTTCCCAAAGAGAATAGGAACATTCTTCTTTCCGTGATATTTTTCCTACCTCTGGTAGAGGGCCAACACCATTGCAAGGCTTCTTTTGTTGACATACTTACAGACATCCTTTTGCACTGCTATCCTTTGCCCTGCTAGTTGCTGATATGGTTTTCTTGATGTCTTTAACCTGCTTCTGCAGTGAATAACAACAAACATGGACACACGGCGCAAAGACGATCAATATTATTTGCCAGGCATTTTAAAACCGTGCTTTTTTCATTATTGAAAAGTGGTTTAGCAGCACTTTGGTGATGGTGATAAGTTGTTTCACATTCTCTTACATTAACCAAGTAATAAATCACAAATTGCTGCTCTGTCTCAGGATGTTTTCCAGAGATGAAGCAGTTACTCCATAAAAAACTGTTAATATAATCTCTCTGATTGCTATAAAAATAATTTACATCAGTGTATTTTGGAAATTTGAGAGTGAGCAATCTATAGATGACACTGCAAAGGGTAAATATATATATATATCAAAAATTTGCTTTGGTTCTTTTCTAATACTTTGTCCTTCTCGCTTTTGTTTGCACAGGAGCATGGTCTGCTGCAGCTTCAAGAAGGAGCGTCATCATACAGCTTTAGGTCGGTGCTGTGTACCATGCTGTTGCTTTGCTATCATACTTTCATGACCTTTGTGTTAGGTAAGATTGTTTATAATAACTCTTGGATTTGATTAGTTCTTGTGGGAGACAAAGGGGAAAAAGATGGTTTCAACACCTATTTGTTGGTGAAATACTTGTTCACACTCAGATTAAATATATGTCATTTTGGGGTGATTTTACAGTAGTGATCATAACCAAAGAGAGTATCTTAATCTACAAGATGGAGGTTTGTTTAATGCATAAGAAAGGAGAAAATGGGGGTAGCAAAAGAAGTCATGAGAACTAAATCTTTCTTCTCTAATCAGGTGTATTAACTGGGAAGCTGAAATCATGGCTGTGAGTGAGATGAGTTCCTGAATACTTTGCTCATCTCTATCTTTTTTTAGAGTTGATAGCTTCTCTCTGAAAGAATATACTTCCCAGTCATCTACTGTTAGAGCTTTTTCAAAGTGTGTTTGTCTACTCATAAATTAATTTTCAAGTCACTAAGCACAATGTTGTTTGAATCTTCCTGCTTGCTGGCTTAGTGAAACTGTATTTATACCCAACTTAACAGATAGAGGAACTTCTGTATCGGCCAGATGAGGATGGCTAATCAGTACTTTGCCCTCCTGTTTTTTGTGTTTTGTATGTGCGTGTGTTGTTTTTTGTTTTTTTTTTTTTTTTTTTTACTGTTTTTATTACTTGCATTATTATGCATTTTAGGGACAGGAAAAGGAAATGTTGAGGAGGCAGAAAGGCTACTTAAACCTTACTTGGCTCGCTATCCAAAGGTAAAATCAATCATAATTCAGATTGGTATGATTGTTTAATGTTTCCCTGCCAAATAACAAAGATCTAGACTGTATGGTCAGCTTGAAAACTGTTAAAGAATACTCGTATTTTTATTATTATTTATTACAGGGAGCCATATTCCTGTTTTTTGCAGGCAGGATAGAAACACTGAAGGGTAACATTGATGCGGTAAGTAATCCACTTGCTCTTGGAAAAAATAAGCCTCAAAAGCTTCAGAAAAGCTCCTACAGGAACAACGTTTCTGTTTTAGTTAATGCTTCCTGTGTCTCTGGCCTGTATGTAATTTATAGCTCATGAATACGAGTAGGAATTTTGAAAACTATTTTGACCAGCTTGTTTCACCAGCTCATATCATTATCCTTGATTTCTGGTGATAACCTAATCCACTACTATTAATGACACAGTTTTGTCATTGTCTTTCCTATCCTGAAGTGAGTTGTACCTTTAACAACATCCTATGGTAATCATTTGCCTTAAGTCTGAATGGAGAGTCATACGAGACTTGCAAGAATTAGGGTGTTGCAGAATACACGTCAAAAATACTCCAAGACACAGTATCAGCTGATGTGCAGTGCTGTAGCTCCCTTGAAGTCTTTGGAGCTATGACAAATGTCAGCTGAGCATCTGTCCTCTGACTTTAGTTTCCCAGTTTCCCTAGGTACATGCATTCATTTTGCCTGTACTTAGGACTTCCATAAAACTTCCAGGAATGGGGAGCTCTGTTGCAGGGGTAAACTTGCTAACCCCAGGATGACTGTGGAGCCAAGGAACTCTTATGTGAAGCCAGCAGACATGATCTTGGGGAATACTAGGCTGTTTTTAATTTGGAAACTGCAGGAGCTATGGAAGCAGATCATGAAGACCAAATGTCTGTTACAGCTTTGTTGTACATGCATTTACATGTGATTAAGGCAGTGTTTGGAAATCTCTGTGTTCAGGCAGTTAATAGGTATGAAGAATGCTGCGAGGCTCAGCAGTACTGGAAGCAGTTTCATCACATGTGTTACTGGGAGCTCATGTGGTGCTTCACCTACAAGCGCCAGTGGAAGATGGCATTCTTTTATGCAGATCTGCTAAGCAAAGAAAACACTTGGTCAAAGGTAAGTTGAGCAGAACAAGAAGGAAATATTTAATGACAGGTATAAGGCCCTGTATTATCTATTAACTTTTAATCAAATAGAGTTGACTTTTGGTATCTGTGAGCTGGGTGAAAATTATAAAACAAATACAGGTCTGCTGTGGCTTTTTCAAAACAATGTGAATTGTGAACATTCGAATCTGAACAGATTGTGGTCAAATGGAAACCTTTTGGGCCTTGTTTGTAGATGAAGAACAGACTGTTAGAGATGTTCTGCTGTGGATTAACTGATTGTTTTGTCAACACATTGCCGTTAGTGGCAAGTTGTCATTTCTTTCTTAACATTACAAGCTCTTCTGGTGATGAGTGAGATTAGCCATGATGGTGCCTCTAGGATAATAAATGCAACTAGAAGCAATGCAGCTTGCCCTGTGCATCTGAAAGGGAGAAGTTCTCAAGTCCAGAACCCTGGTAGACTTCTTCCCTTCGCCTTCACTTGAACCACAGGAAAATCTGTCAGGCTTTAAAGTCTGGTGAGTGGGTGGGTGGGGTTAACTGGTGTTCACTGGTTTGTTTCTCCTCAGTGTGATCACTCTGGGTGGATAAGGAGGTGTTATCTCTGTTTTTTTCTACTGCACATGGTATATATTGGCCAAGTGCAACCAAAGCTGACATAAGGTCCAAACAGCCGGAGAGCAGCTCTCACAATGCTTCCAGTTGGACAAAATCTGGAGCAGGGATTCATGCCCCTGGGTATTCCAGCAACGCTCTCAGTCAGATGCATTGGTCTGAATAGCTCCCACAGGACTTTTGTTTAGTGATGGACCACTACCCGACTAGAAGCTTTAATATCCTGAAATGCTGTAGGATTAATATTAATATATGTCCTTTTAAACTTTATGTAGAGTTCTTTAGTTTATTGCACAGGCCTAGAGGCAGCAAAGGTGCTTCTTATCAATAGGTAACCTATTGCAAGTACAACCTAATAGGAGCAAAATACTGACTACATGAACTAAGTAAATAATGGTCACATAAATGGACTGTTACATTCTGCTAGAAATAGATAGGAAAAATATTTTAGGCTTTGACTGAAAACTCCTGAAACTTATGGTTAATGTAGACTCCTTAAAGCAGTCTTTAAGACTGCTCAAGAACTCACAACTGTCATTTTCTGCTGTTCCAAATATTGCAATGTCCTCTGCTGCTTTGCTTTCCTTGGTTGCTGAATATATAATTGCTCACAAGTCCCTGTGAAGTCAGTACATTTCATAATCTGAAATAAGGAAACCTTTTAAAAACTATTGTGCTTTTTCTAGAACTTAATATTTGAGATATGCTACTAAGTTGTGACTGGACGCATAAAACATATGGTTTGTTTATTTTTTTTTTCTCCAACCTTTTCTTAAGGTTTCCAGTGTGTATTCATGAGAGTAATACAAAAATGTATTTTATACAAGCATGATACATAGTTGTACGCTTGTTCTTGGAATGTGAACATGAGCTGATAAAGAAAACAAAGGCATTCAAGATTTTAAAAAATTACCTTTTTTTTTTTTAAATACTTATCTCCTGACTAAAATTTCATAAGATTATTTCTATTTGTGAGCAAAAGCAGCAAGTTCTTCCTCTTTGTTACTGTTTTGTTCTTTAAATCAATAATGGTGATGCTGTAAATTCATTTTTCTGTACAGATATTCTTGATTGCATTTACAGGCTACCTATATTTACATGAAAGCTGCTTATCTCAGTATGTTTGGACCTGATGACTGCAGTCCTTTTGGAGACAATGAAGTTGAATTATTTAGGTAAAATTTGTTAACTCTCAGTTAACAACAGTTTCATATCAAGTCACGGTATATATGGAAAAGAGGCAGAATTACTCATTGTGCAGTCTGGAAGATCTGCACAAATAGCATTGGAATTGGTAAGAAATTGAAGAATGAAACACTACCCTTAGAATAAAAAGACCCTGAATTCAGACAGGAGATTTCTACTGACCTGGAAATACTTTAGAGACAGGTATTAATTCTGTCAGCCATACGGTAGCTGGTGTAGTTGCATGTACCATTCACATTCTTTTTCAATTGTTTCCGTTGACCAAAATGGCATGTAAGATCTGAAAGCCTTAGTGGATTACGTTACAAGATGGATGCCTGTAACAGCTAATGGAGACTGAATCATTACAATTTGATTTTTGGGCTTTGAGTCTGGGACCAATATTAAATAGTTACATGTGCAAGTAAATGTTTGCATTATTGACCCAGTAATTTAATATATTTCTAATGATCAAGCTCAAAAAAGCCTAACTTTTGCTGGGCCAAACAAAATTAATTACTTTGTTTTTCTGAGAATGTGTCTGTAAAATTTCAATATCACTTCTTAACGTGCTTAAAATATATTGATACTTCTCAGGTCTTCCATATCTTACGTAATTATTAAAAGCAGATTTCATTGGATTTGGGATCCATTGCAAAGGGAATCAGTTTGGTCTTTGGGAGAATGCGAGGAACACTGACAAAAGCCAAGCTTGCCTCTTTCTTAGTCTGTGAAGATGGGCCATTTATAAGTTAGGTGCCTCACCTAATTTATTCTTTTGGGTGGGGAAGAGTCCTTATTTCTGCTGCTTGATTAAAGTGGAAGCTTAAAAGAGATATGTATGTCCTACATAAAGACAGCTTTTGTGAATATGTATTGCTCTGCTTCCCTAGAGACAGCAATAGCTGGGTGTGTAGCAGCTTTTTAAAGTTCTCTTCACTTAGATTTTTTTATTTTTATTTTTTTTAGAGTTTGAATATTGTTGTCCCAGACGTTCATAGAGGAAAAACTCCTTACTTTTTTTCCTTACTTTTTTTTCTTTTTTTAACTTTCAGGATTGTTCCCAGCTTGAAACTGAAAATTGCAGGGAAATCACTGCCTACAGAAAAGTTCGCCATTCGGAAAGCTCGACGATATCTTTCTTCAAACCCTGTTCCTTTACCTGTTCCGCCTTTGGTAAGTTAGAAATATTCTGCCCCCCTGCCCCCTACCCATTACATTTTTTTTAATTTATTGAAACAAAAACAAGATAATTAGAATACTATCTTTCCGTGTTTCTAAGGTAAAACCTCTGCAAGAGACTGGAATGTTCCCAAAACAAAGCCAAATGAATGCAAGGAATGCTGTAAAACTGGGGCATGCAGCAGCCACAGGGAACTAAGCCAGTTGTTTGTGACACATAAATGTGTTGCATGTGTAACTCATTATTCTAGCTATGGACTGGCATGCTCCTATCAGTATTTTTTAATTACCTGTTGAGGAACTTTGCCCTTGGTCTCTTCTGTCATGTGTCAGTTACTAAGACTATTAAAAGAAGACTTTGAGGTACAAAAGAGTGGAAAAAAATCAAGAAACCAATGCTAGAACTGGGGGCTCTGTGTAAGCGATTCCTTAATGTGCCCCTGAATGTTTGCAATGTGGTGCTCTTCAAAGCAGCTTGGGGTGGTAGGATGAAACATAGCCAAGTCTCTTTAGATACTCCAGAGAGCTATTGCATACAGTTATTTTTTATTTTTTATTTTTTATTTTTTGCCTGTAGTGCTGGCTAGTTCCCAGTTGCCAGGTAAGATCAACTGTATAAGGCCCCCATTGTCTAGCACATGGTGCACTTACAAAAATCTGTCTGCAAAGACCAAGTAAAAGAACATAAAAGATTTTGACTCCACAGGTCTGCTAAGTTCAGTGGCATTAACATTTGCAGTGCCTTGAGCTGTTTTATCTGAGAAACAGATGGATAATTAGTAAATACTCTTTAAGAAAATGCCTGAGCAAGGAGATCCTCTTGGAGACACCAGTGAGTAGTCATTTCTCAGTCCACCAGCTGGTTATGTGACACACTGCTGCTTGAACAAACATAGTCTCCTGCAAATAAGGTACAGCACAGCGTGAGTATTCACTGGTGGCCACTTTCAACCAAGTCATGAGGCTGAAATGAGAGGAAATGATGAGATTTTTTTGATTTGCCTTTCAGGTTTCAGAAATTGTAGAGAGTCAATAAATATACACACCTGGAGTTTGGTTGGGCTATTCTAATGGAGTTTTAACAAAGCGGGTTTCTGTGCTGAAGGCTTTCCTTGGGGTGATAGGGACACTGCAGTCTTTGTTTCTGCTGCAGTTGCATTTCTGAGGCAGCAGATGCCGCAGCTGAACAGCTGAAAGCACTCAGGATGTGGAATGGGTGCAGAATCCCATTTTAGGATTTTTCTTTTCAATATGAAGGGACTTGCTGAGAGGAGAGAAGTCTTAAATATTTAGCCTAGAATAAATGTAGTTTGAGTACTTGTGAATCTAAGCCATGGTAATAAATTTACACTAGAACTGTTGAACTACAGTAAGTTCAACACCAGTTAACATTAACATCATTTAATAATGATTAACATCATTTCATCTATTCTAGCCTAACATCTTGTTTTACAGTAGCTCTAGAAGTCAGCTATTCTGTACAGAAACTTTAAATAAAAGCTCTAAATTATCAAATTCATATTAGGTCATAAAAACAAAAAACTTGTCATGAGGACCAATGGGAAATACTATAGAAACTGGCATCATTAGCTTTGCAATTGCTCTTCGCAGTTGCCACTTCAATACATTTGGTCTGGTGATGTACTCTAAGGGAGAACCCTAATAACAACCAGGAATTAAAACAATAGTTTTTAGTTAAAGTTACCCTAAGAACAGTTGAATTATGAAAGAAGTTCCTGTTTGTCGGAATGTCAAAATGCAGTAAATGGCTCTTCAATTGTTTTCCAGGACTAATTTGTTCTGACAAACAATGTAGCTACCTTCCATTTGCAATGAAAATATGTTTAGATGAACTGAGTTTTTAGCTAAGGAATCAGTAACTTTTTCATCATACAGAGATAACAAGTATTTGATAGCTGTGTTTATCCAGCACTGTAATTAACAATGCTGTCTTCTCTCCCTGACCTTAGGAAATGATGTATATCTGGAATGGCTATGCTGTAATTGGACAATGTCCCAACCTAACAGAAGGCATGTTAGAGACTTTAATTGAAGCAGAAGAAGCATTGGCAAGAAGTCCAGGTAATCAGTGATATGGTTTAAGCAGGTATTTTACGGTGCAATAGCTAAAGATAATATCTGTGAATAAAGAGAAACACTTGTTAGGAAAGTTAATCTGATCATAGGAGGAAGGTAGATTATGAAGCCATAAACTGTTTGCGCAGATAGGACTCATTTTCCTCTTTTATCATAGCAATAACTTACAATAGTAGCAAGCTATTTTCCGCCCACAGATGTGTATTAGGAATAGTTTATGACATGTATTAAGGACTGTTTATTTTGGTAGATCAAAATCAGCATATGAATTGACTCGATTACTTAGATCATGAAGCTTTGTTATCCTTAGATACTGTATTTCAGTTTTGAAGGATAAAGAGGAAAAGATGACTGTCAGTCTTCTGTTCTAAAAGTGCTGTCAACTTACAACATGACCTTGGAGTGATATTGGGAGTGTCCTTGGAGTGGACTTGAATGATATTTGTGTGTTGAAAGCTGAGATATCAGGGATGGGCTTCCTTTGCGCTATAATGGAGCATAAGAAAGGAGTTAATATTGACCTGGAACAGGCTTTGCTACCACATCTTTTGTCAGTCAGTTAATTAGCCATCCATGAGAAAGTTGAATTGCCATTTATTTCTTGCCAATCTTCCCCAAATTCTTAGAGAAGTGCAGCCAGTCTCTGTAATCACTAAGTCTCCCCTTACTAAACATTTGATCTTATTATTACATTCCACCTTCCTGCAAAAGGATCAATCCCATCTTGACAAAGGAATGTGGGTTAAGTCACTGCGTTGCAGTCTTTTCTAGGACCTGGTCTTCCTGTGCACATTGTTACACAAGTATTCTTCTAGAGTTGAAAGAGCTGCTTGAAGAAATGGCTAAAGCCATCTCCTTTTTAATTGTTTGAGAACAGACAGAAAAATATTTTCACTGAAAGTGACGTCTTAGTAGAAGTCACCTGACTGTTTCCCTTTTTGTCACATATTTTGCTACTTTATTTTGGATAAGTGAATTATTTCACTATTCCTTTTTTTCTTAGTTGGTAAATAGTGAACAAGACTAACTTTTTGCAGGGATTTGTGGAAGCTGATTCATGTTTGCAGAACACTCTGAGACATAATTGAAAAGTGCAATGTATTTTAAACACACCAACAGTACTGCGTGACAGTGTTACACCAATAAGATGTCAATCTGTTAACAGAAATAACATCTAGAAATGGAAATCTGATATGCACAGTTGTGTCTAGGGTAGGTTTATAAATGTTTTGGATTTTTTTATGCAGTTGGGAGCAGTTTATAGGCTGTATTAGAAGGAGAGGAGATGCATGCATATGAACATGTTCATGGAACAGATGTCCAGGAGAGATAACTGATCTGCTTTTTGTTTTTCTTATGAAATAACTCTTCTGTGGCCCTGAGACATCTGACCGGGCACATACTCAGTGTATCACCTTTTGCCCTCTTTCCTGTTCCTTCTAAGTTTGTGCTGTATAGTCTTTGGGCATCTTCCCGCAGTTTTGCTTTGGTGATACATTATATATAGATGTTTCTTTTGGATTTAGCAATACATGTACAAGTGACTGCAATTGGATCAGGACCTCCAACAGCACAGTCCAAAGGGGAACAACTGTTCCATGTAGAATGTGTCAGCATTAATCAGCTGGGGTGGCAGAGGAAGAAGTAGGTAAAGGACTCCAGTAGTAAAGATAAGCTGAAATTCAATAGCTCAAGATGTGGTATCATACATTTTGCAGAAATTCCTATTAGCTAGTATTTCGTGATACAAGTTTGTCTGCGATAGCAGGAAACTGCTCTTAATGAACTTAATGGATCATTCAGTTCCTTCTGTCTTGTGTTCCAGTAAAGAGCTTTTACTCACACCTACCTGTGCAAGTTTCTCTGTAGGGAGGAAAGTCTCCAGTGCTCTAAAGTTTTCTAAAATGTGCCATTTGCTTCATCTTGCAGCTACAGAATTGCTAGCAGATGACCAGTGCGTGATAAAACTGTTAAAGGGTTTATGCCTCAAGCATTTGGGCAAGATTGCAGAGGCAGAAGGCCATTTTAATTACATCTACTTAAAGTAAGTTGTCATACCTGGTGTGCAGGAGAACTCTTGAATTTCTCAGAAACTGCCAAGTAACTACAACCTGAATACAAATACAAAGGGGAGGAGTACAGTATCTCTAGTATATATTTCATTTGTTTCTCTATCACAATTTTGATTGCCAGTATTGTTAGCCATGTAAGGAGGAAGTGTAATTCTGTACTTTTTACTAAGAGATTTTTTCTTCTTTGTGGGCTATACATGCATAAAATTTTCATAATATAAAATTTTTCATAATATAATATATATATACATGCATAATATTGTCACCTCTTCAAATAATTCCCTCATAATAAAGGGAATATTTTTAAAATCCCGAGATAAATTGTATAGGATAGTTATGTAAAGTACACTTTCAATAGCCTGGTAGGTAGCTTTGGGTAGCGAACACAAGTGTGATAAAGATTGATTGCTCTTTCTGATCTTAGCTAATCTCCTATTTATTTGTTTTTGGAACTCTTAAATGAAGGAAATAATATATCGTTTCAAGATCTTGAGGCTCTCTCTTTTCCAATGTAGTGAGAAGAAGATAAAATACGACCATTATCTAATTCCAAATGCCTTGTTGGAGCTTGCGTTACTGTATCTGGACCAGGATAGAAGAGAAGAAGCAATAAAACTACTGGAAAGAGCAAAGTAAGCAATTAAAAAGTCTTTGTTGACGGGTCAGTATGTTATTTTACTGATGGGTAGGAAGCAGACATGATAATACCGCACAAACTCATTGTTTCCTTTATTCAGCAGAAGCAGACATGCCCTAGTTTTGGCTGGGGCCTTTTCAGGTAGTAGACACTATCTGATCGTTCAGTCTGTGAGTTACCAATCCATTCTGATAAGAGCAAAAATAATTTTAAAGATCTTGATATGAATGTCAAGGGCTCCCATAAGGAATAATCCATGTGTAACTAAATGTAATTGTCTTTGTAGTCTATTTATTTATTCATAGAAGATGTATTAGATGAAATCAAAGCTCTGTGTTAGGGCTGAAATAATATTACTCAGATTGATAGCTAGCAGTGCTGTTTTTTTCCTTGATGAAATACACGGAAGATGATGTTTCAGTTTTCGTTTATCTTTGTGTTCTTTCGTCCGCATCTGAAAGACAGCTGAAACACCTGCCATTGCTATTTTCGTTGTGATTGATGTTTCTATCCAAGTAGGTTTATCAGGAATAGTTGGACTGGATCATGTATGTTCTTTATTATAAAATCAACAAAATAGAATTTTGCCTCTGTCCCAGTCTTTGCTTCTCTGCTGAGCCAAGATTTCTATGGGGGGAGGGGAGGGAGGGAGAAAAAGAGAAAAGAAAAAAAAAAAAAAAGGCAGTCCAAAACAAACAGCCTTCATCTCCCTCAGGCATCCTGCACCAGGGCAGTTCACCTCTCTGCCTGCATGCTGAATGAGGCCAAATGTTGCACGTTTCCAAGTGCACAGCATCACACCAGCCCCTGCTGCAGGTGTGTTGCTACAAAACTGATCTCTGGCCCCAACTTCCAAAGAAGTCGCGGAGAGTTTTTTCTGTTGAGCTTTTGTCCAAGTCAGTCCAACATGTATGAATGGTGAATCAGTCTGCTGAAGCTGATGCCAAAAGCCTGTCAACACAAAAATTAAAATATTGCAGCTCTTAATCTCCTGTGCTCATGAGCCTGATTCTCTGTGGACTCATGGAAGTTATTAGGAATAGCAAAAATTGCATTAGCAAAACGCAATGGAAATTGTTTCAGTCAATTTCACATTCCTCAAAGCACGCCTTGCCTCAAATCCTCAGTTTCTTTGCTCAAATCTTAAAAAGAAGCCTAGAAATTACTGCTTCTGAGCTTCTCACTCTGTCTGGTACAGCTGCCAGTCCCTGCTCAGCCTTCCCACCTTTCACCTGGCACCTCAAGGGAAGATGTTGGCTTAAAGAAGGGCACAGCAGATAGCAGCTCTTAAAAATCTCGTTACCCAGTGTTTGAAAGGCTAATACTCGGGCTTGTTATGCTCAAAAAACTCATGGAAATGTGGGAAAAAAAAGGGGGGGCTGTCTTATTTCAATTCATCACTAAAAAGTACAACCTTTAAGTTACCACCTGTATCATTATATATACTTGATCAGAATGCAGAGGTTTATAAGCCTTCAGCTAAAAATGCTGAGTGTCTTTTCAGCCACTAGGGGGAGAAGGCATTGTCTGTGGTGGATTTCAGGATTGCAAAATTATGCTTGCTGTTGGCAGGAGTGGAGATGAGCTCTGCTTGTGCATGATGCTTGATTTACTTGACCTAAATCCACGTATTGCTGCTGGCTTGAATGTTTCAACTCTAGGAGAAAGAGTGGAATGAGATAATAAACAGTTTTGGCTTGATCATGCATGGAAACATTTCTATTTGTATTACCATAAGCAATAAGCAAGAATATCAGCCTGCTGATGAGAAACACAAGAGGCATTTTTTAATATCTGCGTGACAAAATCTACTTAGTTTTCAGCAAAATCTCCAAAGTGTTTCAGATCAGCATGCAGCACAACCCATTCATTTCCACGCCTCAGCCAGCCTCTTGAGTGCTGCATACATAAAATTCCAAGCTGGTGTAGGATGGGTGAGGAGTCCCTTGTTTTTGCAGAGATTGACACTGCCACAGTGGCAGATGCTTGCCTCCATGACTGATTTGAATTATGAATTCTGAGCTGAAATGCTTTTAAAATATATAGACTACTTAATACTTGATGTAACGTTTCTGTGAAGATGATGGTATCCGCTAAAAGAATATTAGCATGGTCTAATCCTCATTGGTATCTAGATTCTGTTTCCATTTTTCAGGAGTTGAAATGTTGGTTCCCAGTAAGGTCTGCATTTTCCCTGTGGTCCTGGGAACAGCAGATCCCACCTCTGTTGCTTTGGAAGTCTTGGAAATCTTATCTTTATTTTTTATTTTTTTTTCCCTAGGTGTTGTTTCTATTATGTTTCTTAAATTCTTTTATTGTGATTTGGCAAGTAGCTTGTAGACAACTATAGGTATTCAG
This sequence comes from Aythya ferina, assembly GCF_964211825.1. Lineage (NCBI taxonomy): Eukaryota > Metazoa > Chordata > Aves > Anseriformes > Anatidae > Aythya > Aythya ferina. Next base: position 27,009,318 of record NC_140304.1, on the reverse strand, counting down.
AATAAAAGGTATCACTGAAATATAAATCTTTCTTTTTTATACCACTGTACCAAATGTAGGCAATTTAAAACTTCATCTTTGAATTACAAATTTTTTCAGCTTTTTAATAATCTAGAAATACAATGTTCATTCTACATTGCCTAGCAGTTATCAGTGGTTGTCAGTCTCATTCCTGTCCTTACCATACTTACCAAAGGTTCATATCACTGCTGCAAAATGTTTAAATCCTTGCTGTTAGCACACATTCCTCATCTTGTTAAAATGAGGAAAAAAAATAATGAAAATATGTGTTCAAATTCGTCAGTCATACTTTGGGAGTGAAAAAACCACCTAATTTCTGAATGCAAACTAAGTGGATGTTATGGATATTTAATATGGACTCAATATTTTGATTGAGTGGAACAGATTCAATTTCTTATTAAGCTATATTTTTCTGGTAATTGCCAGACAGTAGAACTACAAATAAAGAACAAAGAGCTACATTGTTTGGCTAGAAACACATGCCTTGTATTTTACAGTAGGCAACAAAGGAGCTTGTGAAGAAAAGGCTTTTTGCTGTCTACAGTTGTTTTGCTTAGAACAATAATATAAAGATAACTTGAAAATATTTAAATATATATATATTCATCAGAGTGGATCTGCTTTTGTTTTAGACATAACTACAAGAATTACTCCATGGAAACGAGAACACATTTCAGAATTCAAGCTGCCCTGCATCAAGCCAAATCCTCCCCAGAAAATGGAATGCACTCTGGAGCCTCGGCAGTGTCGTAACTTTTTCTTCTTTGATGTGCTGTTTGTTGCAAACTTTGGTGCAGACAATTACTGACACTTCAGAATTATTTTTCCTTCTCTTTCAAGTCACTGAGAAACCAAATCATTTAAAATTTTAAAGGTGATGCATAAAACATTAATGTGATAAAATGGCAAAAAAAAACCAACAAAAAAAAATCAAACCAACTATAACCCATAAAAATATTGTTTTTTCAACAGTGGCTTTTTGAATACTTACATCTGTGTAGTTCTCTTTTCAATCATGTGCCTTTTCTTCCTTGTATTCACAACATCTGCTAAGCGAGATAGAACATAAAGTGGAACAACTGGAAAAAAAGCAACACTAAACTTCCCATGGTTCATGGATTTAATCAAAGTGAGCTTTAAACGTTCATTTGAATTCATACTGCTAGCAGTTGAGAAGGAAGCTTCTCTTTTTCCAAGTCTCTACTTGAAATGATGTGAGAAAATCTCAGTGCACAAGAAACACAGCAGGGAGGAGCTCTCAATCCTGGGCATTTTCAATTGTGCATAGAATGTCTCTTTACTAGCTTTTAGTAGCTGCTTTTTTGCTGCTGTAAGAAACTTGCTGGTGAAGAAAATGTTCTCCCTTCTGCAAGTATCTTGACATTTTCCTTAATCTTGTCTTCATGTCAAGTCTGCTGCTTGTAGTGCCTGAATGATTTACCAAGGATTTTAGAGAGGAAAAAAAAAAAAAAAAAAAAGAATAAGATGGAAGTATAAAACTGCATCTCTTCTTTGACAAGTTTAAAAATGGGAGGACTTTAGGAAACAACTCTGCCGTCAGAACAAACATGATTTGAAGCTTATATCGTATTCAAAGCACAAGTCCATGAAGGTCACTTAAGAAACAGCAATATTCCACTGGCTGCACAGCCATACAGTTACTGTGACAGTCAATTTCTTCTTAAAATGATCGTTCTTAGAGATGTCCTACTTGAGATGTCCACGTTTAAAGAAACCGTATGGCAGTGTTTCCTGTGTTAAGAAACTTGGGTTGGAGCAGAAGCAGGCTCTCTTGGCAGGGTGCTCTGCCATTTACAAAGGAGATCTTTTTCTTTTTGCTCTTTATTATCTTTTTGGAGAACCTGTGAGGAAGTAGGGCATTGAGAATAGAGCAACGGGCTAGCTCTCTTTTCCAGTGCTGTCTGCCATACAATTGCTGCTTTTCTGCAAAACTGGTAAAGTCAAAAAACAAATTTGCACTGTACTTACTGTTCTCCAGGCTAGCTCTTTGTGTACACCTGTGTTTTTTGAGGGCACAGTTCTACCTCCCTTTTGAAGGAGATTCTTCCCCGTGAGCTGTTCTGGTATGTGGCAATGGGAGGTCTTCTGACAGCCCTTTTTCTCCAGTGGAGATGCTTGTCAGGAAGATTCATATATAAGTACCTCACAGTGAATATGCCTTCTAAAGTGATTGTTCCCAGCAGAAGAGAAAATTGACAGTTTGTAGCTCTGCTTTTACCTCTTCTAAAGAAATGACATTATTTTATAATGCAAATTAATATGCACGGAGACAGAACCACCTGTTCCTCAACAGTGAAAACTTGCATTGTATTAAAAATAGACACCCTTTATAAAAGTCTTCCCAAGTTAAAATTATAGGTGAAGAATGCGTTTTTTTTTAAAGTGACTTTCTCAGATAAATTCTCAATTCAGATACGATTCAGTACGAACAGTTATGCTATTTACGTTTGCACATCAAAATTTACGTGTAAAAACTCAGTCATTCTTTGTATAGAATAAAAAAGATTCTTGTTCTATTTCATGCATATAACGCCTCTTCTTCCAGTTGTGTTCTTTTCAAACATTTTGGCAGTCTTAGCATCTTTTGAGCAAGCAATGCTATGAGAATTAGCATAATCTGTACTTTGCAGAAAGTGAACAATCCTTGTGACTGTAGATTCATCTCAAGGCCACTGAAATGCTCTTTGAAACTTCACCCACAACTGAGTTGTGCCTGTGCTCTCAGATGCGTTGCACAAAGGCCATACTGTGCGACATGCAATCAACTTCCCTGGTTCTTTGCAGTGATGAAAATCTCGAGATTTTCATACTCACCTTTGGTCGAACATAAACACCCGTCGTATCACACGCATGATCTCCAGCTTCAGTTGGGGACCTCGTAGTTGGTCATGACCAAGTAGTCTGTGCTTTTACTCTCACATTTTCGCTCCCAACCAGGAGGAAACATCACCTCCATCATGCAACAAGGTCTTACGGACTGTACTATTCTGAACTCACTAAAGGAGAATAAAACCTTGCTTGCTAAAGGATGCATGGAGGATCTGGTATGCTACCACCGTATGTCAGACTTGATTTTTAGATACGTTACATTTTGAATTGTCTGCTTTTACTCTTTGTTCACGAGTATACTTCATTTTGCTTCTTTTCTGTGGCTAGTGATCAGAAACTCAGTGGTGTCAGTGTGGGCTGCAGCTAATATATCGATATCTGGAACATCTGTCATGGGATTGTCTTTCAGGCTGGAGGAACCTTTCCATTGTTACTACTGAAGCTGCTGCATTCCTCCCGAAGGAGCCCTCCAGAATGGTAAATTGCTTTAAGTACAATGAATTAGGGGAAGCACAATTGGTGTGAGAAGTTCTCAAACAGCTTCAGAATTCGGTGTATTGACCTACAAGAAAATAGTGGATACCCTAATGGAATCACGGATCAAGGATTTTCACCATGGCCTAAGATTTAGGAAACCTTAGGTACTGCTTCAGATGGATATAGCCAATGCCTCATTTGAAGAAGAAGCAGTTCCTTCTGCTTTCAAACACTGCATGGTCTGACTGATGTTCAAGAAACCCTCTGTATATAATAAGCTTTAGCCAACAAGTGCTGGTATCAGCTCTCAATTCTCAGCAAAGACAGAGAAGTTAACCAAACGAAAACTACTAACTCATGTAGCAGAAAGTAGTGTTCAGTATTCTGCACTTAGTAGGACTTTTATCATAAAACTTGCATACTGTATTTTTTTATTTTTTATATATTTTATTTAGTAGCACTGATGTGTGGTTTCCTGTCAGTAGCCAAGGAGAAATTCATATTTGGTCTCCTGGATGTCTGCAGCAATTGCCGTGGTTCGCCTTGTGCTATCAGTGTCTTCTGAATGTGGTAGTGGCAAGGGAGGGAAAAGGAGTAAAATGAAGATAGATAATTGTTATCATTAGATCTGATGTGTGGAGTCATGCATATGTGCCCTCTCACTGACCCGAAGGGAGGATATGGGTTAGAAAGCTAGCAGCAAGCAGCTTATACTGAGGTCTAACAAAATCTAACTGTATGTGAACAGCTCCTATAAATAACACGAGATGAGAGAACCTGTTGGATAAAGAACGGCGGGGTGAAGCTGAACCTGGTTTTCTTGATGATAGAAAAGTGTGATGAATTCACAAACGTGATACAGCTACTGCTATTTGGAAATACCCATTTATGGTTGCTCAACTAAAGCACAGGAACACACTTTGATTTATTACTGATATGCAGTCCTATGATGACCTGCAATTAATGCATCCTGTCACGGGTGGTTAGTTTAAAGCCTGCCCCATTCTAACGCTGCCCTCATTTACACTGCAGTGATAGAGCATTCTAAACTTTGCTTTGGAAACTTTGCCTTTTATGAAATTTAGCAGCATAGAACAGGATCATATCAAACACTTCCTCCCATTTCACACTGGTTTTGGCATTAAATTCTGTATTAAGTTCAGTGCCTTAGTACTTCTAGTTGACCTGTGGCCTGGGTCCAAGATAGCTAAAAGATCGTAGGGTGATAGATTTGACTGCTTGCGTATCTCGGGCCCAATGGCAGCATCTGCAGTAAAATAATGCTCCTGTTTGTGAAGCAAGGCTTTCCTAAAGGTCAGCCCAGAATGCCAAAGGCACTCCCAAGAGCTTAAATACAGCACTCTCAGCCTCCTGTTCCACCTGCAAGATGTGTTTCTTTGCCTGGTCTAGCATAAAAGCACAGTTGCAATGCGCATGTATATGAAATGACCAAAACAATGCGTTCCACAGTTCCCCCTCTGGGAGGAAGAGAAGAAGATAAAGAGGTGAGTCATGTTGTTTACTGCTGTACAGGAAAATGGTTAATGGTTGGAAACGTCACTGATGAACAAGATTGGAAAACCTGAACAGACTAGAAATGAACTTGCTTCGTTTCTCATTATGTTCTGCAAATACCCTTTTGTGATAGATAACATGCGGAGTGTGTATTGGCAAGTATTATAATGGAATGATTTGTCATTATAAAATATTTTTAAAAGATACTCTCCAGATTTGCTTCAGGTGCTTTTAAAAAAAAAAAAAAAGACGTACTTTATTTTAAGTCCAGTCCTTGTCTCAAAGATTTATGAACAGCAAGAGAACTAATAAATACCTGCATTGCACTGTGGTAAAATTCTGCATGGTGTTTGCTCCGAATTCAACATTTTTGTAGGAAGGACCAGGCTTTGTTCCATTGTTTTCTGTGTGGTTTTTTTTTTTTTTTTTTTTTTTAAATCTCTGGACCTACTTTCTTTCATTGCTGGCTGAACACAAGCAAAATGTTTATTTAGAATTATGTGTTGTGTTGAATTCCACTTGCTTTCACTCTCCTTGACTACATTACAGAAAGAACACACAAACCAAAGCAGTCACAATCCAGCCAGCACACTGGCTTCAAAAAAAAAAAACAAAAAAAAAAAACAAAAAAACAAACAAACAAAAAAAAAACAGAAAAGAGGGAAAAAAATCATTTATCTCATGTTAGTCAAGTACTGTAACAACATTTTCATGTAACATCTCTTTTTTTTTTTACATCTTTTACGTAAGACTGTTTCTTACCAATTCATCCAAATAGTAATCAGACTCAAAAAGGGGCCATAATATTCAGCTATTTTAGAGAAAACAGCTGTTCAAATGTTGTGTTTGCATTCTGTACTTGTGAGAGCCAGTGATAGTTAAAGATTATGACTTTCCTCTAAATAAGTCGTCCAGGCTCTCTCTTTCTGACTTTTGTTAAAATAAGTGAGGTTGCTACAAAAATGTCGATTTGGATATCATAGCTACTGACTTGTTTCAATACCTATCAGAAATGGTACTTAAACTTCTGTGCAGGCTTGCTGCTGGAATACAGGTGGTAGGGGTAGGGGCTCCTGGATTAAGGCATGTTAACAAAAATGTAGTTGTGGCTGTTTGGAGTCTGTTGTTCCACTTATCTGTGCCTGCCAGTGGTTGCGTGCCAACGTTTCGTGGACTCTGCTTTCTGCAGAGGGCCAGTGCAAGAAGCCAGCAAATGCAGAGTCTCTGATCCCAGTAACATGGTACGAAGGTTGTTTGCATTCATGAGGGAGAGTGTGGAAGGTGTGCAGAGAGCAGAGCCCCAACACGTGCGTGTGCTTCAGAGCATCAGTTTGTTATTTCATCGAATGCTTGCTAACAAAAAGTCCAGTTTTGGTGGTGTGGGCCTGAGAGGGATGATCACAGATCACAAGCCTTGTGGCATCAAGGTTGCATTCATCCTGGAAGCCAACAGGGAAATAACGCAGTGTCCATCAGCCTTCATTTGCTTTTGCAAACCCTTTTTGATGGAAGAACTCTCTGATGTCATGTTATCCCCACCCAGAATGTCCAGAAATGGACAGGGCAGTTATCAGGAGTGAAGGGGAAAGGCGGGCACAACTGTTAGGTCTAGTAAGGACTTGGATTTGGATTTTTTAAACAGCAAGTAAACGAAAAACCATGCAGACTGAATTCTGTGGGTTTCAGACTAATAGTCTCTGACTTGGCTTTGCTCACTCACTTCTCAATTCTTTTGTAGAAGAAACGTGCAGAATCTCCTGTTGTTTTGCTTTTTCTCCCAGGTCATTTCAAGCAAGATGAGCAGTGTTTGCATCCTGAACACAAGTAGGTCCAGCAGGACATCAGGTCCTCTGCTGAGGCAGGTAACTTGGATTTGAGCCTTTTCTCTGTCGAGAGAGAGAAGTAGAAGCTGCAATTTTCTGGATGTTTTTCACCTCTCACTGATCCTCTTACACAGCCACACATAGAGTGTGTGGAGGTAAGGAACGCCTTAGCACACCAGGGCTGTATTTGATGCTTGTCTGCAGTGCTGGAGCCACAGGAGCCGTGCTTGGTTTTGATGGTGCTGTAGGTGCAGTTCTAGGATGAGCTGGTGTTGTGTGTGTTAATGCGGTGCTTTTCCTGCCCGTTTGGTGAAGGTGGTGCTGTGGCATGTCTAAAGGGAACCTCTGCTGGTGCCGTGCAAAAATGGAAAATAGGGCCAGAATCTCCAATGCTCAGCAAAAGTCAGTAGGTGAAGCAGTGATGACTGTAGAAGATACAACATAGGGGTTGTGTTCAGTGTCATCTTCCAGCAGGTACTCAGTACTGCTCTCATCACTCCAAGGTTACACAGCCTCCGCTTGGCAGCTGCAGACTTTCGAGAAGCAACCACCAAGGACAGTTGCAGTTTTGGTATTTGCTCTGGCCTCCATTTTTAAGGCTTCCAGGTACCTGGGAAGCCTTGGGGTAAGGTTTCCGTTCCGTGATGCCGGGCTCATCGCTGATGCAAATAATCCTTGGTTCTTCTAAGGAGCAGCAGGAAGCCCACCCGTAATGCCTTTGCTAATACTGAAAGCTTGTGATCTGTGACATACGTACATATATGTTATTAAAAATATGTGCATGCGTGCTCACACACAGCAGCATTCTTGATTAGACAGGCAGCCACCACCGAGGGGTCTGTGCAGAGGAGTAGGAAAAAGATGCTACGAAGGTGGGCGTCTGTCTGTCTGTCTGCAGCGAGGGCCTTGGCAAACGTGTGGTTAGTGAGCAAGAGCAGGGCCTGTGTCCAGAACAAAATACGTGGTGTAGGCAGGCAGAGTGCTCTTAGTATGTGCTGTGGATTGAGCAGAAACTGGTGTGTGCTGAGTTGTTGTTGGAATGCTTTCATTTAAAATAAAGGCAAACGCTCTCTTGGGTTTGGTGCTGCAAATAATAGTTTTTAAGTGTTTTTTTTTGTTGTTGTTGTTGTTTTCTGGGGGCTTTTTGGTTGGTTGTAGCATAGTTGATCCGCTCTTGCTGAGTGACTTACATCCCTTTGTGCTGCTAGAAACACAGGCAGGCATTTTCACTAGTGTTTTTTCATTATATAGACGCCTTTCTGCAACTTTTACTTAGCAGTGTAGGTACAGAGTGGATATTGTAACAAACCAGTTGGCAGCATGCAAATACAGTTACTCCTGCTTAAATCAAAAGGATGCTTTTGTGGGTTATGTTTGGACCATTCCTTTTATCAAAAGGCTTTACATTTCATACCAAGAATTCCAAAGCCTTGAACTCTTATCCCAGAACATATTTAAATGCAAGATAATCTGCAAAGGATGGTTAGCATAAATTATATTCTTCAAAGTGAAATTCTATATAATAGGAAAGTTAAATCTTTGAAGATTATTTTTATTTTGGGTATTAAGAAGTGTTCTTCGGGACAGATTTTGTTCATGGTTTTTATAGGTTATCAACCAGTGTGTATGTTTTTAGTACAAAATTGGTGTTTGTAATAAACTGTATTTTCAGTTGACTAGCATCCACTTTGTAAGTCCCTTTTAATCCAGGATTTAACTGATCAGAGGCCTTGTGTGTGTTTGGTTTTAGCCGTCTTGTTTTTTATTTAACTGCCAGTCCAACGCAGAAGTACTTTCATCTTTACCACCATTGCACAAGGACAGGAAATGTCGAAGTCTTGAAACTGTGGCAACTTAAGTTCAGGTATTTCATAATGCTTTAGCCTGGAAGTGTACACTTCTACCACTGCAAAGAGAGGCCTGTCAGATTTCCAAACACATAATTGCTTTCAGTCTTGTGAAGTTGCAAGGTAGTAGGAACTTTGAAAATTTTATGTGGTTAGAGCCTTTCCACAACTCCACCTCTTCACCAAGAAATTCCCTGCACTTTTTTTTTTTTGTCTGGGTACAAACTTTCTGTTTGTCTCTCTGATTTACCTCATGAACTGGCAGAAGGTAGTCGGTATTACCCTGTCTTTAGACATAAAATGATTAAAACGATAATTCCAGTAGCATGCAAGAACTTCTAAGCATAAAGGTCTTTATGAAATGGAGTATCTTTTGCCTCAGATTTGTGAGGATTTTGTTTTCTTTCCTACTGTAAGCTGTAAATATAGCCCAATGATTTCCCTGCTGTGCATGCACCTCGGATGGTGGCCATGCCCTTTATCCCCACCTGCTCCATCTCTGTGGCAGGTCGTGGTCCTTGACTGGGACTGCGGGTCGCAGCAAGGCTGCGGTGTCTGGCAATGACAACAGGTGGATGGGTTTTCCAGGTCTGTGTCTCTTGCATTGTTGCCTGAGATTGCAGGGGCTTCACCTTGCTGATGCACGCAGGTATTCCTTGGGCTGTGCCAGGGTTGTTCTGCCAGGTACTGGTCTAAAGTATGGCCACTTTTCACTGCAGTGCACACCTCCAATAGGGTGCTTTAAAGCAACATTTTTCTAGTTCACTTTATGCAACTACAGTCTCGATTACTTGAACATAGGGGCTAGGAGAGTATTTTTTTTCTTGACATTGTTTTGCAAACATTTAGCTCTGGGCCTGTCCACCTTGAAACATGCAGCACTGTCAGAGGAGTGGCTGCAGGCAAACAGGGCCAGAAGAGCAAGAGCCAGCCCAGGGCTGCAGCAGACTCTGCATAGGAAGCAGCAGTGCTGCAAATGAACTAATATGTTTAAAGTTCAAGTAATTTATTGGACACCTCTGGGACAGGAGGCAAATATTAATTCCACCATCTGTAAGATGAGGATAAGACACAGATCTGGTTTCATAACTGTAGCTAAAATTCAATTTACATGTTATTTTGCATTGAATTCAGATAAATTACTTCGAATTAAGAATCATCCAGAACAGCATTGCACCTAACAACTTGAAAAAAATCATTTGATTTATTTGTTATATTTACACATTTGTTTTTAAGCTAAGATTTGATGTGTTTTTGTTTTTTTTTGGAATGTTCTTGTGTAATCAACTCTAGTTTTAGCCCTTCACACCTTTTCATTATTTAACAAACATTTTAATAAAAGTAATTTTTTCCCTTAGCCCAGTAAGTATATCAGTGTTAAAAGTTCAACTATACAAAGTGCCTAAAAAAGCATTCAGGTCAGTAACCAGTCAATATTTCTTTCAAATCTTCCTTAATCAAGTCTAGTAATAAATAAAGACTAATACCCATGTGACAATGATGCTTTTTAAAATTGTTCATTTGCCAGTTTTAACAAGATAAAAGAAACTAATACGTAATGTGGACATTGTTTTACGCTGAAAAAAAAAAATTGAAACCCCAAAACAAAAACAAACACCCCAAAACAGACAAAGGACACAACAGAACACACATGGAATGATGAAAAGGAACAATTATTTTGCACTGAAAAATATTGCACAACTTCAGGTCTGTCTGCCCAGATTTTGCTCCACGTAATTAGGTATGTATGAATTAAGCACAAAATTGTGTCCAGATAGATCTATAGCAATTTGAGTGAATCTAGAACTGTAGATTGCTTTGACTTGCTTCTGACTGCAACTTGAAATTCTTCTCTACGTGAGCAGGTTGCTGTCAGCTACAGGTTTGATAAATAAATCAACATTTTGATTCTATATTTTGCTGACCAACCCTTCAAAAGTTACTGGTGACATGCACAATTCTTCTATATGGTAAATACATAAAGTCATCAAAGTACTTGGGTCTTTAAACACAACTTGTTATATCGAGTCCTCAAACCATGTATGAAAAACAATCAAGAACATTCCCTGATTTGTTGTGGTTAACTTGAGACTGCATCTCATTTTGCAAGACCAAGACTTCTCAATGTTATCAGTGTTGCGTTTGAAGGTATAAACGTCACTGCAGGGTACAGTAAGGAAAAAAAACAAACATGCTAAGTGAATAAAAGGCCTTTACAGCTACAATCTTTGCTAGCCCATCTCTTAACAAGCACGTACTTTTTGCTGCAGAAATAAGCTAATGGTGTCATTCTGGCTATAGCAGTACTATTTTCCCCCTCAACTGCTACTACGACAGTCTGTGTTTATATAAACTTTGCGCTATATGCAGAGCAAGTTTTTTCTCATATCTGATTCTTATCTGCTTGGTGGACTGATGTGTCAGCCAGCAGGGCTTAACAGATACATTTAATACAGGAGACTGAGATACAGTATGTTTATTCTTAACTTCTGATAACCTAAGAACTACAATAACAAGAGATGCAGTATCCATTTCCCGTGATTAAAAACAACCATTTTTAGGGAGAAAAAAGTAGAGTAAGTGATCAATGCTAGTGCTACATTAGTTCCAAATATCTTTTTCCAATTATGGTAGCTTAACTATTTATTGTCCATCCGTCCCCACTTTTAACTTGATCAAGTTAAAAAGTAGACATGCAAGTGTAAGGACTGTTTCATCGAAACCGAAGCAAGTTATAAAAACCATAATAGCATAATTTAATTTGTAGGACCAGTTTTGTATCTTCATATCCAGCATCACTTGCAGAAAAGGGATAATGCATCTCAGTTTGCTTACAAGCTAGGAGATCACTTTGAAGTCTGCATATTCCTAACTGCAAACAAAATATAGCACTTTTAACAGGTTATAAATAAACTGGTTTTCAAGCATAGAGCCAGCCCAACAATAACAATACACTATTAAAAAGACCTAAGGCAATGAATTCCATCTCCAATGGAAAGAAAAAAAAAAGAAAAAAGAAGAACTGTGCAAACAAGCTTAAAACTATTTCTTTGTGCCAGTGTTATAAAATGTAGATTTTAATAAAGCCTTGACCCAAATGCCAGGACTTGTGAAAAGAATCAAAACAAAAAAGTTACTTTATTTAGGAAAAAAAAATACTCTTATCTTACTGCTAATAAAATTGGATACACGCAGTTTAAACATTTACATTGCTGTAACACTTTACAATTCCTATATATGGGTGTAAGAACAAACATTAAAAGACAATGGTGGGTCAAGGCTTTACATTAAAAATAACAACCTACTTTTTCTATAGTCTCTAAAATACTATGTTTTTTTTCCCAATATTTGCAGCCATTCAGGAATATTTTTAATGTATTTATTAGGAAATGGATATTTTGTGCATGATCTTAATTCCTAATTCCTGGCTCTTTGGGCTGAATGACAAAAGGATCAAACCCATTAAAGTGGATGGCCTCCTCGAAGGTTCAGTGGAGAAACCCTGGCTCAGTTAGTCTCATAGGATGAAAGCAGTGCTGCATCCACTGGCTCCATGCAGGATGGGCAGGTAAAGGATCTCATCAACCAGTCATCTATACAGTCCAGGTGGTAAATGTGCATGCACGGCAGAAATCGGATAGGGTCCCCATAAACAAAGTCCATCATACAAATGACACATCTGGGGAAACAAAAGTTGTTAACACATTTAAGCTGCTGTTGCCGTACCACGTTGGGAGGAAAAGCAGTGTAAGATCTACTGGGTATGTCTACGTGAAACAAGCTTTAACTACTTGTAGATACAGCGAGGATTTCTTAGTTACGTCAGTGCTGGCTCCACCAAGCGCTGCGTCTCTTGGTGTTCTCTTTGCACAGCGTGCCCACGACTGCAGTGTTAGCAGAAGGCAGGAAGCCTGCAGGCATGGAGGGGACAGCTCAGCAGACTGCGTAAAATTAGTAATGGGAAAAGGGAGTCACAAAGGTGAGGAAGAAGCAGCGTGGAACTACTTCCCAATGAAGACAGGATAAAGGGGATGGTGAAAAAGACATACATTGTATGGACGAGAGAAAGTAGATTTAATTCGTAGCAGGAAAGCAAAGAAGGATGAAGCAAAGAGGCTTCTGCATGGCCCTTTTTTCAGAAAGCTGTGTCAAATTACACCTAGATCAGGTTTCCTATGGCAATATCATAAACCAATGCAACACCCAAATTATTTGTTAGTTTTCTGTAACTTACTCTCTGATCTTCTTCTCGGAGCCATCTCTCCCAGGATCATAGACTCCTTTAGGTAGATGCTGAATAAGGCCTATCCTCTGCGCTATTCTGATTTGTTCTTCTTCTGTCAGCTGTGTTGCTAGCCGAGTCTGGCTAGGGGTCGGATGATAAACAGGAACAGGGACTTGCTCCTAAAATTAAAATAGTTCAATTAAAAAAAAGGCTTTCCTGGTATTTCCTAGCACACAGACAATGTACTTAACTTTTCTTCTCAGTCCTACAAGTGATTCTGTGATCTCCCACTCCTACTTTACAATTTTGGGGCTATAATTATAGACATAATGGGATGAAGGATTGAGGCCAGCATCTTGGGCAAGCAGCTGTTTGTGGTTGTTCTCTGCAGAAGCTTTTTGTCTCCGTGAGTCATTCACAGATGAAATATGTGCACAAACTCCACCTGAGAGCAGGCACATAAATCTTACAGGCACCTGGTGAACTGGCAGCTACTGAATCAAACAACGTAATGGCTTTAAGTTGCAAGTGGAAGAAGCCCCGATACTTGTACCAAAAAGTAGTTTTGCTGTTACATTTAGGAAGAATTATTTGCAAAGAAGAGGACAGCCGAGTCCGAGAGCTTCAGAGAGGAATGCTTTATGACTTCTGTGATAACAAAAATAACGTGAGCTATTCTAGGCCACCCAAACTCCAATCCAGAACTGCAGACTTGAATTCTTGCATGTTTAAAAAATGTTACCTGGACAATAAAAATAATTGCTTAAGTAAATAATTGATGTTCTACATTTTCTCTTATATGTTTATATAATTTTACAAGTTCTCCCAAACTGGACTTCAGCTGATGTATGTTCAGAACACTCCTTTCCCAAGCAAAAACTACGCGGTGTGCAAGTATTCTGCATTCCTTCCTCTGCCACGGTCTCAGAAGCTTCTTTGATCATGAAGGAGCTTTACAGCAGACATTTTCAAATTTACATTAACACCTTGCCTCGCTTTTAAAGCATTTTTTGAAAGTAAATACTAGTTCTGAACAGGAGATACTCCTAGGATAATACTGACCAGTAACCATAAGTCTACTGTTAAGAGAGACAACTTCTTGCAATAAGTCTATTAAACGGTGCTTCTTAAACAGCAGAAAAAAATCAACTTATAGACAGAGGAGCTGGACGGGCTGTCCCCTCGTGCTGCCCCTGCACCTGGCTGCTGCCAAAGGTGTGACATGGGACACATGGACACAGCACCCAGATGGATTCCTCCAGCACACAGCCAGCTTAGAGGGACACCAGCACCAACCTGCTGGCACCACCACCTGCCTGCTCCTGAGCTAAGGTGACTCTGCTGCTGCTGCAAATCGTGGCGAGCAGGAGCGCAGCCGGGGGCAAGGCTCCAGGATGGCTGGAGGAGGCTCGGAGCTGCTCGCTGGCCAGAGCCCGTGATGCCTGGCAGTAGAAGCTCTCACTTACAAGAAACACCAGAAATAAAAGTTTCCCTGGCAATGCTTTTAACACAGTGCCTACTGCTTGCAGCTCACCGATGGGGTAGAATTCAGCCCTCTCCTAATTCAACTACACCAGGGTTTCCCCCCTGTGATCTCCTCACAGAGGGCTTCCGAGAAGGTTTGGGGAGTGCCGATAGAGCCACGCTTCCAAAGAAAAAACGCCAGTGGTTCACAAAGTTTGATTAATTTCCTGACTGCTCTAGACTGCATTTCACAGAATCACAGATTTCTTTCAGAGCAGCTGCCTTCTAATGGTTTAAATTATCTAAAGTATTCTCTAATCGCTGCTTGGCTAGAGAAAATCACCAGCTGAAGCTAAGGATGACCTGTCAGATATAACAGTACCCACGAAATGGCTCTGCAGCCTGTGACGCCAAGGAAATGAAGCAGTTTTTCTTCTTCCCAAATGCTGCACACCCTCTGCACTGAAGACAACAGCCTGAGGCAGGGCCCTGTCCTGGTCTTACACTGCAAGACCCCACAAACTATCAATAACTTTTTATTTTCAAGGCGCTGCTATACCTCTATGGAAGCAAGATAATTAAATCAATAGGAGAGGAGGACATTACTGCTGGCTCCTTCATTTGTCACGGAGGAAGATGCATGAAACGCTTCACACCGGGAGACGGAGGCACCCCCCTCCCTGTCTGCAGAACAAGAGCAGAATTACAAGCACCACGCACTGCCCAGGGCCATGCAGGGGCAGACAAGGGGAAGGTTGGGGTAATGCAGCTCCCCTCAGTATGGCCACAGCTGCAGGTTTTTTCACAGAAACGTAAGGAAGGCAAAAACAGGAGAAGGAAAAGAGATCAGAAAACTCAAAAACATCTGAAAGCAGCAGGAACACCGACCTGCAGGTGAATGGTCCGTCAGGGCAGCAAACCCACCAGCTCAGCGTGACATGTGCAGCACAAGGAGATCACAGCTAAACGAGGATCTGTCACAAGGTTAAAGCTGTCACATCTGGGACAGCTCTGAAACGAGCAATCAGGCCTAACAGGCAGCTGGTGGCTGCTTCAGGTTAAGTTTTGGGCAGTGAACGAAAAGGCAGAAAATGAGCATGACTTTAAGCACAGGAAGGCCAATCAAGGCAGAGATGCCTTTCCCTTGCTCAGGTCGGTTACAGGCGCTCGCTGTCAGCAGGCCCCTCACCTGGGGGCCCCTCGGGCACCACTTCAGGGCCCCTCTCCCCGGGTGACTTCTGCCCACAGAGAGGAGCAGAGCACGGGGCTGGCAGTGCACAGACCCCTGTTCCCTCCAGATGCCAAACCCACAAACGCTCTCCCCAGTTCTGGCACTGTTTGCAGCGCTCGTCCCTTGGGCCTCCTGGTTCAGGCTCCCTCGGAGCAGAGCTGCTGCCCACCCTGTGTCTGATAGCCACGTCTCACACACCCAGGGGAGGCAGGAATTTATTATGGTTGTCAGCTGTGAGCCCCTGCAAGTTCACACAGCAGACAGGAATCTCTTGTCAGATGGGCGAGGCTGGGTGCAAACCGTGCTGTCTTCCAGCATGAAGCCTTCCTACTTGGGAATGTGAGAACCCGGGAGGCAGAGGGCTGCCGAGCTGCTGTGAAAATGCATAAATCGTGGTGCTGTAAATAAAAACGAGTGACCGCTCAACACCCGTGACCCCCTGCACTTCCTTAATGTCTGACGGCACTCTCATCTCCTCTGGTTGCTGCAAAAAGCCTGGACAAAAAAAAGACACCATGGAGATGGAAGAGCACGGCCCCGCAGAGGGAACGCAGCAATGACCACTTCACGCCCAGCCTCTCCCCGCGACAGACACAGACGAGGCGTGCCTGTACCTGCCTCGTTCTGAGAGCACCCCAGACTGTTTATTCACAGCAATACTCGCCCTCGGCAAATCTCCTGCGGTTTTTATCAGCCCAGGTCAATGCGAGGTCCCGCGCAACCCAGCGGGGATGTTCCGGGGTAACGAGCTGGGGATTTAAGGCTTCGCTCAATCAAATTACATTTGTGGCTACAGGCCCTCTGACATGCATATACACAGAAAAGATCGTATTACCCATGTAATTATTATTACAGTCCAAAGACGAGCAGGGATTTATTGCTCTTCTGTCTCACTTTTCCCTTATCTCCCGTGGAAAATGTTTTTGCAGACAAAATTATGAAACACTGGCTTTCTAGCCAAAGTCTCTGTTATTTATCATCGGATAAAGACGTCAGGCGTTTCAAAGGGAGATGAAATTTCAATCTAACTATTCCCCTGTGAGAAAAAAGAGAAAAAAAAAAGGAATGATAAAGAAGGCCAAAACAATCAAATCTACATGTTAGTGTCAGCCAAAGAAGTAAAAATCACTCCCTGGCACTCACCAATGACTACATCCATACGGGGGAAATAATGATGGAACACCTCAGATGGCCACGGTCCCAGGGATGCACCCGCTGCTTCTGCCTTGTTCAAAGGCAGATGCTGTCAGCACACCTCCCCCTGGCTTCCTGTGCATACAAAACCTAATTCCTGATCGTCCCTCGTGTTTATTTGGCCCTCAGATGACAGCATAAATTCAGACTCAGGACTACAGTGGTGTTTGTATCTCTACTCCACCCTGGCTCCTCCTCCCCCAGGGGTAAGGGGGGCCGTACAGGGCATCTGGAGGTCTGCGTGTTTCACTTCTCATGAAAATAAACGATTCCACACTTTGCTTGAAAGGCCCAGACACTGTTCCTGCATGTGGATTCCCAAGCGTGCTTTGGTTCTTGCATAGAAAATGAGGTTTCATTCAGCACAATTTTTTGTTTGAGGTCTTCTCATCTATGTAACTTATCCTGGTTATTTATGCTGCTGTAAAACAGCTTTTGTTTTGTTTTACAGCACTCTCATCTTGTTCTTGCCAGTGTAATGAATCTGTAATACTCTGAAAGCAGGTCAGTGGTAGATCAGAAACTCTTAATCCCTGGATAAAGATTATTTTAAGATCCCTCTACGCCACATATCAGCAGTGTGCTATCACGGCTTTTGTTTGTTTGTTGTTTTTAATAATTGCACCAACATGCACAACTCACCCTTTCAGGAAGGGCAAAGGTGAGACAAATAATTGCTCACATTTCATAGCTCCAGAAGTTAAAGCCTCGCTGCCGTCCCTGACAGCCTGCCCACTGCCACCCATTTTCCACGACTGACCAGTTTGCTTCGTTTCCATCTTTATATTTTCTTCCTCCAATGCTCTCGGTGTGCGTCACCCTGAAGTGCTTATTTGCACTTTTACACCAGCACATCTGTTCAGCACAGGAGACAAACTTCCTCCTACCTACGCTTATCTGAAGTCTTTTTTACACTTCCCCAATACCGGTAGGTGCAGCACTCACGCTCCTTGTGGCTGCTGCCAATTAATTAACACAAGTCTAGCAGTTCAAATTGAATTTCCCCAATCGCTCCCACAGCTCCTTTTTGAAATCCCTTCACTGTGCAAACGCCTGTCTCGAATTGTGGTGTCTGAAGGCAGCTGCTTCGCGTTACGGCTGCACCAGGGCCACGTCTGTTCCACTGCTCATGTCCTCGGCCACCGATGGCGAAGCCATGCAGCAGCTCTGTGCCCGCTGCGCTCACCTCCTGCGTGTCCCACCCTGGACGTGAGATGCAGAGAGCCTGAACAGCCCAACCTAGGCATAAACAGCTGCAGTTTACAGATGTAAAGGCAGGAGGTGAGAAAAAATAAATAAATCTTGGTTTTTCTGTCGCTCGCAAAATCCCCAGTGAATTTCATGAAACGTTCTCCTCCTGCTACTTTATTACTCATAAGAAACTAACTGGGATAATGGTCCAGAGGCCTTTTCTGGAAATGCCATTCTGATCTGGGTGAAAAGACTCAAACTCCATCTGTATGTTAATACACACTCTGAAATAATATCCTCCCCCAAGACATATTACTGTAAAACCACTCGCCGCTATAATGTGCATTATACTGCAGCTACAGCTTACTTTAATAATCCTTAGAATATTACGAGCAGGCTGCCAACTATAAAAGCCTTTTTCTGCCATACAGAAGAGAACAGTTCATTTATAAAGCTAAATACCAGCTGCTATAAAACATCATGTAATGAAATCGTTACCCAATCTTTTATATTCCTGCTTCCAGGTAGCCAGTCAGTATAAATAACTGCGATAGCTGAGCACTTACTCTAAAAAGTCCTTTTTGAAGCAGAATTCCCTCGTCACACCTCTGCCATTTGGAAGAGGCAGCTGGGACAGACAACCAGACCCAACACATGAGCACCCCAGAGCCGCCCTGGCTCCAGCTGGAACCTGAGCATGGGTTTGCCCAGCAGACCCGCTGCATGTAACAGTAACACAGCCAGAAAAGAGATCAGAAACGACATTAACACCATATTAAGCAGAACTGTAATTGAGGCTTTACCAAATTTGCAAAGGAGCCAAAGAGTGGTTCCCTTTGTTCGTGGGAGATGCGTGAAGATCCATGTAGCTCCCCCCTGCCAATGGCACCTCGCAAATGGGTTCATTGCCTGGTCTCCTAAACACACATCTGCCTTGGAAATAGTTACAATTTCTTGCATTTCTCCACAATTGCATCTCTTACAATTTCCCAAATTCCTTCCTAAAGAGATTAATTACACAATTTAAGTTTAAAAGTAAATTTGATTCATCTGGAACTTTAAGGCCAATAAAAGTCTATTTAATTTTAAAGAATTATTAAGGTATCTATCACTGCTTGCTAGAGAAAGTTTACTTTAACTGTTCGTGACCATTTTAAACAAAACCACCTTACTTTTATTTCCCTTTGTTTGACATGTTCCTTGGTAAAAACTGAGAGCACTGAAGGACAAAAGAAGACCACAATATAAAATGTTTCACATCTTAGTTTTGCGTTTATAGTTCAAGTAACACAATTATCACTGAAATATTAACTTAAACCACAGAATTGTCATGCAGAGCGAAACGTGCACTTGCCCATAGCAAGTAGGCGAGCAAAGCACGAAAGAAGAGCAAAACCCCTGGCATCTGGGATGTGCTCAGGTTTGTGCACGCTTCCCATCAGGGTGCTCCTGAGGAAGATGAATGAGTTGAATTCTGAACTGGGTGTTGTACACATGGGTGGTCATTGCTGTAGCAGACTAAGAAACTAGTCTGCAACAGAGGAAGGGAACAAAGTCCCTGTGTTGTTTCTCCAGCTAGGAAGCAGCACCTGGTTTAAGCCATTTCCTTCCAGAGTTCTTGGTGTAAGCCCTGGTGGTTCTGCAGCAATGAAGTAGCCTTACTTAAACTACTACTGCTAAAACTGCAAAACAGCCCTCTGCCTTTTTTCCACAATTAACCCGCTGAAATGTCTGGGAAGTGCACCTGGGGAGTTCCAGCAGGCAAGCACCAGCAGTGGGTCCTGGCTGCTGGCTCTTCCACCCCGTCCTACCTCGAAGATGGAAATTGCCTGCTGCTCTGTAGTCACCTCGCCTGGAATCTGATTATCATCAATGCAAACCTAAATACAAGAGATTAGCAAGAAGGGGTGGTAGGGGAAAAGCAGTAATTAAAAAGCAGTAATTAATCCCTGGAAGCACAATCTCCTGACACAACCAGACAATTTTTACATTTCCAGGCTGTGCAGCAGGTTTCTCTGGCTCCAGGGCTGTATCCTTGGGCACGTTTCCACTGAACAAGTCTGCTCATCAGCTCCATGTCGGCTTCAGCTGTCCTTGCTCCCTTCTCCACTGACCCCACCAAGCTTCGGGGTGTGGATTTCTGCAGGCTAACACACACACCAGCACATCCTTACTAGTCTCAAGCCATTGAATTGCCCAAGAGAACTGACTCCATCTCCAGAAAGAGCTCCCAACAGCTCTGCTTGTGCCATCAGGCCACAACTAACGAGATAACAAAGTCCTCTCACTACAGCTCCTGGCGTGTTTATCTTAACAGGTTATTTTTATATGGGGAGAGGAAAGATCCACAAACAATTTACAAAACTTCACGCATTTCTGTCAAGCTGTTGCAATGAGAGGAGCCAGGGAAGAACAGTTGTCCCCAAACGTTAAATTAGGGGCACTCACAGACAGAACAGCCTCCTCGCATGCCCCAGGGGTGACACAGCAAGGCAGACAGCTGGGTAAGGAGAACACGGAGCAGACAGGGCCAGCAGTCATCCCTGCAGCTGGTGGTAAGAGAAGAGCACATGTACGCGAGTCATCCTACCCCATGAGCAAACCACAACATCTGCATTATTGGCACATGTTCTCTCCTACTTGCACCAAGTGGTTATCTCTGCAGAAACCCCTTCTTAGGTCTGGCAAGCAGAGACAGTTATTATAGCACCACGGCTGCCCTGTACACAGCACTTATGGTTCGAGCAAGATGGTTGCTGGAGAACTGAAGGGCAGGTTCAACAACAACAAAACAACTGAAGTTTGGGAAAGAAGAAAAAACAGAGAAGCTTGGTCCTAGACAGCGGTGGGGAAAACACCTAAATCTCAGTGAGACCAACTCCTCTGCTTGAAGGGTCCAGAGTGAAGCTGCTGTGTCCTGCTGACTGCTGGGGAACCACCGTGACACGTCCCAGACACCGTGTCCCACGCACACCTACCCGAGCCACCCAGGGCTGTGACTCACTCGGGCTGCAGCAGACAAAAAAGCCCAAGCTCACGCGCCTCTGAGACGTGATTCTGGCCCAATCCCACCGTCCTGTGGCCCCGAGGCACCGCTGTGCTCAGATGCTGTACACAAACCAGTATCACTGACTGCACCATCACTGAGGCGCCCGAAAAAGCTGGAAACCAGCAGCCCAGAGGAAAATGCACAAGTGTCCCTTTTAGGGACTCAGGCCAATTGTGAAATATTGACTCCAAACACTTAAGAAATAGCAAGAGCACTAAAATGTCTAAAATGTATCTTTGGCACAAATTGGTTAGGTCAGTTTGAAGGCAATTCTAAGAACAGAACTGGTATTTGGAGTACTTGAGGAACAAGGTAGCAAAATTACAGAAATCAGCCCTAATTAGCTGAGAGGGATGGCTGGGGAAAAAGACGGAAATAGAGAGTAAACAAAAATGCACATAAGTGAGAGACGAGCCATCCATCAGGGGAGGGCTGCTCAAGTGTAAACATATACAGGCTGCGCTTCTGTGTATAAATACAAGATGTGTGTGTATGTGTATATATATATATATAATGTATATAAGTGCATAGTACAAGAGCCCTTCAAAACTAATAAACACATAATAACAGAAAAATATGAGTAAGATTGATATGTAGAAGTAGGAATGCATTTTAGCAGGAGTACAGGGTGCGCAGAACATCAGAGGCTCAGCGACATGCTGGGACGAAGGATCTCATGTCTGGGATCAGCATTATCACCCCCGTGACACAGCAAGCATCTTCCCAGGGCAAAGAGGGCCACCCAGAAGACAAGTTAATGGCCTTGTCTAAAACAAGTTTCAACATACACCCAAACCATAGCATCAGATGCAAGTCCTCACACACCAGGCTCCTACAACAGGCCCGACAGACACAACAGCCGGAGCTGGGACAAGATCACCCTGCGTACAGCTGTCCCGGGGGTGCCAGTTCAGCTGATAAGAGGTTACACGGATGACGAAAACAAACAGATCAACAGCAGCTATCTCCGATCAGCTGCCTCCTGATGTATTATCCTACGCAATGACACTAAATACTTCCCTGTAGCTACCCAGTTACAAGCAAGTATCAAAAAGGAGGTCTGAAAGGGGGACACAGTAGATCTTTCTATAGATAAACACTCTGCTCCCCACCTTCCCAGTACAAAACAGGCAACGCAGCAGACTGCTTTTGGCAAACCCTGGCTGAGACCTTATCCTTACTCAGGGAACAGGCAAGAGCACAGCACCCAAGCTGCCCTAGTCCAGTAAAGTGGGGAGCGAACAAGACAAGATAAGCAAAACCAAAACTGTTGGAGACTTTTCCATTGGGCCTTGCAGCAAGCAAGAGTCCAGGACAGCAGGACTCTGTCACCTGGTGCAGAAAGGGTACAAACCCAATCGTCCTGCTAAGGTTAAATGACTTCAGAGAGAAGTGATAAAAATCCTCGTCCTAACACAGAAGAGCTTCAAGAGATGGACAGGGCTGGTGATGAGCTGGGTCTGGGTAGCCACAAAGCAAGAAAAACTGCAGCAGAGAGACTGCTGGCATGTGGCACCTGCTCTGAGACCTTGTCAGCCAGCAAAGCAGCCTGTGTCAGGAGGGTTTATTTCAAAACTCGGGAATCTGTGTTACACTTTACTTGATCATAACTTTGTACTCAATTTGAAATATTTTAATTATGTTTTTTAACAAAGCCATCTTCAATTACGAGTGCTTGCTCAAGCAGGAAGCTGCCACACCTTGGCAGTTCCATGGTACAGTCAGATCCGCAGCCCTTTTTATTCCCTCTTAATTGCATCTGAATTTCTAACACAAAGTGCACATCCCTAAGATCAATGTGCATGACTTGAAATCTCAGCCGAGGCAATGCAGCAGGGACCCGGACCATGCAGAGAATCCAGCAGCCTTCTCAGGCCAGTAAAAGGACACAGTCACTGCTGGGTTTTGCAATGGCTTAGCCATAGGGGTTGTTCAGCATGTTTCTGCAGTAGCTCGTTAGAAAGCCACAGATACGTGAAGCAGACATAATAACATACCAGCTGTACACCAGGGCACCTAAATGCAGTATGAGTCTCCCTGAAGAGCTGTCCCTGTGGTGTGCCAGTGTGGAGATGATGTCCCCACTGCCCACCGGATCCCTCCCTTCTACCCAATGCTGGCAGTGCGATTCCAGTGACTTCTTCTGCACTTGACTTCTGGTGTGCCCTGCGAGCTGTCATGTGAATGGGGTTTGGATCAGGTAGTGCTGCCAGCACCACCGGCTGCTGGGCTGTGCACAAAGGATTTCTTCGCTGGCGATGCCCACGCGCAGCCCGGGTAACACGCTGTGAGGATGCAGTCACCTCTCCCAGGCACGCATCCACTTCCATGCCCCACTTCTGTGAGAATTAACACACACAAAAAAGGCGATTTGGCTATTTGTTTGGTGTCATTTGATAATAACAGTAATTATTTCAGCTCCGAGGTAATGAGCAGCAGGAGTAAATAGCCAGAGGCACTGCTCCAGGCTATCAGCTCATCTCTGCTGGTCAGTTATTAATGTTGAAGGAACGTCTCAGGCATTAACTATTATTGCTAAATCTGCTTTTGGTCATTGTTTTTTTGTTTTGTTTTTATACCGTGCTCTATCTAAAAGCAGGGAATGACTGGATGGAAACTAAGGCATACTAAAGCATTATGAAGTTCCCCTTCCCAGTGCAGTATTAGCAGTGAACACAAGGGCAATGTTTCTATTTTTTTCCGGCTCAGTCTTGTCCTCACAAGCAGTGACTCTGCATTTTTAGCTCGCAGGGCACAAATCCAAGAGTGATCTCATTCAACTGTCAAACCACTTCTAACAGAAAAAAGGTCTGTGCCAAGAACAGGTAGAAAAATCATAAATAGCTCTCTCAGGACTTGGTTATACAAGAGTAATATTTCCAGAATGTATTTTCCCTACTTATTTTAGAGTTTTCAATGCACAGAGACAGTTCAGTGAACATCTGCTCTCTCCCTAGTCTGTCCCCAGAAAACACCCGTCCATTTTACAGTTACCTATGAGGCACACATTCGCTCACTGGCGTAGTCAGGATGAGCTGCAGACGTTCAGCTTCACAGCTGAATAAGTTATGATGGCCATCAGAAACTGCATAAGCAACCTCCCCTCTAATGAAAATTTCTAGTCTGTCATTTCTTTAACCACTCTTCTTCGGATCTTGCCTGTGCTTGTTTTACACCAAGGCCAATTGTGCTCATTTCAGCGCAGGCCCTTTCACAGTGGGTGCTTTTGGGTGAGACCCGAGGGAAGCCCAAAGCAGCACGGAGCTGCACCTGGGGTCCCGACCAGGCTCCTGAGGGGCCATGGGGCTGCGGTGCCTCGTGTTGTCTGCCCTGACTGAGAGAAAAACCTGCCTGCAGCCAGCCTGCCCCCCTGCTTCCACATGCTTTCACAGAACATGGAAAGAGCTTTCCTGGCATTAAGACCAGCTATCTGAAGAAGACTTGAGGCCGCACCGCTACCACAGCCACGCAGCCTTGACGGGGCCAAGCCCACCGAGCGCTCTCCTCACCACCACAGGAGCAGGGACGTACAGCTCCATACAGGCAGCTCCTGCGATCCGAACAGTGCCAAAATACCTGCTTTTGACCCATCCCTGTGCTTGCTCACACAAACGCACAACTGGAAGCTGCCAAATGCCACCCACAACAAGCCCTGGCCTGAGGCAGCCAAATGAACGCCAGGCCCAGGGACTCTGGTGGCAGCGAGGCGCGTGCTGAAGTGCCCTCCTGGGCCAGGGCCTGCTGCCACAGTGGCTTGAAGAATAGAAAACCCATTGAAGTGGAGTGCTGTGAATACAGAGGGGTCATTTTTCTGAATATGGACTGCCTGATGGGAAGACAAAGGCCTGATTTACCCTGAAATACCCACATCCGAACAGCTGCAAGACTTGAGGACGCCCAGCACGGCCTGAGCTCCCCCACGTGCAGTCGGGGGCTCTCCGCGTTAGGTGGAATGCATCAGAAATCCCCAACAGCTGACAGGGTGCTAAATACGTTGCTTCAGGTTGGGGTTGAGAATGAAATCCCACTGAAATAAGGCAGCTACCTGTGCCAATTTAAAAGCATTCATTTCCCAAGATTGTTACGGGTGACTTTCAAATCCTCTGCTTTGGACACATGCACACACGACCTCCCCAGCCATGCACTAAAGCACAGCTCACGCAGGGGAGGTACCCGCTGCTTTTGGGGCCACTAACAGACAGAAGTGAACACCGTACAACATGACACTACCCACACTGTTTCGGGTATTATGAAGATGTAAAGAAATACTTTCACTTACCTTATCCTCTTAACGTTTGATGTGGAATAACCATGCCCTGCTACAACCCACACAATCACTAAAAGACACTTTGCCAGTTTACACAAACCCCAGTCATGATAGAATACCAAAATGGAGTAACACCGAGGTACAGATGGAGAGCTCTGAGACAGTAAGTCTGGAGGTACTCAGTTTGTTATTGTGTCAAAAAAAAAAAAAAAAAAGAGCTACAACAAAACAGCTATCAAGAAAACCCTGGGAGTTTTTTAGGTTTAATTTTTTGACTTTTAGTCTAGAACATGCCTTGTTACTTGGCTAACTACAGAGATAACTGTAGTAGCTAGAGAGGTTTAAACAGAAGAAAAAGGTGGAAAGCTTCTTGTTGGGATTCTAGCTGCATGAGAAGTACAGTCACTCAATTACTACAGAAATATTTTAGTTATCTTTCTAGATTACTTAAAACTCCTTTGCTAGGCTGCACCCTGTCAGCAATGCTCTCATGAAGCATTTCCAACCACAAATCCCTTTTCAACATTACCACAGAACTTGGGAGACCATGGCTTATTTTAATTTCAGGTTATTCCAAAAAACCCCAACAAAGCAGAAATTTTACCAGAGGCTTGTGTCTGAACACCGCTCTGTCCCACTGGGGCTGGGTATACCGAATCCTGACACTAAGGAGGGAGAAGTCTGTGGCTGCATTTTTCTTCTTGAGCATTTAAATGAAGCAACAAAAACATACGTACCAAATACAGTAGGGACTTTGCTCTCCCCTGAAGCTCCCTGGATGGTTTCCAGAAGGACACCTATCTTAAATGTATCTCTTTGGGAGAGGACAGTTGCACCACAAAGGTGGACGTGCTTCTGCACGGTCATCAGATTTCCCAAGTAATCTCTGAGCCAACAGACAAGGTAATAAAAGCAGTCTAAATGCTTTTTATCTGGGATACCACCTCTCCTATAGGCTAATCTCCACTACAGTGAAGAGACTAACAGAAATTGCTGCAGCTAACAGATTTTTGTTCTCTCAGTTGTTTTGCATCAGGCACCAGAGGCAGAAACAACGCGGGGAGATGGGCAGCTCTAGGAACTCCCTGGGGGCAGAAAGAGCTGGGCACAGCTCTGTCCAGGAGCCTGATGGTCTTCAAGGGAAATCTGCTGAAAGCCCAATGCAGCAATTTCAGACTGCCATAGCTGGTTAAAGAAACTTTCATTGCTCAGCTGAAGCTTTGTATAGAAATTAAGTCTTGAAATACCATATAGGCCTGGTCCTGACTTTGTATCAGTTCACACAATGCTGTGCTCCTGGTGATGTCTGGCATGATGTAAACTGGTTTAGTCTAGAGAGAGAGGGTAACGGCTGGGAGCACACTCAGGTGCTTGTCCCTTGGACCTCTGAGCTGCTCGTTCTGCAGGTTTAAACTAAATATTTTTATTACTTCCATTATCAAAATTCACTGCAAGATGCAGAGCAGTCAGTCATTGACCCTTCCATCACTTCAAAAATGCCTTGCTTTAACCTTTTTTTTTTCTTTTTTTTTTTTTCTTTTTTTTTTCTTTTTTTTAAATAAAAGCGCCAGTGACTCTGGATGAGATAGATTTTGTTTTTCAGGTAAACCAAGTTTCTTGAATATTATATCCACTGACAAACAAAATAAAAATAGAAGCATTAGCCTAGAAAAACAAAGGCAGAAAGGGATACACGACTGAGCTCCAAATAAACTAGGAGAGTAAACATCAGAAAAAGAAAAACAACTAAAGATCTGTTTGGTACAAAAATAACAGGTTCAAGCTGGCCATAAATATCTAGAAATGCAAAATAGCTTCTTGAGCCTTAGTTCTTGGCTGATCAAGAGGCTCCCTGCAGGAGTAGTAAGGGCAGAGCTTGATCAGCTTATTGCAAAAATTACATGTTGTCTGCAGAAGAGAACTTTGCTGGGAATATGTCTGACTACCCACCCTTCCCCTTATTCAGCCACCAGCCCAAGAGCTACTCAATATGCAAATTCTAGTACCATAACGAACAGGGCTGCTATCCAAATTAATGCAATCTATGATGTAGTGTAATAACTAGCAACAATACTCATCATATCTAACTCAACCCAATTTAAATAAAATAGAGAAGGCAGTGCTCATTAAATCTGAGCGCTGCTTTGCTGAAGTTATTATAAATGCTTGCAGATGCTCTCATGAGTGACTCCACCTAGAAGTTTAAGACGCTAAGAAAAGAAAAGGTTTAAGAATGAGAACATACATTTTTGGAAAAATCATTTTGCATTACTAGCTCTGGAAATCAGGACAACTGCTGAGAAAAAGCCTTTGATTTTGTGATCTAGCTATAGACAGGGTCCTCCAGCGTACACTGAATTAGCCTCTTTCACAGCAATTACTCCGTTCGGTTCACCAGGGAGTTCTGACTCCTCTATTCACCCAGCCCAGCTGTAGAGGCCTGCATGGATTCTGCAGCTTTGGATACATTCAGGTTCAGCACTGCACATGGCAGGAGCCTGAAAGCACACCCAAGTCCTTCCTCCTCCCCAGGAAGAGCAGCAGACCTGGCCTGACCTCTGCTGGGGTTCTGCTGGCCCGCTGCTGGAAACCACCTGCAGCAGAAGCACGGCGGTTTGGGGGCAAACCCTGCTTCCTGCAGCACACTTGACAGGTCGAGGCAGGAGACAAAGAAGCTGGAGAAACCTGCTGACAGTGCACTAGCTGGAAGTCCTACCCCATGCGAAAATCTCCAGCCTCACAAACCTACTTGTGCTGCTTGAGCCCCATTCCTACAGCCCAGCACAGCCCAGCAGCCCTCTGCTCCCTGGCTACCAGCAGGGGAGGGCAGCCCTGTGGCTCCAGCCTCGGGTGGCCCATGGGCTGTTCCTGTGAGTCTCTAAGCCAAGAAGTACGCCTGACCTGACATAGCTCATGAGATCCAAAAAAGCTGTGAAGTTGTTCTTTACCGCCTGTGTCCAGTGTTGTTAGCTCTCAGTTCAGAAAACTGAGGAGAAAGACACTGAGCAAGGAGGTGCGATCCCTGTGAGAGGACGGCAGAGCTGCAAACTTCACAAGAGTTGCTAACACTGTGTGAGCAGACGTGAGAAAAAGCAGCCTGATTTGCTTCTCAAATTTACTTCTTGAAACAGGGTTTTGTCCCTCAACTTGCTGTAAGTGCAACTGGCTTCGATAGGAAACCACCAGAGTCTCCTGAGGCACACCGAGCTAGAGTAAGAAGTCACAACATGTAAAACAGGACTGCTTCATGGAGACGGCTAGTTTAGCTTCTGCTGTTGTATAATCATATAATTTCTTAATTCTAACCGTTTTAGACAACAGGGAGGTTGTTTCATTAAAAGCCACATACCCTGGCAGTCCTCACATACATATGCACAAAGGTAATCAAACTCTTAACAGTACTGACAGGGCTTGCCAAGTTATATTCAGGCTTTGGAAACAATCCACGCAGCAATAACTGGAAGGCTTGTGTGAGGGAAGAGGCACAGCAGCACCCCACAATGCAAATGAATGATGTTACTGTAATCATTCGTGTCCCAAGGGAGATCACAGTCTGCTGCACAACATGAACAGGCTGTGAAAGTCTTCACCGATTCCTGTACTTACCAAATATACTCATGAACTGTTAGCTAATGTTAGCGAAGTTTCTTTAAAAAAAAAAAAAAAAAAAAAAAAAAGGCAGCAAGGAAATGCACCTAAGCTCCTTTAACAGCAGTTGTGGCAGACAGCTTTATATTCTTTCATTCTGTTCTTTTTGTTTGCTTGCTTTTAAACAGGAAGATCACAATTAAGAACAGCATTAAGGTTTTGTCTACATTGGAGATTTGTCCCAAAGCAGCATAATCCCTGCAGCTGCAACCACTGCCCCTCTGAAGTCAGCAGTGGCAAACTTGCAGCGCATTTTATGCGCAGACCGTTCCCAGATGCACTCGCTCTCCAAACTAATATCAGACTTCTGTTCCGCGCATGCTCTGGTATGCAGTTAACTCCAACTATATTCTATGGAGAAGCCCAAAATCCTGTACCATTTTGTGGAAATAGAACATAGCCGTCATCTCTAGACGTTCCCAGAGATGCCACAAAGTAAAACTGAACGTATAGACTGCAAGAAGTGCAGATAAATCCGACCTCCACCAGGATGTCAGTTTGGCCCACTAAAGCTGACAGAGGAAAATGAGAGAGAACTTGTCTCAGATGCCTTAATGGTGTGAGCTGACACACCGAGGGATCAGAGACGTACCAAAGCTACCAGAAAGGGACCGGGGAGCACGTGGCTGTAAGAGGAAAGCAGGAGGGAAAGGTGAAACAATCCACTCTGGCAGCAGCAAGGAGCTAGACCTGACTTCCTAGCATCAGAAACACGGAAGCATGCCGTGTGGATGGATCCCAAGGCACACCGCGTTTCAGCCTCTATTTCAGCCCATGGTACGCTGAACACAGAGAGGGCTCCCGAGTCTTTTCCTTGGCCTCAGCTGCATTTGCTGCCCGGTACAGTCTGTCAGAGCCATTATTTTTAAGTGGTGGAACGGAATCCTGTATTAAATCAAGTTAAGTGAACGCAGATTCTCATCCCCCCACATGCCTGAGGTATACACACACACTACCATAGGGGCATATATGGTTTTAATTGGCGTTGGTCCCTGGTGTAGCCGAGGCCCCGGGACAGGAGTATTGGGTTTCATGACACAGCAGCACTTTCTTTAGAGACAAGGAAAGTACCCCTCTCTCCCAGAAATACTGTACAAGCCCAAACAGCTCAAGTTACTGACACACTAAATCAGATAAATTCCCCTCTATTTAAGAAAATGTCTTACCCTGACAAAGGGATAGATGAATTTCGCTCCATCTGCAGTACTCTGGCTGCTTGACTAGATGGAAACATTTGTCTGATCCCTCAACACCAACAACCTGTTTGGAAGCATCTGTTACATGGCTGTTACTACCACTTTCCCAGCTTTTGCTTCTCGATATGAAAACACCACCGCAGCAGCTCGAGTGCTTAGGGAAATCTCCAAGAAGAAAAACAGCCTGTGCCATCTGACTAGGGAGAAGCAGGCACTGACCCCACGAGACCACAGTCTGAGTCTGAGTCCACTGCAGAAATTCTTGCCAGCACAAACGCTTGATCCAACTTGCTCTTTAATGAAGAGGTAATTGGTCATTACTCGTCCACAAGACACTAAGCAGACATAAAGCTGAAAGAAACAGACATTAAGTTCTTGATATTGCAGCTGGGAGTTTGAAAGTCTTACCTTGACTACAGTGGAATCTAGATAATGGTGTGTACATAAAATTTAATAGACAGCAAAAAAAAAATAAATAAGGATAACACACCCTTCTTTCCAACCTCAGCATAAAACTACAGCTCTTTTATCCTCAGTTTACCAGCTCAGAGTAGGTGACAGCTTTAGCCACATGAAGAGACCTTAGGAGAAACTATATATAGGGTGAAACGAACTTTTCTCCAGGAAGCTCTAAATCTAGGTCATCTTGCTTCTTCTGAGAGGTAACAAAAACAGGTTACTCACTGAACAAGAGGGAAGATTACAGTTTATAGAGGAAAACAAAAATTACTTGAAGAGTGAAGTTTTATTTTTGTGCAAGTGGATACTATATTTTCTTTCCTAAAAGATTCTTCTGGAGGATTCTGTAAAATAAAACTCCTCATATTTAACATGGTGTCTCTGCACAGCTCACTCCACCTCCTGCACGTCAATAAAGCCACAATATTTACAAAAGGAATGGGCATTCTTCGGTGAATTTATTTCCTAGTTTAGCCACACAGTAAATCAAACAAAACCTAACTTATTAAAAATTCCACAGTTTGCCTAAATTCAAACAGTGAAAAAAATCTCTTCTGGCACCTCACTTTTGGTTCTTGTAGATGAGTGGCTGGAAGGACTCTATAAAAAGCAGAGCTGCACCTGAGTTACCAGACGCACCCATTCCAGCAGACTACGTATCACAGCACTATGCCCAGCTGAAGGCAGGGTGGCAGAGCAATGGGGCAGCTCACTCGGGTTTTGGGCCTGAGGCCATCCCACCCGATCCAGCTGGCAGAGGGCACATGGCCACCACAGCCACTGGAGCTTCGACCATGCTGCATGCCCAGGTGCTGCTAGCTAAGGTTTGCTTTGTGCCATTACCAGAGCCGGCTGACACGTTTCCTTGGCTCAGGGCAGACCTTAAAGCAACACTACTTATGCGGTGCTTTTTCCTCTTTTCTAATTTGCAGACCTCTGAAGAAATCTGCAGCAGAGGTGTGTGGACCTTTATTCTCAACTTGATGACTACGGATAGGATTTTATGACTTCGCTGTTGTGAGCACTGTAACGCAGCTTATAGAGCCTCAGACATCCAGGGTCTCAGAGGTGAAAAATCATTAACCTAGAAAATAACTAATATTTAAAATAAGTATTTTTTCTTGAGATTTACAAATGATAATGTTTCCTTCCAAGAAGGTCAATATACTTCCAAGAACGCCACTCTTCACAAGACAATCCACGACTGCCTCAAGGTCCCCAAATGAAGATGTACCACTACAGAACCTCATGAAGCAGACACTAAAAGCGATGACTTAGTCATGTCTCATAACCTAAACTGAAGATAGACAGATGCAACTGCAATACAAACTGTAATACCTAAACAGAAAACAACCAAGAGAAATCCCCAAACATCAGAAACTGGTGAAGCAATTAAGCAAGTACTATTAGCATGCAAAAAATACAGTCTACAAGTGTTAAGATATTAATTTTGTCTCAGCTAAATCTGAATTTTCAGCATTTGTTTGCCAGTCTGAGCCTTTTATATAGTTTCCACTGAATTCAGCAGTTAACTGCTTTCTGTTAAGCAACAGTACAGACCAAACCAGTTTCACAGTTGGCTGTCTGTAGTCAAGCAGTTCTTACACCTGTTTGTTCAAAACCCAGGAGCAATCACTTCTCTCTCTGATCTTCAAATAAAATGCATTTATTCAGACAAAATAAATATTGGTCTTAATCTATACTGCAAAGTCAAACTGTCTGAATTACAATTTCAATGACTGTGTTAATAAAACTCTGTGATTAATGTTCAGCGCGCAGAACAAGCTCTGTATCTGGGTTTAATTACAATGATGAATAAAAGTCAGACACAGAGGCATCATCCCCAAGTAGTCATGTGTTATACTGTCCTGTAGATATTGAAATGACGGAGTCCGATGCACTTTGATCTCTCAGATCCAAGTCTCGGCAGCTCTAAAAGAGAAAGGGCAAGAGTGCCCAGCCTCATCTGATTCTGCGACATGCACACACTGAGTCACAAGGGATTTGTATCCCTACCTACCCAGGTGCACCTTAGAGGAATAAATAAAGGCAGATAAATATTGTTCCAATTCCTTCTGGTTAGAGCTTGTACAGAGTCATCAGAAGAGCCACACAAAGCGGTAGCAGTGAGGACCACAGAGAACCATACAGCACCTACAAGCTACTGTCCAAGTATGCATATTTTATGTGCAGATATTTCTGGTTTATCATCTATTTGGCCATTTCTTTTTAAATCAGTTTTGCCATGACAAAACTTAGTATTCATGAAGCTGACAGTATCTGGCAAAGTTTTGGTGGTTTTAATCACGACTGCAGGAGAGGTGATTCCCACCCTTTGAAACAGCGCCGAACGGGTTTTTACTTACACTGGATATTCATGTGACTTGGTTGGATTTTTATTAGTCATAAAAAAGGCATTTCCTTGATGCTTCTAGGACTTCTCTTAGCAGTCCAAACTCTAATGGCACATGGGCTAAGCTCTGGAAAACTCAGCACTGTCAGCCAGCTGAGATTCATCTTTGAGGACGAGGTTGTCTCTGCAGATACTTGGCCTTTGAGTTCAGTGAACTGAGCACAGGGACTGCTTCTGAACTGCGCCTCCAGAAACACAAACTGCTCTGGGTGGGGAAAAAGCAGAAGGGAGGACATGGAGGCCTCTTCAGTGTCCAAAAACTACGATCACGGGAAACAAGTTTCATTACTGCAGAGATAATAGTCTGCACATGCATCGCTGCATGCTGGGGCTAAGGGAGGAACTGAATTTCCTGAGTCACAGTTTCTCCCATTCCTCCCACAGTTTCAGTCCTCCCTCAGGCACTTCAGGGCCTGAACTAAAGCAGTGGCTAAAGACAGGCAGGAGGAGAGGCTCAGAAATCAGACTAGCCTTTGGTACGGTTTCATGCATATGTGCACGTGTGCAAAGCAGGGAGCGTGCGCGAGCTTTCTGATGGCTCAGCAGAAACGTCCAGTGCAATAAACCAGCTGGTTGTGATTTGGCTGACGCAACTGTGGTTGAAAGGAAGGCTCTTTTATCTTCTCCTCCAGTTGCTGCACGCATCTGTTGTTTGTCCATGTCACTGCTCGTGGATTGTGGCCCAGCAGCTTTTCTGCCACCGGCATTGTAACTTTCTTCTTCGTTGTCGAGAAACAAGAGTGGCCGACAGAGATTCCTGTGGAGGACTGGTAAATAAAGCAACCGTTCCTTGCAACTCCTTGGTCTCTTGGAAGTTGTTTCATTAGCTCATAGGAAAGTCATGGCCGCTTTGCTTTAGCCCATCCTGCAGACCATTATCTCTTCAAAACACAAAACTAGTTTATTTTCCGTGGTTCTGAAACCGAACTGCAGCTGTATGGCCAGCAGCATCTGCAGATCCCATCAGTGAACTGGCAGCACACACGGGAAACGCAACAGCTTCCTAAACACAAGGTGGTCCTGGATTTCGGGGAGGGCGGTGTTGTTTGTTTTGATTGGCGTGCCTCAAAGAATGCTGGATCTCCGCGGATAATGAAGATTCATTATCCTGATTAGGCAAGATTTTTTATTACCATCTCCACAGCCTGCTCATTCCTACTAATCGAGCATCTGGAACACGGGCTGCCAAATAAAAACTAAATTATCGGATTCCAGAACAGATTTTAGTAGACATCTATTGTCTTAACCAGATCTTCTGATAAAGCTCCCTCTCTACAGCAGCAGATTTGTTGTAAATTCCTGCAGAGGTTCATTTTGTAACGGAGGAATATTATTTTATTAAAATCAAATTATCACAGAACACTTTACAAACGTGAATTAAATTATTTTGCATGTCTGCACTAAAGATAAGCTTTATTGCTCCTCATTTTACAGATGAGGAAACTAAAGCACAGACCAGTTAAGTGATTTCCCAGAAGTTACAAACTGAACAGCAGGCTGAACTAAGAACGACTATGGCTTACGCTAGGGCTGCTCAAGTGATTTTATTATTGTTGAAATCCACAGTTTCACCCAGCAGGAAGCTACACGTGAACTCAGGTTTTGCCCACCAAGAAGCTCTACATCAACTCCCCTCTGCCGGGCCAGGTGGCTGCTGCATTTTCCTGCTGGTGGCAGCTGCCCCCCGAGGCTGGCAGAACGAGCTGAAGGATGGCGTCTTCTACAAAAACACATCCTACCTTCAGGAAGCACGTCGTCTCTCTCACTTCTGAGACTTTCACGGTGTCGGGGCAAATTTTTCTTGCAGTCTAAACCCAGACAGGAGCTTGCTTTGCCTTCCAGAGTCAAAGAGGCAAAGAACAGTGACTTGCCAGCTTTTTTCCCCTGAAGACGTTTTACTCTAACTCAGCCATGACATCCCTAAAAACCTGCTCATTTTGTAATTCCCTGGTCTCTTAGGAACTGTTTCATTAGCTCATAGAAAAGTCACGGTTGATTTGCTTTAGTCTATTCCGCAGCCCATTAACTCCTCAAAACATGAATACGTTTCTCCGTGTGTCCGTGGGGAGGCAACAGTAAGGACAGGCACTGCGACTGGCAGATACCAGCCCGTCCCTGGCAAGCAGTGTTATTTTTAGTTTCTTGCCCTTACATTCTGCAACCAGTTTGCCTAGAAACGTTAACAGGGTCTCTGACAGTGTTCATTAAGCCAAGCCTCTTTCCTTCATCAAAGTGATGAGCAGTGACACAGCAGACAGGGATAGACCTTGCCTAAGAGTTTGGTCCAACTTGGACGTTCCTTGGGGAAACACGTGCAACGCAGCGACCAGCATCCCGTCAAATGGGGCTATAAACACATTATCTTCTTCTCTAAATTCCTCTTGCAAAACCTCCTGGCCAAATGGTTAGGGACAGATCCTTGCCGACTGCTGACTCAACTACAGTAGGCTAGAAATTGACTCCAATATTCATAATTAGGAAGTGTTAACACAGAACTCAAACGTCAGCATACACATCCCATTTCTTCTAGCCATGCCCAACGGGTATTTATAACTGACCGGAGTCTGAGATCTATTTTAAGCTGCAGAGAACTCCAATATTCAGCCAATGCTCATTAAAATATCCATTAAAAACAATTTTAAAATGCTACTTTCATTATTATTACACCAAAAAAAAAAAAAATTATCTAGCTTTGCAATACCAGCTGGTATCCTTTATCTTCAGATTTGCCCTTCTGCCCCTCCTCCCCTTATCCCTACCCCTCAGCTCCTTTCACTAGCAAGATGAGGACAGCAGCGCTCAGCCAGCCTGGCAGCCTACCTGAAACCACCGTGCATTAAGACTGGAAATACAGGTGCACAATTTTTTGTTTTAAATAAATACTGCCCAGAAAGGAGTTTACACTCACCACCCACGGAAAACTTTCTATCTAGTACTCATTAGTAGCAACAAAGTTATCTACACGACTTGCTAAATTCTTCAGACATGCACAGCGTATTGCTCAATAATGAAATGATCTTGAATGCTATTATGAACCATGGAGTTTATAATATATGTATTTCATTACTACGCATATTTCATTTCTATTTCATACATATATTTCATGAATAAACTGACTATCTCTCTACAGATATTTAAAGCAAAACAGTTTGCTATTGCTTGCACATGCACACAATTTACCAGAACAGCCCCGTAAGATACTGAGGAATCCCAGGTTTTCCCAATGCAGCTGTCCAAGCCGTATCACAACAGTCTACCAGGACTGACTTCATTCAGCGCTCGGTCTTTCACAGTTAGAGATATTAATATAGCACTTGCTCATTTCTGAAAACAAGTTATGTAAGGCAGCCTAAGCAATCATATTCTTGAAAAAGAAGTAAACAACACAACACCGCCTTACTCTACCATTTCTCCTCCATGCAGCAAATCCTAAGCTTCAGCTCCTCCATCGCTCTTCTCGTTGCAGCTGATGGCCACCTACACCCGCAGTGTCAAAAGGCACACATCAACAAGCAGACACCCCCTGCGTGCACCCCCTTGAAGTTTCCACCAGAATGAGGAACTGGGGGATACAGCAGTATTTTGCCAACTAAATTGTAACTCATACACATATCTTTAGCAAGGTGTGGAGGACAAGCAGAGAAAATGATAAGACTGCATGTGCAATATTTAATATACACATTTCTCTTACATGAAGTTTCTAGTTGGTTGGGTTTTGTTTTTTCCTCCATGGCTAGCGCTCATTATGCAGAGTTTTTCCATCGCATCTTTCCTCCTTTTATGCTGTTCCGATATACACCAACAGTTCCAGTGCAATGTTGTACTTAAGTTATGATGAGAGAGTAATAAAAGCTTTGTTCTTTTGAGCAAAGTACACCCAATACATGCATCCACAGTGTCAAATTCCAGACAGAAATGGAGCAGACTACACTGAGAAAAGTTTCAGACTGAGCACTTTCCCAGGGTCTCAGAGGAGCAACGCTGCAGGGCCACATCTCCTGCACTGCACCAGGCACTGGGAGGGGGGCACAGGGCACCTCGGGCACAGACCGCTGTGCCGCAGGACAGAGGGACCAGGACAAGAGCACAGCGCATGCAAGTGATGCTCATTTCACAGAGCAGGCCCACAGAGGATATTGCAGCAACCTCAATTTAGGGGAAGCCATGAGACAGCCTGAATTGTGCTTTCAAAACCTGCTGTCACCAACAGCTTTTGGAAGATTATGGGCACACAGCGTTGGCTTAAGCTCATGTTTCTGATCTCTCCTCTCATTTTGTGCCTACAACCTAATCAAGTGACTATCCAGGTCAAAAGGTTTTAAATGAATCCCTCAAATGAGAAAAAAATAAAAATAAAAACCCACTGGAATATTTTATCTGGGCCTCCAAGACAACACAGGGCAGTACTGAGCACCAAAGTTAACTTTGGATCTCCTCAGATAAAGGGGTGAAACATTTTATCAGTCCATCTTCCCTATCAATGTTTCAAACATGCTTTTATGAGTTCAGTATCAATACCAAGAACTTACGCTTATTTCTCATGCTTTTAGCTTATTAATTTCGCAAGTGTTACATATATATATTTTTTTTTAATATAAAAATATTGCAGTGTATGTTGTCAACAGTAGTACCTTTTAGAAACTTGGGTAGAAAAGATGCATTCTGCACTTTACTGAACACATTCCAAAGCTCTATAAACTCTGAAATTGTTTTCTGCAGCTAAGGAACTATTTAAGAACAGAAATACGAGACAAGGATTAAGAGAAGTTGCACATCTGTTCTGCAAAATAAAATCTTCGGGAAGAACTGCTAAAAGTAAGGAGAAACTAGAAAAAAAAACAACAGTGAACTTCTGTAGAAAAAACAGAAGGCATATTGCCAACAGATGGCGAAGAAGTCAAACAGAAAAGAAAAACAAACTTGAAAGCACACGCAATTTTGAGGACTTGAGAAGAAACAAAACCAAAGCTAACTTTTTCCTGATCAGATTCACCGGTTAGAAATGGAGTTGCATGTGCTCAGCACTTAGAAAAACAGTTGTAATTCCAGGATTCTAAAATGGAGGCATCCAAAACCAGCCTCTGTCTGTGAAAATGCTGGTCAACTCTTAAAATAGCTTCCTTTTCCCCCCAACACATACAAACACACTCTTTTGTGTGTGTTTTAATTATTTCCCATGTTAGCCCTTAAGCTTGATGCTCTGGAAAATGGCTGATGTTCTCATGGACCTCTTTCTCATAAATCTGGATGGCTATTTAAAAAGATGTTTTCCCTCTGAAGCCTTCTTCCTGTAGCTTACAGTGCACTGACAGCAGACAGGTATATGCAGAGCCTCTGAATGGAAGGCATATTCCTCATTATGTCATTACAATGACAATCCAATTTTCAATCTAACTTCTGGAAGCAGAAATTTTATTTCTGAGTGATCTGATATCACTCAATCATAAAGTAAATTTGACATGCAATAATGAAGTGACTATTGGAAGCGCATTTTGCTGTTAGAAGTTAACACCTGAAAAAATTATGGCTTAACTAGATTCCCATATGGATGCCCTCAGCACAAGTGTGCCAGGCAATTTAACATGTTTTAAGTGTCAGAATAACACAGACTTGAGTTAAAAGGGACGCACAAGTCCTTCTCTACTGTATCTTTACCTCTTCATCAGCAAGCTTCCTTCTCTTCACTTGCATACCTTGCAAGAGCTGTTCAGGAAGTTGGCATATCACTGCTGCAAACCCAAAGGAAGCAAACCAAAATACGTCTATTTCATGACTAAAGCTCCAGCAATTAGGTTTTAATCTTCCAGTTTCTTGCGCACTCTCCAATTGCCACAAACAAGTTTTCAAACTCACTTTGTCCTCTTCCTTGCCTTCCCTACTCAGGTCTGTACGTTCTCATGTACACGTTAACTCTGGTTAAAACATTGTGAAATAAGTATTTATCACACATAAGGACAGAACTCCTACATTCCCATTTGTACCCTGAATCCAAGCTGCCATTTGGAAGTTAAAATGAGATCATAAGCTACTGCAGCCACAACAGCAATAATGGAGCACAAGGAATCCCCCAAGTTCAGCATTTGGCCTGTGCATTAGGCCTAATACAATTCAAAGTTATCAATCCCCTTAACCTTGAAGTGCACAAAATACTGCACAACACTGTAAGTTATGTCTTTTTTAAAGTCACAAATCACTGTGGTTTAAGACTTATGGAACAAGAACCTTTGAATTTTGATGAGGAGGCACAAAACACCATGTTACAGTGAGGGTTTA
This sequence comes from Aythya ferina, assembly GCF_964211825.1. Taxonomy (NCBI): domain Eukaryota; kingdom Metazoa; phylum Chordata; class Aves; order Anseriformes; family Anatidae; genus Aythya; species Aythya ferina. Next base: position 26,970,175 of record NC_140304.1, on the reverse strand, counting down.
GCAATCGGTAGATTTGTGTATGGGGTTTTTGGATAGCGGTGCCATTCAGGACAGCCAAACACCTGTGTGCACATGACTTAATGCTAGACTGCTCTATTCAAATGTGGAAAGTTTGGGTATGAACGCACTTACTCAATAACAGAGGTCTGAAAGTTCACTGATTTTACTGTCTACAGTTTTCTCAGTCAACCATCCACACTTACGTACAAATTCTTTGTTTAAAAAACATAAAAAACCACAACACCAGCAGCTGAGGAAGATGTCTGCTTATCTACCACTGAAGGTGACGTGAGAAGGTCTGCAAAATGGAATTTCTCAACTCTCACAAGAGCTAACAGCTTTTTTTCTTTTGAAAGACTTTTCCAAGTCTTCCCAGAAATCGCAGACGCAAACGCAACAAAAATCAACATACCAAGTTGGCTGTCCACGCTGTAACAAAAACACGATGCATTCCTAAACAGAATGGACAATGAGGTTTAGCTTAGAACAACACGACCTTTAAAAATATTAATCTGCTGTCAAACGCTTTATTGGTCAGACAGTTCAGAATTCAGAGAAAAATAACCCATCTTGGGAAATTCCTTCTAAATGTTAAGCTCCTGCACTTGTGCAAAGCAAACAGCTACGCGGTGCCAAGCAATACCAGCGCTGTCCCCCTGCATCACCGATGACTGCTACGCATGTGGCTCCTCTTGAGCACTTAAGGGACTTCCTATCAGAGCTGTAATTCTTGAGCTTGTAAAGCACTCGCAGATTACACGTCTACCCAGTTAAATACTTCCTGCAATTTTGTTAATTATACGTCAAGGTCTGCAACTACTGAACGACTCCCACCCTTGGCAATAAGGAGCTCTCAAGCCACCCTCCAGAATTTGTGTCTCAAGCAGTCATTTATTTTAGATTTCACTGATCTATCCCATTCCACCCTTTCAGATAGGAAGACACTTTTAAAACTCGAATAAAACGTGCAGCTATACTGTTGACATTCTTCCTTGTATTGTTTTTTTTTTTTTAAAGTGCTGTGTGGCCTTCAGAGGGCCTGTTTAAAGCCATATATGTTTTTATATACGGGGATGGAGATCACCAGGAGTGGATGAGTGCAACCACAAGTCCGGCTGCCTTTTTGGGGAGCCATCGCATTGAACAGAGGTCAAAAACAGACTTCTCGTTACTACTGGCATTGGGATTCTGCATCGCTACCCTCTCCTGTGAGGGCTATGATACAGAAAACACCCAGCATTTTTCTCCCTGCCCGGTTACTCATCAAGATGTGCATTAACGTAGCCTTTCCAGACAGAAAATCCAATGGGAAAACCATCCCTTCCAGGTCCCCCCCCGGCAGCCGAAGGGAATAGGATCTACTGGATTACAAAAAGTTCCTCGCTATGGATCAGCCCCGGCTAAAAATAAGCGCGGAGCAGAGGCTGGAGTAAATAGAGCCAGACAAAGAGCAGCTCTCCTGCAAGTGCCTGTGGCCTCCCGTTCGCCAGCACCGAGAAACGAGCAGCACCAGCCAGTGATGTCACCGGGCAGGGACAACAAAGGAAGCGGCACTGCCCCAAATTCAGGGTCCTCGTTTCTGGAGCCGAAACCCGGAGCCGAAACCCGGAGCCTCCCCCCCCGCGGGGCCTCGCCTCCCCCTCCGGGCCCGGCCCCGGCCCCTCAGCGATTAGGGCCGGGATCTCGCCGCCTCTCTCCCCCCCCAGCCTCGAGGCCGGCCCGAACAAAGCAGCGACCCCCGGGGGAGCGGCTTTAGGGACAGGGAGCTCCTCAGCTCGCTGCCCGGCACCGGGACGAAGGCACCGAGGGGGCAGAGCCGGCCCCGCGGGGAGCCCGGCCCGGCCCCGGTCCGCCCCCCCCCCCCCCCCCCCCGTACCTGATATGGCGGCGGCGGCTCCTGATCCGGCTCAGCCCCGTCCCCGTAGCTGGCCCTGTCCGACTGCGACTCGTGGAGCAGCGAGATGTCATCCGACGTGGGGGACTTGAGGCAGTTCCCCATCTTCCACCCCCTCCCACCCCCCGGCCCTCGGGAGCGGGGCTTCCCCTCCGCCTTCTCCGCCGGACCCCGCCGCCGGCGGCTGGGTGCCCTCAGCCTCCCCGCCGCAGCGCGCAGCCCGCAGCCGCCCCGCCGGGGAGGCTCATGCCAGCCCCGGCCCTAAGCGGCTTAGCGGCAGCCCGGCCGCCCTCCCTCCTTCCCCCGCACGCTCCGCAGCCGCCCCGACCCCCGGCTGGGCAGGGCAGGGCACGGCAGGGCTCGGCTCCCAGCCCCGGGGGGCCCCGGGAGCTGGGGGGCAGCGGGGGCTGAGCTGGGGTCCGCCCGCCGCCCGCCCCGCGGCAGCCCGGCGCTGTTGTGCTTCCTGGTCACCAGCTCGCTGCGCACTGGGCTTTGTCGCACGGCCCGCCCCGGCTCCTCCTCTCACTCCGCCCCGCCGGGCCGAGATGGCAGCCACAAGGCCCGGTTCTGTCCCCGAGCCCCGCCGGGAGCACGGCCCGGCCCCGGCGGGATGAGGCGAGGCCGAGCTGGGGAGGGCTCCGGCCCGGCTACCGCCTGCGGGGTTGGGGCTTCTGCCCTCCCCCAAAATGGAGGGTGCCGCCGTGCTCCACCTCCCGGGGCTCTGTGTGTGTTGTGTTTGCTTTCCGGGCGGCCAGGGAGGAAAAGGCCGCCCAGGCACCGTGAGGGGACAGCGGGGTGCCCGTCCTGGGCTTCTCCGGTGCAAGGCTGGAGGCTCAAGGGCCCGCCCCGGCCCCGGGTTCCTCAGGAGAGGTCCCCCGAAGATGGTGGCCTTTGTGCTGAGCGCCTGGAGTTGCTGGGAGGGCACGGGTTTAGAGCCCACAACTCCAAGTGTAGAAAGAAAAGCAAAAGGCATTCTGTTACTTCTGTGTCTCTGTGGTGGTGTTTTTTTGTGTTTCATCACCTTTTATGTGATGAGCAAGTATTAAGTATTAACCGCACATTTAACTCCTGTACTAAGAAAACACACAAACAAAAACACCTTTTGGATATAAATACCTGCAGACTCCAAGAGAGTAAATGCCCCCTCACGCTAACACAGACCAATGTAGAGGGGAAACTTTTTTCATTTACAGGACAACCCTTCAAATGTTCCCAGCTTTGTCAGTCCCAATGAGCAGCCATCTTAGGTCAAAGTATCTATAAACCAGTTGACCACAATGAAGTATTTGGCTCTACAACATTTACTTTAACATTCAAGAGGTCCTGTGGTGGCTGAAGAACTTGGAGCAGTGTTTCTGATGATTGTCTATGTGAGCTCCTCCGTGAAGATTTCCCTTCATTACCGTTCAGAAGTTTTGTTTAGCTGCTTACCACTGGATAACCTAAACACCTTCAGTGTAAAAGCTACAGCAATTGAGAAGTTATTACTGATGTTTATGGCGTTCAAAATGGTTTTAGACCTTTCTAAGAAACTAAGACTAGAAATGTTGCTGGAGACATAAGCATTGCTTGTGATAGAAAGGCTTTGCAATGGCCTGATGTAACTAATAATGACTGCTGTCATGATGCGGTCATTTGGGTGTTTATCATAAGAGTGAGTTCACTTGGTTTAATAGGAGAATTAGGAAGGCAAACAGTAGTTAGAGAGGAGCCGTTGCCTAACCCAAGAATGGTTTCAAGGTGAAAGCAATGTCAGAGCTGCCACTGCCAGAAACTTATACTGGATTTCCAGCCCTATTACAGAGATCGTCAGTTGTGCTGGGGCAACATCAGAAACAAGATTACTGGCAGCTAGGAAGGTGTCTGTTCACTGCCACTTCACACCTTACTCTTTCTGTGGAGCCCTTGTAGTCGCTGTGGCTGCATCCCCAGTGTGCCTTGCATTCCTGATCCTGCACAGTGGAGAGGTCCCGTGGGGTCCCACAGAGCAGGTGTTGCCTGTATTTCCCTTGAGCCAGATCTCCAAAAGAACTATCACTAACTGCTACGCCCAATTAAAACTTGCACCTAAGTAGGTACAGGATACCCTGAACTTGGGCTCCATTTAAGGAGGAGACTTGTCAAATGGCAAAAGAGGTCTGCTTTTTATGACAGACTCACAGAGACCAAAGAGGAAGCAAAAGTTCACGTTTGGCCTTGCAACACGAACAGCTCTGCACCTGTGAGAGCTTTGAACAACGAAGAACAACTACCAGCCACTGCTGAGTTCTTTGAAGCGGAGGTGGTTTAAGCCACTTGTTTTTCTGTGCCATTTACTCCTGTTACGTCAGGTAAGTGGTTAATAATGGCTTTGCACCACCAGGTCACAAGTTGAAAAGTGGTCCAGGAGACGAAGAATGGGAAAACTCTTCTGTTTATGAATGCAGAAGCGTTGTCATTTCATATACATATGCCTGCTGTGGTGTGACTGTCAGGCTACTAGTTTTTCTACCACGTTTTCTTGCAGTATGGGGACAAGAAAGCAGTCAAAGAGTTTTTCGAGGTAGAAGGTGATTGTCCTTAGTGCTCAGTAACCATTTGACGGGAGCCTCTCTTTAGGGAACCCATGACCTGTTTTCACTGTTTCTGGGTATTAAGTTACAAAAAAAAAACAACAAAAAAAAAAAAACAGATCTGGCAGGCTTCCCTCTGTGTGCTTTCTGTAGATAACTATTTTTAAGTACACAGGCTACTTAGAAGGATCTGGTTTTGTGGGAATAGACACAGAAGTGACCCTTGTTCATACAGAATGGTAGAGGTGACTATAGACCAAATAGGTTTTGCACCCAAACAAATCATTTAGGAGCTGTTCATGCTGTTCGTGTTCCACACAGAATTGGAAGCTCACAAGTAGGTTTTATATTGTCTATTTTTTCTGAGAAGATTTACAAGTACATTGGCCCTGTTCCTGCAGAACTGTAAGGCAATTAAACCAATGGCTGCAGTTCTGTTTTTTACTTCCTCCCATAGTTTGGGGAACAAGTAACTATCGGACTGGATACCGTAGTCTTAAAATGATCTCACAGATACAAGGAAGAGACATATATTAATTTAGGGCAGCACAGATATTGCTGGTAGAAAAGATGAACGCAAATATGAACATTTATATCAGACTGATACTAATACGGAACTGGTAACCTATGTCCATGAACTTCTTCTTACCTGTAAACTTTTAAACTACTGGCTCTAATCAGTTGTCAAAGTGGAAGTCTGGAAGTCTTAGTCTTGCCAGTATACACGATTAATATTCTGATAAATTTTAGCATGGCAATGTCATACACAGGTCTGTGCTGACCACTTCAGTCTATTTGTCAGCTACAGTCTTCTAAGTGAAATGTATTTTTAAAAGGAAAATTGAAATTCATGCAAAATATTTTTAAAGGATTCAAACAACTAAATGTTTGTTTTATTTTAGTATTAGGGTTTTAGTATTAGGGGAGATGAGTTAGATGACACTGTATTCTTAAGACTTGTACAAGCTCACCAGAGATTATGAGCTATTTTGTCAAAAAATCTCTAAAATTCTTTTGGAGTTAAAAATCTAAAAAACATTGAAGACCTTACGAGTCTTTCTTCTTAAGAGTTTTTCTGCAAAACTGACGACATCATAATTTGCCTAATTTAGAGGCAAAAAACCCTCTGGTGACTTCATTTTACATGACCCATTGCTGTGTTATTTTTGGGCAACGATTTATATGTTTAATGCGTCATGCTCAACAAAAATTTTTGAAAGACCTTTTGTGTCCTCAGCAAGAAATACATTATTTGATTACTTTTTTTCCATCAGCCTTATCTTCCCAGCATTTATCATTTCTTATTATGTCTTATCTTTCTTCTGGATAAGAATCATATACAGAAGCCTAGTTAAGTTAAGTTCTGAGTAAAATTTTTCCATGCCATGGTACCCGAAGTTTCACAGATAGCACTGTTTGCTCAGGCAATGTTGGTGAATAGACAAGTTATTTTAGAACCTTTTCCTGGAAAAAAAAGGCCTTGTATACCTTTGGAGAATAGAAATAAATTACATTCTGCTGTTATGCATGTGAATCTTACTGTGGGAATGGACTAATCAATGAATTCATTCGCTTGGTTTTAAAGAACATGGCATTTCTAAACTGAACTATTGTTTTCAGTTTTGTTGACACTTTAGTAGAACCATAGGCATTTCTCGGTATACATTATATTTGTATATTGTTTTCCAAGAGAGACTGAATTGCAGCAAAATAATGCAATTACAAAACTAATATATGTCCCTTAAGTCCATTTTTAATGCAGTATTTTGCTCATGTTTCTAAAAATAACTTAACCTTCTGCTTAAATTATCACAAATACTGCTTATCTCAATTTAAGCTAAGTCCTGGTAGGGCTGTGTTTTCCATTACTGGCATAAGTATGTTGCCTTCCATAATACCTGTTGTCCCCAAATCTGAAATGTTTTATCACCAAGGAATGTAATACTCCTTGTTCTGGGGCACCTACACTGTATGTCACAAAGAAGAATACAGACATGTATTTTGGCATTAGAAAACAAAATAAAATGCAAAAATTAACCACAAAAACAACCAAAGCAATCATCACACAAAAGCAACCTCTTCAAACAAGTCCCCTGTCACCGAGCTTCATGGTAAATTTTGTGTAGGAGTCAATTTTCCTTTTTCTCAGTGTAACACATATTACCACAGGTTCAACTTCAAGAGTGATCAGAGACCTAGAAAACATGATCTAAGAGGAGAGGCTGAAAGAACTGGGGTTGTTTAGTCTAAAGGAAAGGAAAGTGTTAGGAAAAGTGATAATGATCTTCAAAAATGTAAAATGTTTTTTCAGTGAGAAGGAATAAATTGTTCTTCCTATTCAGGGGATCTAGGGCAAGAGGTAATGGATGTAGAGATTTAAGGTAGACATTAAGAAATTATTTCAGACTGCAAAGGCAGTTTAGCGCTGGAAATTATTACCTGGGAATCTCACTTCCTGAACGTTTTGAAAAGCAGGTTAGGCCAAACGTTTCAGGAATGGCTTTAGATGAAGTAGGTTATATACAGATAATTTCAAGAGGTTTCAGATTATTTTATATTTTGTCATTTGTCTCAGGTGATTTGCACCAGATGTTTTATTGCTATGTTATTTTAATTTCCATTCTGCCCTATATCGCCAGAAAATGCCAGTACGAAAGCATGACAGTAGATGACAAAATTGGAGTAGAACGAGTCATGAAGTTCCCAAAAGCAAAATATTACGGGATCACAGTCACTGCAGGGTGACTGTTCTGTTCGAACGGGGGTGTGAGGCACCGATACCGCTGTGACAGGCCTCAGGAGGTTTGGTACTGGGCTGGCATTCAACGCGTAGTGGATGGTCAGTAACAGAAAATCTCTTTTGAATCTCAATTTAATTGAAGTGTTGGCCTTTCTTCACTATTTGCTGTGTGTAAATACTTTCTGAGTTGGCAAGCAGCAAGCTCTATCCAGAGATTGCTAATGGCCAGCGTGCTAGTCATCAGGTACCATCACTGTGGGTTCAGCAATATTCTGCCCACGATGTGGGGAAAAGATGGATATTTGGAGTAGCAGGTCCATAGCCAAAATTACCTCAACTAATGAAGAGTAATGCTGTTTGATATGATGTTGTTTCATCTGAAGTTGACTTTTATCTTGGAGACTTTATGTTCCTTATGAAGCTTTCAATGGTCAGGTGGTATCCAAAATTTCTTTTTGAAACAGTATTGGGACTTTTGTCAGCTGAGTAGAATGTGCCTTCTGCTGCTTAACTTAATGCACCTCTTGTTCACATTATTGTAATTCTTCAAGTTTCTTCAATTTACACCATTTTTGCTGTGGCCTAAAATGTCCGTAGATAGCTTACCGTAGATAGCTATAGGTCTTCTGCAATAACAGAGTGATTAAATGACACGTGGAAAGATTCCTGAGAACCTCTGTAGTGCATCCTTCTGATACACAAATCTGTCCCAAGGTCATCTATGGCTTTATCATTTCTTGTTTCTGAAAATTGTTTCCAGATACTGAATGACTTCTGTCGGTACTGTGTCCTAATCCCTTACAATTAAAAACAAAAACAAAACAAACAAACAAAGAAACAAAACACAACTGAAATCTAAGATTGCTACAGGTTAAACTATTACATATTCTGTCTGCATTGTAGCAGTGATTCTAGGTATCTGAAGACTGTTACCATGCTTTTTTATTTCAATCTTTCCCTATAGATCATGATTTCTAAATCTCCTATTCTTTATGTTCTCCTACGGACTCTTTCTTTGGTCTAGTTTTTCAGTAAGCATGACATCCAAAGCTGGTCAGAGCACTCCAGTTAAAACCTGAGCATTGAATAGAGAGAGCATTATTTAGTAAGTGCAAAAATGCCATTTATCAAACTTAGTGCACTTCCTTTCATAATATAATGTAATCGACTTCAGTTTGAGGTGCACTGTCACTCTTTATCCTTTTCAGTGTAATTCCTGCCTCCTCAGATCTTCTTATTTTCTATTTCTCCAGATGGTTATTCTGAAGGGTACTATTTGGCACTTCTGTTGCAGCTTTGGTCTGTGATGACTTATCTAGCTGAAGTGCAGAAGACAAGTTACTGAAACTGAACAGAAGGAATGTGAGCAGAAATCACTGAAGACTTCCTACAGAAAGTATTAGGTGATTGTGAGTGACTGCCTCTGGCACTGGGGAGGACTTAATCTTTGGAAAATTAACTTCACCATCTGGTCAGAAGTGTTTCCTCTTCTTAACATTCAATTTTACTTTTGGAATAGTCCTTTCTGCATGTGTGTGTACCCTCCTCTTGGAGGGAGAGCAGGCTGGAAATATGAACCAGAGTTTGGTTTTGCATGCACAAATACTTCTGTTGTTTGTCTCAATACTGTGCTTCCTGCAAAAATCTCTAGCAACTGCATCATGCAGAAAACAGGAATGATTATAAAGGAAATTTTCATGATTTCTCTAGTTCTATGAAAAGGGATATGAGAGGATGGCTGTACAGTCCCGGTTAGTCTGTCCTGCTTTTAGTGGTGTGGAGATTCCTCTAGAACATGAAAATCTCAGTTGTTTAAGGTTACTTACCTGACAACAGAGGAGGGAGGATCCTAGGACTTGTTTTTTAGCAGAACTAATCACATACTGATTAAATAAACACTTCACACAAGTGAAACAAGACAGCAAAAGGTAATGTAAGTCTGTTCCTGTTTTTGTTTGTTTGTTTGTTTTTGGTTTTGTTTTTAATTGTGTATAGGAATAAATTATTTTTCTTCTCATTTATTTTGAAGTGCCTGTCTACAGCTAGTTTTGTAACAACAAATTTTTACCCTCTCTCACTTTAGTTTATAGAAATTACAAACTCTACAGAGTGACTTCCTCTAACTTGTGTTGGAAGTGTTATCATCTTAACAGCAGCATCCTATATGTTAGAGTACATATTGACTATGTTCCATTGTCCCAGAACAACATACACTTCATTTGGTGTTTTGGACTGCATACGTTTCCATAAAAGCTCATGTAGAAGTAAATCACCATACAGAAGCTCTGAAGGACATAGGATGATTGTCACGGTGGATGTAGTGCTGCTGAGCCATTAGCTGTACACCAGCATAATGCAAAGGTTAAGGAAAAGGTGACATCACTTGCTGCTGTTTTGATTTATTGACGGAATGTTTTTACCCATGAAATTGGAAGTGGGGGCACAAATTTAAATCCTGTGCCAGAATTTGAAAGCATGGTCTAAAGTGTTCCGGTCAAATGTGATACCATTCATAGGTTCTGCATCAGAATCTTAAATTTGGACACAGATCCTCGTTGTAGAAGCCCCATCTTGTGGACAACTGTGGTGGTTTTACCCAGCTGGGCTGCTGAGCTCCACCACAACCACTCTCTCACTCCTCCTCCTCAAAGGGAAAGGAGGACAAAATACAATGGAAAGGGCTCAAGGGTTGATAAAAGGACAAGGAGATCACTCAACAATTATTGTCACGGGCTAAACAGACTCAGCATAGGGCGATTAATGTAATTTATTACCTTCTACTAACAAGCTAGAGTGGTGAGAAACTAAAGACAAACTGAAAACAACTTCTCCCCATCCACTCTCTTCTTTGTCTTCCCCCTGAGCAGCACAGGAGAATGGAATGGGGGCTGCAGTCCCAAACTGCTCCAGCACGGGTACCCCATGGGCAGCAGCTCCCCCCAACCCCCTGCTCCTGCGGGGACTCTCCATGGGCCGCAGCCTCCTCCAGGCCACATCCACCTGCTCCACCAGGGGCTCCTCCACCCATGGGGGGGCTGCAGCGTGGAGATCTGCTCCACGTGGGACCCATGGGCTGCAGGGGGACAGCCTGCTCCACCAGGGGCCTCTCCACAGGCCGCAGGGGAACTGCTGCTGCGTGCCTGGAGCACCTTGTGCTCTCCTCCTGCTCTGACCTTGGGGGTCTGCAGGGCTGCTTCTCACTCCTTGTTCTTCCAGCTGCTGTGTAGCAGTAGGTTTTTCCATTTCTTAAATCAAAGAGGCACAAACAACATCGCTTATTGGCCTGGCTGTGGCCAGCAGTGGGTCCCTTTGGAGCAGGCTGAAACTGGTCCTTACCTAGCATGGGGCAACTCCTGGACTCTTCTCACAGAGGCCACCCCTGTAGCCCTCTGCTATGCAAATCTTGCCATATAAATGCAATACAACAACCAGGCAGTGACTGAGGATATTTTGGAAGTCTTTGAAACATACAAACGTCATTCATGTGTAGAAATCAATATATGTTTGCTTTTCAAAGACTGTTTCAACTGGTAAGAAATAGTGAATTACAGAGAGAAGATAGATAGGGATGGAGACAAGAACATTGTCTCCATCTGCTAAATCACTAATAAGCATGAATCTGGCCTTGAATTCCCCAAATGGTTTTCTGTAGCATTTGTGTAGTACAAATGAGTCTTCAGGTGATACAATTGTGTAAGAGCAGAAAAATATTCTTGGAAAAAATTGTTCAGACAGAAAGAATAGCAAAGTATGCATGGAAATTGAATCTGGAAACTGTGGGAGTATCCTTAAAGAGATGCTTGTTTTCAGCACAAAGTAATGGAAATGGGCTAGCAACTCAGACTTGATGAGCCAACATACTTGGTAGGAAGACTATTAGGAAGGTGAAAAGAACATGAAAACAAGCCTGTCATATACATGTAAACTATTTTCAGATGTAACTGTGGCTAATATACCATGCTATATATATGCATAGTATATTCTATTACACAGAATAAATTATGTATGTAATTAGAGTATAGTTTTGTCATTTTGGAGAAGGTAGGTTCTTATATGATAGTTTTCCATTTAATAATAATAAAGACTAATAAAATAGCCAGAAAGCATAGTGACATCTAGAGAAAGTTTGGCAGAAGTGCCTCCATGCTAAAACATCTATAGTTCCATGCTTTACTTCTTAGATTGGTATGTGACAGACTTATTCTCCATGCACAAAAGAATAATGTGTTGAGTAACATAACCTCTTGAGAAACAAGCATAGTGAATATGAGGAAATGATCTTTTATTTTAAGATTTTAGAATCATCCCAGTAGGAGTTTTGAATGGGGACAGTAGAAAAGAGCTGCTCTTCACTGCATTTACAGGTTAGGAGCAGTAATTCGCTATGTGCCTGTGTCAAAACTACACGTTAAAAGACACCCTACATTTCTAACATGTCAAAGTGAGTGTAAATCTGCCACTTTACAGTTCAGTTTAAAATAACTATTAATTTCATGTTGAATCTAAACTGAAAAGTTAGGTTTTCATTCATTAGACCAAGAATTTCATAATAACACAACTTGTTCCTAACATAAACAGATTTTAAAAAGTGACTGTGCTTAATAAATTGACTGATAAAACTGTAAACAAACACTACTGACAAATTATAAAGAAAACTTCATGGAAATGCCCATGATTTAAAAACACATTTATTGATTTTGAGGAATTCCTGACTGACCCTTTTTGTTTCTCATAACAACCCAAAGCCTTTTTTGAGTTCTACATTTTGGTGAGGGGCATCTTGAGGAATCATCCAAGCCAGGGCAAAAACTTTGTGAAAAATGCACGGTTTCAATTTTGATCTCAGGCTGCTCCTTAAAGACAGGAATATTAGGACTTCAGGAATATACAGAACTAAAATTGTTGTCTGAAAGCAAATTCTGCTGGAAACCAGCAAGTGCAATAAAAACAAAAATCCTTCTTAGCGTGGAGTGAAGCCACAGAAGGAGTACAGGGTGTTTTTCTTCCTCAAGAGACTGAAAGGGAACAGCAGATGCCAGTTCACCCCTCCCAAGAAGAGCATTTGAAGTAGGAACACCTACTTATAATTCTGTGCACTTAAATAATGAAGCACGAACAATTCAGCAAGAGAAGTACAGACAGATATTAGTATGCATGCAATCTAGAGATGAAGCTGTAGCTCAGGAAAAATGAGTATGTAAAGCATGTAATAAAAGGGGTTTGGAAAGCAGGAGTTTATTCAAGGATGTTCAGGAGGGAATGGCTGTTCAGAATCTCTGCTCCAACAAGTAAATTCATTGTAGTTCAGGGTAAGGACAACCACTGGCATAAAACACAGACTATTACCTTATTCTAGGGAAAAGGCTCTTGAGAAATCCAATGTTGATAAAAGAAGAAGTCTTAGGAGGAGTAAAAGACAAGGGCAAGCATTCAGTGATACTTTTCATTTTAAATTTTATTAGAAATTATAATTGCTTCTTTATGCCTATGTAAGAAGGAAGGAAATTAATGATGTGGCTCCATCAAGACACTAAAGAGTAAACTGTTGTACATTTCCCAGCTAGTATGATCAGCTGCAGTGTATCATAAACAGGAGGTTAATTACTGGAAGTTGCAGAGTAATGTGCATTTCTTGTTGTACTAACAGATTTTATCAAGAAAATACAGCAGGATTGTAAACGCAAAGAAGTGTAAATTGGGAGAAATATACTGGCAGAAGGGACGTGTATAGAATTAATTTGAAAGGGAATTAAGAGGAGTGATTTGTGAATTATTACTTCTTGAAGATGGGTATAATGATCCATAAATTAATGCAGATGTAGATCTTATTAAAATAAAGGAAGTAAATCTTCATCCTTATCTCTTTATTTTACCACACACATTTCTGTGAATGTTTTATTTGGTTCCCTCTAGCCATTCTACTGTTTTTAATCTTAGCATATTAAATTTTTATTGATATATGATGTGATGTGGTGTGGTGTGTTGGTATGTTACCACAAATTAGATGTATGCAGTTGAACTCTGAGCTCTTGTGTTCATAATCTATGAAAGTATTCTATTAATTCTGTGTCTGCAGTGACCTTTCAGTTCCAATTTTTGTATGTAATTTTAGCATAGTACTTTACATCTGATTTTCAACAATGTCGGTTTTTGCAGCTGGGTGACTTAAGAGTTGTTTCAAGCATTCGATTGCCATTTCTGTTTGATTCTTGTTTGCTGCCTGTCATACACTTTTTTTTTTTTTTAAACCAAATTATTAACATTTTATCAATAGTTTTATTTAACGTATTAATGTATATATTCTTATATTCTTGAAAAGAGTAATAAATAGACCATTAATCTTTTCTTAAAGTTCTTTTTAAAAAGGAGTTTCAGCCTGTCAGTCACAATTTCAGAACACACTTCTGGTTTGACAAGATTTCAAGTCATGTGTTTGGATGAAGTAAGGCACTTAAACCTTATCTTTTAATAGGTGGCAAGTTAAAATACCAACTCAATCAGAGTTTTGTTATAGGGTAAGTAGGTGTTATGTGTCTTATGTTTCTTTTTCAACATGTTGAGGGGCAGAAATGGAGAGGAAAAGGAAGAGGGAGGGGAAATTCATACCTGTAAGGTAAAAATTCCAGAAGATAACCTTCATAGGAGTATGGATCAACAGTATAAAATGTCTTAGTAATTTAAAAAACTGCACTGAAACCACAGATACTTTAGCTGACAAGTCTACCTTGTAATATGTCCAGCATTCTGGAAAAAGGCGAATATACTGTCCATATTGCACATGGACAAGACTTAGCTTAAGCAAGGAAGGTATCATTTAAAATTAATGTCTCATGCGGAGCTCCAAGGAACTGAGGTAAGGGACTGTTGTATGGCTCAGTGCTGTGTTGCTGGGCATTGAAAGGATTGCCTTCCGCAGGGAACCCTGGTACTGATTAACCAGAATATGAGAAGGGATTTTCCTTTAGCTTCTGAAGGCAAATATTTTAGAGGAGGAGAATCTTATGTATCTGCAAACAGAAATGGTTATGTCGTCAGAACTCTGGAGAAGTGGGTGGCAAACTTCACAGCACTTCAGTTTTCCCTCTTTTCCCAACCAGGAAAATAATGAAGCTGGGAGATTTGCAACCCCAAATCTGCCCACATATGTGGAAGCTGGTTGATTTATCTTCTTTAAAAAACAAGCATCTTCTTTCACTGGTTTTCCCATTTCATCTTAGGCTCCCTACAGCCTATAAGTGGATTCTCCTTTGTAATCAAAGGGGAGGAAAGCTTGCGTTCTACCTGTTTATAAACTCACCAGAGCAAATTCTTCATGCCAAAGCTCACTTTTTTTTTTTTTTTTTTTACAAGACAGTGTTGTGGTTTTGCAATTACCATCTGTAGGATACAATGCTGTAGGAGCTATTAAAGAGCGATATTGATGTTATGTTAATATTTTACCAGAAGAGTAGGAACAGTTAGTTACTTACATGCATGTCTGATATCAGCCTCTTACCTGGCTCTGCACCTTACTGTCTCTGCCTCATGTGCCTCCCTCTTCCAGCACTGTCCCTTTCTCCAGAGCCATGTCGTGTTAACCCCACTGCCATTTGTCACCACCACGGTGTCCATTTCCTCAGAGACAGGTCCTGTTCATGAACAGATCAGGGAGTTAGGGAGAGGGAAAGGCCCCTGTCATCACCAAAGACATCTTCAAACTCTTCTGCCCCCCATCCAAAATGTTTAATAATTTGGCAGTTCCTGATGGTAAGACACTTATTCTGGTATTAGTGTCGGGAATGTTTTAAAATATCAGCCATTAATCACTATCACAGCTTCTAATTCTGGGTTTCTGTTTCAAATCTTCCCCAGTTCAATCAGAACCAAAGTTAATGCCCACTGGCTGATCTCCAGTGCATGCCTGCACAGAACAACTGTTGCCTTTAGCTGGTGGGGAGATCAAGGCTTGAACTGACGAAAGACATCTGTATCTTGGAAAACAAATTAATGTTTATGTTTTAATTTATAAGTTCCTGGCTCTTTTATAGTTCCTGTTTTTCAAGTAATATCTCTTTGGAACCCTAGCTGATGGAGAGTCAAAATGGAAAGGGCCCATGAGAGAATTATCACAACGCAACATCTGGTCTGCATTGGAAAAAGCTGAGAAAGATATTCAACATCTCTGAGACTAAGAGGCAGTTACAAGGCACTTTAAAGTCAGTCCATGAAATATTGTGCAGGTTGTGGCCACCTGGGCCAATCTAATGTTGTTTTGGGAAGAGCTACTCTGCTTCCTAGCATCTGAATTTTAATCTCACTTCAGCGTGGATGTGGGAGAGCTGGGAGTAATATGAGAGGTGTTTGCTTTTCATAATGTTAATCTGATTCCCAGCATTGTCCTAATTATATTGTGTTTTTTGCCGTTCTCTCAATTTCCTTTTGAGCAAGTTAGCTGAAGAGTTAAAAGGCTTTCCAGTTAGCATAGCTTTATAGGCCTTTTTAGCAACAAAAAGGACAGAAAAGACCCTGATTCTCTGCATCTTCAGAAGAATATTTTGTTTTCTTTTTAAAATTTGACTCCAGAAAGTAAAAGGACATTAAGTAGACCGCATTTTGGTTGATGTGTTGGTGTGTCACTTGTGGCAAGGAGTTCTGCTGTACCCAATTGTTGCTGTTTTCTGCACTAGCAGACTGTGAGAAATGCAAAGAAATCACGGACCAAGCCGGGCAGTGAGCGTACCAGTGAATCCAGAGGGAACACACTCTGTCCACCACAAGAAACTTCGGTCCTTTAAGTCATCATAGCTCATGCAGAACAGAAACAATTTGACATGTATAACAAGAAACACTGAGAATTGTTTGCCAAACAAAGACATATACTGCAGATGGAAGAGCTGATGAAATTTGTTTATAGTTGAGGAACTACATGTAGATTTTTCAAGAAGAAGGTTGCGCTCTTTCTTGCCAAGACAAACAAATCTGATAGAACATCTCATTGCTCTAGGCTGCCTGAGGACCCACTGGAAAGTCCATGGATCTTTTTCTACAGAAAAATTGTGTGTTGTCAATACCTAAGTGTATTGTCCACAGTTGCACTGTGGCAGCTGCAGAGGAAGTGGAAGGTTCTAGGGAATACATGAGGGAGAACTGGATTTTTGGCTCCTGAAAGAGTATGGAGTGCTTTTGGAAACTGTGAAAGAGGTTACGAGCTGAATGTTATAGCTACAGAGGGTTATCTGTGAGTTAAACATAACAGTAATTAATGTGGTGTCCTTAGACCTCAGTACTAGCTATTTCCATCATACAGAATTGCAGTTTTCCAGGATGCCTGCATTCCTACAAAGATCCCCAGACTTGCACTGTTACAAGTTTTCAGTTGTACCATTAGAAATATACTGTGCCCAGATGTTTTTACAAGGCAGTATACAGTTGTCACAAACAACTATTTATACTGGGCCAATTATTTAGGAAAAATGTAACAAGAGTGTAAATGCAATCCCTGATATGGACATAAAAGGTTTATTAGCAGAATAATACAGTTTTTACTTTCCTGACTTGTAACAGGTCCTGGAAATAGAAAACTAATCATGTCCTTAAAATTCTGTTGTATCTGTAAAAATATGTCTTGGAAAACGGCCAGCAGCATTCTGGGCTGCATTAGGAAAAGCATTGCCAGCAGGGCAAGGGAGGAGATTATTCCCATTTGCTCAGCACTGGTGAGACCGCAGTGGGAGTGCT
The DNA here is from genome assembly GCF_964211825.1 of Aythya ferina. Classification (NCBI taxonomy): domain Eukaryota; kingdom Metazoa; phylum Chordata; class Aves; order Anseriformes; family Anatidae; genus Aythya; species Aythya ferina. The sequence goes on along the minus strand of NC_140304.1, from coordinate 26,953,272 downwards.
ATGTCCAGTTCTGGGCTCTCCACGATAAGAAGGACATGGCATACTTGATTGGGTGCTGGGAAGAGACATGAAGAGGATTCAGGGACTGGAGCATCTGTCTTCTCGTTGCCCAAAGAGGTTGTGGAGTCAGCGTGCTTGGAAATGTTCAAAATCCAACCAAGCAAGTTCCTGAGCAACCTGCTCTGGTTGATCCTGCACTGAGAAGAGGGGTTGGACCAGGTGGTTTGCTCTGTTAATTCTTACTGTGTCCTTTAATCTAGAAATGAATATTTGGTGCTTTATGTTACAGAATTCATCTGATGTTTTATTACAGGTTTTCCTTCCTCACTAATACTGATATTAACAAATCACAGTGTGTTTTGACACATAACTTTAGTGATAGGTACATACTGTGTCTCAAGGAATTGAGAATATCACAGTTTGAGGAAGGTAATATATATAATTACTATTGCACTTTCTATAGACAACTTGCAACTATTCTTATAGCAGCATCAGAATAAGAACAAGGCTGAAATTGAAAAATGCCTTGCATTTTTATTAAACAAAAGATTTATAAGGGAAGATATTTTCTAGCTCAGCTGAATAGTGAAAAAAAAAAATTTACATGTGGTTTTTCATCAAGTAAATGCTGAGGAGCTAACTTGCACTGTTGCAAATTACCAGATCCTCCTTTCAAAAGCACTTTGTCTTTCATATCACCTCTAAGAAAGAGAAAAACCTTTGGGGAAAAAAAAAATCTTTGGAAATCAAGAAATTAAATAACATTACCCAAGGAAGTAGGGAAATAAATAGATTATAAAACTTTTTATTATTATTATTTTTATTTTGTACTTCTTCAAGTGAAACAGTAGTATAACATCTGTTTCTTTCTTATCAATACATAGTCACATCAGTTTTTGTAGAACAATATTTAAATGTATCAGTAACACCTCTGATAATTAACAGAACACATCAAGTTTTGCAATAGATGAACCCATCTTGAAAACACAAAATAAAGTCTTCAGACTTACATGAAGGTCAAATACACATAGTGAAAAGTGCCCATCTGCTATTGCCACTTCTTCTTGCCTTACTGCTTTTACAGCATACCTCCTCTGATTGTAATAGTCGCTGTGCGGGATGGTTTTTTTTTTTGGTGGGGAGAGTATTCTTTTAAATTGGCACCTCCAGCAGCAGTGCCTCCTTCTGCTGTTTTCCTTTTATGAATTTATACCCTCTGATATCTATCCGAGCCTGGCTTAGCTCCAAGTCACCCATTTCTCAGTAATACAGGAAATTAAATCTAATGTCTAATAAGCACAGAGGCTTATGCAACCTCTGTTAGCTGAACTAATACTAAGCATCTTAATAATACTCGCTTGTCTTTTGATGGTTAGGGAGCTGTGCACTTTGTTGTGCTGCAGACCAACTACATTCTGCATTTGGATGAGGGGCAGCTAGAATTTACCCATTGTTTTCTGGACACTTTCTGAATGTTACCTTGATATTCTGCTCGTGTTGAGGGACGTGCTGGAACCTTCATGTCTAGGGTTTGTCCCATTGTCTGTTAATACCCCCACAGTTCTGTTCATGTGGGTACGGTGTTTAAATATACAGAAATCTGACCTTAAGCCATACCGATTAGCTCCATCATTTCAGGGGCATGTCACCTACATATATCAGTTTAATACGTGGATTTATACTGAATAATTTCAAACAGTTATAGCCCTATGAAACTGCTTCTGTCTAGTTTCTGGAATACACAAAGTGACACAGGGTCACAGATACTATGGAAATTGGTTTTGCAGCTGATATGCTAATTCAGCAAGAAATTCTTGCAGAAAGCCAAAGAAAATTATTTTAATATAGTGCCATGCTAGTTGGTTGACTTTCAGGAAAGAGATAATTAAAACATTCAAGGGAGTTCCAAGTCTCTGGAGAAAATACCATTATGGAAATACAAGGTTATTTTTACCACGCAGCTTATAACTTCCTTATTAAAAGGAAATCAAGGAACTGAATATGATAAACACAAAATAACATTTTCACCTCTTGAGGAAGATGAGAAATACTGCCATAAACTGAGTTCAGTATAACACTAGACTTGCAATAAATATAAATCAGATTATTTTCAGCCAACAGATTCTTCAGGGGCATGTCAATGCCTTAGCTGTCCTCCTCATCCCTCTTCTTCCAAGCCTGTGCAACAGTGGGTGGGAGCAGTGATTATTGACCTCCTTTACTGAGGATACGCAATTGTAGGGATATAGGTTTGGAAATTCACGTAGCATATCCCCAGGCCCCAACAACCCACCACTCCAGGGTAGGGTCTGCAAACTCCATTGCACATGAGTTTGCTTCCCTGTCTGGCTGTTCTGCGGATTTTCTGCACTTAGTTTCTTCCCATTGTCGTTTGGTTTCATTTTCTCAAATGCTAGACCACTTCTTCTGAGAGTTACCTTAGATGTCAGGCAAGCATCCCCACACATGTTTGCTAACTACGCGTATTTATTCAGTTCAATGAGCTCTGATGTTTGCTATAACACCCCATTTCAGTTAGAATGGCAGTGGGCTGTTGTAGAGCAGCCTGTGAAGCTGCCAGCCAAAAACTTAGTTTCCTGTTTATTCCTATTACTATCATGATGAATTGGGAATAGTTTGTGAATGCACAAAAATCCAGAAGAAAGAACCTTCTGCAAACTTCTTTTTAAAAAAGATACTGTCTAAAAAAAAAAAAAAAAGTTAACTGAGACAAGTTTTCTCAGCTGGAGGCTGCAGGGTTTCTGTGCCTGGCTTTAATAGTTACATATTTATCAGAAAGTTAAAACTAGAAACAGAAATGCTCTGCCAGGTAACCTAACTGCAGCAGCCTTCATATACTACTCAGGAGAGTTTGGGGAGGGACTGTGGTATGGTCAGTGTTAGTCCAAGGGCCTGTAGTGTTAGCCTGCAGAGATCTGAAGGAGAGCCATGAAATGAAGGGTCTGCACCCTGATACAATGCCCAGGCCACAGGAGCTGCTCAGCCCCAGCAGGGTTTATGCACCTGAGAGCCCAAGGCAGAGTTCAGCAAAGCCCATGGACAAATGGGAGGAACTTGGTCCAAGCTGTCATCTTCCCCTCCATCACCTTCGTTTTGTGATACTGTAAATAAGAAGTTCTATACAGCTGCTTTTTGACGAGATAGGGATAGAAAATGTAATTCAGTGATTAACATGATGCTTCCAAAGTTTATTCCTATAGGCATACACAAGATGGATATATGTCGCTCACTGCATAAAGACCTCCTTCTGTTTGAAACTCTGGGACCTCTGTTCTTTACTGATTTCTACATGTAGCAGATAGACATAACAGTAACACTTATCTCAAGTGTAAAAGGTATTTTCTGGAAATCTAATGGGCAACAGAGTGGAATTTCTTTTTATTTTTTTGTCTTTTTTTTTTTTTTATTTGAGCAAGCAATCATTTAAAAGGTATATGACTTAATTTCTGCCAGTGATTGTTTTCTTGTGGCTTAGCTTGGTCACTAATCTGACTGCCTAGTTTACATTTACAGAGCAGGACCTGAGGTTTTCTCCATGTCTTCAGTATTATTGTTCTGATTTTGCAAGTCTTGTTGCTTGGGATACTTGTACAAGTAGTGTCTGTTTGCACAGCAACACCAGAATGAAGGTTAAGACGCTGCTATTTAATCAAGAGGGAACAAAAATAGTTTTGAAAGCTACCACTCTTCTTGGCTGATGCTCAGAAAAGTTGGTGAAAAGGGCAAAGAAGTCAACTGAGTACATTAAGGCCGATATTTTTTATATATTTCATTTCATAGCTGGATTTTTAGGAATCAAATTTCTAATTTATTTTACTCTGCTTTAGCAAAACGTGATTTTTCTTTTCCAAATGATTGTTCTGTTTTAGATGCTGTTGTTGACACTAATCAACTTTTCATTTCATCTAGTAATGTCCACAAGGTGGTGCCACAGCTAAAAAATTAGCAATAAATAAAATTAATATAATTTGATAATTCTACCTGAGCATCATTAAAGAATGAGTAAGCATTTCATAAGCAAAACATCACCTGCATTTCTAATAACATTACAGATTTGTACATTTTAAAAAAATCATTAGTGCATAAACATGTACAAAAATGAGGAGATAGCTCAGGATCGAGTAGACAAATTAATGAAAAATGAAGAATTAGATCCTCATACAGATTCTGTATGTGTCCTAGCAGGACTACCAGTGCTCACACCGTGCCCCACAGAGGAGGCTGTATTACTTCCAGTACAGATGTAGAATTCAGCTCTCTATCAGCCTTATCAGGTGCAGCATGGCCTCTGCAGGGTACCATCACTACTTTTCCCAATGTTTTAAGGTTTTGGAGGACTTGCTGCACAGATCCACAGTGAGCTGGGACAGCTCAGTTCAGGCACCCAACTTAGTACATCATCTTCTGTCGAGGAGCACAAGGAGATCCATGCTCACAGTGCTTGAGCAGTACCATAGGAGTCAACCTGAATGTGGACAAGCAGTGTCACTCTTCCTCAGCTCTGGCCAAGACAGCTTCCACGTAGTCACCCTGGTGTGTCTACAGCACATTGTAGCCAAATTTTATTTTATTTCTTACCCCACAGCCAGAATAGGCAGGGTCCCTGTTCTGTTATATAATAATGTTCAATTGGCATAGATAATGCACAGTTGATTCAGAAGGGGTAGAAAGTGTAGACAGAGGGACCTAGTATGAGTGCAGCTGGATTAGTGTACACAGGCAAAATTAATAGTAGTCTTTTTTTTTTTTTTTTTTTTTTTCTTCAGCTATAGTCAGAAAGGCAACCATCCCAAACTGTGTCACACAAAGAGGTAACTGAGTACATGTGATGAAGTTTCTGAGCATCTTTCTACACAAGATCAGACCAGAGAAAATAAAAGACAGTAACATGGAGCATACTATGACTATAAACATTAAATCCCCAATATGGGGGGACAATAAAACTTACATGAAAAAGTTTTCTCTGTGACTGTGAATGGCTGCACGGTTTTATAGAAGACTCACACGTCCCAGGGAACCTTGCCCATTCCTGCCAGTGTTTGCATGCTCAGTTCTTCATCCAGCCTTGGCCGTGCTGCCTCCTGCACCCCTCCATGACCTCTGCAACATAGGTGTGCACACCAGCAGCATAAATGTTCTCGATGCACTTCTGTAATGGATAGATTAAGTTTGAGCCATTTGTACATGACATTATTTTGTATTAAAAACACTAAGAAAAAAGGATAATTTAAAAATATTTTTCAAACAAGCACAGCATTGATTGACATTTACTGCTTACATCTCTTTGGTGTGATAGAGCTGTATCAGAAAGAGTAAATTTTTTTTTTTTCACAATATTTTTTCTAAGAATTGCTTTATTTTTATTATAATATAAAATTCTTGTGGCTTGTAAGACTCAGAGGAAATGATATATACCCAGTAATATGGTCTGTCTCCCAGCATAAAGCAGCATGAGAGTTAAAGCATTTGTGAGCCTAGCTTTAAAGGTGTCAGATGGCACAAATGCCTTTTTTTCTTTATGAATCATATTTTTAAATTCTATTTTAAGGTGATTTTGAGTGTCTTAAAAATTTGTATTGCATTTAACATCTGTTTGGACAAGTCAGAATTGGAGAACTTACTGAATGTACAAATCCACTGAACAGGTCAACTGGTTTTCATTTCTGAGTCAGTCCAGTGACAGTGACATTCAGTCAGCAAATTCTTGTAAGATTGCTCTCGGATTGCACACAGCAATGTGTGTTGCAATTAAGATGACATTTTCCTGTTTAAGTTTACAGAGTGATTTTATTCTGACTGAAAAATGACTTCTGAATATGTATATTTTCAGATGCTTACCTGTAGATGCATACACACAGAGGAAATGATGCTTTATTCTAAAGGAAATAGCAGAGCATCTGGAATTATATATTTAAATTTCCACTGTATGTAAAAATTAGATATCCATCCACTATTTTAGTAATTTAACCAACTAATTGAAATCCTGAACATTTGTGCTTGTGTTTTATGTTTGCAATGATTTTGCATTCTTATTGGAAATCCCATAATTATTTTTAAAATACCAAAATAATTTTTCCACTGTCAGGATTTTTCTATCTTCCCATTTAGGTGATCATGAATAAATCAAGGTTTAGCTTTGTATCTTTATATCTGTACCTATAGTTATATTTAGATACCATTGCATATTTGTAGGAGGGACTTCAGCGTGCAAGCTCAGGAGTCACTCTGAGCACGGCTCAGAAATCATCCTGCAGATGCAGTGTTCACCGGAAACAATTTAGAATGGCAGTGGTATCCTGCAGGATGTGTGCAACTCGTTCGGCTATGTGTTGATTTACACAGGACTATATTATAGGTTATACATTCTGGTAATTGTGGTATTATTACTGCTAGGCTATATCTAAGTACAGGAAATACATATAAGCACGTTTGAAGTGATAACATCCACTTCTGTTTAAAAAGCCATTTTTTATTCCTGATGAAAAATGCATACCTAATGCAGCATTTGCGAGAGAAAACAGACAATTTCTTAGTACTTAGCAAGACTTTTAGGAAAAATCTATTGATTATAGCAGGCCCATAACCAGAATTTACAAATATATGCACATGAACTTTTATTCTTAATGTCTTCAGAAATGATTTTATAAGTGTGGGCTTGATCCCAGATCAGTAAGGTGATACTACATTTCCATCTGAAAACAAGAGACAGAGCAGTATAAATCCTCACTCTGTCACCAAAACCACAGTGCTACATTTCTATCAAAGAGGATGAGTAATAATGATTCTAGCTTTGTAGAAGGTTTGGAGAAGCTAATAATTTCATCTCACTGATACAGCGGAAGGCATTTGTATATACTACAAGAAAAAATTCATATTAAAATTTCCTCCTTAAAACATCACCCATCTCTCCATACACATAAGAAAGCCCCTCTCACCCCCCAAGCAATTTATGTGTGCCTGTTTATCAAACATCAGGATCCAGGAGCAGGCGCGCTCTCCATCCAGCAGCCCCAGCCTCCTGCTGTGGTTCAGGAACAGGTTGGCTCCAACCGTGACTTGGAGAAACCCTGCTCCTGGCAGGAGATGTGGTGCTCAGGGCCTGCCAGACCCCTCCCAGAACATCTCTCACCATTTCCCTGTAACAGTTTGGGCTTCAGACCTGCGTATCTACCTGGGGAAAGGCTGTGGGGTGGTTCTGTCTAAAACAGGGAGGGAATATCCATCAGCTTTTGTACATCAACCTCTGCTCATCAGACAAGACTGACAAAACATAACCACCATATTAGCCATACCATGCCTATTTTTGACTGATTCATCGGGGAAAATATATTAAAATTAATGCAGTTTTCCCCTTGTTTCTCCAAACAACATAAAATTATCAGGGGAGAGAAAATAAGACAAAGTCTTAACTTTAAACAATAATTAGAGGTGAGGATGTGATGTCCTCCCAAAAGGCCTTCCAGCAAAACATTTTTTTTTTTTTTTTTTTACTATTATGAAAGATTTTTGCTTATATTAATAAATTAGAAATGTAATGGCAGAACTGTGAAATAAATTAATAAATCAAAAATATAAACCCTCCAGGCCATACCTAAATCTATATCCATACTACTGCATGATACAAATTGTACTGCAGAGTAAAATCACAATTAGAGTTGATGCTATTTGATACTTTTCCTATTTGTAATCCTGTACTGTGTAATATTGCTACAGATCAATAATATAATGCTATATTGCACAAATTGATTTGTTGAAATGAGAGTTATGGGTGAGGTTCTGGCAGACGCTGCAAAATACAATAAAGGATTGTCCTGTTATCATGTCTAATGGTGATGTGATATATGCATACCTAAAATAGGCCCCAAACTGATGATTTGCTTCAATATTTCATTATATATTGTTTTCATTATATATAACTCAATATTAAGAATGTATTTGTCTTATGAATGTGTAAATGATACTGGTCTGAAATTTTGGTGCTGTCAAACTAGCACTGAACAGAACTTTAGTTTTGTTAAATCTCAAACTAGACAGATTTTGAAATAATAAGATGGGTGATGCATCTACATTCGTATTAATATGCCTTTGCTTTTTCGACATTTCATTATAATATTGTTTTGGAAGAGTTACCTAGTTATGTAAGTCTTGATTTACAAGATAATTTGAAGATACATTTAATTTTAACTGTGGTCTTCAGTATTTTCCTGAACAGGAATCTCTCTTCTTAGTTTAAACTTGTAATATCCTGTTTAACAAAGGAGCAGCTTCAATAATACTTGGAGTACTCACTGTTCTTCAAGTTTGTTAAGTTTGTTGCTGGGATCAGGGCTTTAAAAGCAAAGGTCAGATAAATTTCCCTTCTTGGAACACACTCAGAAATGAGCTGCAATGTTTATTTTTTCTTTATAAGTCTACTTATTAAATAGTTAAATGACCAATGATAACTTTATCTTTAATACAATTAAATGTATTTGTATGGGTCATGGAAAAGAACAAATGTATGGATTCTGTTGAACAGCACATCTAATGTAGCTGCAGCATGTGTGAACCTTTCTGTACCACATGCAGATTTTTCCTTTCATTAAGCAGTAAGAGACGTTGCATGCAAAAATAATTTCACAACTTAGAAAAGGCATTCTGATGTCCATCTCTCTATTTCACATGGGAAATATATTTCCTCACTCTTGTACATGATACCAAAACCACTGTGTCCTTCCTTAGTCATCACTATGGAGGATCAATTGCAATGTCCATATACATTCCAAGCACTGCACGCTGTGTAATATGTAATTAGCTGAAGATATCCAAAGGAAATTGTGTTTTATAACATCACAATTGGACAAGTATGTCTCCTGTAGTAATCAGCAGCAAGAATGTGATTTTACTTCAGTGGACTACAATAGAATCTAATCTTAAAATAACAGTTCATAACACTTTCCAATAACAATGTTATGTTTCAGACATAATGAAGTTACTTTAGTTAAATTTTGTTGGAGTTTAGAACTTGTCAGTAAATGCTTAGTGGAAATGTATGTTTTAACTGAAGTCCACTAATGAGTCCTCATCATTAAAATCTTGAGAGATCTACTGCTTGGGAGGATCTGGGCTGAGCCCCAGAGTGGTGAGGACTGCTGGGCAATTAGAAGCTTCCTCACCTTCTCCAAGTAGTGTGGCATTACTCAAACACCTAGGGCTTTGTTTGTGGTTTAAATTTCCAAAAGATAAAAGTTTCTTAAGCATTAGAAGTCACAGAATTTACAGACCAGACTGTATCATTCCTCTAGTATTATTACATCTTTAATAAAGCTGTAAGAAGCTTTGACAGCCAGCCTGACAGATACACTCTTTCATGTTTTGGGTAAATAATCACTAGTGCCTGGCATCTACTTTACAGGTTATGTCTGAATACATTTGCAAACAGTTCTTTTAGGTGACACAATGAAGTGGGCAGCATAAACTTAGAAAACTGTGCATAGCACTTTGTCAGCGTGCCAGAACAAACTTGTAGGGATTCCTAAAGTTTAATTTCAATTAATTGCCACAATGCTGAAATCCATTTATTCTACACTAAGGCACATTTTAGTCCCCAAACCTGTCAGCTAGTATCAGTGCAGGCCAACTGACCTTTCTTCCTACACAGAAGCCCCCCTTGATGCAGGCCAGGTCGTCCTCTTGTCTCTGGGCCTGGTCAGCCAAGGCAGGTAGGCCGCAGTCAGCCTGGGCCTCCCTTGCATTTGGTTGCATGGCAGAAGGCCAACCTCAATTGGCATGTCTGTTTTTCCACAAAATAAAATCATTATAGGCAATGAGATGAAAAAGTGAAAACCCCTCAAAGTTCTTAAATTACATCTACTCTTGAAAAGGAGCAGTATTGATCAGATACTCAGGGAGGCAAGAAAGCCCAGTGGATTGAGAAATCTGGGGTATTTCCCAAACTCTCCTGCCTTGAAAATGACCTTGAGCTGTCTTCTCTGTGCTTCAGTCTCCCCATCTTTACGAGGAGGTTAATAATTCTCCATAATGATTTTAGGTGTACTGAAGGAAGGCACTGTATGAAGGCTAGGCATTGCTTGCGTTAGCCTGAGATGGATCCATGTGTGGTTAAAGATGGCCATGATCTGGTCAGTGCCCAGTGTGTTCCAGAAAATCTGGGAAAAAAAATGAGAAACTTTGGTTGTTAGACTCTTTGCTTTCTATTGTCTCTCAAAACACATTTCCATGTTAAAGGTCTTTCCTATCTTTCAGACCATTACAAAATATCTCCAGAACATTTCATGTTATTTAGTTGCTGTATTAATACTCACAGTTCGTGTTAAAGTTACTGGGAATTGTGCTTGCCAAGTGTCTCTCAGGATCGGTTAAATGATAACATAAATAATGTATTTTTAAAAAATAATTTTAAAAATTGTAATATTATACTTAAATATTTGGGTAAAATTAGTATCATTTAGTTTGTTATAAGATACTTCCATTGGACTTGTAGCTGGAGTTTAAGACATTTTGATTGAAACTCAAAAAAAAGTTTTTTTATTTTTAATTACATCTTGATTTTACATGCTTTGTATTAATATACAGCTACAAACTCTGTGTACAAAAAGAACAGTCTACTTGCAAAACTGTTGAATGCTTTGACCTCAAGGGCATAGAAACTGTTGACTCATTGTTTTTACTGCATATAATATTAGTCCTTTGTCACATTCAGGGGATGACATCATCTTCTTCATTGTTAGCAGCAGGTTTGAATAATAGAAAAAGTGCAGCATTAGTTGTCTGCTGTACTTGCCCTTAATAAATGAATGGGTATCTGGTCCCGAGATTCAGATTAATATTTCTGGGTAGCATTCAGAAGGAGTTTGTGCCCAGCCCCTGCACGGAGTTTTGTTCCTGCCTGCATGCACACCCTGTGCAGGCCAGGCGAGCTGGCAGGCAGCACAGAGCCTGCAAAGGGGGTGTCACTGGTGGTGACACTGGCTGCTCAATGGGACAAGGACAGACAAGAGAGGAAGAGGCTGCAGGAAGAGCAGAAGGGAGACTTTCTTCAGGGTCAGTTTAGTAGAAAGAATAGGAAGAATCGCTGAATTTCTGGGAATCATATTTCTCTGTAATCTAAAATTATGAAAGGTAATTCTCTGAAAACTAGTCATCTCTAGGACATGCTAAGAAAATGGGAGCTGATTATCTTCACAATACACCAGGATAAATATGTTATCCATTCCAAATTTGTATTCATATCTATTAGTTGTCTACATCTTATTCTCAAAGAGTAACTCCTTATTAGAGATGTTTGCTTATGCCTGCCTGTTTCCTGGAAGAATGAGATGATTATAGATAGCAATCAGGCTAATAGCGGTGTTATTTGGGTAATTCACCTCCTTCTCCTCTAGGATTCTGCTGAATTCTTTTATGGTGAGAAAAATTTTAAGTGATGCTTCCTGAACAATAAATATTCCCAGTAAAAGAGAGTTCACTCTAGGAGAGATTTCTTGAGAGACTGATAAACATGCCAAATCCTAATCTCTCCCCATTTTCTATTGCCCTTAACTCCTTAGTCCAAAGAAAAAAAAAAAAAAAAAAAAAAAAAAAGTATTGTACTAAAATATTATACCTGTGTGGTCACAAAATAATTTTGTGCTAAACAAAATTTCTTCCTGTGATGACAGCCTGGATCAAACTGGACTTTGAAAAGGTGAAATACCCCCAGCTGCAAGACAATGTCAGAAGGCAGCAGGCTGGTAAAGTTGGAGGCAATGGGTTAAGGATCCTGGATTGCCTAATGGCAGAGTGAACTCAGACAAGGGGTATGTACTTGGAAATGCTACTAGAATGCCAGAGCTTGGAAAAAAAAAAAAAAAAAAGAGAGAGAGAGGAAAAAAAAATGGTTAAGGATTAAATTCAGACCCACTGACTTGAATGTAATAGGGACTTAATGTATTTGGTCTTTTTGCAACAGGCTACACTATCATGCAGATAGTGATAGCTGCCTTGCAAGTAGATGGCTTAGGTTTAGGCAGGTGTATCTATCTCAAACATATTCCAAATTTCAGACTTATCTATTATGAAAAGTTCAAAATGTTAATTCTTCTTTAAATGTGCTTTTGCAATATGAAATCTGACTTTTCTCAGTCTTCTGTTCCAGCCTATAGTTCCTCTTCAGTCAGTGTTTTCAAAAGATCTCAAGTGGCATGAATTTTGGTGAGGCTAAATCACTTGGTATTCTCTTATTCTGCTTAGAAGAGGCTTGGCTTGGACAAAAGCAATACTGCCAGTCAGTTCCCCTTATCCCTTTAAAATTATGGACCACCTCTATAGAACTTGGTCTCTTTTTTATGTCATGTTCTGACAACTTCTCTAAGCTAAACAGGTTTCTGTGGCCAAATTAAATGCTTGGGAAATAGACTATACAATTAATTTGCAATAGAAAGGTGTATTAGCATCATTTTTCTCCTCTCAAGGGAAATGATGATTCAAGCAAAAGAAAAGGTTAACACAGTAAAGATATTCTGAAAACATCCTGTTAACGGTCCTAAACTGGGACGGTATCGTGTGTTGTGCATAATCAGCCAACAGTGTAAAATTCAAGTTTATTCCTATGATAAAAATACAGCCTTAAGTGCTACAGAATAATCTCTGCCTTTCTGAAAAGTTGATAAAAATATGGCGTGGGAGAGCTTTCCTTTGATTTTCATAGGTGGTATCAAATCTGCTTAATTTATGAATATAATAATAGGATTTATTCATTTATACATTTCAGCGACATGAAAAGAATATGGGTATGTGAACAAAAGGCAAACTTCAAGCAAAATAACTGCAAACTTTTTAAAAGGAAGGAAATATTTTATTATATGAATATGTAAATAAGGTTTCCCATGTTTGTGTAGGGACAGAAAAGACTTCAGGTTTTAAATCCAGATAAAATGCAAGCTTTCATATACAAATCTATTAGAAATGTTGACCTTGAACAAATTCAGTGATAGCAAATATCATATGCACATTAAGTCCATATGGTATATCCAATAATATTCAAAAATGTTCAAAAATGACTGACTGAAGTAAAGCATGAAAAAGAAGAAAAAAATGAAACAAGAGTTTGCAATTCTCAATTTACCCTAAAATGCTTTTTCCTCAGAGTGGATGAAATCTGATTCTTAAATGAAAATGCTTATATGAAGATAGTCATAAAATAGGAAAGAAGATGTAGAATGTTATTTGCTTCAGTTCATGTACAGTAATCAGGCTGGACGATGAGAGAGTCTGCCTGTAATTCAGAGCATTATTGAATAGTATGCATGAGCAGTGTTCCTCCCCACGTAAACAACTGGAGCTTTGCATGTGTAGCAGTGTAGAAAAACAAGTGTTGACTTATTCACAGCTTACTTTCTGACTCTGGATTCCCAGAAATATAACAACATCTAGAAGCAAATGAGCATGTAGATTATTCAAGCAGCTTTTCTTTCATTTTATGGCCTTGATATCTTTAAACAATTATATTGGTCATTTTGAAAAGCAGAACTTTTCTCTCAGCTCTAATGCTCACTTCCTTACTTTTCTTCCAATACAGATTTTTGATATGAATTTAGTTTTCCCTATTTCATTTTCCTTCAGACTGTCATTTCAAATGTTTCTTAGTATTTTTTCAAACAGGTTCTCTACCAGAGGCCAACTTGTTCTCCTGCTTTTGTTATTTCTGCATTTTTCTGAGATATGTTGATTATAGTATAGTTTTTTTCATATCTCTAATATGGATTATGTAATTCGATAATTCTGCAGAACAGTCATGAGAGAAAACAAAACAGATTTTTTATCTGATTCTGCCTGGACTAGCACACAAGCTTTCATGCATTTTCACAGAAAATAGAACAGAGTGGAACAAATGATGCTCCTGACTGTATAGCTTAGAAAATATTTTAAAGATATCTCAGGAAAGCCAGACCCAATGCTGAGAGTGGAGCTCTCCTGATCTTTAAAAAAAGTCATATGTTGCTCTCCCATGGTCATATCTGACCATTCAGGTTCTCCTGGTACTTAATCTCTGATGAAATTAAAATACACAAATAAATAAATAAATAAAAACAGACACACTTATAAGTAGGAGGCAAAATATGGGCAGAATTTCACCCACCATAGTACTTCCTATCACTATCCTTGACTGACACAAGTGGGTGATGAAAACTGTCCTTAACTGTGCTTTGGGGTACATCCTGAGAGGTGACAGTGCAGGAAATTGTGACAGGGTGTTGTAGGGTTTGCCTGTGGCAGAAGAGGTGTATAAGCCTTCAGATGAGGGAATTTTGCTGTCTTTGAAGTATAAATTGAAACTAATGTTAATTATCATTCATTATCATACAATTATTCATTGTGGCAATGAAAGTGTAAAGGTTGTGGCAGAGCTTGTGCCTTTTAGTAGAGAAGTTAGGAAAAATAGATGACTTTTTGGGTACACAAGCAAGTAATGTTATTCTCCTTGTATGACACTCTTGCTGTAGGCAAAGGATGTTGTAGGTTTGTTTTGAACTTTACATAATCTAAGAAAACAATAGCACTATGAAAATCCAAAAGTTAACCTTTAACTCTTTTCCACCTCCTTTGTTAACTTCTCAGATTATCCTGCAGAGATGCAGTGGCTACACCTCTGGGAGAGCTCCTCCTGCTTTGAGAAAAAGTCTGAGGAAGATGTTCTTCAAAATAATTTACTGTTTAGTTTCCTCAGTATAGTACAAGCTAGATACAGCTCTTCTCACTCATCTCAGCACTTCACAGATGCCTCCTATTTATAAAAGGCATCTATTAACAAGTAAACCTTTTTGAAACACTTCTCAGTGCTCCAAAATAGCCAGTATTCTTCCTATTTATGTTATATACCCAAACTGATTTCTCTGTTTTGGTGCCTCCAGTGCAAAATTATTACATTGTCAGAAATAAATCAAGCCTAACATGTGGGGAAAAAAATGTGATTCCATCATATGTTTCATATTGTACCATTATGAAAATGGTATATTAAATTCAAATACTTCAATTGTACCATTAGATGGTGTCATTATGTGGCTTGCTAATTGATAGGTTTTTCAAATGAACATTGTAATTTTAGACTTCTTAGAAGTATCCACATGAAGAACTTCCAAACTTTAGAGAAGTAAACTGGGTGTTATGAAGGAAAAACATTTTCTGAGAATATTTCCTAATGTGTGTCACTGAAAAGCCATTACATAACGCTGTGTGCATTCCAGTACTTGGTGCAGTCTATTTTTAATACCTGGTATGAAAGAACTTCCTGC
Organism: Aythya ferina; assembly: GCF_964211825.1. Lineage (NCBI taxonomy): Eukaryota > Metazoa > Chordata > Aves > Anseriformes > Anatidae > Aythya > Aythya ferina. Next base: position 26,937,979 of record NC_140304.1, on the reverse strand, counting down.
TACTTTTTCTCTTTGAAGACTGCTTCGTGGTTCATTAGATCATGCTGTCAGGCCAATTTTTCTGCTATCCCTAAATCTTGATAAACTGTATCAAAAGGAAGAAGATGTTGAGCATAAAATATCATTAAGAATGTTGGAATGGTCCCAGAAGTAGGCATTGCAAATTTAGGCTTTGGTATTAAACCTTCAAAACTATCTAAACTTGTTAAACACCTGTGCTTCTAGGAAAAGCAAAAAACCACCAGTATGCCAAGCACAGCACCCAGAAAAAAAAAAATCAACTTTTGTGTTTTTATAAAGCCAGATTAATCATATACATATTTAAAAATAGATAAGTTTTAATTTCATCATTTTCTCCATACAGTGGTATCACAGGCCACCATTTTGACCATAATTAATATAATCACAGTCATTAACATAAAGTATTTTGCATAAATGCAACTGAACTCCTTCAAACACAGGCAATACAGCACCTTTACAAATGTTTTAACTGTGCAGAAAGTTTCAGCACGAGTCCAATTTTGCTATTAAAATCACAGAGAAACAGGAGTGACAGAGGTTAAGTGGCCAGAGGGGACCCCCATTTCATCTGGGCTGACTTCCTGCAAAACAAGGGCCACAGGACTTCCTGAATTAGCTTCTTTTCAAGCTAGAAGATATCTTTTAGGCAAACGTGCAGTCAAGTGACAGACAACTCATTTGATCTGCTGAAAGAATTTAAAAGCATTAACCTCACAGGTTAAAAAAATAATAATTTTACTTGCAAGTTAACAGGAGGCTCACTGTACATTAGAAAGGACTCCTGTGACTCTGCTACTCTCATATTTAACAGAAAAATGGACAATTTTAAAAGCAAAGGAGCATCCACTGCTAATTACTGCCCAGGTTTAATCCATTGGCACAAGTGAATTAGAGACAGGGTATCTAAGATCCCCAGAACAAACAGTAGGACTTTTCTTGTTGCTGATGTTCTCCCTCCAGAACTGATTCCTTTATCCCCTTCCCTCTGCTGTCTCCATCAAGTTTCATCTCCATGGGATACTTTTTGATCATTTCTTTCAAATTGTGAAATCTGACTGAGTTCTGCTTAATCCCACAGAGCTGCTACTGAAACAATCCATTACAGGTCACTTGAAAATCTCCCACATTCAGGCCAGAGTCACAGAACTGCTCAGCTTCGTGCTGTCCTGTGCTTTATAAAAACATCTTGTTTTCAGTTGCTTGTAACTGTTTGGGATGATTTTTTTCAAGCCAAGCATCTGACCCAGGTTTAATTTTTGGCAGTTTCCAGCTAGACCACGGTGGCCATTTTCAAGGACAAGGCTAAAAATATTTTTGCCCTTGTTAAAGAATAATAATAACGATAAAGTTTTGGTATAGCCCATTTCTTCAGAAAAGGAATCTGAAAGGCAACACCATCACTGCCCTAGCTCCATGCATGCACCTTCTGAGCAGCAACTTGAAATTTGGCAGCACAACCGCCGTGGTTTCACAGAAGTGCATCCAAATGTAACAAAGCTCTGAGGCTCTGTAAGAATCTCGGCTCGCACGTGATCAGTTACGAATTGTTGGCTTTTGGCAGCTACGTCCTCCAAAGGGTGGCCTGCGCCTAGGGAGCTTGCCCAGGTTCGGCTGCGGGGAGCATGCAGCATGGCCTGTGGTGGAGAAAGGTCCTGGGCAAGTGGGTCAGCGTGGGCAGCAGGCGGGTGGGGAAGGAGCTTAACGAGTCTTCAAGACTGGGAACAAAGTGAAGATGAAAATATGATGAGATTCCGCTGGGCAGGGTGGAAGGGATGCGGTCGATAGGTGAGGAGGTTAATAAGCACAATGGAGAGAGAGATGCCAGGGAAAATAATTATGAAAAAGTAAGAGGGTGAGCCAAGGTGATGTACTGATGGAACTGAGAAAGCCAGGAGGTGAAAATAAAATGCAGAGTGCAAGAAGCCAGAAGCAAGGAATGGAGGTAGGGAAAACTGAGGTGTGGGAGAGCAAGAGCTGGTGATACCCTGAAAACTGCCAAGAGGGGAAAGGAAAAGGCAGGAGCCAGGCTGGAGGACGTTAGCCAAGAGTACTGAGGGGGGAGGAGTGTGAGAGCAGCATGAACCCCAAGCATAGGCTGAGGTTTTGAGTTAGACAGCAATGCAAATTGTGATTTATCTTGAATGGTATAAGAATAGGAACTGGGTATGACTAACTCCTATTGCAATCCACTTTTTTTTTTTTCTTGTTAAAAAGCTTCTTTGTTGAATATTCCGGAGCTCTTGAAGCAGAGCACCAGATTTAAGGTGACTGAATGTTACTCTGTTTACTTTTCAGACTTCCTCTGCCTTTGTTAACAAACATTCGAATGGCTTAAGTGCAACAAGCTTCTTTCTTAATCACAGTAAAAATGATTTCTGTAAAATATGTTTGAAAATCCTTACAGTGCTCTTAGACCCGTAGGTAGGGCTGCCAGCAATGTGTTTCCCTGTGCTTGTTGACCACCTAAGAGCACTTGCACCATCACTGCAGTAATTCGGCAAGCTTCCTCACAGGGGGGGCAGAGCTGCCTTTGCAAGGGTTTCTCCCAGCAGCCAGGAGCAGCCAGGGCTGGGGACGGCAGCAGCAAGAGGGGCTGGTTGGGGGGGGCCATGCACATCCCAGACCCCAGAACTGGAGGCCGCTGGGCCAGCAGGCAGGGGGGACCCGAGCGGGTGTGCAGTCCCCTGGTGCTGCCAGGACTGCAGAAACACAGTCAGCTGCACTCCTCTGTTGATAAAGCGGGGGGAAAGGGGTGGTATTTGGAAGAATTCAGTTCAGGGGTTGGGGTTTCTTTAGCAGAAACGGGCAGCCCTCTCCCCACAGCTGGCACGTTTGGGCTGCTCAGTGCCTTTCATCTGGAAGGCAAGCTGTGCAGAGCTCAGCTGCTTTCCTTTCCTTTCCTTTCCTTTCGAGAATGAAAGTAGCAGCCCAGTCAGAAGATGAAGTTGCTGGTGTGTATCAGGTGGTAGGAAAAATTACTCAGAAACAGCAAATGGTCTGTCATGTATTTATTTTGATACAATCGGGAGTTGCTCGTGCTGATTTGCTTTGCGTTTATCTCTTTGTAATATTGATAGCTTCAAAACACAGATGAACTGCTAATAAACCACTGCTAGTGGTGTGATTACTTGGTTCCTCCTAAAAATTCTTGTCTGGGGGGTTAATGAGAGCGAGGAGCTGACACATTGACCCATCGCTTCTTGAAGCAGATCTCTGTTCAAATTTCTGACCTACGTCCCAGCTAAAAATGCATTCAATCTTTTCTTAATTTGTAATAGATACTTGTGTACATTACAAAACCATCTCGCAATTTGGCAAATTAAGTTGTCTGTGGTTAGCTCTGGAATTGCAGAGATATTGCAGTGCAGTGCAGCATTGCATAACAGGCTTTCACAGAATCTGCCCTACTCCAGTGAGTAACAGCAAACCTTATCTCTAATGAGCATCAGATTCATCCCATTTTTGGAGGAAAAAAAAAAAAAGAATTAGTATCAAATATACGATGGGCATGTTATGCCTTGTGGCTGCAATGTTTTTTCAATTAACTTCTCTGAATATACCACAATGAAAAGTGTCAGCTTTTTGCCTCAGAGGCCTATAATTAGATTAAATGAATACAGTTAATTATCTACCACCTTCTTTACACAAAACAGTATGTTTCTATAAATTAAAGTGCTCGTACAGGAAGGAAATTGTTCTCTTCAATACAAGCATACACTGCTGGACTGTGAACACTGTGACTACGTGGTGTAGCATAGCCTTTTGCCTATAGCTCTTATTTTACAGTAGCGAGAGCAAAATACATCTGAGAAATCCACAGACATCACACTACACACGTTGGTGCAAGGAGGTGGTATCAGTGTTCATCAAACAAACGTACTTTCCTCTTTAACAGATGTTTTCTACAACGTTCCCTTAGGGAGGTTAAGTGCAGCTTTGCCTGTGCACCTCCAGCTGCACCCCAAGGGACCAGAGGATCCCCAGGCACGGAGCTGCTTTTTCCAGCAGAGCCCTGCTTCTTTCGGGAGGTTTAGGAAGCCTGCTCTGTAGGAAGGATCTGCAATTAACAGCCTGATTTGCAGGCCTGCTGCTGTTTTAGCCAGGGCGGTCTGAAACCTTCTCTGCCTGCTCTACAGCGTTACTAAATATGAGCAAAAGCTCACGGCGTGCTAGCCTGCCTCCATCCCCACACGCCCCATGCAGCAGTGCAGGTGTTCGGGTGGTGCTGCAGCACCTCAGCGCCACCGCCCCTGGAGGAGAAAGCACCCTGCGGGGTCTGCCAGGGTGCATCCAAATCTCCCGATTTACATCAGAATGGATGTCAGTAACTTACGGCCTAAAAGGGATCCTCACTCCCCAAAAATTACACTTAGCCAGAGCAGGAGCCCTCATTCCAGCCTGCCATATACTCTGCATATAAATGGGATGTGCACCAAGTTGTACTGCATTAGGGTCAGACTCTGAACAGCTTCTGGATACTTCATTTTCATACAGGATGTCGCTTTTTCTTGTGGCTTGTGCTGTACGAGTGTATTTTCATTTAAGTGTTCACCAGCTCTGTGCAGAACAGTGTCCATTAAAATGCTGCTGTGTTGATAGGAACCTCAATATTGTGGGGTGAGCAGGGCTGTGGTGCCACGCAAGGGCTGCCCCTTTCCTGCTCTCAGGGTGCAGCAGGAGAGAAAAACCATCCTGAGAGGCAGTGCCTGCTGAGGAAAGGCTTCCAGCAGGAGCTGGGAATCGACTTTAGCCTCTCAGTGGCTGCAGTGTGAAGCAAAATCTGTTTTCTCACACATAATCAAGCATATTTTTTTTTGTTAAAAATGTTCCTAAATACTAGCGGCCCTCCTATTTACTGCTACAAATATCAGAAAGCAGTTACAGAGGAACAAAGAAACGCAACTGGAAGCATGGCTCAGTGGTCTTGCACTTCCCTGAGAAGCTGATTACACTTTTGGCTGATTCAGTCTCTTTCAGAGGGAATTTACCCTTTCTGCAGCCTGAGCTCAGCAGTGCTGCTGGTGCTGAGTGAGTGAAGGTGGGGTCCTGCAGGCATTGGACTGAATTCTGCCAGCAAGCTCCAGGTTTTGTCCTTTGGCCCCTCTGTGTCCCCTGTTTTGTGCCCCTCTGAGGCCATTTTAACCCCACTCCAAGAGCAGATAGACCTCGCTTGGGCTTTGGCAGGTGCCTGGCTGGTTCCCTGCTTTCCCTGTAGGATTAACCTCCAGGATGGTGCAAGGTCAAGGTTATCTGAAGTATCCACCGTACAAGAGGTCTGCTCCTGGTAGTTTCCTCGCTTTGCCCAAAATATCTGATAATGTGCTTAAAGGTGATGCAAACAGTGAAAAACCAGTATAAAAAGGCCAGCAGGACCGCTCAGCCCTGAGAAATGTCCCTGCTGATCTGCACTTGGTGCTTCTTCAGAAGGCAAGAAGCCATCTTACTGCTCGGTGCCATGGCAGAAGTTCTTTTTTTTTTTTTTTTTTTTCTTTCTCTCCTTTCCCCTGTAAAGGAGGGCTGCGGAGCCTTGGCACATCTGGCCATCAGCAGCGTGCGGCGCAGCTCCCATCCGCAGGCAATTTCCTTGCCCCTGCGACCCAGAAACCGAGCAGCGGGGGTGCCCCCCCCCCCTTCCCCTTCCTTCTCCTGCCTATAATTTCAAAATGCAACAGGCGGCGAGAAAAAGCTCTCGCAGGGAGAGACACCTTGCTCCGGGGGTGTGCGGGGAGCCGAGGACGGGCAGCCCTGCAGCTCCTCTTCCAGCCCTGCTCCTCTTCCAGCCCTGCTCCTCTTCCAGCCCTGCTGCAGGGAGGCTGCGGGGGGAGATGCTGCTGCAGCCCCGGGGTGCCGGGGGGGGTCCGGCGGTGAGCAGGAGGCTGCAGCCAGCCCCCCCCTTCCTTCCCCCGGGCCGTGTCGCCGCTGTCCCCCCGGGCTGTGCGGGGCCCGGCGCTGTACTCACCGCGGCTCGGGGGCGGAGAGGCGTCGGGGCTGGTGCCGAGTCCTCGGGGAGAGGGAGGGAAAGGGGAAAAAGGAAAAAAAAAAAAAAAAACGAGGGAAGGGGAAATAAAAAATAAGGGGGTAGAAAGAAGTGAGAAAGAGGGGAAAATAAAAAGAAAAAAAAGGCCGGGGAGGAGCGGAGCGGCGGCGGGAAGGTGGCGGTGGCGGCGCCGGGCGCTGCGCTGCGGCCGCCCCAGGCCCCTGGCGGCGGGGGGGGGCCGGGGCGAAGCGGCGGCGGAGGAAACTAACTAAATAAAATCAGACTGTTATTTAAGGCGCGTAAATTTAAAAATATTTGGACAGGAAGAGAAAGGGGAAAGGAGCCGTAGAAGACAACCTAACGGTTTCGGAGCCGGGCGGGCCCCCCCCTTCCCTCCCCAGCCCGCCCCGGCGCGGCGCGGCCCCCGGGGCCGGCCCGAGCCGCCCCGCACCTCGGCGCCCGACCCCCGCCGCCCCGGGGAGCCCTGGGCCGACACCGACATTTTGAGAGCTTGTGCCCCGGGGCAGGCAGCGCCGGGACGGGCTGCGGCTCCTCGGGGACGGAGAGAGCCCTGCCCGGCTCAGCCCGCCCGCTCGCCTTCGTTTTCTGCCCGGCTTCGCCCCCCCCTCTTCGCCCCGCCACGCAGCCCCCAGAAATACAAGGGCAGTTTTCCCCTCTCGGGAAAAAAAAAAAAAAAAAAGCCTTTTGGCTTTTTTATTTCATAAATTATTATTATTTTTTTGAATCCCCCGTGGCAATTTCACCGCGCTCAGCGGATCGTAACGTCTGCCTGCTCCCGGCTTGCCAGGTCCGTTCGGGGACAAGCCACCTTTCTGCCTCCCGAAAGCCCCCAAAAAGCGGCTTTTTTTTTTTTTTTTTTTTTTTTTTTTGCGGCCGCTTTAACCCTTTCCGCCTGGCAGCCACGCAGCGCCTCTTGCTACGGGGCTGGCTCCTCGCCGCGCCGCTCCCCCGCCGTGCCCGGGGCTGGCCGCGGAGCCGGGGGCACCCCGGTGGCCCCGCACCTCGCCCGTCCCCGGGGACCGAGCGCTGCCTCCAGCATCCCCCGGGACCTGCCCAGCTCGGGGGGACCGCGCCGTCCCCCCCGGGATCCTCGGGAAGCGAAGGCCAAGTGCTCGTCCTCGCAGCCCCGAGCAGGGCACGGGGCTCTGTGCCCACTTTTGTGCCCAGCTCAGCTCGGATCCGGGCCGGTGCCCGGCGGTGCCCCCCCGCCGCCCGCCCTCTGGGTGCCCGCTGGGATTTTGGCTGCTCGGGCACCCTGGCTGGGTGCTGCGCTGGGTGCTCCCAGTTCCTGGGCTTTGCTCCTGCCCGGGAAAGTCGCCTCTCTGTTGTTTTCCGCCCCGAGCGAAGCTCTCGGTAACATTTCGTTCCGTCTCCCACGCTGCCTTTTCGCATCTCCCGGTAACTCGGCGCCGGCGTTCCCGCAGCCCCCGCCGCTTTGCAGAGCCCGGCTCTTTGGGGACGGCTCCGAGGGGGTCCTGGGGCAGACCCCGGGCCCTCCTGCAGGGTGCTGCTGCCCACGAACAGAGCCGCTCACAGGCAGCAGGCAGCTGGAAAAGCGCTGGCTGCTTACCTTTAAACCGGCCGCAGCATGGCCGTGACTCACCCGCCGGAGCTATAGGCTTGCCCGGGATGTAAAGCAGCCCTGCTTCAAACGGGACCTTCTGGCACGCAATAAAAGCCGCTACTTCTGCCTAGGCGGGGCGGTTTTTTTTCTCGGGAAACCAGTTGTTTCCTCCAGCCACCGGTAAAACTTGGGCACGGCGTAAGTGGGAGGCTGGCGGAGCTCGGGACAGGTCTTGGATGGGCTTCTTCCATGGCAGAGGTGAAGGAGAAGCCGGGCGGGGGCCCCTCGCCGCCCGGTGCTGGCCTCCGGCTGCGGGGGGCTGCGGGGGGCTGCGGGGCCCGGGAGCGGTGCGGGGCACGGCCCTGCCCGCACGGCCCTGGCCGGCAGAGGTAAGAAGGGACGCGCGCAGAGCTTTACGTTTCGCAGAGGTTTTTAATCAGAAAACACAGCAGCGTGACACAGAGTACGGCAACGGCGCGGACACTTGCAGGAAATTATTAATTTTTTTACTTAAAAACAATAGTGACTGATTCCGTGGGGCTAAAATATTTTTTTTTAAGAGGGAAAACGCAAACTAATATGCGCTCTCTCCTCTTTTAAGTGCTGTTTTGTAGCTATCTATTCATTTTAAGTTGATGTAAAAACTATTTTGTGCCATTAAAAATTAGATTATCCAAAATTATCCACTTTCAACTGCCCATCTGTCGAGCACCTCTGTACCAACGTTAAGTTTCCTGCTACACTCCCCCGACAAGGCGCTGAGCATCCTCAGCTCCCCTTGCAGCCGGAGAGGGAAATGAGGTTTGGTCTTGTGAATACACTCAACTACATTGCAAGGGAACATTTTCAAGGGTTAAATTGGTTTTTAGGTACAAGGAATAATAGAACTCTACAAAGACCAAACGTGTTGCTTCCTCAGTTTCACCGTATTCAAATATTCATGTTTTGTGAGAGGCATCTACCATTGTTATTTTATTTTTTTTCCCAGACAAAACAGAATAGCTGGTGGAAAGCAATCGTTTCTTAAGAGCATCTAGACTGGGCTCAGCTTATTAAGTGACCAGAAATCTTGTCGCGTTACAGCCTGCTGACACTCTTTGCTCTGACAATGGTTATCTGCTGGTTTGAAGCTAGGAAAACTGTATTCTCCAGTGCACACAGTGAACACGAAGCGCTAAGCTGAACTCGTTGAAACCTCTGGCAATGAAAAACGCCGCTCAGGTTGTTTCTGGTAACTAAACTGAAAAGCAGCTCGGTGCGAGTTTAAATACACAGAGGGGAGAAGTGGCATCTAGCTGGAGAGGTAAGCGCCCTACGTCTACAAGCTCCTGGTAAGGGCGAGCTGCAGGCAGCCCCCCCAGCTGCCAAGCGACACCCCCGGCCCGCTGCGGGGCCCCGCGGGGCCCCAAATCTCGGCTCCCCGCTCCCCCCGGGGCTGCGGAGCCCGGAGGGGTGCAGGAGGGCCCTTAGCACGCCGAGAAGCAGGTGACAAGGTGGCTTTTGGATTAATAATGAGCTAAGGTAAATTGGGAGAAGCCGCTAGTGGGAAGCTACATAGGAGTGACCGACATATACATGGGGAGGGGAGGCAGAAATTGCCGGTGGGGCGGATTTCGACCATTTGAATCCTCTATAAAAAAAAAAAAAAAAAAAAAAAAAAAAAAGAAAAACCCACCTCGGCAATTTCTCCGGCTTTGCGCTATCCAAAAAAAAAAAAAAAAAGCCAAAGTAGGAGGAAGGTGGGACCCGACGTTATTAAAAGGCGGGGAGGGGGAAGGGGAGAAGGAGGCAGGAGGCCGGCGGGCTCAGCGTCCGGGCGGGCCCCCCTCAGTCGGTGGCGGCGGGGGGGCGGCCGCCCTCCAGCAGCCGGAGCACGGCGCTGCGCTTGTAGAGCTTGGCCACGTCGTAGGCGGTGTCGCCCCGCTTGTTCTGGTGGCCCACCTTGCTGGCCGTGCTCTTCAGCAGGAACTCCACCACCGGCACGTGGCCCTCCTGCGCGGCCAGGTGCAGGGGCAGGTTGCCCTCGGCATCCTCGATGTTAACGTCGGCTTTAAACTCCAGCAGAGTCTGCAAAGTGTCCAGAAAACCCGCTCTGGCTACGTCGTGAATCACGGCGAAGCCGGTACTGTCTTTCAGGTCGGGGTTCGCACCGCTCATGAGCAACCGCCGGGCAATTTCGGGATTGCCGAGTTTCATTACCTGGGGGAGAAAAAGGAGAGGTGAACACCTCGGGGAGCTGCCCCCCTCGCTGCAGCCTGCCCCAGCCCCCCAGCCCTCACTTCCCCCTGTGTCAGTCCTGAAATCAGCCCTGCTACACAACTAACGACACGCCACAGCATCTATTTTTATTTTTTTCCCCACCCTGACCTCAGTAATATTACGAAAGATGTTATCATCTGGGTGGCAATAGCTTTCTGGCTCACAGAGATTAATGCCCGAAGCAGGCAGAGGGGAAGGGGGCTGCAGAGACTTCTTTTCCAGCAAGTTATCTCGTTTTTTTAGCATGCCAAAATTAAGTATGGCTCGCTTTTATTTGCACGAGCACTGAGACACCTTTGCCTTATTGTCTGATGCTGTTAAATATCACATGCAGGGTCTCCGAGGAACAGATATTTTACCTCGGCGATAGAAAATGTAGAATGTGTTTTTATAAGCTCTCAGGTGTTTACATTGTCTGTGTATTATCATAAAGCAAATATTTGTCCTGTGCCATAGTTCTGTCTGCTAAGAAAAATAAATGCTTAAAGAATTTTTTCTCCCCAATATTTGACTCTCATAATGTCACCCAAAAAGGGGAAGTTAAAAGGAATGTTTCAAAGTTCCATCAATTTTCTCCTAAAACCACTGTATTATATTATGCTTCCATAATTTTATTATCACTAAACCATGGCTATATTATGTTGTTAAAAAAATCCTATTTAAAAAAACAATTATTGTTTTTTTTTGACTGTTCCTCTCAAGAAAAAAAAAATGTTTCTTTAAAATTTCCTGATTGCATCATAAAACTATTATAATTAGCAAGCAAATTTCTCTTATTTAGGGTTTAATAGCTTGCACCGATTTCCCCCAAATTCCTCATTTTTTGTTTTCTCAAAGGCTCTAAGAAATTAACATAGTAATGTATATTCTCCAACCTATAGGCAGTATTTTCCTGTTCTTGTAATTGGTCTTACTGCAAGTGGCAAATTCGAAAAAAAAAAATCATTTTTTTCTTTAGAAATTATTTGAAAATCTTGCAAAAAAAATAATATATCAGCACAAATTAATATCAGAGTGCATTAGATTTAGCATAATGTACAATTTCTACAAGGCATTTGCTAAAATCCTCTCCTTGTGAAAAATATGCATTAGGCTTTTTAAGAAAAAAAAAATAACAACACTATAATCAATATAATTTCTGCAGCTTTTGGAGTGTAAAATAACCCGGTATATTTATTTTATCTCCAGAGAAGAGCAGAGCAGCAGATAAGGCAGAAAGGGATTCAGGGGAGGACATTTATCTGTGCCACAATGCTCCGTGCACTTCTTGTGCCACTTCTTTCACTTCTGAACAGAGATGGAAAAGATGCAAAAGAAAACAAGAGCATTGTGATCCCTCTTTCTCTGGTAAAATCGGGACATTTTAGTCCCTTTTCGAGGGCCCAGGCTGTGTTATTTGTGGATTCAAAACATGTATTTGGTTCAAGTGGGAGTTTTGTATGTTCGAGGAAGGCAGGCTAGGGGACTGGAGGCTTCGTTTAGAGATGTGGGGGGGAGAAAACCATAAAAAAGGTGATGCCGTTTGGGCGAGGGCTACAGCTGCACTGCAAATGCCCCCGATTTTGTAAAGTTTCGCTTCTGGGGAGAGAGGCAGAGAAGAAGAGAGCAGCAATTGAATAATTCTGCGGAGACCATAAGGGCAGGACATGTATTTGAGGCCTGCATAGGTACACTTCATCAGAAATAAAAAGTACAGGGGAAGACAGGCTGGGTTTTATGTTTAATTAAACATAAATCCAGAATAATATATATATTTTCGCTGGTATTAATATTAGGCAGTCTCCCCGTTTTAATTGAGAGAGAGATTATTGAGAGATTCTCTCAATTTTGGAGGCTGCATTGACAGAGAACTCTTTCGAGCGTGGTCACGCACCCACAACACATTTCAGGATGATACATATTGAAAATAAGTAGACAGATTCTCCTGTTTTGATTTTTTGTTGTGGTTCATTAGCTCAGTTACGAGCGAGCTGCACCGAGGAGCATTGTTAGGGCACGGATGCCCGTTTAATACAGCCGGGTGCTCAGCCTTTGTGGAAAACAGCCCTCGGGTTGGGATCCGGACCGCTCGCCCCTTTTAGCAAAAGACACCACTGTGGCACAAATCGGTTTTCAGCCCTCGTCCTGAGGATAAAGCATCAGGCTAAAAGTTTCCTGCTTTCTCAGAGGAGTTACTCTCTGCAAGTTGCTCCTCTCGGTCCCCTCATTCCCAAAAAAAAGTGGCTGCAAGTGGCCGCCCCGTCCCCCGGCCGGGCGACAGCAGCCCCACGGCGATCCCACGGCCCCCGAGCCTGCGCGAAATCGCCCACCGAGGGTGGTCGGTGCTTTTCAGCAAGAGGTGCTTATTTTCGAAATCTAGCACGTTGATGCTAAGCCAAAAAGCTGTAAATATCCCGGGTTCGTGCGCAAGCCGTGTGCTTTTTTTAAAAGCAAAAATTCAGAAATGATTATCATGGTTTCGGGGGAGGGGGGCAGAGGAGGTAACAAACGATTTTTCAGACGTGTGAAATTAAAAAGACCTATAGCTCTGCTTCCACGTCTCACTGCCTCACCTCCAGCAGAAATAACCACACATTTCCCCCTGATTTATAAACCACCCCTTTGGCTGTTAGCTACGGATTCTACCTTTTTCGCCATCATTATCTGATAATATTAAAAGAAAAAATCTTTCATCAGCTCCAATAGTTAGCAGTTGGATGAGATCCAAATCCTGCCTGCACAGCTCCACGCTTAAAAAATTAGGACACAGCACCCTATACGATCAGAAACGAAAGAGCTGGAACCACTGCCTTGCTACCCGATCTGAAAATTCAGATTTTTAAGGCTTAATTATGAATGAAAAGGCAAGTGATTCAGATGGAACTGCAACTCGTACGGCTCGCTATTAATGTACATCTAAGGTACTCGGTTCTGTGCAGCATGCTTCCAAACGAGAAAGGTCATTCGTCACAAACAGCGTATAAAGGAAAAGTACCATCTACAGCAGATCCCAGAATCGAGAAAAGTCATGTTTTAAAAGCACACTGCAGGGGAGGGGAGGGGGGGGGAGAAGGATTCTAAGCTTCAAATCATAGCACATATGTGTTTACAGACCTGCTCTGAAATCCTGCTCACCTAAGATGATTTCTTTTCATCTCATCTCTTTCATTCTCTTCCTCCTCCCCACGAAGTTACAAAATATTACTAAACTTGCAGCCCGTTTGACATTGAGGGTGATCCCCGACTGAACTAATGGTTTTGACCAGTTTTATTTCAAGTACGTCATTTTTGGGAGTTGGAGCCACTAAAGTTATAAAAAAATGGCATCCAACGAGTTTTAAAAACACTCGAATTTCGTCCACCAGCCTGTTTAAAACGTTGTCTTTTTGGAAACCCGGGTCACGTAGGTAGCAGTGATGAAATATTTTTCTCCCTCTCTGGATACCAACCTGCAGCGCAGTCCTCCCAAATCCATTTTGTGCATTGACGTTTACATTCTTTTGCAACAAATTAGTAAGTTGCACTAGGTCCCCCTTGGCAGCCGCGGACGCCAGCTCGTTCCCAGAAGGCTCGGCCATTCTTTAGGGTGACTGACGATCGGAAAAAGATGAGATTTTTTTTTAACCAGGCATGGCATCGGAGACTGACAGAAGGATTGGGATGGTTAATCTTCTGGAGTAGACCTTGTAGTAAATACTCGTAAAAAAACTCCTTGCCAAGAGCCCGCCCCTAACTCACACGTGATTATTCAGCAAAACTGCAGCTCCACTTGAAAGAAGATTTCTTTGCTTCCACATATAGAGTAACTCATATTAAAGACTTTGGCCGTTTTCGGGGGGGAAAGCTATTAAGAGCTAGGCAATATATCCTATATGTTAGACGTAACATATATACGCGTACACTGGAGACTCACTCAGACCTGAGATCTTGGAAGAAGAAAGCAACCCACCCTGCTCGCGGTCGGGATCTGAGACTTAGCAGCACCAGCTCCGAGGAAAAGTCTTCTCTGGCAGTGCTCGTCCTCTCCCGCTCGGCAGCCCCCTTGGCATCCCCACGGCCGCCTCCGCCCGGGGCCGAGCAGGAGGGCGCAGTCCGAGTCCGAGCGGCCCCCGGGGCGGGCCGGGCTGCGGCCGCGGGGCTCGCTCCCTTCCCTCGCCGCTCTCGCTCCCCGCCGCAGCCTCAGAGCCGCGGCCTCGCCGAGCCTCGGCGCAGCGGGCGGGCGCGATCCCGGCCGGCGGCGGCCGCCCTCGGCGGCGGCGGCTGCGGAGCATCCAGCGGGGCGGCGGCGGCTGCCGGGCTCAGGGCGCGGGGGAGCGGCGGTGCGGAGCCGTCGCCGCTCTCGGTGCTGCCGTTCCTGCTGCTGCTGCTGCTCCTGCTCCTGCTGCTGCTGCTGCTGGTGCTGCTGCTGCTGGTGCTGCCGCTGTCCGGCCCGGAGCTCCCGGGGGAGCCGGCGGGGGGGGCAGCGGCGGCGCCGGTGGCAGCGTCCCGGTGCCCGCCGCCGCCTCCCCGGCCCCGCGGTGCCGCCTCCCGGCCGCGGCTCCCGGTGACAGCCGCCGCTCCGCCGCGGGCCGCCCGGCCGCTCGCTGCACTTGCCGCTCCGCGCTCGCTGCCTCCTCCCGCGGCTCCGCGCTCCCCCTTTTTTAAGCGCAAACAATCGCTACTTCTGTTTCCTACGGACACCAAGCCGGTTTCTCTCTCTCTCGCTCTCTCTCTCCTCTCTCTCTCTTTTTTTTTTTTTTTCCTTCCCCCCCCCCCTCCCTTTTTTTTTTTTTTTTTTAACCTCATCAGCTTTTTTTAAAAAGAAAAAAAATTTGAGCGCTTTTTGAGTTGAAACACCCGCCCACATTTTAACGGCAGAGATTTAAGGAGGCGCTGCCGAGATGCGGCCGGCCGGGCAGGAAGGCCCTGCAGCCAGCACCGCCCGCCCCTCGCCCGGCCCCGGCCGCGGCCCCGCCGCCGTTCCCGGCCCCGAGCGGCCATAGCGGGCAGGTCGCTGGTGGCAGCACCGCTGAGGCCTAGGGGGACGGGAACCCGGGGAGGGGGGAGCGGAGGAATTAAATACACGGGGGGGGGCTCGGCCCCGGGAGGCGCCGCGCTGCCTCCCGCCGCCACCTGCCCGCGGGCACGGCCCCGCTCGGAGACCCCCCCCCCCCTACACCCCAGCAGCGACCCCCGGGGTCCTGTCCCCGCAGCCAAGGTCGAGGATGGAGGAGGGTCAATGCCAAGTTGTCTCGGCGCCCGAGGAGCGTTTTCGGTGCTGTTGATTGATTCGAAAGTGCCATTTTGAGGGGGAGCCGCGCACGGCCGCCGAGGAGCCGCGGGGGACTCGGTGTGCCTGCAGAAGGGGACGGTCCGGGGATGTCGGTGCCGTCCCGGCCAGCGGCGTTTTGTGCCTTGTGCTGCTTTCATTGCTGAGTTGCTTTCAGTTTCAGGCAGCCCCGGGGAGGCTGAAGCCTGCACGAGTTCACCCTGCCAGAGGTAAGAGGCAGCGGCGCGGCTCCCCGGCGAGCACACGGAGCCGAGCCGCCGCGGGGGCGATCCGCCCGGCTGCTGCCCGTGGGGACACCACGGACAAGTCGCCAGGGAGGGGAACACGCATGAAACAGCCCGGGGGGCTCCGCGACAGCTTCCACAGTCGCATGTGGCGATTGCTGCGTGGCGTTGGGCTCGGCCGGCCGCTGACAGCCCGCGGGGACAGCGCGCATCCAGGGCCTGGGTGGCGATGATCGCCCTGCTGCAGGCACCAGCCGCTCCCCGGGGCTCTGCCGGCGGCCCGGCAGTGCCAGGGGGTCACAGCAGCGATGATATTTGTGCCTCCGGCTCCGCTTTAACCTCCGCTTGCTTGCCGCTTCGCGATTTTCCTGCGCCGATTCCCCGGGCCGCTCTTGCTTGCGGGAATAGGAAGGGGGAAAGTAGCGAGCTGCCTCCAGGAGAAGCAGGGCAAGCAGCTGGGCTCCGAGTGTCAGCTGGCCCCCGGCACCGCTCCCACAAAAAGGGGAAAATTAAAGCGTTTTTAAGGGCCTTATCACGATAATTCTCGGTCACAAGTAATAGCGCAAATAGTTTTGTAAACAAAGATAGGAATTATATTTTTTTCCCTAGAGATAACTCCAGAAATACATGCGTATAAATAACACCTATATATTAATTGTTTTTCTGCACGAAGGAGGAATCAATACGCAAAACTTAGAGTTTGCAATCAGGTGGCTGTTAATAGACTTATCTCAGGACTAATCGGTGCCTAAAATTCCCAGTTTTGGTGGTGTTACCTACTGCTGATTTACTGCAGAATCGGACCTGCGGATCTTACAACAGTCTTCTACTAATTGTTTTGATTTACAGTTAAAAAAGAAAGCCCCCATCTCCTGGTAATCACGCCACACAGCAAAAATAATTAAGTAAACTGTAGCTGGGATGCTGCAGGCCTTCTGCAAGTAAAATTGCCCAGCCATAAAATGCTGTCAAACCTCCTCCACAGTAGGGGCTTCAAACACCTTTCAAAAACCTTTGCAGAAAGAAGTGTGTTCATTGTAATCATTTCCTTTTGACGGTGGTAAAGGTACTCCCTGTGAAACAGAACGAGCTGCCCCGATCGGCACCAAAATCGGCAGCAAAAAACCCTTCTGGAAGGCAACTTTGTCGCTGCAGTGCCTAAACTTTCAGAGTGTCAGGCACTGTAACCAGCCTGACACTCGCCAGAGGAACAACCGTAGGGCTGAGCAGAGCGAGGAGCTGTGAGAAGAATAGAAACTTTCATTGTGACTTTCACGTGAACTTCCTGTGATGCGGGACACGTTGAGCTTTTCACCTTTTCTTCTCACTCTGGATCAAATCCTTCCTGTTGTGATCTAATATAGATACCATTATTTAAAATATTACCATAATAGATGTGAGCACTGTGTAACTTATCTTGACAGCACACCTATAGCTTACATCCATGCCAGGAATTAACTGGCTTTAATCCAATTTCTAAAACTTGCTTTTCAGCCTTTATTATAGTTACTCTCTAGTAGTGTGTGGGTGGATTTGTTTGTAATTTAGCCTTGGCTGTCACTGGCATTGCACCATACCTTGTACCTATTACAGAACTGTATGTAACATCAAACTGAACAAAAGCAGGTGTGAAGGCAATTATTTTATTTTATCATCCCTATATTCGGCGGTGGGGAGCTCGAATTGTTAAGCTAACATCGACAAGTAATAAAAAAGAAAAAAAAAAAAACCACCTTTTGGGAAACCTTGCCAACATAAATTGAAGCAGGAACACGATAAAATATAATATTTATCTGATACTCTGGCTTTGCATCCTAAGTGGCGTTTTAGTAGGGCTTTAATCCACCTTGAAATTCTGCACGGTTATGCAGCCGCAAGACAGACACCGAGTGCGTCCTGAAGATGCCTGTCCCCAGCAGCGCTCAGCAGCAGGCTTTAAACAATTCCTCACCTAGAGGAGCTCCTCCTGGGAAGGCGGACAGTCCTGCAGGTAGGGTGAAACATCTGCACTCGCTGCCCGGGGCTGGCACACGGTGTGCGCTGGCTCGTCCTCCCCGAGTCCCGCTCCTCTGCCCTGCTGGGTTGTGCCGAGCCGTGCGGCAGTGCCGTCCTTTCCCCCGCAGTTC
The DNA here is from genome assembly GCF_964211825.1 of Aythya ferina. Lineage (NCBI taxonomy): Eukaryota > Metazoa > Chordata > Aves > Anseriformes > Anatidae > Aythya > Aythya ferina. The sequence continues at coordinate 26,920,539 of NC_140304.1, read as the reverse complement.
TCCCTTTGATTTAGTCGGCAGACCGAAAAACTCGCGTGTTATCTCGCCGATGCGAACAGAGAAATAAATAAACAAACAAATAAACACAGAACTGTGATTCCTCACACTGGGAGAGAGCCTTCTTTCTAAGACATTATTACCACGGCGGAGCTCTGCTGGCTCTCACGGGTCGGAGAGGGGCGTGAGGGGCGTGTGACCCGGGCTGGCCGCGACACGGGCGGGGACAACCAGCAAACCCTGGGCAATTGGGGAAATTTGGGGGACAATGAGCACACTCCGGGCAGTTAGCACATCGCTGCTGGTGTTTCACGCCAGGGCTGGCTGGGGGGCGGCTGGACGGCTCCAGGCTGCGCCAAACCCTTCCCGCAGCCCCCCCGGGCACCTCACGGGGCGAGGCGCGGCCGGGCCGCCTCAGGGGCCCCCCCCCCGAGGGCCGCTCGGGCTCCCCGCGCTCGCAGGGCCCCGTTAGGCCGCAGGCGGCGGCGCAGCCCCCCCCCGGCTCCCTCCGCCCGCCCCTCACCCCCGTGCGGGCCGGGCCGGGCCCTCCGCGGGGGCCTAGGGACGGCCGGGCCGGGCCGGGCTCCCCATGCGCGCTCCCGCGCCCTCCTCCCTTCAGCGGGGCCGCGCGGCGGGGGCGCGCGTGAGGCCGGGAAGGCGCCGCCTCCTCCCCTCCCCTCCCCCCTCCTCCCTCCTCCGCTCCTCCTCCTCCTCCCCTCGCACAGCGCTTGACAGGAGCGCGGTCACGTGGCGGCCGCAAAGCGCCGCTTTGCGACCTCGATGACAGGCAAAGTGTGCGACAGGCGCGGGGGGGGCGCCGCCGCCTCCTCCTCCTCCTCCTCCTCCTCCTCCTCCTCCTCCTCCTCCTCCTCCCGCCGTGCCCGGGCCGGCCGCTGAGCGAGGCAGCGCAGCCTTCCTCCCCTCCTCTCTCCTCCTCCTCCTCGTCCTCTCCTCCTCCCAGGCCCGGGATCCCGAGCGGCGCCCCCATGAGCCCCTAGCCCCCCCCCCCCCCCCCCCCAGCCCCGTGCAGCGCGGAGGGAGCCGGTCAGCGGGCGGCCGCCATGGCGTCCAACACGGACCGCGAGATGATCCTGGCAGACTTCCAGGTAGGCGCCTCACGGCCCGCACCGGGCCCTCTCCTCGGGCTCGGGGGGAAAAGGGGCGGCGAACCCGCAAAATGTCTCCCCCTCGGAACAAAAACACCTATTTATTTATTTTATTTTTTTAATTTATTTCATTCTGGGTGTTGTTTTGTTGTTTTTCGCTGCCCCCCACCCCGCCCCGGGGGAAGCTGTGGCAGCGCCGGGTGAGTCACCTGCGGCCGGGCACTCACCCTGGGGCTGCGGCGGCGGAAAACTCTCCCCAGCCCACCCAGCGCCCTGCTGCTGTAGGCTGAAAGTGCGTGTCCCTGCCAGGTGTCTGCCTGTCACCTTCCTCCTGCCCCGCAAAGCCGGGGTAATTTAACTTCAAACTCCTCAATCGTATTTTTTAAGTCTTTCTCTAAGTGATGGCTGCTGTTTGTTCAGAGGCCTGGTCAATCTCTTCGCTGTATCGCTTCTTACCATGGCCTGCCCTCTCTCTCTCTCTATATATATTTTTATCTCCAAGTAGGCAAACAAGTGGAAGATACCTGAATTTGTAATGGGAGAGCCAAAAGCAGCTTGTAAAGATGCTGGTTTCTATCTGAACATCGTTTTAATATTGTTTCTCAGTCCATATATCCTCCTTAAGCTTTGTCTGTTTGCAGTGATCAGTCCGTTGTGGCTCCATTCTTGGGTCACGGTGTAGAACTGGTGTCTGTACATGCCGCTTGTTACAGAAGCATCTCTCATCTGTTAGCTGGGAAACCAGCTTATTCCGTTTTAAAAAGAAAAAAAGAAAAGTTATCCCCTCGCTCTGTGTGCACACATGTTTAACAAGGATGTTTCTTTGGAATTACAGGTGGTGTGACCGTAGTGTACATTACATAATTCCTCTTTTGCAAAAGGTATCTGATATCTTCCTGACGTAACATGTGGAGTTCCCAGTTTCCCAGTTGATAACAGGGGAATGTTTTCACTTCTTATACCTACATACGTTACACTCGCTTACTTAAACATTCCGTGACTGTTTCTGTAGCTGTCCTTTATTTTGCTGCGCTTGGAGATATTTTTGTGTGTGTAAGGAGTAATGGCCCTATTTTAAGGATGGGTTTTCAAACTTCTTCCAGTACCAATTCCTTGCATAAAAGGAGACTGGGACCCCGTTTCTGCATCCGTACTAGTGGAGACAGACTTCTGTGGAATCCCATGTTACCAGCTAGAACAGGTTTGCATTCTGGAAGCCTAGACAATGATTCAGTTAGTAGCTGGTAAATTTCACAAGACTTTTAAATATGGTTTTCAATCTGTATCTCCTTTCCAAGTTTTCAGTGGCAATGTTATTTTGCAATTCTGCAGCATTTTTCTGCTTGGATTTTGAAACCAGTTAATAAAGGTATAAGAGCAACTGCAGTGTTTGATACCATGAAGACAAGTAAGTATTATTGCAAGCCTTCAGAGTGGCAGTGGAGTTGCAGAAATCATTTGTAGATTGAGGATGACATAATGCACCCGACACCCAGGAAGTACTTTACTGTGTAATAATGCTTCTGTAAAAAAAAAAAAAAAAAAAAAAAAAACCAACAAAACAAGATGAAGAAGCTTTATTTTTTTTCCTTTCCCCTTTACTTTGCGTCTCTTATTTCTGCCATCAACTTTGTTTTTCTGTTTCACTTCATTTTTTTTTTTTTTTTAATAATTCTCAAGCTTCTCCCTGACTTTGAAATACTGAATGTCAATTGTCATGCTCTAAGCCTTTAGATTAGTAAAGGATAATGCCAGTCATTATTACGCCACATATGTTTAAGCTGTTAAAAATGGTGAAGGATTTGAGGTATTTCAAATACATGATGGAATTCACAACTCGTTCACTACAATTTTAAAATGGAAAATAAAATGTGCGAAGTATTTCTTCATGGTTCTGTCTTTTGTGTTTTCTGTACCTTTTAATAAATATATTTATTAGAGTTATATTGCCATCTTCTATATTTGTGTGAGGTATCTTGTTGAAGAATGGTGCATATATTGAAAACTTTAAAAACAATTTTATCTGGTTCTGTGCAGCTGATCTTTGAGTGAAACTGGGAGGGAAACTTCATCAACATTTCACACTCACCTGTCCCAAGTCCCTTTTAGGAGGGATAGAACAGTGGGCTTTGAACTTTAAAACATGAAAGGCGTTTCCCTCCCCATAAATTTTTTTTCAATGAAGTAATAATTACACTAATGTTTGATGCTTTTGGCAGGCATTCATGAGCTTATTTTATGTCTTTCAAAATCATTAGGGATTCTTCCATTAGTTTCAACTAGAGCAGGAGCTTGTATCGTGTTTTTTTTTTTTTTTCTTTTTTTCCCCCCATTTAACTCAGGTTGCTGTAACAGGCTACTTCTGAGATACTAGAGAGTGTACTTAAATACATAAAACATTTATATGTATAGACATACATTGAATAATTTTACAGAATACTTTAACTACAGGGTAAAGCGCCATAGATGATCTAACAAAATATTTTTTCAAATATGTCTTAAACTCAAGCCTGTTCTGTATGGTTCATAATTATTTTCTTACACTCTTTTTTTAAAATAAGATTACTTTATGCTACCTGGAGAGTACAAGGCATGTATACATGCACATAGGCTGTATAACCAACCTGTTTAACTTTTCCATCTCAGGTCCTCACTTAGGAAAGATTACACGTGGGTAATCTGATTGGTTTTCAGTGGAAGTAGCTAAGTAGTGGAGTTAAACGCACAAACAAGTTTTAGTTGTCTTACTTAAATGCAATTCAGAATTTCTCCACAAAGTGTCATTGGCATGTAGGAAAAATTCCACAGAAGGAAGAAAAAAAATCACCAGCTTGTGTTTGTATTCTTTGACAAGGTAATTGTGTTTGAATTGGTAAAAGAGAGATGCTGCAGCATGCCTCGAATTCCATGAGAAATAAGGGAATATAATTTCTACATTTTAAAAATCTCTGTTCTTCTTCCACTTGTGTTTAATTGCAAGATGTTCTGTTTTTTCCATTAGGATACCCAGGTAGTCACGTTACAAATGTATTCATAATCGATGAGGTTTGGGGTTTGAAGAGAATTATTCTCTGCTGTATTAGCCAATGTTTCATTGTAAAGAGGGAAAAAATTGCAACGTCAGTTGCAGTTGTGAACTCAGTTGCAAACGTCAGTTGCGCTGAACTTAGTTAAATGGGTGTAGTTGAACTGTTCAGGAATGATTTTGAGTATTGGCAGGAGTGTCACGTGTAGACACTTACGTGTACTTGCACCTGAATTTTAGTTTTGACAGCTTCCCTTAGGATGGGGGCTAAAGGTAACAAAAATATCCTTTTGTCAGGGTGAATTATATCCACGTATAGGACCACTTTAGTCGTACAACGTGATTCTCTTCAAACTAAGTCCTAAACGTAGAGTTGGCTGAAGGATTAACATTTTTCATTGACCAAGTAAATAAGTAGTTCAAGTTTTGGTCTGGGTTGGAAGGCCAAGATTTGGTCTGAGTTGGTGTGGAATGGTAAAACTCAAAATTCCTTGCTTTCACTGATACAACAGGTATTCAATAGTTTTCTTCTGTCTTCCATCTATATTCATTGTGAAACAGTTGTGTTATTTTTATTTTCAAAATTAACTTAAAGCACACCAGGCAACAGAGTGCTTTGGTATGATTCACACACACATATACATAAAGACGTTTTTTTCAAGATTCACCTTTGTGTCATTTTTTCTTCATAAAAACAGGGGTTTGTGGGAGGAGCGAGGGGGAATTGGGAAGGAAGAAAATCCTTGCCAGAAAGGTGAGAAAGCATGCAAGATAATCCATGTTTAAAGTTATCAAATCGGTTGTTACACTGATAGATCAGCCTATGGGGTTTTATTTTTCTATATATTATTTATGCATTTCTATGGTTTAACCATAATTCAGGCTACCCATTTCCTTCTGGAATGGTCAAACTAAAGAAACTGCAGAATCTTTATCGCTTGGAAGTTAATGCAGAGCTGTTCAGTAACTGACAGGATGTGTTTCTGAAGGTTCTTTTTTGTGTGGTTATGAAAAACATCAATTTGCTTCGGCCCTGGCTAAGATTATCTGTGTTACGCACACAGTTTTCACTATCTAATGGTAAATATGCAGAACTGACGGGTGTCTTCATTTTTTTTTTTTTTTTTTGATGGTGCTGAGGGAGCTTTGCTTTCTGTTACTTGGTAGTTAATGTCAGCATGAAAATTTGGTGGGTGAGGAGGCAGGTGGGTACAAGAACAGCTTCAAGTCGGGACACTCGACAAGGACCTTAGGACACTATTGCATATTGAAATTTATACCTGTGATGCCTCACGTTTTACATCTTCATTACTATTTTATTTAATCATTATTATTTTTTTTGGTCCCATCGTATAATTTTGAGCATTACAGAGTCAGTAGCAGCATTGGAACCGGTAGTTGGACCTCTTGGTTTGCAACACAGTTGGTTTTGTTTGCTCCAAGTGGCCTTAGGGTCAAGAGCCATGATGAAAGCACGCTGCGTGTTTACTGCGCTTTAGCTTGGTTAGTTTGATTGTCACTGCCTGCTACCAAGGCCATTGCTTATATTAATTCGTTCTTTGTGTGTTTCTGAAGATTCAACAGTTTAATTTCTTTAGATGCTTCTAGAATCAGCTGTAAGCCCAAAGCTTTGTTCGTAGTTTGCTTTACTTGTCAGCTCTCCGGCCTTTAAGCAGGAGGTAAAGTGGATTCCAGAGCCACAAATAAGAAATGGGAGTAAGCATGATGTCCATTTAGAAACACAATAACTCAAATATTTCCACTGATAGCTGTTGATGGAAAAGCCTGCTGATTTCCCTTACACAAGGACAGATATTTAATTAGAAATACTCTCCGACATTTATGGGGAGGAAAGAGGATACTATGATTTGTGTACATTACAGCCGTGCTGTAGGAACCTAAATAATTTACCGCTGGAGCACTGATTCATCTTCAGAAAGAGGCTTATGCAGTTCTTTTCATTCAATTACCTTGAAAAGAGTTCACATCATAGTAGTCATGTCACTGTTTCCATCAGCCTATTCACGTAGGTATTTGGGTTAGTAGGTCACTGAAACAGATCGAGAGGTGATAGCTGTAGGATCCTTTTTCAAATGCCATGACAAATAACAGGAGATATAATAAGGAAATTATCAATTATCTCTACTCCTAGGAATGTGTTTTTATTGAAAGAAAATGAGAGTTATTTGGCAAATAGAAATTAAAACATGTGGCTAGTATTCCTTGGTACACAAGGATCACTTGCAGTAAACACATCTATTGAGTCAATGTTTTTGTGTGAAAGGGGGTGTGGAAAAAGGATGAAGATGTGAGTGAGGTGCTACAAGTCGTAAGGGGTCCTGAGAATCTCCTGTCTTAAGAGTATCGCATTGGTGCAGAAAGTCTGAAAAAATAACATTTCCCCCTCTCTTTGCTCAGTTCTCATGGTTAAGCTACCATTGCACGCCTGGTTTTCATGCCTTGTCCTCCTAGGAACAGGAGTTAATAGTTTATTAAAGGACCTCCATGGCATTTTTGGATAGAATTTCCTATTTTTCTAGTAAGTGGCTATGTTTGTGTGTTTGTGTGGCAGCCATTAGGTGAGTCCTTTCTTTTAACTGCTGTAGGAACCAGAAGCAGCCTGGGTAAACACCTAACATTTTATTTGTCCCTCGTCATTAGGATGAAAGGAAACAACATGCTTACTGGCTGGATTGATAGCTACTAATTAAGCCCATTTTTTAGAGTTGACTAGATAATACGCAGTTGTTAAAAACAACTCAGAGAGGAAAGCAAGGCCCTAATGTATGGATTAGATGTTAGTTGGCCTATCAAAGCAGTCCTGTACTGGTCCTCTGGGTCTGACTGGTTGAGCAGCTCTTTGTTCTGTGGGAGGAGGCACGCTTTCAAAAGATATTTCAATAAAACTGAAGTTCTTAAGACGTTTTGAAACCAGAACAGAGTACAGCAGCCCCTCTGAGGTATTTTGTATAGGTTTCACATTTTACCTGTTGCAGGAACCAATTTGTAATGACAAGAACTCTGAAACTGAGTCATCTCTGTTTTTTTCTTTAAAGGTCAGGTTGTTTGTGTGAGCAAATATCAAAGGTGCCGTATCGGCTCCGATCGAAGACCCAGCTTGCCGAGTGTCTTATCTGCAGCAGTGGCTGGTGGCTGATCCATAGGAAAGAGCTGTAAGAAACAGGATTTGAATGGATTTACTCCATCCTCGTTTCTGAAAGTCAGCAATTTAAGAGCTTGATGATGGAATTTATTGTAAGACTTCTGGAAATAAACTGTGTCGGTTCGAGTTAGGGTTGAGTTCTTCAACTGACTGAGCTCTTTGGGGACCTCTGAGCAGTTCTATGATACATGAGTTTGCTTTATAGAAGCTGTGTTCACTTTTCCTTGGTATGTCATTATATATATTCATGTATATACAAATTCTGTTCTACATACTCTACTGTTCCTCGTGCTACAGAAGGCAAAGTTGTCTGAACAGTAGAAATCTTCACCCTTTCTGGTTTTCCCCCCTAATAAAATTCACCAAAAATCTGTTGTCCACACTTTAGGATTGGAGGGTTGATTTAGCATTTAAAGCTGGCTGACTTAAAAGAACAGTCTGCTATAAATAAATTCGTATTCGTAAGTTACATTAAAATTTTGGAGACTATTTTCTGGTCTTGGCCATTTGTACTGTGTGTCTCTACTGATGCTTCAGAGCGAGAGTTCTCTGTAAAGAGAAGCTTTGTTGCAGGATGGTCCCCAGGTTTCTCTTTAGTGAATATTAGCAGACAGAACTCATTTAGCTTTTCCAGTATGTCCTTACCTTCCATGCATACTTCAGTGTCTTCATCCTTTGATCCCAGTGACCTGCTGGCAGTCTTTCCTGCCCTAATGCTTTTAAAAGCTTATGTAATTTTGTCTTTAGATAAATGTTTTTTTTTTTTTTTTTTTTTTTTTTTTTTTTGTGATCTTTGTTGGCTTGCGTTGTAGTATGACATGTGCTTTGCTAGGATTTGAATGTTCTTCTATTTTCCGATTTTGGATGCCATTGCCAGGTTTGACAAATAGGCCCATTCCTTGTAGTCCTGTACCAAAAAAAAAAAAAAGTGAAAAGTTGAGTAAAGCATCTATTATATATAAACATATAGGAGTTAGTGTTCTTTCTTTGTTCTTTCTTTATCTAGAAAATGGGTAACCAAGTAACCCAGGGTGTTTGTCTGCCCCCTGATTACCTGTTTTATTTTCTAATGTGCTAATGGACAATACACAATGGACAGTAAGAGCAAAATTTTTGTGAGTCCAGAAATCTTGGGCTTCTTACCTTCACTGAGATGCTTTTGCAGATTAAGCAAGCACAGAAAACTTGTGATAATCCAAGCTAAAGCATTTTCTAGTTGGATAGTAGTTGAAGAGAATGGAGGCTGTCTTTAGTCCTCAGAAAAGACAGCCGGTTTTAGTAGTCCAGAGCACTAATGAACGGGTGCTGACTTTTGTTTTGGTTTGGTTTTTAATTCAGTTTGAGCCCTGCTCTTTGTGTGTAGCGCAGGGAACATGTGGCTTAAATGCTGAAGTGTTAGCGTGGGGCTCGGGGGGCTGGGGTTCATGTCTTGGCTCAGCTCGTGGTCTTCCCAGGGATGTGCCTTCGTGGTATTCTGGAAGCAGAATTTGTTCCAGAGTCTCCAGAGCCTTCAGAGCCTGCTGGAGACCATTTGAAAGTGGTTAGCGTGGTGCCAAGTTCTGCTCAGAAGTGGTTGGAGCTTCACACTACCAGCTCAGACTTTGTACCCCGCTGGCTTTGTTCAGAAGGCCTGCAGTCATCGCAGAGCCTGGGCAAAGTTCACTCTTGCCTGCTTGGTAACCAATAGTGGAAAAGTCTTGTGTGACCTTCAGAAATACCTTTCTTTTTTTTGTGTTCCCCCCCATGCCTTCTGTAGAAAGGGGCTAGTGATCCCTTGCTGTAGGGTTTTGTTTGCCGTGGTGCTCAAACAATCCAAGGAGGAACCTTGTGAATAGGTGGGGGTGCGAGTAGAAATGCATTGGGCAAAACTTCAGCCCGGTGTGTGTGCCTAAACCCTTTCTAGGTTTCTAATGCTGGTAAGTGTTTTAGTTTGATTTTGCTAAACGAGCAGCTGGCGACTCTGCTTGTTTTTACCAGATGGTCTCCAGAGGTATGTAAAAACAGAGAGGCGTGCTCATCGCTTCATTTCGATACTTGTAGTAGGCACCTTTCAGTTTTTGTCTCAGTCGATGTGCCTGGATGTTTTACAAATGTTTGTCTAAGCCAAAAAGAAGTAAAAGTTGCTTTAATAACCACAGGTGACTCATAGTAGGAGCAGCCTGACTTCGGCAGGGTTGGTGCGAGGTCAGAGCGCCAGGGCATGCCGCAGAGGGGCTCGGGGGCTTTGGAGTGGCAGCCTGGGGAGAGGGGCTGGTGGGGCCGTGGGGTGAGAGGTGCCCAGGAACCAAAACCTCTTCGTGGTGTGCGGCTGAATCTCTTTACAGGCCAGAAGGGCGTTAATGTGGAGCCTGGATCTGTGTTACGGCACTACAGCCTTCGCTTGGCTGAGCGTCTTGGTTTAGGCTCACCTGTTCAGGGAGCCGTGCTGTGTGCTGATGCAGGTGCTTTGATGTAGTTACCACTGTGACAGCGCCTGTGTGGATTTTCAAGAGAAGTTTCTCGCTTTCTGGTTATGCCATAGGTGAATTACCGTCCTGAAGCTTTATGGGTTTGGGCAGACGTCTAGCACACACTGTGTTGGAGAGGGAAGTACGCAAGGAGGTGGCGAAGAAGGACATTGCCTATGTTTCGGGTGCTATTAGGGGCTGCTCCGAGGTTTCCGTAGCTGCTGCCCTTGCAAACTCTGCGCTCCTGGGCAGATTCATGGCCTGTCCTTGAAAGGAGCTCTTCGTGCTCCCAGTCCATCCCAGCTCCTGAGCAGTAACGTGCTGAAGGGACAGGACAGCCAATCGACTTTAACAGGATTTGCTCCTTGCCAGTGGTTTTGATTTCTCCTTAAAAACTCATGTATCTTTATGAAAGAGAGAGAGCTCCAGTTGTATTGCTAAATCTAATAAGAACAAAACGTTGGATACTTCTGAAAGGAAACGTTTCCTGGGGTGCTGTCTGGGCAGTGATGGAGATGAATGGCTCTGCCTTCCTGGCCTTCTGCAGGAGATGCCAAAGGGTGAAGGCTTCCCTTCTCAAGTGATATCACCCATTGAATCTTGTGCCTTAAGGTAGTTTTTTCTCTGACATCGTAGTTTTGTATGAATGTTAAAAAGATGGACTGAGCTTCAGCTGCACCAAGGTGCTGATGACAGAAAGCTCTTTTCCCATTTCATCCAGCACAGGAGAGTCCGTATCAGCTGTTTCAGTATCTGAGGACTGGGCATTGGCATGCTTAGCCTTGCTCTGAGACAGACGGGTGTGATGTTAGTGAGGAGAAAGTCTGTAGCTGACAACTGGTGTGAGTCTGCCCTGCAGGTCAGTTGTCTGAGCTTGGTGCTGTGCAGGGTACTTGGAGCTGTGGTTCCAGTGTAATCCTTTTTGTTACGTGGGCAGAGCCTGGTACCTGTGTCTGCATCTGCCCTGGGTTACCGCTGAGGATGTAGTTGGCAGAGTGTGTGTGGAGATCAGCTGGGCTCAAAGGGAGTTGCTTTTTCCAGCTAACTTGTAGCGGAGAGAACGATGCTCCATGTAATTCACTGCCATCGGTCAGCCTGATTTGAATGGCTCTGAACCCGTGGTGTGAAATGTTCGAGGCTACAGCCCAGGCTGGGTTGGGTTAGGGGTGGTTCCTTTGTGAGGGAAAAAAAAAAAACATGGTTACTGTTGGTAGCCAAAGGAAATACAGAATCTGCTCAGCCAAAATGTCGAGGGAGGCAGGGCTCTGAGTCACTGCTATCTCGCTGCGGGCCGTTTGGCTCAACCTGGCTGTCTGGATCCTTCTGACTGCCGCATTGTGCCTTGGCGAGGAGGGCAAGGGGCCACAGGTGAGCCGAGAGGAGTGAATTCTGCCTGGCTGCCAGATACCATTTGCTCCCGGCTTCTGTGCAACAGATGCCACCCGCTGCCTGTCAGGGCAACAGTAGCCCGGCTCTGTCTTGGAGGCGGCAGCAGCTGCCCGCTGCTCGCCCGGCAGCTGCAGTAACAGCCTGGCTCTCTGTGTGGGGAGCAGCAGTTGTCTCCTCCGCTTCGCCGTGCAACAACTGCCTGGATCTCTGCAGCAGGTGCAGGAGGAGCATTTTCAGCAGCAGCTGCCGCCAGATGGGGAAGTCAGCTGCAATCCTGCGATGTGGAGGTAGGCTAAAGCCTTCGCTGGTGAGGTGGGGGGGTCATGGAGGGGCTCAAAACCCAGATCCAGCTGTTACGCCTGCCGAGGTTAGGCTGCTCTGCAAGGACTTTGGAAGAGCAAGCCTTCCATCACACGTTACAGCCTTCTGTAAGCACCTCCTAGGTTTGTCTTGGGTGCCTGGAAGTCTGGCTGCCCTGCAAATTTTCTCCTGTTGAATTATGTCCTTGATGGCTACTTTACTTTTTAATGGTGATTAAGGTTGCTTTAAATTTACAAATTGGACCCCTAATGGATAGCTGTGAAACTTTGCCCTCAGGATAAGCGCTCTGTCAGTAACGGAGGTGGTGGTTAAGCTGTGAAGCTACCTGAGAAACATTTTGAGAAGAGCTGTGAAACTTTACTGTATGCAAATCTAAATCTGGCTGGTAGAAACCCAGACCTGGTATGGAAAAGCAGGACACTAAGAAAGTCAATTTAACATTTGCTAGCATTATCTTCAGAGTCTGTGCTTGTGCATTCAGTGCAAACCAGGAGTTGAGTCATCATCATACTCATTTTCCTCTGAAAAATCCCAGAAGAGACTCTCAGTCTCTAGAGAAGTGTTGTAGCTGCTGTGAAGGGTAATAATGCTATCCTAGGTTGAGAGGGAATTCAGAGAGGAGGAGAAAGCATTGTTCAAACTTTTCCACCCCCTTTGTCCTTCAGATAAATTCCTTGTTTTCTTTTTGGTGTGTAAAGCTTTGCAAAACGGTAAATGTTGGAGGTTTTACCTTTACTCTGGTAATTTAAGCTTTAAACTTTACTTGGATGATGTTCTGTCTGATGCTTGAATTGAGATTTAGTACTTTAGTAGCAGGAATTTTCTTCTGAAATATTTAATGTTTTCTATTAAAAAGGTCTCTTAAGAAAATAAATCTGAATTCAAAATCAGTTGAACTGAATCAAAGCAGAATTCTCAGCATCACTCCATGTAATAACAAAAGTGGTTTTGCTTCTTTGGAGCTCATACGTTCCTATGTTTTGAAGGTTTTCTTATTTCTGTTCATTTTTTTCCCCACTTTGGGTAGAATTAAAGGCATAAGAAAGCAAAACCCACACTATGTATTGTAAAGAGTAAGCCCTGGGATTCTTAGTCTGGCTTCCTAAAGAAGTAAGGCAAATAGGAATATGGTATCCAGGTGTCCCTACAAATAACTTTTGAACCCAGGTACCCCTCCTAATGAAATTCTTCTAAATTTCATGAAAATAGAGCCGGACAACCTGTAAAGAAGTCCATAAAAACAAGACTTTATAAGTATGTCAGCCACAGGAAAAGCCTAAATCAGCCCTTGCAATTAGGGATGAGACACAAAACCAGAAGGAGCAAGACTTCTAGTTTTGTTGCTCACAGAACCTGATGGTTTCCTGTGTTACCTTCCTGAAGAAAAGAAAAGCAAAGGTAGGGCAGGTTGTGCTGGGACTGATCTCCGCCTCCAGAAGTCCTTGGTGACATGGCTGTCGGCGAGGACTTGCTTTGTGTGCTGCTTCCTTAGGGAAAATAAACGAGGTGCAAGCCAGGTGACTTTCTTGAATTTATAATGCAGGAAGGAAACACTTTTTAAGTGTCTTATGGATGTTTAGACCAGTGATGGAACATGACTTGGGGCAGAAATTTGTACGTGAGGGTTTGTAGTGTCTGATTCAATTCTTCTTCGTGTCGAGATGTTGTTCTGAAGTCACAGTCTGCTCTGAATGTGACACTAACGCATGTTAAGGAAGATCTTAAAACCTTGGTTTTGTGGTTACGTTGAGTAGTGTTCATTCATCCATTGTCATTCAGAAATGTTTGTATTCTTTTCTATTGACAACCAGTAAAATTAGTTAATCTGGAAAGTGAAATCTTGACAATTAATTTTGAGCAGTACTAAAACTAAAGGTGATTGTAGAAATGGTACAAGGGCGTTCCACAAAACTGCTCTCCTTGCTTATTAAGAATTGTATACAGGTGTTAAAAAAAGATAACAGAAGGAGACATGCTGGTTGGAACAGCATAATGCTCTGAAAAGTCATGTAGGGTTTACAGGGCTGATAAATTGCAAATAGTGGCTTTTGGTTGCTAAGTTGGACAGATTTTAAGTATATTTCTCTTTGCTATTGGAACCTCAGACTGTCACTTCAGCAAAAGTTCAACTGGCTTTTTTTTTTTTTTTTTAATTTCTTTCTTTTTGTCATACATTTATTGTTGCAAACTGAGAGAAAAGTCAAGCCCGAGCATGGAAAATGTGTGACCTGATGGCTTTGTATGTTTTGGGAGGGAGGAGGTTTAAAAAAAAAAAAAAAAAAAAAAAGGGTTTTCTTCTGTGCTCCTACCCCCCTGCCATTTTCCTCTCTTAGCACATAAAGGAAAACGGGACATCATTGCATTTGGGAAGAGTGATCTGTTTGCTGCTGCTAACTCTGTAGTGGTGCTATTAAAACATTGGTTGTTTTTTTATGTAGCTGATATAAAACTTACTTATATAAGTATATTTTTATTCAACTGTGTGGTGGAGCAGAGGGAACGCTGTTATGCTTCAGATGGTGTAAAAGTCTGAACTCATCGTTGTGCTTGAATACTGAGGACAGCTTTGATTACGATGAAAGATAAATTCTAGAAAGAAGTGTAACTGTGTCCGTTTTTTCCATCTGATGAAATACATCTGATACCATTCAGTGTGAATGGTAGCGACTGCGTGGCAGAATGAATAGCAGTGCTCTGTCAGCTGAAGTTGAATAGTTGGAAAGGTATTGATATCAAAAAAAGAGGGTGCTGGACCAAGGTTTTCACTGAGCAAGGTGCTCTCTTGTATTTGGAATTAAGCTCAATTTACAGTACCATTTTGATGGATGTTACCACTACTTTAAAAATCCTGTTGCATTACATTTGTTGAACTATTATTCCAGCCAGTGTATAGGGCTAGAACGATATGCGAGCTTTTTCCTTTTATCTGAAAGGAAAACACTTTAAATGTTCCATTAGATAGTCTTTGTTTTAAATAGTTTCACAAGGGTGCTCTGTTGCACTTGGATGGGTCAGAAAGTCACACTTGCCACCTTCTTCTCCACTTACAGGGCTGTGTAACACCCGCAGTGTGTAGGGGTATCAAGTGATGGTGGAAGCTGTAGAGTTGGGTTTGGTTTTAGACAACAACAACTCAAACTTCAAATAAGTATTTCTGTGGTTCGTTTAAGGTAATAGAAGTGTTTCAGAGCTTTGAACCTGGAAATCTCAAAGCACCTTTATGAGACAGCACTGTTGTCCTGTTACAAACAACTACTTGTTTCTGTGTGTAGCTTGCTCAAGGTTACAGAAGAATTCCTGGTGGAAGAGGGAACTATATCCAAGCCTCTGGATGCTTGAAACTTGAAATCTAATTTTTGCATTATCCTCTCCTAACAGAAATCAAAGACCTATACATTTCCTGTCATTCTGCTGAAATTAATTAATTCATAAGTATTAATAATTTGATCAATGCTTTTAATTCAGTTTACTGTTTCTTTTTCTTTCCAGGCATGTACTGGTATAGAAAATATTGATGAAGCTATAACTTTGCTTGAACAAAATAACTGGGACTTAGTGGTAAGTATTTTTAAGAAAATGACTTTAGATCAACAGCAATGTGCCATCTTGCTGAGACAGCTATTATCTTTATTTCAAGTTTGCATGTTTCTTATGGCTGGGGCAAGCAAGTTATCTGCAGACTCTGGTCTGCTAAAGTCTCATTGTCAGGTAACAAAATACCAAGTTGCACATACCCTGGTGTACTTTGATTGTGTTCATGCCTACTTTATTTGTTTATTTTTCTTTAAATCCACATTTCACATCACATTTAGTTTCCTGTTTGTTTAGTTCTATGCTTAATTTTTGTAGGTAGTGTAAGTAGGGCAGCATTTTTGGAAGACATCTTGCACATGCACACAAGAATTTTGAGGAGTGCCTGTGGAAAAAATAAGAACGTCTCCAGTTCTTAATGTTTTTAGTTAAAAATGAGATATTTGCTCCTCTGTTGCTAATTGACATGCAGAATTCAGTCAGAGATTAAGTCTGTACCTGATTCAGATTTGGTATTATCCAGATGCAAACAGAAAAACCAGCAAGCTCACCCTAAAAAGACTGTTGCCTTGTTTGTAACAGGGTTCATTGTGCAGACAAATACAAGGAAAACAATAAAACAGGTTTATGTATTTTAAGGTGAACTTTCTGCCCATGCAGAGAGTTATCAGCATGAATAAAGAAACTCCATGTTTTAATGGTTACAAACTGAGTATCACAGAGATGGTGAAGTTTTAAGCAGTGCTTGCTAGGAGGAATGTCGTGTTTCTTTTGAAGCACAGTGATTAAAATGACATGTAATATTGTAACCTATTGTAATCAAACTCTCTGTACTCCAATCTTAATGTTTAATGTTGAAGCTTAATGTTTAAAGTCAGTGTTGGGTGAAGTGTACCACGTCTTTATTTGCCATGTGTCAGTATATGAGCAGGAATGAGACAACAGTGTGCAAAACAGTGTACATATCATTGTCTTTAAACAGGAAAACCCAAGTGTGTGTTGGCAGACTGGTACTGTTAAAAAAAAAAAAAAACCATCTTTTGCCACAGTAGTTTGTTGTGTTGTAATGGGGGCTGTTTTGAAAATTAGTGTTTGTTATGTGAAGGCAAAGAATGACTTATGCATTCTCTCTAGGTCTTAAGGTTCTCAATATGATGCATTAAATCAGCTGAATATGATTGTGAGGGTTTTGTAAAGTGTATGCTTAACATACAGTAAATGCTCACAGGTGATGTTGAAAAAGAGAATAATGATGAAAAATGTCAAAAACAACTAACTGGATTTGTTTATTTATTTATGCTCATTCTGGAGTCTCAAAAGAAAAAATAAAGGGAGTGGAGTACTTACAGCTATGAGAATCCCTTTCCATATTTCATTTTGTTAGTGATGATTAAATGATCTAGAAGTAGAACACAGTGGGAAAGAAGTAATGACCCAAAAATGCAAGCTTAAAAAAGGCATATGGGAAGTCAGACAGGAAAGAAAATTAGGGATCTAAGAGGTACTTCAGGAAATTGTCTTTGAAAAGGAAAAGGTAAGTTGTGGAAGAAAAATAAATGAATTAAGGTGAATAAAAGTGACGAAGATGTCCTAAGTCTGTCATTAGAAGGGCACTGGCTCTTTTTTCTTTTTTTTTTTTTATGAAGAACAATCTTCTTATAAAAAGGAGTGGAAACTAAGTTATGCAGAAGAGTGAGGAAAGAGGAGAGAAGGTAAAAGGAATATGAAGGCAGAAAATAAGAAAAAAAAGTTTCTAGCTTGAGAGAAAATTACACATCGCATTGTTAAGCAAGGGGTTTTAGCTTTTCAAAAATCAAAGCAGCACATGAAAAAAGGTTCAATACTTAAGGGAAACATAGGGATTTTGTGTTTTAAAATTGAAATTGTAGAATAAAATTGTAATTTTGCCTGGTATGTGAGCTTTCTTTTTTTTTTGAGAGGCTTATTGCATAGGTCTTTAGTGTGTGCATGTAGTGGAGTTGTGTGTGTGCATGTCCCTGGTGATTCAGTAGGCAAGTACAGAATCAGCCACAAGAAATGAGGGAGGAGGGAAGGCTTTGTTTTTGATTAAACAAAAAGGTCTTGGATGTTTTTAGCTCAAAAGAAATTTTTAAAAATGTGTACGCAACAAGTGTCATGCTCCAAGGATTTTGTTTTCAGGTAGTTTTTTGAGATTTTTTTTTTTGTTTGCGCTGATGCAGTATTCCTACTGCTTGCTTTCTTTTCTTTTTTTTTCCTGGTCTTGTTAGTAGATTTTAGTATCAAGCGTTAAAATGTCATGTATATCTTTCCTGTTACTTGAGTGAATGTTGCTGTGTTTTTCATTTTTTGGACGTTTGATTTTCTTTACAAGTAAGACCTAATATTGCCAAAGGAACTCCTTTCTTGGTTTAGTTCTAATAGCCACTTTTTTTTTTTTTTTTTAAGAAGAATGCATCTGAATTCTTTTTTCTTTGTAGTTTAGGATGGAAATAGCAGCTTTCTGTTTCTGAACTTTTAAAAATCCCTTTTCAATCCTCATACCCTTAGAAGTCTTCGTGTCTCTTCTCCTATATGGGATACTTATAGACAATATAAACAACTTATCTTCCACCTGGAACCAAACAACTTGGATTTAAATTTGAGTTGTGTATATTTTTGCAGTGTTCAAATCATGTTTGTAGCTGTTTGAAGGGATACAGGAAGCTGTCATTCATGAATGTTGCGTTGGCTTTGTTCAAGTGCTGAAAATCAAGTTTATCATGTGAGCGCTGCAGAGGAATTCACATGCAGTAACAACACATGATTTGTCTGGTGGGATCATGAAGTCGTAGCAATCTCACCAATAATAAGTTTCCTACTGTTGCATACGACTTGGCCTTTGTGGCGATCTGCTGCATGAAGCAGCTTAATTTTTTGGTGTGTATTGGAACACAGTAGCCTAGTTTCTGTCTTTTTTTAAGGCCAAGAAGTAAAAAGTTCTCTGTGTCACTGAAAACCTGTAAGATTAAGTGATGCCTTTAATCTTCATCTCTATGAAACTGTTTTCCAGTAAATGGATCCAGCAACTCTTAAACCTGCTGGGATTGCTAATACGTTATTTCCTGAGTGTTGTTTCTTTGACATCTATCAATTTACAATTATTTTTAACATCTGAGGAAGCAAAAGTTAGGAATTTGCGTGCTGTAAGATTTGATGTTTTTATGGCTTGTTCATTCAAACTGTGGCCTTCTGTTTTGGCATTTGAAGGTAAGATACATTTATATTGTCATTCTTAAACTTTGTGTAAAGACAATAAAATAAAAGTATGAAAAACCCCAAGTATGTGTCTTTTGAAGTGTTTTCAATGATGGTCTGTGTTTGAAGGAAATGACCTATTCATGCAATAACTTGTAATCTGCTTCTTGGCTCTATGTGATACAGCCTTCATGCACATGAGGTTGTTACCTGTGTGATGATAGTTCTCTGTTCTCCTGATATCAAATACCAGCGTCTGCGCATAAACCTAATCTCCTGTACCTTTCATCGATTTAGTGACAAACACAAATCCTTCGCGTGTAGCAAGACTTCATATTCTCCACTAGTAGTCAGAACAGGATTTCTGAATGAAAAACTGGATTCAACATACTTAATTTTCTACTCTTTCCAGTATGACCATTCCTGTTGTTACTCATTCAGAGGTGACTAATTTAAAGTTGTTTTTATTTCAGTCTTTTCCAGTAGATGTGGTGATGTTAGGCACTGCTTAGCATATCACTTTAAGAGGATAATCATTTTCATCAAAATAAAGGTGGGGTTATCCCATGGTCACTTGCCTGTAAACATTGTGTGCAATTAAAAAAAAAAAATCATAAAAATATCTGGTTTTTATTTTTGATGTAGACTCTTGAAATGCCCTTTGTGCCTTCCTGCTATACTTAGTTTTGTTATTCCATGCTCAAAGCACAGTGTGATTGCAGTGAAGCCAGCAGCTGAGTGCACCTGCAAATGACTTGCAGTTTCTCTCATACACAGCTTCCAAGAATCAGCTGATAAAAAGCATTTCTATACCTTGGAAGGAGAAAACTGTACGTTTTGAACATCTGTTTTTATAAAGCTTCCACACTCAACTATAGGTTATTTTCTTTTTGACGGATAATGTGTACGGATGATTAGCTTGTGTTTTTTTAGTTCACCTTTTAAAAGCTCTTAAATCATTGTTATTTGTCAAGGTTTTTAATATAAGTATCCATTTTGTTTACATGTATATGTTTGTATTTCTTTCCAAAAGACAACATCACATAGAAATGAATCGACTTATTTACTTATTTAAAAAAAAGAAAAAATAAAAAGGAAAAAAAAAAGGAACTGAGAAAAGTGGGTGAGGGCTTTACAATTTTTCTTTTTAATTTCTGTTGGAAGTGCCATTTTAGATGAAATTCCTAGGCAGAAAATGGTCCGTTGCCTCTTGACAGTTACCAACCATCCATTATTTGTATCTTTTACTTTCTAACCATTACCCTAGTTCTTTTCCTAACAATGTGCAGTAAATAAATCACAGTACCAGCTGGTAACAACTAAAACACTAATGATTACTTTTATCTTTTTTTCCCCAACTGATTAGCCCTGGAGAAGCTTTGATGAGTTACCTCTTTGTATTTTATTTATTTATTTATTTATTTAATCGATCTGAATTAGCCTGCCCCCAGAAGGCAGATGATTAATTTACTTGGCACGAGGCCATTTCTCTTGTTGAAACATGGGACAATATCGTCATGTGCTTAGCAGCTCCCGTTTCATTCTAAGCTGTATTTCAGTGCCTGCAGAACGAGGACTACACGTGGTGTTTGGTGGTGGTTCACCACATTTGCCCCTTCTGCCTGCTATTGTTGACCTGCTGTTTTCTGTACTTCAGACTTGCATACTGAATATGGCACACATTTGACAGCACTTCATGTGGGGTTGGTGAAGTTTATGGTGTGCTCTCGTTAGGACTGGATCCGAAGGGTTTTGCCTGTTAGGAGCACAGACGTGTCTGTGCATTAAGAGCATCCTCCTGGGGGTCAAATGAACATTAGTGTCCACCTATGGGAACTAGAGGTTTGTATTCTCCCCCTGCCTTTATTTTTCTTTTTTCCTTCCCTTCTGCATGAATGTCCTGTCAAGTGACTGCGCTGAGTAGCCTGGATAGCCTTGAAAACCCTGCTGCCAGCAGAGCTGAGGAAGAAGGAAGCCCAGAGCTGTAATGCCAAGTCATGGTGGCGGATGGGCTCCTCGCTGGTGTAGGCGTGCTGCGGGCACAGTGCCTGTTGTCCAGGAAATACAGGAGTTGCAAGTTCCTTGTGTGTCCAACTGCAGCATTAACCTCTTGTAGCAGGAAACAATTGAATTACGTGTGAACTTTTTGTTTTACAAAGGCCCACAGAGGTCTCTTTTGGAAGTCATTAATGTGGTTTCTGTTAAATCAGGATCCCTGCTCACAAAAAATCCTTTGATTTCTCATTCTCTATATTGACAGCTGTTTTGCAGCTCCCAAAGTGACGTTTCCGTATCTTTGAGCTAGCTCAGATGCATGCTGTGCATCTTATATGCAAGTTTGGGGCAGCTGGGTGGTAGCAAAGAAGACAAGCTCTTCTTAAACTATGAATATTAAAACCATTATTTTTTGTTTTTACTTTTACTTTTGAATGCCTTCATCTCGAATAAAACAAATGTTTCATTTTCATATATCTTTCATATTTATATCTTGTGTATCTTCTAACACTGAAGACCCTATGGAACGTGCAGATCTATAGGTAGTTGTAAGCATGGTATGGTTTTCCATATAGTGGTATGCAGTCATCTATTAAGGAAAAAAAAATAGGCACACACACAAAAAAAACTACTACTACGACTTACAGAGGAAATTAAGATTCTTTGCTTGCAGAATGCAGAATAAGAGTCCTTCTTTGTCACCTCAGTCACATTCTTCAAGCAAGGAGGGTTACCTCTGATAGCAACAAGGTCCTACCACATCCCAACTGCTTTCACCTGCGACTTTTAACAGTGGCACCGGTTGGTGGCTTGGGTGCTGTGGAGAAGAGTTTAGTATATCACTACTGGGACACTATGACTCTGTGAGCAGGGAGTGCAATTGATCCTGTTGTGTCTCTGTATCAGCCTTGGTCCTGTGCGTGCAAGCGCTCTGCTAGACATCACAGAGTGGTCTACAAAGCAAACAGAGTTTAAACTAAAATGGAGCCAAGAGCAATAAAAATGTCGTGTACATGTTGTGACACGTGCAAGCAAGGAAACAAGCATAGTAAAGGGAGAATACAAGTAGCAAATAAGTAGCTTGTGTGTTCTACACTTCTGATTGTTTTGAATAAAACCATTATTTTTATATATAAATTGGTCCTTGGATGGCTTTTTTTTTTTTTCCCCAGAAAACTTAGGTGGTCTTTGGGTTTGTTTTCTTGTTTGGATGACCCTTTGCTCTTTAAAAAGAGGTTGAGAAACACTGCTTGAATCATGTTAACATTGCCGTATCTTGAGATTTTGTTTTTTTCCCCCCAGGAAACCCATTAAAGTTGTAATCAAAGCTGTAGCTGCTGATATTGTGTAAATACTGAAGAACCTCAAGTTTCACAGTGTTCTGTATGTAAAGAAAGGCTGGGAAGGGAGCAATTCCTGGCTTGCCCGTAGATAAAGATTTGAAAACAGAAATGAGTTGTTTTCCTCATCACCAGTCTGTACTGAATTCCTGTAGATCTTGCCTGGGACTATTCAGGCCAAAAAAAAAAAAAAAAGACCCAAACTCACAAAATGCTCCTTACCTCAACAATTAATATTTGTGTCATGTGCTAGATCGAGAGGGACATTTGTTTTTTTCAGGTTAGTTCTTTTTCTTTTGGGTTCTAAGGCAGGTGAATGTTAGAAATACCAACTATTTCTTCTACTTCTGAGCAAATGATCACATCTGCTTAAAGAGGATGAAACGTTGTCTGGGGAAGATTGGGGAGTTGGTGAAAACAGTTTCTGAAAATGTTTTTTATTTACTTAGTAGGGGACTGTTTAGGTAGTTAGGGCTCACTTAGGTATTTACAGCTCATTTTGGTCTATCATGACTGAGGCTGAGGGGTGTAAAGTTTACAACTTGACGGAAACCATGAAGTGGAATTACGTATTCAATTTTATCTTTCTTTGTCCTCCAATTCGAGGGCATTTTTTGGAGTGATGGAAAAAAAATAATGGATATCTCTCAAGGAGGTGGGGTTGTTGTGTGTTGTCTTTTCTTATTAAGGCTGTTAAGAGAGTCATGGCTCTAAATCCCTGTGTTAGTCAGTGCTGTCTCATGTATGGTGTGCAGTTCTGTTGGTTCAACAGAAGGGACTAATTCTCACCCTGCTGTTTGCAGGAGGGTGTGTAATGGGTTAAGAACTGTTAGTGCAGGGTAAAACCGATGTAGCACAGACCCAAAAAACTTCTAAATTAACACCCTTTCATGCCTGTTAAACTATGATCATTTTTCAGTATTTGTGAAGAGATCTATATCTTCCATCCCTTCACAGCTCTAGCAAATGCGATGGTTAAGCTACAAACAGTTTTGTAGACACTAAAGGGTTTATGTTAATCTCAAATTATTTGCCTTTTTTATTACTATTTATTTAGTATTTCTAATAGAAAAAAGCTACTTTATTCACTGGAACATAACTAAGGGATTGAGATTGTGTTTTCAGGCTGTGTTTTGTAGCCATGCTGCTGCAAAGATATATAAGAAATTTTAATGTCTGGCCAGAAAGATAGCTGAGCAGATTTTTAGGCGTTTCAAGTCTTTGCTGTCAACATTGTAAAGCAATGTAATCAACGTGCATCTTCCTAAATAATAGGTGAAATTTAGTTACTGAAGAAGTGAGCTCCTGTAAGTTTTTCTTGCTTACTGATCTAACAAGCAATGGGACTAAAAACCTTTGATTTCACTTCATGAAAGACTATTGTAACAAAGATTTATTTATTTATTTTTGTGCTCTGAGATTAATGAAGAAGCAGGAGCTGAGCTCGCAGTGGTGCCCGGCAGTGTTACTGTAGCTACATGCATGCGTTACCTGCCTGCCTTGCATTTCACTAATACTTATTTTCAAAGGCTTTTGCCTCTGTATTGGAAATTTCTCTGCAGATTGCTTGGCATTAATTTGTCCTTAAACATTTGAATTCAAGAGCAAATTTCTGGAATATATGAATAGTTAAGTGGCTGCTAATTGGTGTTTTAAGATATCTAAAAGTAGTTCTCCATATATTACTCTGTAACTAGTTGAACTGAAAACTGCGTAAGTCTTATAAACACGTGTTTGACAAGCAATTAGTCTGTCATGGAATCATGCTGGGAATGAACGAGTAGGAGAAAAATGAAGTAATTTATTTAATTTGAGAATCAATGTCTGCAGACGCTGCGACTACTTTGCATGTGAACCTTAATTGTGAAAGATTGTGCCATGTAATTGAAGAGTCCTCTAGATCCACCAGACTTTCAACTTTACTGTTGAATATCTTAACACTTTTGTCCTAGTTTTATTTATTTATTTATTTGTTTGTTTCTATTTAAGCAAACTGTTTTTAGCTGGTCCTGGAAGATGTGAGTTGCTGCAGTGCCAGTAGCACAGCACAGATGTCATGAAACAGGAATATTGTAGGCAAATTATACATCACATAATTTTGAGTCTGTATTTTCTGGTTTCCAAACAAAGCTAAATCTTATGTAAATATTTTTTATTATTGAATAGTGATTAGGCAGTCTGTTGTCTATGGTTAGGGTAATTTGGAAACTCTCATATAAAGTGTTTCAAGTTGTTACACCTTTCCAATAAGAGCAATCTTATTCTATACACAGTACTTTTAGGATTTTTTTTTAAATAGTCTTGTCATGAGATTTCACCCATATTATATCTTTTTAATAATTACTGGGAGCTAGTATGTCATAACAATGAGCAATTTTAAAGCTGAACAAAAAGTATGTTGTCTTGAGGTAGCCATCCCCAACCTTTGCGTTTTGGCATTGTCATCCAAATTTACATAAAATAATTTGGAGAGGGATAGAAATGTTCAGAATATTTTTCCAGGCATAGACTTTGTTTACTCTTTCTCTCTTGCTGTCAGGTTTAGTATTTTAAAGAGTACCAAAATACTCTCTGATATCCAGCATAAGCTTTTGTTTCTGTTAAGTTGTAGTAGTGTAAGAAGTTGTAATGTTAATCCCTAGAGCCAAGGTACGTGTATGTGTCAGAAGGCAGCAGATGTATCAGTCTGCTCCTCTCCCTGTACGCATGAATGGTTTTTGAGTGGTCGGTTTGGGGTAGGTTCTTTTCCTTTTTTACTGTTGAAAGTAGCGTTTTGGCTTGGATAGATCCTGATCAGTAAGATTCCTTAATATGTTCATGCTATTTATTTTCATTGCACTATAAAAATGCACCAAGTTGGGAATTTATTCTTGAGCTTGTGCTTTGTTTGTGGAATTATGCAGTGACAATATAAAATTAAAGGGCTGTGCAAAGTGTGAGGGTTTTTTTTCCCAGGATTATAGAAGTATATCTAACTGTTGAAAGGCTTCCTAGTGCATGTCGGCATGTTGTAGGAACTACAGGAAAAAGTTTGTCGAAGCCACCAAAGAAGTAGGGAGAAATGGGAAACCACATCTAGAGTGCTAATTGTAAACTATTTCAATGCGTGCTCTCTTGCTGATGAAGTGAATCATCTGTATGAATATATTCATGTGGCATTTTTTGATGAAATGTTAATTTTTTGCTTTATTAGCAATTCTATTGTTTCGCAGCTTTTCATGAAGTATATTTGTTGTACAGAAAGCAAGCTGAAATAAAGCAGAATGCATAGAAGACATTTCATTGTAGTTCAATTACAGCTTTTGGTTAAATTTTAACCACGATGGGGACAAATGTTGGCATTCTGTAAAAACTGTGGGTGTAACTTCACGTCTAGCACTTGGAAATACTTTGAGACTTGCAAAGCTGGGGAGATGCCAGCAAGTATAAGACAAACTACAGGAAAAAGCTGACTCTCTTCTTTGCCTTGCAAAGCCTGCCAAAGATAACAAAGGTAAAGGTTGCCTCTGTTAATTTACTATGGGGACATAATTAGTAATTTTTAAAAATTTAAATATTATTGCATTCATTTAAAAATCCAAACTAAATAATACTTTTTACGACTTAGACCGAAACCAGTTTTAGTTGCTAAAATAGCAGCTTCAAAATATCTGTTTGTGTAGGAAGGTGATAGTGTGTCTTGTCTGTAACAGTATCTGGTCTGAAGTAAGTTTTATTCCTGCAGAATGCTTTACAGAGCTTTGCACTTAGAATAACAGATCGCAGACTGGTGTGTAACAGGAAAGATTTGGTATTTGCCTGAATATGTATAGAAACCATGTTCCTCTGTTTGGGAGTCTCGTAATACAGTCTTGGTACAGAAAGGAGTGGTTGTATTACAGCTGATTGCAGTAAAGCTTTATTTTATTAATCCAGATTGTCTGTGTTATTTGCCTAATACTTAAAGCATGTTTTTATCAATGTCATTTATGAAGACTTTGCTGTTTGTTCCCAAATTTTCCTTTTTTATTGTTATAGTCATAGGAAAAGTCCACATATATTCTTACTTACTGTAGAGTTTCCTGAAGTCATGATATTGGCAGGTCAGAACAAATGTTTCTATAGACCTACATCTGCCATTACCTGTTTAAAAGCCTAGTAATGCTAATATCACTTCTGTTAAAAATGCCATCCAAAATTAGTTTTTTGACAAATAGAGAGCTAGTAGAAGAACATTACTTATTGAAATGTGCAGAACTCTGCGAGTAGCTTTAATTGTAAGCAATACTTCTGTGTTCAGAAGGAACCAATCTTGATGCTGCTGCCATTTTGCTTTACTTTGTGTACTCATTTGTCACACAGTTTTAAAGTTTGGATGAAATTTAAAATTCACTTTTTTTTTTGTCCTTTCATGCATATTTTGTCTTGCTGGTGCTCTTCTTTATCACTTATTTATTTGTTATTCCTCTCTGGATAATATACTTTTTTTTAAAGCATAACATTGTACTGTCTGTTTGGAGTTTTATCATCTATTTATTTTGTTTGAATGCAAAATAAAATAATAGATTTAAAATCTTTGGGATTAAGCAACTATAATTTATTATATGAAAGCAACGAAGTTAGAATAAGAACGTTGCATTTCACAGGGAATATCACATTTAATCAAGACTAGGAGAAGAATTAATTGCAATGATCTTACAGTTACAAACTAACTATAGTATAAATGACCCTTTCTGTACTTTGGGAATATCATAAAATACAAAGTATTAGAAATATTTTTCCAGTGTATTTTAGATTGCTTAGTGAGGAACTTTTAGTATATTTTATTCAACTTTTAATTTCTTAAAAAAAAAATAATTTTTTTTTCGACTCAAGCAGGATGAGTCGATTGCATGCAGGAATACTCATTGTTTTTTACAAAATACAACTGTTACCAATTTTTTATTCTTCAGAACCCAAAACACTGCATTTGATGTCTCTCCCTCTATAGTGAGGTTTTGTATGTATGTTTTGGTGTTATATTCACCAATGTTATCAGACTGAGAAATAAATAAATATAGGATTAAATGATGAAAGGGTCAGTTAGGTATTAAGATAAGTTTTTGTTTGTTTTGTAGTGTGAAACAGCGAACCAACCGTTTCTGTTATATTTCTAAATATAGCCCAGCAAGCTACCAGTACAACATCCTCTGAGATAGCGATAGATAGAGCAGCCTTTACTTCAGCTAACGTAGGAAGTAGCATGGGAAAAACTTTCTGAATTTGTGGTTTGAGAGCAACTGTTTAGATACTAAGGAAGTCTTAAATACATAATAGGAAGAAAAGGCAAAATGAGCAGGAAAGCCGCAAAATGCAGAACTTTGTTCCTTTAGCATACCATGCATTTTTAAAACTGAAGTAAAATGTAAATTGTAACATTTGGGCAAGAATATTGCTTATTGAAGGACATAATAAATGAATCCTTTTATCAAAGAGAGCTTTAAGTGAGTTTCATAGCAAGAATTGAAGATATGGATCATGAGGCTATTGCATTATTTAATGTGGAATAGAACAGAAAACGAGAAATCTTTTTGTGCCGGACTGACAGATTACTAGGGTATTGGAAGAAAATGCTCCCTGAGCAAGTTCCTCAGTTTTATTTCCTTCTGCCTTTCTCTGAAGCAGTAGATGCTGTTTGGTTGGCCACCCCTGGATTTTGGATGAAATCATCTGCGCAGCAGTTCCTATTGCCCTGTGTCTGTGTCTCACTCATGTGGTTTGTTTAATGTAAACCTCCTCAATTCTTAGCTAAACCAATGTAAAGCTCTGTGTGGCCTTCATTAAGTAGACTGAAGTGGTCTTGTTGAATTTAATCAAACCTAAATAAAGCTTTTAAAATTCTGTGTGAGATGATTCATGCATAAACTTGTACTGGTTGCATTAAGCTGATGTGGTTATTTATCTCAATGGAACTCATGCAGCTTTTACATGTGCATGGCATTTACAGCTCTCTAACCCCTTTTTCTGAAAGTGTTGCTCTTCTAGCATGAGCTTCTGCTTGAACTTGCTTTCTTTTGCTTAGAGATATGCTTTCTAGTACCCTGGTTTGATAAGTCATGCTTCCCAAGATCCGTTTCACTCATCCAAGATACCCAGGTTGTTTCCTGAAGAGACTCCGTAATTTCTGCGTATCAGACTCTATCCTGCTCACTGCTGGTTTTCACTGAAGTAGGGGTTTGAATGTGGGAAATTGTTAAAGGATTTGTGTTTCTACAGTAGGGTTTGAATCCATTAGCCAAAACTTGTGTGGTATGGAGATTGGGAAGGAGAGGGGCCAACACGTGTCTGTAAAAGCAGCTCTTCTCCCACCTCACCCATTGGAAAGGCCTTTGACTCTGCTCTTATCTGGGCCTGGTGTTAGTGCTTCACATAATTCATCTAAGTATCCTTTCTAAATGCTGGAAATGAAACCTTTCATCTGTACTTGGAGACGAAGGAATTCCCAGCCTTGTTTGTGTATGCAGCCAGTATAATTAGACCTCTGCTTTTAAATAAATCCCCTCTGTTTTTGAATTTAGTGATAACCACCGAGTACTTCAAGCTTAGGAGACAAGTTTTTGTGCTGTCTTTAATACCTCAGTTCATTCATAATTATTCCTAGGAACCTTCTTGCCATCCAGCATGAGAGTCACCATAAGATATGCTTAATTGTTTTTAACAGGTTAGTGCTAGAATTGTGTGCTTGGAGAGAAGTCAACATTGCTGTTTCATCAGCTTATTGAGAAATGGTGGTTCTTGTTTTTCTCCAACAATGTTTTGTACTGGTTTGAAAAACAAAAAAAAAAGTCACATTTAGGCAGAGTGGACGAATATTTCAGTTGATAGCCTTTGAGGAAAGGCTTTATGCTTTGCGGCATTCTTCAGGCACTTAAATATTTCTAGTGCGCAGAGTAATTTTCCACTTAAGCTGAGCTTAACTCTTTAAATGAAGACAGCATTAGAACAGACAGAAAAAAACACTGAAGCTGTGGTACCCTGTAGTGGATACGAGTGGCTGTACGGAGTGAGGACAGGGTAGGCATGCGGTGCTGCTTCCCGTGTAGCGCTCCGAAGCTGAAGACATTTTCCAAGCCAGACATGGCATCTTTATTTAATAACCCATGGATAGATTTACTGCACCTGTTATTAAAACTGTTTCAAGGGAAATATATCTCTTTAATTACTGTATATTAGTCACACAGGCTGGTTTTGATGATCAAATGATCCCTGTTTGGAAAGACAAAAATTTAATATCTTTGAATGTTTGCTTAACCACAGAGACCTGATCCTCTCTCAAAGGGGACTGACACTGGGGAAGAAGAGTCTGGAACTGTCTTAATAACATGTTCATTTATTTTTATTTTTTTTATGCACAACCTTCCTGCTATGAAGCCGTAAGGTGGATGGTTGTTCCCTTTTCTTTGCAGTGCCTACTTACAGATATCTTGGAAGAACATGGATATTTAATATTTATTCAATATCTACATGTGCACTGCCACCATTTGTCATCTACGTAATTTTAGTCTTCCATCTTGCTTAACAAACAGTGTCCAGACTCTTTATTTTTACTGTGTGGTTAGTAGAGGTCTTTCCATCAAAAAAAGTACATAATGCTGCAGCTGTTTTTTTCTTACTGCTGTGCCCCTTAAATGTCACCAAGTTTACAGAACCGAGGATGTGAACAAGTGAATTATTCATTTTTAAAGAAAATAGCTTGGAGCCTCTATCATATTTGGCCCCTCTGACTAGACTTAAAAAAAATAATAATAATAAAAAATACAGGCTTTGACAAAAGAAATGTGGAAGTGCTGTGCTATATTTCTTCATTACTTAAGCAGCTTCTTTTGCTCCAAGAAGCTTCTTTTGCTCCATCTTCTTGTCAGCAGATGGTCGTTGGTGTGTTAATCCTGTGGTACAAGAACCTGTATTTGCTCTTCATATCCTACAGATACAAAATAAAGGATATTTTTGTCTTTTAACCAAATTGTGTATGTTACTAAAGAGTATTGGGGTGGGGAGGGGAGATGTCAATTCAGAAAAACCCAAACAAACCAAAACCTCTCACTTCTTCCTGGAGACTTATTAGATGAACATGATCAAGAGCTATGTATGACTGCAAAAACCACAGTGATGATAAACAAGACACGTTAAAAAGAAACCACTGATTATTGCCATGCACAGCGGATAAACTGATTTAAAAAGTGTTCTGGTAGGAAGCTTTGTTTTCACTGTAATTTGATGCAGCCTTATGGGTAACTGCTGTAGTTTAGAGATACCTGCAGCTCTTCTGCTTGTCTGTTTTTTCTGCTGTCATTAGTGTAATATTTTATCTAAATAAATGACAAGTCTTATTCAGTATCATAGTTTCTTCGCTGAGTTAAGTAGTAGTGCATTTTTGACTTCATTATTAATTCTTATTTATTAATGGAAATTGTAAAACTTCATCCTTATGTATTCAGAGAAAAAGCATCAGGTTTAAACCTGGGTTTACTCCACTTTTGTATTTATTGGGCATTTCTTATTTAAGCCACATTTTTTAATGTTAAGTTGTAAAAATGATGATAGATTATGACAGTCCGTAGTTCAGTTACAATATTCGATTTCATCCTCCTGAAGCAGTAAATAGTCTACGAGCCTCTAAATTTTAGCTGTCTTCATCAAGGACCAGATACTTATTCACCAGATATACTGGCCAGCTGTTCAGGCATAGCTGACATATTATAAGAATGGATAAAAGTGATAGTAGAAATTGTGGTAGCAGAAATATAGGAATTGGTGGTACAGCAGAAATAGAAGATCAGTGAGATGCTACAAGCTCTCTTCAATGTCACCCTCAAGCCTACCAAATTTAAAAAAAAAAAAAAAAAAAGTGAAAAAGTGATTATAAAGATTATCAAAACTCAAAATTAGCATGTCAAAACATTTTTTTAACATATTTTTTCTCATTCCTTGTCAAATTCCCTCCAGTGCTATTCCTCTTTATGTGCCCATTGCTGGGCCCTGCTTAAAAGCCTTAGGTGAGGTGAGGTTCTGACATCTCTACTCCTATATCTTCCAACAATAATCAGAACAGAATTGAAACAGCCGAGTAGTGAAATGTGTAAGCTCGTGTGGTATCACTTTCACTGCACTTCAAGTCTGAAAAATCCTAGCATCAAGGAGATTGTGGAACCTTTTTTTTTTTTTTTTCTTTTTTTCTTTTGTGGTATAAAGCAGCCTGCAAGAAGTTATCTCCTAAATACTGTTGAAGAGAGTCTTACTCTTTTCCAACTTTTTTGCTCTTCCTGACTTTGTATATGCTTTGGTTGATATATAAATGTACATAGTACCAGATGTGCTGAAAATGCGTTACAGATTCCCACAAGGTATAATGGCGCTATGCTGGATCAGGCTGAGAAAACAATTTTGTCAGAAGTGGGTTTTTGGACTTGAAACTGGGGTATGTTGTGTGGCTATTCTAAACAAAAGACATTTTAATATCAAAGAGATAATATTACAAAACTTTTATAGGTAATACCTCTGTAATTTTAAATAAGAGGCCTAATTTGGTTGCAACTCGCCAGGTTTGGGCCCAGTCTCACACCTACACTTAAGTAATATATTGTTTATTTTGATAATCTGAGCAGCATAGGATGATACCTAGCTGCATAAACTGTATTTAAAAATCATTTCCTTTTGTGTGTGAAGATTGGTTGAATTTGAGGAGGGGTAGTTTGTATTTCTGTGAGTCTGTGGCACATGGGTACACTTCAGAGACTAGGTCAGAAGACTTCGAACTTGGATGTATGTGGTGTATGTATTGGTGTATGTGCAGCTGAGCAGGATTTTAGGTTTGTGTAGGCCTGATAGTTCTGGGAAACACGAGAACTTCTGTAAATGTACTTGTCTGTGCACAGTTAGCTTGACGTGTCTGAAAGCTGCATTTTTAACACTTTGTACGCTTCCTACGATTTACTGAGCACAGGCCATGTGCTTGGTTCCTGTGCATTACACCTGGGAAATCCATCACACACACACACACAGGAGCCTGAGCATCAGTTCATGTTCATTTCCACCTAGATAAGTTTTATTTTTTTTTATTATTATTATTTTAAGAGTGTACTTCAATGGCAATATTGTTTACCAAGAATATTCACTTAGTGGAGAACATTTTACAATACATTTTAAAGCAAGTTAATCACTTCTTAAAACATATTATAGGAATCCTTCTGATTTATTGTTATTTCTCTGCATGTTTGATTGAAAACTTATTTTTTCCTTTCAGGCAGCTATAAATGGTGTAATACCGCAAGAAAACGGCATTCTGCAAAGGTAAGCACAGAGTGCTGGAGTAGTACGTGCAGAGAATGATGCTGTGTAATGGTTACGGTTTTGCTCCTGAATCCGAAGATGGTGATGTACCTTTTAAAGCAGTTTCTTGAGCCACAAATTCAATACCTGTCAAGGCTGATTTAACTTTTTTTTTTTCTTTTTTTTTTTTTCCCCCCATACTGGTGGAAAACCAGCTCAAACACCTATTCAAACTAGTTAATTTTTATTCTAAATTCATTTGTTGTTAGGTCATTCTGTAGTACTGTCCATTTACTGGGTCTGGATGTTGATATGCTTTCTAGGAAGTCAGGACTTTGTTTTGTTATTTTTTTCTTCCCCTAAAGGTGTAAAAATTTGCAGGACAAAGCTTATGCCTTGCTAAGTATGTTCTTTTTCCTTATGCATTTTTAATGATATCAGTATTCCATATACCTCTGGCCAAAAAAATGTTTGTTTGTTATAAGTGAATTACATGCAGCAGATATTGTACTAGATAAAGTAAGGTTGCTCCCTTCTAAAAGGAGCTTTACTGACCATCTTTCAGCTTCTGAATTAAATTTTGGCTTGTATACTGATGCCTGCGTATCTTGAAGTCACTGACATATGATATCCTAAGTGCTGATGAGGCAATTGAAAACAGCAGAACAAGAATTGAGCTACTTGGGAGAGGCAGTAAAACAGCATTTTATATGTTGTTGAAGAAAATACTCAATGTACTATTTTTAAAAGGTTTGTTTTGATGATTAAAGAATATAAATTATGTAGGTAAAGTGGTGTTTTGGCATATATGTCAATACTCACTAAAGCTATCATTAAATAGTTTTTTTTAATCCAAGATAAAAACTTATTTGCTCAGTAAAGTTACTAGGTGTTTATTTATGGCTAGGTCTGCATAGTCCAATTCAGAACAAGCCTCTGTGTCAAGCACTATTTCTACCTATTAACATAAGCAGAGACACAGAAACAGGATTTGTTAGTAACTCCTGACCTCAAAGCGTTTATATTCAAAATACCAGAATGCTTGCAAGCATTTTGTCAGGGGAAGGATCTAGGGGGTAGTTATACCCAACTTTGATAACAAGCAGGTCCAGTGTCCACTTACAGCTTTCTTCAGTACTAATTTATTCATTTTTAGAAATGATTAGACAATAAAGAATGTCACAAGTAGTCTTCTTCCTTTCTCTTTCTCTCTCTCTCTCTCTCTTTTTTTTTTTTTTATAATTTTAATGCAAGAAGTTTAAAAGGAGACCTAGAAGGCATAGAAGCCTAGTTTCCAGAGGTTTTCAGATGAGGCTAATTTACTGACATGAAGCTTTTTATGTTCCATTACAGGTTGCCAGTCAGACATGTAGGATGCTTTCTGTGATGGAATCAAATATAATTAATACAACTGGACTTGAAGCAAGTTAATATATTGAGGGAAAAAAATACATTTTGTTTTATAATTCAATCGTGTTGACTGAAAACAAAAAAAACCAACAAAACAACAAATACCTGAGAATCAGGATATTCTTTGCTTCTTAGGTCTTTTAACAAAATGGTTACATTACTTAATTCATTGTTGGATGTCAGATTTAAAACAAACAAACAAACAAAAAACCCCAAACATATTGCTTGTTGTTTATACTTTTTTAAAGCCTGAAAATAAGACTGTTTCCTCTACTCTTTAGTCCTCTGCAGTGAGTCTTTGACCTTTGGGCATGGGTGTTTGTAGCTGGGAATTCATCCTTTTGAGCCTGAGAAATAGAGGAGCCACATGTTTTACAAGCATAATACGTTTTTCTTTTTCAAATGATGTGATTTGCAATAGCTTGGTACTGTTTATGCACGGTTCTGTGACATGGGTGCCACCCATATTCACACTTTTTAAAATTTCAGTCCTCCTCTAGATGACAGGTTTGACTTGTTGAAGAAGTATTTCCATTGAGAAATCTCATGGTATCTTCAGGAAAGGGAGTCTTTTAAATAAGTTCTGTTCAGGAATGGAAATGAGGCAACTTGCATCTCAGCATTTCCTAAATCCTCCTTTGCACAGCTCCCATTCTTTCAGTGCATACATTTTATTAGCTCACATCCTCCGTCATGATACCCTGTAACTGCACAGGACAGACAATCTAAGCAGGGAGCACAATTTTCCTGGTAAGGACATCTACAATGCAAAGCTCTAGGCTTGTGCTGTGAAGTATCTTGTCATCAAAATCTAATTTCAGTACATCACAATTTTCTTTGGCCTGGAGTAATGTTCCTTAAATTTCATGTGTTGTTACCTTTCCTTTCTAATCTCAGTTACATCTTGCAGAGAGGCTCACAGAAGAGAACAAGGTGTGCTTCTGGATAGTGAGGGTTTCCCAGTTTATTCTGACATTTATTTTGATTCTTTCCTGATTCTTATTTCCATGTGGTACTAGCCTGATGATGTAGAAAACTGGTGGTTGCCATGGTACAAGTTTTTATATGGTTACAGCACTCCTGGAACAGGAAATAATGCTGCTTCTCAAGATAAATCCAATGTTAATTACACAGTGAACTTTAGACTAAAAGAGTGGCTTAAATGCCTGATTGTCATTTAAACTGTTCTATAGCACTTCCGAGTCACTGAAATATTAACGTTGTTAATATGAAAGTTAATTTCTAATTATTAGTAAAACAGTACTTTCAGATATGACAGTGAAGTTTATTCAAGAGACATGTGCTGTGGACTGTAGTAAGTGAATAACACTGTTCATTTCACTTTGCTAATCTTTGTTTAAACATTATCAAGCTATTTTATTCAAACCTTCTTATCTGCATATGTTTCAGTGAGTATGGTGGAGAGACTTTACAAGGACCAGCGTATGGACCTACAAGTCATTCTGCAGCAGGTTCTTCAACTCCTTCCTCATCCTCAGCATTTCGCCACGTAGTGCCATCTAGACAAATAGTGGAAAGACAACCTCGAATGCTTGACTTCAGGGTTGAGTACAGAGACAGAAATGTGGATGTAGTACTTGAAGACAGCTCCACAGTTGGTAAGGATGTGTAAAAATGACATAAGAATTTTACCAGAGAAGTTTTTAAAAGAAAAAAAGAACAAAAAACCACGTAGCCTCCAAAATCCAAACCATAAAACAAACAAACAAAAAACAACAAAACACCAACCAACCAACCAAAAATAAAATAAAATAAAATAAAATAAAATAAAAATCTCTCTAAAATATCTCCCAAAAAATGCAGCCTCCACAGCTCCTAACCATTTTCAAATCTCTTTGCAGCTTTAAAAAAGCAAAATTTCACTAATCCTTTGTAAAGGTTAGTGATCTATCAAATATTTATTTTGAAATCTAGTTGTCTTATGGACTTGCTTCAGAAACATAATGAAGATTACTGATTAAGTTGACGCGTGAAAATATAATTTGCAGTAGGATTAGTGTGGATGCAGTCCGCTAATAAGCGGATGATCTTGGCATTTCCTTTTTGAATCTCTATAGCATCATCCTTTTCTGCATAGGATTAGTGACAAAATCATAGAATCGTAGAATCATAGAATATCCTGAGTTGGAAGGGACCCTTAAGGATCATCAAGTCCAACTCTCGACACCGCACAGGTCTACCCAAAAGTTCAGACCATGTGCCTAAGTTCACAGTCCAATCTCTTCTTAAATTCAGACAGGCTCGGTGCAGTGACCACTTCCCTGGGGAGCCTGTTCCAGTGTGCAACCACCCTCTCTGTGAAGAACCCCCTCCTGATGTCCAGCCTAAATTTCCCCTGCCTCAGCTTAACCCCGTTCCCGCGGGTCCTGTCACTAGTGTTAATGGAGAAAAGGTCTCCTGCCTCTTGACAACCCCTTACAAGGAAGTTGTAGACTGCGATGAGGTCTCCCCTCAGCCTCCTCTTCTCCTGGCTGAACAGGCCCAGTGACCTCAGCCGTTCCTCGTACGTCTTCCCCTCCAGGCCTTTCACCATCTTCGTAGCCCTCCTCTGGACACTTTCCAACAGTTTCATGTCCTTTTTATACTGTGGTGCCCAGAACTGCACACAGTACTCGAGGTGAGGCCGCACCAGCGCAGAGTAGAGCGGGACAATCACCTCCCTTGACCTACTAGCGATGCCGTTCTTGATGCACCCCAGGATACGATTGGCCCTCCTGGCTGCCAGGGCACACTGCTGGCTCATATTCAACTTGCTGTCTACCACGACCCCCAGATCCCTCTCTTCTAGGCTGCTCTCCAGCGTCTCATCGCCCAGTCTGTACATGCAGCCAGGGTTTCCCCGTCCCAGGTGCAGGAAAAAAAATTCATAGGAATTCTTGCAATTACGTAGAGCATTGTTACATCCTTTTAAAAAATTTTATTTGGCTCTTTTGTGGCAGTTAAGATTCCTTTTACCAGATTCTTTTTGTCTTCATTCTAGATCTGATGCATTTTATACAAGTATGTTAGAAATATGCTGTTCGTACCATTGCAGAGTATACTGTTTTTGATACTCACCAAGATGAATTAATTTTC
The DNA here is from genome assembly GCF_964211825.1 of Aythya ferina. Lineage (NCBI taxonomy): Eukaryota > Metazoa > Chordata > Aves > Anseriformes > Anatidae > Aythya > Aythya ferina. The sequence goes on along the minus strand of NC_140304.1, from coordinate 26,884,216 downwards.
TAAGGAAATTAAATTACTAAGGAGAAAAAGTTTTTTTTGAAGACAATATACAGATCAAAACAAAGAAATAGTTGATTAAAAAACTTGCAGAACTGTAGCCTTATGTCTGTGATGAAATTTGGAAATTGAAACTTTTTGGTCCTTATTTTTCTTCTCTGCATTCGATTTGATATTGGATGGTGCCACCTAGTGGTGATGAGTTGGAATTCTTGATCAGTGTTCTGTCTTCACTGCACTGCACTGAGTTATGCCCATGCAGAGTAGATACACAAATGGCCAAATCAGAATTGTGCAGCTGTAGTAATTTTTTTCTTATAAACTTCTTTCAGGTATAGGTGATTAAGGAACAGTCAGAAGGTAATCAGTGTAAGACTTCTGTCTGTTTCTTGGAATATGAAGGTCGAGGACAGCCTTGTGTTTGACAAATAGTAGGATTTCAGCTATGGACTTAAGGAAAGCAGCTTTTGGCTTTTTCAAAGATCTGCTTGGCAGAATCCCAGGAGAAACTGTCTTGAAGGGCAAAAGGACTTAAGGGAGATGTTGGTCTTCAAGGACAACTTCAAAGTACCAGAACAGTACCTTCCCACATGCAAAAAGGGGAGCAAATGTGGCAGAAGGCCAGCACAGAACAAAACTTCTCACTAAGCTAAATGCAAAAGAAAGTACAACAAAGGTAAAAGGTAGTGTTGGGCTATCCAGAGGGAATACAGGCTTGACAGAGTATGCAGGTTTGGAGCTAAAGGAAAACCAAAGGTCAGGCAGAGCTGAAAGCACTAAGAGATAAAAAGGGCTTCTGTAAGTACCCAGTACAATCAGCATTAAAACAAAAGCTCAGGAAAATGCGAACCAGCTGTTCAATGGCAATCTCTGAATTCAGTGTGTGGAAAGATTATGGAGCAAAATCTTCCTGGGATCCATTTCTTAGCACAGGAAGGAAAAACAAAACAAAACCAACCAAACAAACAAAAAAACAGGTGATCCAGGGCTAGCCTGGATTTGGTAAGGATAAATTATGCCTAATTGTATTGCCTTTTATGATGTGATAACTGGCTCTGTGGACAAGGGGAGAACTGGATGTTACTGTATCTGGTAAGGCCTTTTCCATACTCTGCTGTAGTATTCCTGTAGTAATATTCTTGAGATGAGGACTGGGTAAGTGAGCTTAGAATGTAGGCAGGTATTTGCCTGAACTGCCAGGTTCAAAGTCTGGTGAACAGTTGCTAATGTAGTGTCACTCAGGGGCTGATCTTGGGGCCAGTGTTGCTTGATGTCTTTATTAGAAACCTGCTTGTCAAGAAGAGCACTCCAGGCAAGTTCACAGGCAGTAGCACATCAGAGAAAGTGGCTGATGTTCTGGAGGGCAATTCTGCTATCAAGAAAGACCTGGACAGCCTGGAGAAGTAGACAGACAACAGCCTTACGAAGCTCAGCAAAAGCAAATATGAAGTTCTTCATCTGGGGCAGGATAACTCCATGTTATACCATCTGGTAATAGGCCAGAAAGAAACTTTGTGGGGAGAGGAAAAGAAAAAAAAGAAGCAGATCTGGAGGCTCATCAGTAGTGCACTCTTGCAGCGCACTACTGCAAGGATGCCAGCTGCATCCTTGGCTGTGTTAGCAAGAATATAGCCAGTGGATCCAGCAGAATAATTTTTCTCACCTATTCAGCACTTGTGAGACTGTGTCTGGAGCAATGCATCCAATTCAGGGGTACCCAGTACAAGAAGGATGTTGTGGAGTGAGTCCAGCAGTAGTCAGCAAGATAGTCAGGAGACTTGAGCACGAGGTGACATACAAGTAGAGGCGAAGAGAATTAGAGTAGTTCAACCTGGAGGAGAGAAGGGGAGAGGTAGAGACCTTATTACAGTCTATAACTGATGTAAGGACACAGAAGATGGAGCCAGACTCTTCTTGGAGGAGCATAGTGATGAGATAAGAAGCAAAGGACACAGATTGCAACATTATATACGCTGAATATATTTGTTTATTTTAATTATGAGGGTGGTCAAGTACTGCAGCAGGTTGGCCAGAGAAGCTGTTGAGCCTCCATCCTTAGAAGTGTTCAAGAGTCAGCTGAACAAAACCTTGACTGAACTGGTCTCGTTAGACCTCTGAACTTGTTTGAGTTGGCCTTGGTCTACGTGACCTCCTGAGGTACCTTCAGCCTAAATTATTTTGTGCCTATAATAGCTACAGGAAGAAGACAGCATCAAAATTTGCAAAACACTCAAATAGCTGTCAGACCAGTCAAGCTGTGTGAACGCTCTAGTTCCCTGTGTCAGGATTATTGGTCGTGGATTTGTGAGTGCACACCACCTTTATTGCTGGCAAGGTGCATTGCTTCAGGTAGCATGCACCTGCAGATGTGTGGATAGCACGTGCAGTGTAGAACTACTGAAATATTGTCCAAATTGCATGTTACATTGATAACTACAGTAAAACTGATTTTGTAGTAAATTTTTCTTGCTCATTTATGCGCTGTAATTCAGTAGTGTTTGAGATGGCGGTAAATGTGCATGCTTTATATGTGTTTTTCTTGACATTTTATTCCTTTTCTCTTCAGGAGATATCAAACGTATTCTAGAAAATGAACTTCAGATTCCTGCATCTAAAATGCTGCTGAAAGGGTGGAAGACTGGAGATGTAGACGATAGTGTAAGTTTTCAACTGTGTTTTCAGTTACCTGAATTCAGTGTTTCAAACTGAGGCTCTGAGGGTGGGGGGTTACAATGCAGGAATTGTGAGTTTCAAACAGTGTTAGATGTCTTTGGTGAAAGTAATACTAGGAACACTTAAGTTAAAACATTACCAAAAAATCACTTTTCGTTGTTTTTATTTAAAACATGGCACAGCTACAAAAATACTGTTATTAAATTCATAGCAAGTACGTCTTGAAACAAAAATTTGATGGTGTTGTCAAGAATTAAAAGAAGTAGAATAAACTAATATGTCAAAATCAGCAAATGCTGTATATTTACAATATTTACAATGATTTTTCTTTCCTCAGACTGTTTTAAAAACTCTACACTTGCCAAAAAATAATAGTCTTTATGTTCTAACACCTGACCTGCCTCTTCCTTCTTCAAGTCATTCTGGGTAAGTCTTTTAGCCATATGTTCTACTTGTATGATTCTTTATTTTTTTAAATTATTATTATTATTTATTTATTTTTCTTTTTCTTATTTTTGTGAAGCCACATCATGTATCCTTTTAGGAACCTGCAACCAGTTTTAAGTGGTTGAAGAGGCAAGCGTTGGGATTAACTACCTCAGTACCTTACTGTTGAAATTAAGGGAAAAGTGTTGTTTTTTGTTTGTGTTTTTTTTTTTTTTGTGTGTGTGTTGTTTTTTTTTTAAACAAACAAACAAACAAACCCTTGGTGTGCTACGTGAATTACTTAGGTGCATACAGAATTTTATACCTTCCAGGTGTGGTGACTTTCATTTCCACTGGGAGTAAGTGTTTTTAAATTAAAGCTGGCCTTTCATAATTTATTGCGTTAGGTTGATTCATATAAGATAAACATGTAGAGATTGTTATCAGCTGATCAGAATTTTCTTTCTGAAATATTTGTTATATAATTTCATTGTATCTTGGACTTTTAAAAATGTACATAAATAGGCTGAATAACTACTTTTGTCTAAGTAGGCAGGGTATCTTCTCTTACTGATTTCAATACTCAAAAAGTTAACAGAGTGTTCATATGTCAGTGACTATTGCAAAGGTTTGAAAGTTAAATGCTTCTTTATGGAAAACTGAATCCTTACTGTTAGAGAGCAGTTTGCAGTTACTTTGCTTTCAGCGTTTTGTCTTTTTTTCTTTCCTGTCCATCTGTTTCTCAACGGTAGACACAGATGTATTCCTACCAGGAAAACCATTAATTTTATTCCGTGGCCACTAGAGGGTGCACGGTAATTGAGTCTAAAAAAGTAGCTCTGGTCCTAAGATGTCAAGCAAGCAGGGAGGATTGTACTTTGAATTGATCAAATTGCATAGTCATTAGACTAGATTCCCTTCAAGTTATCTGAAGAGGGAATTGCTTTTCTGCTGTTGTAGTTAAATAGTAGAATATTCTACAAATATGACAAAGGAAATCCTTTGACAATCAGTAGAAATGAATAGATGGTTTCCCAATGACTAAAAGTAGTCCCTGTAGTACTAAGAAGTTATCTATGAACATAACCCGTGTTCTATGGAAGAAACAAGAAAACTGATCTAAATTATAGATAATAAACAAATAATAGAAACATTAAGAGAGGGAATAGCGGTGATGGAACAGAGGGTGGTAGTGAGCTGAGATGCAAGTTGTACATACAAACAGGAGCTGTGGCTGTGTGTGAGGACAATAAGCCATTGTACTTAAAGAACTACTTGAAGAACAATGAAAATACTGTGGAAAAACAATGTAGATGCTTTACTTTTTTTTAAATTCATTTTGCAATTTTAATATTTTATACATGGTTATCTTGTGTATTGTCATTTTAATGTCTTTGATTTTGGAAAGAAATCTAGACTCCAAAGAATGTAGTTTATTTCAACTGAAATAAACTATGTAAAAGCAACAAGCTCTTTATAAAGGGTTCCCAGGTTTTTTTGTTGGATGAACAGTTTAAAAGAACTTTATTTCCTGGTAAAATCAAAGTGGTCGTTACCTTTACAGTTTATACGTGTTCCAAAGAGGAGATTTAGTTTTGGATATTTTTAAGATAAATTTGGTAGCTTTGGGATAGCAAACGATGATTAATTAGTGGCTACTTAAACAAGGATAATTTGAAGGCTAGATCATCTCCCTGAAGTCATAAATTCTAGATGAAAGGGGAGGCTTGCCTCCAATTAAAGCATCAATGCAGATCAAAACACATCTAATTGAAGCAATGTACCAAACCCAGTTACACTGTTTACTGCCTACTGTTAGGTCAGTTATTATTCAGATTAGTTTGTTACCCACAATTTTTTAAAAGCATGATGCTCGCATGTATTATTAATGGAAATTAAAGAACTTTGCCTCCTACTTTGTGAGTTCATCTGCTGTTTTCTTCAACTGCCTTCTGTTTTGAACTAGAGATAAATAGTCGTGATTTGAATATCTCCAGAAAGTGGTATTTGAAAAGCCTATGATTTCAGTACGTGGTATTTTATGGATATGCCCTTCATAAAAGGAGCAATCTGGTCACAGCTCTATAAACTCTGGTCTGTGCCTCTTCTTGACACTCAGGGAGAGGAGCATTTGAAACATCCTTTTCCAATGTATTGGTAGGTAGGCATTGAAGTTTGTGGCAGACTGTATGGACTTAACCCAGAACTGACTTAAACTGGCATCTAAATGTAACGACAAAACGATCCCACAGTTTAAACAAGCAAAAATCTCCTAGGGCATCTTCATTCATCGGTGGTATATCTAAAGCTTTTATAGGTAATAGAAACCCAGTGAATTACTACTGCATGCTAGTAAATTGAGGTGTAAAGATTAAATTTAAATGGCAAATACCACCTGTAGGGTTGGCAAAGCCATACCTACCCACATACAACATCTGGAACAATAACAACATGTTCTGTGGGCTGTGGATATAATGAAGGATGATTTCTGGTGAATTCCTGCCTCATCCCAACAAAGTAATTCACTCTCTCCCTCCATGCTTCCCTTGATCTTGCCTCCCTCTGACAGTGCTTCAGTTCCCCTCATGCATTTTGTAGCACCTGTGTCACTGTTTCACCTGTGTAGGTTGTCATCCTGCCCCAGCTCTGTTCTTCAGCTGAAATCCCGGTAAGCAGGTAGTATCAAACAACAGGGTATATTGTATGACAACGGATCATATGGTAGTTCCTTGTCATCGAAGGCCAGAGGAAGGCAGTATAAAAAGATTATGCTTCTACTGCAGTCTTTTATGAAGGTGGGCAGTAATTTAGGTCCCTTTCCTCTACTCACCTATTGATTTACACCCAGTATTTGAGTCCTTTACAGCATCGTCAGTTCTCCTTGAAACTAATGAATATGTACAAATCTGCTGGATGGCATAGGTGGGTGGAGAGAAACACAATTTCCTTTAGAAAACAGTCTTAAAACAGAAAGGTGCCAAAGAATGTCTATAAATAATTGTCCTAGGGGAGAGATTACTGGCACTGGCATTTCAGATTAGATTCTTCACTTCCTTACAGTGGCTTTCCTTCCCTTTAGTGCCTCAGGTGCTTCTTGCAAACCAGTAATACTCAGTTCAGGAAAAAAGGGTGAGGACAATGCGATAAAGGGAAGCATCAAAAGCATAGGCATGTGAGTCTGGACACATAGCCAGGTCTTCCTGATGGTCTTCTCTTTCAGTCTTGTGTGTTCTGGGAAGTGCTGTTTATATTTTTTTTTTCCTTCATTGTCACTTTGATTAATGGATGTCATTTAATTTATATTCATACTTTATTTTTTATTTTTTGCTAAATAGCTGAAAATGTTAATTTCTTTTTTATACTTGATGTATCACCAGAAAGTTCAAAGCAGCTAAAAGCTGTTTGACCAGCTGAATATCTCGGCGATGATTACAGTACTAGATTTTGCTAAGTGAGTGTAATTTATTTAAGAAATGTAATTATCTGTGTGGATAGGAATAAAAATTATATATACATGTCAAGTAATGGGTCTGTGTTTTGCTGAGTACGTGCTTTTTAGGTTGTTGCAGAGCAGTGGTGGTTGTGGCATGGGGTTTTGGTGTACGTTATCAACTGTTGCGGAGTGTTAATTAAGAAGGATGTAACCTGCAACTCCAGTTATTAGTATTGTCTGTTTAGCTGGACAGGAGCAGTGCCTTGCTTTAGTTACTTTGAAAGCTTCAATAAGAATGGTAAGATTAATGTTTTATTTTCACATCTGCTCATGAGACAGTTTAAAAATCCTGAAGTTTAAAATGCAGTAGAATGTAAACAGAAGGGCTTCTGCTCATTTACATGTTAGCCAGATTTGCTAACTGATTGCTGTTTGAACCTAATCTACCATCTCCTGCTGCATTAGCTACAACAAACATTACATTTACATACTGATTTCTTATTTTGTTTTAATGTAAATAATCTGTAATTACAGTAAATTTGGACTTCTGTTGACATGAGCTTGTATAAATCTGTAAGTTTAAAATGGAAATGTTAATTACCTTGTGTCATGCCTATTTATATAAAATTCAGAGATTTTGGGGGAAATCTTGTGACTGAAGAAGCTACTGCCTAATTCTGAATGCATTTCATTTAAATAGAGAAGTAAAAAAAAAAAAAAAAAAAAAAAAAAGAACTGAAATGAAATGGATCATTTGCTGTTCACTGAGTAAAGATACACTTTTGGCTTTAAAGTTAAAAAATATATATATTACTAAAATTTCAAAGAAAAATATTATTAAGTATTACATCAGAAATCAAAGCATTAAGGCATTCATTTAAAAATTGATACAACCAATGCATTTTATATATTGTTATAGCACAAGAAAAAAATAGTAAAGCCAAAAGTTTAAAATATAATAAATAAAAACTCTAATATCATCTTACTTCAGCATTTCATAGACTGATTGAACGGTTGCTGTCCCCTTAAGCTTAGCATCATTTGTTATTACACACTTTGGGGCTAAATATTGTTTCTCTTTTATTACACTTGTTTATAAATTGTGCTGTATTGGAATTTGGGTGGAGTAGCTAGTGAATAAACTCCTTCCCAACTGTTAATTGAGCATTTGGTATTTCCAGTTTCAAGCAACTTCTGTTGCTTGAAATTTAAGTTTTAGGGAGGAATGGTTTTAGTTGCATATTATGAATTTCAACCTTAGTTGAATCCTGGTCCATTGCTGAGGTTTCTACTCATTGTGATAATGCTGATAACCAAGGCTATATAGGCAATCCATATGAAATCCTAAACTGATTGAGGTTTCTCTTGCTAAAACTGGTCAGAGCAATGACTGAATGACTGGGCTCAGGTCTGTTTTCTTTTGTCTGTTCTCAGACTTGCTCCTTTTTTTGGGTGTTGTCAGATTTCCTGTATTGAAAGATTGGTACCTGAAAGTACTTTCAAGTGCCCTTGGCTCCTGTGCCTAATAGTGAAAGCATAATCATCCAGCTGAGGGGAAAAAATGTAACATCAATGTGTATAACCTATCAGCAAATGCTTTGGAGAGCTAGGGCTTGCAGTAGGGGGGAGATGCTGCTGACAGAAGTGGCCTACTTTTAAACCTGTTTCTAGAATTTGATTCCCTTTCACCACTAATTAATCTTTAGATTAATTAAATTCTGTTAGTGTTGATGGCAAAAAAAAAAAAAAAAATCTTAACTTCAATGGGAAATAGAGTTTGGCCCTGATTTTTCTTTTCTTCTTCTTCTTTTAATGCAGATATTTCATTTGGAAGATTGTAGTCGACTGATAGCATTTGCAGGAAAATGAAACTGCTGCAAACACTGAAGCCATAGCTTTAGAAATGTACATAGTGTTCAAAAGCAGCCGTCTTAGTACAGTTATGTGCATCTCGTAAAAAGTTTATTTTTTATTTTAAAAAAAAAGGCATTGGGGGAGAACACAAAGGTTCAGCTTACTGTCAAGGAGCGGTCTCCTGCTTAAAGAACTTCATTTTGTGCATTTGATCAGAGTTTTAATGGCTGAAATTGCAATTTTATGGCAATTTATTTTATGTTTGGAGTCAGAGTTTTATTGCCACAAAGAATTTGGGGTAATCCAAAATCCCTGCGGGAGGAAACAAATCTGGGAGGAGACTGACACTGCTGGCTCTCTAGCTCCATGTACAAACCAACCCAGTCTCACAGGGGAGCGCTGGTACGTGGAGGAGTTGGTGGTAACATCCTGCCCATAAGTGCACGACAACTCCTCCTCCCTTTGACTTCAGAACATACGTGGCCCATGTCTTCTGGCTTCAAGGCCATATGAAGTTTTGATATGGGACCCCAAAGGATTGGGTCAGTTAACCCAGTCTATGTTTCTATGTAAGCATTATCCTGTACAATTCTTCATTATGTTCTTTGTTTTCTGAAGAAAAAGTGATTTTTTTTTCTTATCCAGCTTAATTTTCAGCCTGCTCTTTGACTGTATTTGGCTATGAATGTTAACAAGAAAATTCTCAATATTTAATGTTTAGCTTGTCTTGTTCAGAAATCCAAAATGTAGAGGTGTCAAAATCATTACTTACTTTGAAAACTGAAGCTTTTAATTTTAAAGCACTTAATTTAAAATAACTGTGTTTGAAGAGTTTTTTCTTTCTTTTCTAAATATTTGCTGCTATCACATCCAGATGAAGTAGAGAAATGGAAAACCTTTCCTATGAACACATACATATCTATTTTTCTTGAGCATACCATATTTTGGATCTGGATGGTATTTAAGTGTATGTATTATGCATACCGTGAGAGACTGAGGGTTTGATCTAACTAGCCTGTTTCATTCTATGCTTACATCAATTACAGAATGAAAACATGAATCACGCTATCAGTTTCCATCTAAAGATTTTCAGAAAGTCAAAAACAACAACAAAAAGCTGTAATAGAGCCTTGTGTGACCCCATATGGAATCCGGAGTCATTCACATATGCTGTAATTAATAATATTTTTAGAACAGTTACATATATCACTTGCCTCCAGTATTTAAAAAAAAAAAAAAAAAAATCAGAACCTGAAAAAGCACAGCAGTGTATTTTAGTTGCTCCGGAACATTTGCTGAAAGAAAATAAGGTTACAGCAATGCTAAACTTACTGTTAGGGATCAAATTAGAATTACCTTTGAAAATAGGTGTGCATCTTTTCAGACTGTTTTTTTTCTCCTATGCAGGACTGTGAAGTATTTTTAAATTTTTCTAGCCTGTTTTTAAAAGATTTTGTGACAAGTGGAGCTAAGTTAACATTCGATGTAGATTAATTATTTCAGTTACATATGTAGTGTCTGTCATACATTTGAACATACCTAACATTAACAAATAATTAAATTCATCTTCCTTATTACAAAAACACATAAAAGACAAGAGAACTGGCACTTCATGATTTTGTTTTGTCATGTGTGATTGTTATGTTTAAGATGTCACAGAATCCAAATTATGTTGCTGAGTTTGTAAGGTAATTTTTCTTGAGATGCTAAAGCAAATAGTGCATCTCTTGCTAAAGCATCCATTGAGTATTGCATGGGTTCCTTGCCATCTGAGCAGCCAAAGTGCAGATCGGTAATTACAGTAGAAGGAAAAACTAACAAATCAAGACTCAAGTAATCCAGCAGTCTTGCCTTCTTGAGTCTTAAGATACAGCTGTGCTCATCTGCATACAGAATTAGTCCTTTATTGCTTAGAGGAACGGCATGGTGAAGTGTCATCAAACAGTGAAGATCCGAAGGAAAAAAAATTTTGCATTCTTATAAGAGTGTGTTATAGGAAAAAAGAAGTAGATAGACACAATTTAATTCCATATGCCACTGAACAGGTCAACTCTGCATTAAATACTATTTAGAAATGTAGCAAGGTATGTTATAGTGCATTTTTGTAGCCTATATTAATTCATACATAGCTGGAATTGCCCTATTTATAGCCAAATCCTGTCTTCTGTTTTGAAAAGTAGATAGTTGCATAATTTTGTACCTAATTAAACAAGATGCCTTTTTAACATCTAGATGTTTTGTTACTGGGAAAAAAAAAATCTTTGTGACTTAATGTTGACCTGTTTAATCTGTATCTTAAGATTTTCTTTTAGCTTATGTTATTGAAGATATTTTAATATGCAGTTAAAATAATTTGAGCAGAACTAACTTTTCTAAATAGTCAATAACCACAAGAGAAATTTTGCTGTGGTTACTTTTCCAGTTCTAATTAGCTGGGTTTATGTGCTTTGAATGAAACTAAGGCATTTCCATTTGATTTATGCTTCAGGTAACCCTAGAGAAGTGAAAGCATGCTTTGCCTTATTCTACTTACCATCAGTTTTTAACGTGCATCGTAGCTTGGTGTTTTGTCTGGTCATCAATATGCTTACAAGCCTAATGGCATAATGAGTGCTAAATATACCTGATGTTCATGAAGATAATGTGACTCTCAATTTTGAGAATATTTAACATTAGAAGAGCTTTAAAGGCTGCAGTCATCTTATTAAGGAAGGAGTTCAGGAATGGCCTTTGGTCATTCTCAGCATGCTTCCTTGCATTTAAGAGTGAAAAGAGAGATGATAATGTTGTGCCTGGACTTGTCCATGTAGAGTTTAGGGTACCCTGGGGTTTTTGCATCTAACTGTAAAACAAGCTATAACATGCTTATCCCTGATTTTCTTGTTTTTCTTTCAACCATTTCAGGGCCTTGCAGGAGTCATTAAATCAAAACTTCATGCTGCTCGTCACCCATCGAGAAGTCCAGCGGGAGTACAACCTCAACTTCTCAGGAAGCAGTACCATTCAGGAGGTGAGTGGTGTTTCACAGCTGAAGAATAAATGTAGCTCGTTATAGCTAATGCCAGCTCTGTGAAAGAGAGTTTACATGGCCTAGTTGGAAATTCCTTTATTTTATTAGTCATCTTTTTGGTTTAATCAACTGGATCATGAAGGTTGCGATAACTTGATTAAAGAGCTTGGCCTAAAAAAAAGTTTGCAATTAAGTTATGCAGAAAAGATGTTACTTTTTACATTGTAATAGCAAAATATGTGAACAGCCTCTATTGAGGTACTCTACAATGACGAGGAAAGGCAGTTGTTCAAATTACGTTTTATTTTTAAGCCCCTTGAACCTTTTGCTGTCTTCCCTTCTGTTAAGCAGTTCCATCTCCGTTTTGTAGGCACCTCTACCAGTGCTGGTTGCTATTATAATGCTCTAACTCTTCCTGGCTTGGTAGCCAAATGGTTTCTGTGTATAATGGATGTCACTGCCATTCTGTCGAATGGCCAGCAAGGGGTGATGTTGTAGAGAACTTCATCAGAATTAAGTTCTATAGAAACAAATATCTCTTATATGAATCGGGATGCTCAGAATTTAGAGCAAGCAGTCCTTGTATATTTTTAATTCCTTTCTGAAGCCAAAGGTTATTGTCTGATATTGTCTGTATATTGTCTGATGCTTCATGATGTATCTAAGGGCACATGTTTTCAGTATTACTTCCCATATAACCCACTAACTTCTGGAAATATGACAAACAATCTAGAAATAAGAATCTTAAGGATTAACTTCACAACATATTAAGATTAAACGTTTGCTCTTCACATTAAACTTGTGTTTGCTATTGATTTGTGTCTTCTCTCAGTCTTGTTGAGGACGTTTTATGGAAGTTTTTCTCATGAGGTGAGGTGACATTGTAGAAAGAATTATTTTAAGTTCCTGTAACATTTTTATATCAGAGAAATAGCCCATGCAACAGTGAAAAGTAACTGTTTTGTTTTCATTGCGAACCTTATTCTTAAGATGTAAATTCTATTTTTATCCTCTGCATGAAAGCATTTTACCTTTCTAAACCTTTAATAGTAAATTCTGTTAGTTTTTTAATACAAGCACACAAATGAAGTTGCATCAGTTTGTTTTTTGAGGGGCCAAGCTCTTACTCTTTAAAAATTAATATTTTAGTAATTTATTTCTATAAATCTTCAAATTACTTGTATTTTTAAATTGTGAGATTCTAGAAGAAAACATATCACACATACGTATCGCCCATTTATTTTTATCTATGCTATATCAACTACTACTCTCCAGTCTTAAAGGATCCAGGAAGCTGTGATGGTGCATGGGAATTTAAGCTTTACATGCACTGAAATTTTCTTGTTATTAATGGTAGGTTACAGTCAGCATGTTATTGTACAGAGTCAACTCAATTTAAAAGTGAGTTACAATTTTCTCCCTTAAACAACCAAAAGCTCCCCCTGAGTCTACCACCCCATACCCTTATTAGCATGAGCATCAAACCTTTATTTGCCTTGCTCCTTTGTGTCTACGTATCACGTCCAATATTGTGTATAAAATTATGAAGATAATTAATTTAAAGGGTAAAATGAAAAAAAACTGTGGACTTGTGCACTTGATAGTGAACAGGTGAATATGTCTATACAAAGTCTTGTGGAAATCACTGGGGACTTGGCTGAGGTAAAAGGGTTGGCGAACATTTGTCTAATTACAGAAAACAAGAGCTGTTTTGTATGTTAACTCCCTAATGACTTTTAAATTTTTTTTTTCTTTTAGCATAGAGCAAACATTGTAGCAAATGCTTGAAATCTAGTTACTTTGTGTGATTTGGAGAAATTGGTGATACCTTTCATTCTTTTCGATGCCACGTCTCAATTGTTTCCAGAGACCAATAGATATTTTTTTTTCCTTCACTCTCATGTTCACACTTTAACAAATTAATAGTTTACTTTCCTTCTGGTATATTTTCGTAATTGTGGAAAAGCTTCGTGGAAGTTGCAGTTGCCAACCACAAGAGGGCAGGAAGGACTATTCAATTATTACCTAAAAATGCCATTCAGTGTTTTCAAATTAGCTTCTGGTATATTAACAAAAAGGAGTATAATGGCCAAGTTATTGTTTGATTTACAGATAATTGGCATATTGCAGGGAGGAGACTTAATTTCACCCTTTTAAATTAAACAGGGAGATTTAAAAAGACATAAAATATTCATTAATGTTCAGTGATTATAAAGCAGTGGCATATATTTATTCTACCTTTATTACTGTTTCGATGGGAAAATACTGCAAATATTTCAGAAATCGAGTTGGCCATACTGACAAGTTGAAGTGTTTAAGCAGTGTTAATGCAATCTACTCACATGGTATATCCTATGCAGAAAGATTCAAAATGACTACATCAATTATTAAAAGAAATATTTAAAATTCTATAAATGTTCTACTGCTTGCCACAGTTGGGTGCAACTCTCTCTCTAGGGCTAGTTGTTAGGTTTGTTGTTATCTTTTCCTTAAAATTTACAGAACTAACATTTTTTCCAAGTTTTCCTAAAATCCCTCTACCCTTTCAAAACTGTCATAAATATTTTGCAAAGGTTTAAATGCAGAATTGAGTGAGCTATCTCCTGTGCATTACTGTTGCTTCAGTTCTCTGTTTTAATTGTTTAGAATACATGTTTAATAGTAAATGATATTTAAATGATTTGTTATTTAAAAAATAAAAAAATCTTGCTGTTTAATAGGGAAACAACCTGACTGAAAAATCTCTAATGTGAGAAGCCTGAAGTTGTAGTACTCAGGTTGGCTTCCACAATTTCTCTTGTATTAAATCGTATTTGGATTTTGGATGATACATGAAAATGCTTTTTTTTTTTTTTTTTTCCACTTGCTTTATCTGCATCTTCAACTCTTCACATATTAAGGTATAATTTCTCATTTTTAAAAAATCTAAGTTACTCTCAATTATATTGATGCGGGCTCATCAGCCTATAGGGAAACTTAGAAATGAAATAAAAAACGAAACTTAAATTATCGAACTGGATATTGGATTTTTTTTTTTTTTTTTTTTTTTGGTGAGTCAAGCAGGGGAGTGGTTAAGTTAGAAAGTTAATGATAACATGTTGGCCTAAATTGCAAATTAATCTGTGTCACAGGTTTCTGACATCTGTTTGTTCTTGTAAAATTGCAGTATTAAATTAATTCCGGGCAGATACTGTTCTGGGAAATATCATGATTACTTTTTTCCATGATCCGCATTTTAAGGGGAAATTAGTAGGGTTTGTGCCAGTTTGGAGACTGTAAATTAATACATTTCCAATGTATTTTATGGTTAAATAAGGACAGTTCTAACAAATTTGAACTGCTAATACATAAAAGACTAAAACAAGTTTTCTGCCTGAATACATACTGTTTATTCTGCTAAAATAACTTGTGGAGGTTATCCCTTGCTGAAGTAAGAGAACTTTTAAAATTTGATTTAACAAGCTATTTGCTAAATATGCATATATTTAATGCATTGCCTTATTTAACATAAATTGTTTTCTGGCTATTCTGATGAACTTACTTTAAAAATAATATTTTTGCTGTGTTTCAATTTTTTCAAGTTGTAGTTGCATTATTTGATAGAGGTGAAAGACAGCCCTTTACATGGGGGGAATATTTAAATATTTCATGGAAAGCAAGGATACTCCTATCCTGAAGTATACACAGTCAAACTAATTTGCAGAAAACTTTTTGAATTGAGAACCTCTCTGTCACAAAAGCACGCTTTGCACTTTTTGTTGTTTTAATTGGCGACATGGGAAAAAATTCAGTAAATTTTATCAAACTGGATACCTCCATTAAAAACAAGGAGTTTGCATTTGTCTGTTTTACTGTCGGTAAAGACTTTGAAGCCTTTTTTGTGATTCCTGTGTGCAGGATTACAGAAGTATCCAGTGTACACAAGCTGTGGCTGTTAAAGGGTGGACAAGTTAAATATGCAGAAACATCAGGCCTCTTGGAGATCAGTGATTTTTTTTTTTGTATATTTTTTTCTAACTGTTGGAGATTCCAGTTGAGAATACTAGATAAAGCATGTACTAGGTTCTATAATTCCTAGTAAAACATAAAATCTGTACAAACAATGCAAGGATGGGTCCCTAAATACAGGCTGTCTTTGCATAGCTGCATCTGCTCTTTATTCCATTCCTTTAGCCAATAAACTAATCAGAGGCTAGTATCTTAGCATCCCTGTCACCTGTCATAGGTAATATATTTGTTCTTTGTTCCCTATAGACTTACTGGCTAAGATGGAATAAGAAAAGCAATGTATCCAATAGCACTACAGGCAGGAGGAGGAACTATTTGTACACAGAACTGCTTGGGATGAGAGAAACTATAAATTCTGTGTTGCCAGACCCTAAAGACAGTTTGAAGTCCTTTGTACTGAATTTGTAAAAACTTTTTTGATAAGTTTATGAATGTGAAACAAGATACAAAAGCAACATTTATGTACATGCAGGCAAAAAATGATTTGAAGGGCTTAAATAATTGCAATACATAAATATAGGCGAGCAGACTAATTGCTTTCAACATACAGAAAAAAAATCCAGCTGAAGGTTTTGTAGGTTTTTTTACATCTGATTTATGGTATTTGTACAAAATATTTTCAAACCAATTACTGTTGTCTGAGATCACCCATAGGAAAGGTCAGACATTGGTGGTGGGACACAAAATGTATGTGTAGATAACATTGTTCTTTGCAGTTACGTAACTACAAAGTTGTAATTTAATACATTTGCCAGACATAATAATACAACCATCTCCAAATATTGTGCATACATTAACAGTTTCAGAACAGATGTTATATTCTTGAGATTTTTAATTGCTTTAAAATAGTTAAAAACTATTCTTATGCTGATAAAAATCAGTAACACTTCTTTTTGTATTTAATAGATGCACAGACATTCCACACTGTTGTTCAATTATTTTCTTAGTATCAGAAAACTAGTAAAATAGGTTGTGGCTATATTGATTGTACTTGATACTTAGATTATGTTTGCGAAAATTGCACATTTTTTTTGCTTTCTCAAGAAATGTATGTAAAAACTATATTCAATTTACAGTAATAACATTATATGTAATTTAAGCATCTATCACTGTGATACCATCAGTGTTCTGCAGTGGTAAATGAGTTAGCTGTGTTTTGACTTAAACAAGGAGAGAGAAATCTATTTTAAAAAGCTCAATCAGCTTCTTGTTTTTTGGGGGGGAGAGTTTTTTAGAAAAAGAAAACCAGCACATTGCTAAACTACACTGCATTTACCGAAAAGACTGGGATAAACTTTGTAAGTGATCATGTTATGGATTACATGGAAAATGAAGTTGCTTGGGAAAGAAGGAGGGAAATACCTATTCTGTACCTGTTCCAAGTGACAGCTTTATTAGGCATTTAAAATATCTCAATATCTGACTTTAGAGATCCGTTTCTGAGAGGTTGTACTGCTGAAGGTATACAACCATTTCCCTTTTCATGCAACAGAAGCAGCGCTCGGAGGTAATGGCAGGGCTCTCCTTCACTTCGCTTTAATTATGAAGCTTACCATATTCCTGCCCGAATATGTTTCATAACCTGTAATCTGCTTTCAGTGGGTTTGGACGTGCATATCATTAAAGAACCGATCTCCAGTTATCAAAAACTAGTAAACATGGACATTTTTATATGCAAGAAAAGGCAGAGAGTAAATAATTGCACTGGTGACCAATACTGTAATAATCCTGTTTTACAATATGCACTTGACAGGTTGTAATAGTGCTAATTGAAGAGACTAATTCACACTTGCTTCATTCTATTCAAAGGCAAAATCAGCAGCTTGTTTTGCTTTTGACCAGATGGTCCTGATGAACACCTACTGTGCACTTTAAGTGCTTTACTAGAATTACAAAGGCTGGGGGCTGCGTCCGACTCAAAATGATTTGAGAAGAGAAAAAAACCTCGCTGCTCAATGGATTTGGTGCAACTAAATTAATTCTAGTGGACCCATTACACATTGAGCCCCCTTTTCAAAGTGCTGAGCCTCCTCGTTTGTTCTGTAGCAATGAGAAAGTGAAAGGCAGATTACTGCAAACAGAAATAAAAAAAAAAAGTGCTGTGAAAAGGAGAAAAGAGGCCTTGAAGCCTTTTCATATCATTTGGGTTTTTCAAGTGCGTTATTTTTGGGGAGGGTGGATGTATGAAAAGCCAATTGGAGTTTTTTTTGTTTTAAAGTGCGCTATTTAAGTACTATGAATATAAAAGCAAGAGCAACAGTTGACTGAGTTTACTGTGGTAAAGCTTTGTGTCCAAGGATGAATCAAATTCATTATAGTCAATGCTTTGTATTTTCATATGAATGTAGGGTTAGTTTCACAAGACTGTGTCTGTTTAGGATAATTATAATTTAATATTTTCCTTTCATAAAGTTATCACTGTAGATATCTAAAATTTACTGAAAGTGACATTTTTTTTCTTGCATAAATTTAGAAGCACCCAGAGAGTTTAAAACTTCCAAAGGAGGCAGTTTAATTTCCAAAGGAAGGAGAGGCTTGTTCTACTGGCGTTGCAGCACAGATTATTATAACTAATTAGAAGTCACACATCTGTTAGCTTTCGATTTGTCGACGCTTGTAGTTCTGGGTGCATGTTTATATCTCCCTCTTCTTTCTTTCTTTCGTTCCCTGTCTCTATTGCACTCTGTCCATAAATGTCCAGAAACTCTCAAAAGATAAGGATCAATTTATTTGAATTTGAAAGTAATGAGGAGTCATTGTTATAATTTTGCTTATAGGTTCTGGTCCATAAATGCTCAGTCATGTGAGTTGTCCTTATTTTACAAGTAATCACGTTGAATTGAATGGCTTTGCTTGTGTAATTTAAAGATGCTAAGGATTTTGGGGATCAAGACCTAATTTAAAACCCTGAATTTTTAAAAACCCGCCATTAAAACCATCACTTGCTATTCTGATTCTGAATATTTGTTGTTTTACTTTCAGAGGTGGGGAATTTTTCTGCTTCTATCATAATGCTAGCTATTAAAAAGGTGTTAGCATGTAATGACAAGAGAACCTAAGCAGCTTTATGAACATATTAAACAGCCACGTTCCTAGTTCCAGGGCTGTTTAAAGTGGGAAAGCAATACTCTGTAGCTAAACAGAATAGCCCTGCTATGTGTATAAACTCTATTTAGTTGAATCAAAAATGAAATATTCATGTTTTTCACAATTAAAAAAATAATTTACAGCTTGTAAATTGAAGTGTACCAGACCATGAATTAACCTTTCTATCCTATGTTAACTATAGTATGATCACTTCTATTATTGCATGATATACACTTATATTTGAAAAAAAATCATTAAATTGCTGATTTGTTTTCAAACAATGAAATTTCTATTTGTGCGAATTATAGTAGGCACAGTGTTCTCTCATGTTTTCTCATCAAACAACCCAATTATACTTATAAATAGTGAGGTGCTAATGAACTGTTGTTCGGGAAAAAGTTTTTTTTTTTTTTTTTAACTTGAGTAAGAAAGGAAACACTTCACAATTTTAGAGTGCTTGCTTGGTGAGAAAATATTTGAAAATATTGTACTTATGTAAATCATGTTGGTGCTATCACTTTTAAATACACAACAGAAGCTAATCTAAAAACCTCTTCAGTTCATATGGAACACAACTAGATTCGTGACATTGTAAATTGCTCACTTAATTGGGAACTGATGCTTTACTTCTATTCATTCAGTTACAGACGTTTTTCAGCAAGATAAAGTTTAAACCTAAATATAAGCTATATTAGTGCATTCATTTAAGAGAGAGTAATTTTTATAGAGGGTTGAGGTGATGAGAATGTTTAAAGTAGTAGTTGTAGAGGTAAGACACTGAAATGGGCTACAGTATCTTAGCAATAGTGTAACGGTAGCTCTATAATTCTGTAATCATTATGCAAAGAAAATATTCAGTTGCCATTTCACCTGTGAATTAATAACTTTTGTCTTTGTCCAGTCCATAACATTGTAGTGAGGCAGTGCACTATCTCTTTAGTAAACACATCTTTTATCATTTTTTTGTTATATTCCTATGTCTTTGTAAAACACAAACTTAAAAAGTTAGTCTTTTGTATTTTTACTGAGAATCATGAGCATAAATTGAAGAGCCTTGCACTCATTTAAAGGATAAAATGGCCTCATAATCACCCTCAATAAATCCCTGTTACTGTTTTTAAAAAGGGTTATAGAAGCTCTCAGTAAACATTTGCAATAAGTGGCAAAATTTATGCCTTGCTTTGTGATAGTTGCGTGACCAGACAGTGGGGTATAGGATTGTTTTAAGGTTTTTACAGCTGCAGGCAAAAAGCATCTGTTCCTAGAAAAGCCTTCATTGTTTAATTTTGACACTGACTTTTCCATGCTGCTTGTACCAGTCTCTGGATTAGGTGCCACTAAGATAAAATTTGTTTTAAGCTGCTTCCAAATGCAGCTGTCACTATACATGGCCTTGTAGCTTAGGCAAAGTAGACATAATCAAAACAAGCATTTTCGTACAGGGTCATCTCAGTCGACTGAAAAAGCTTGGAGCAAGAATTTTGACAATATTGTATCTTGTGAGGAGCAAGGCTATTAGCTTTTGTATTTACTTAATCATTCTTCCAGTGATCACTAACATGTATGATTGTCTCAGAAACAATGAAAAGAATTTTTTTAAACTTCACTTCTTTTTCTTTTGCATTTACTTTATACAAATCATATTTATTTTGATTACTGTGGTCTTAAATTACATTAATTATTCTGTGTATATCTCTATAGTGAAATGGAATAATTTACAAAAATCAGGGAAAATTGACATTTTTGAAAAGGCTCCTTTTCTTTCCTTCAAAGTTTCCAGTGAATTAAAAAATGAAAGAGCACTTCATTTTATGTATCCCAGAGTTGTGTTAATTTCTACCCAGCTGGTCTAAAATGATTGATACAAAGCCAAATTTGTGACTGCCTGCATTACAAAGTCTGTAATTTGCTAATGAATTATGATAATAATCTTTCATCATACATGAAAGATTTAGACAAACAATTTACTAACTATATAGTTTGATCACAATTTTTGGGTTTGTACCAAGCCTTGAATCTACTTTATTTTCCCCAGCATAGATTTGCAGACTGAAATGAACTTCTTTTTACCTTGTTTTGAAAGCAATAGTACTCGAAGTTACGTAGAAATAATAGTGGACAGCAGGAATGCTATAAGTTGTATAACAAGTGTAAAACATCATCCTTAATGTATATATAAATGAAACCACACAGTTTTCAGCTAGAGAAGCATCACAGTGTGTATGGCACCAGGAGTTGTTTGAGACTTCATCTGGCGACACAGAAGTAAATGGAAACAGGTAGAGGTGATTCTCAGGTCAAACCTCCTTCAAGTATGGTGGAGATGAGCTCTAAAGCAGAGCGAGATAAGGGCGTAGGAGAAAACAAGGCTTGGAAAGAAAACCAAATCCTCCAGAAAAGGAGTAACTGCCACAAGATCCAGTCAACCTAAGCAAATCAAGTGGGTACTTGCATATCATGTCGGTGAACAGCTGATCTTGCATACTAAGGACCTTCTGAGGGGGGTGTTCACAGTAGGCTGTGAGCACAGTATAAGCAGATCTCTTGTATGAAATCTGCTCATTTTCAGTCCACTTGGGGAGTGGATCGTGCATGTTCTAACCAAAGGTTACTTCATGGTTCTGCAGAACTTGCTTTCACATTGGGTATTTCACTTTTAACATAATGAACAGCATAGGAACAAGGAGAGGAGCTTTCAGTTCAGTGCCCCCTGACTCTTCCTCTGTTTTGCAGATAAAATAATCATTTTCCTGCACCTCTTGAGCTCAGTTCAGTGGATTTCAATTATTGATCATTTTAATGTCTACCCCCCCAAGCCAACACAAAGATGAACATGTATATCCAGTGATGCTGTTGTTGTTTTGGTGAACCTATTGACTTCAGTCTTCTCTGGCTTCATATACAATTCTTCAGGGCATGAGTTATGTGCAGCAGTTGATTTATTCACCTCAAAACCCACACAACTGCTCAAAACAAAATCACGTTGAGATTCCTTTGGCCACCATTACATTGTATGACTGGTAAAAAGGTAGAAAATAAAGCAAAACAAAACTGGGAGTAAAGGCAAGAAAATAGAACGATACAACTAGCAATATCAAGAAAATATATGGGACAACCAGCAATTTCAAGAGAATGCCTTCTAGAGCAAGAACTGGGAACATGGCCTTGTGAAAGGAGAAGAGGAGCTTTGGCATAGGTGCTGAATGGAAAGGAGTTTGAACCACAACCAAAGGCTTTTTGTTGTTTCATTACATTCTTTGTTCTTACATTTAGTGAAACAGAACTTTGTGACCTGGGAAAGAGCTAATGTATTATTTCTTACTGTATCAGTTTAAAAAAAACAAACACAAACAAATATAAAGTTTGTTCAGAAGAGAATATTCTTAGTCCATCTTCCCAGCTAATGGCAAGTGCAGAACAGCTCCATAAAGACTTAACCTAATTAATTCATTGTATTTTGGAAGAGAAAAAGGTTATTAGATGACGTTTGAATTTCTTACAGAAACTCTCACAGACTGTGCAGTCCTTTCAAAGTCTCCCATTTGCCCAACTTACTGGGCTTAAGCTTGCATGATGGAGCAGTCCAAGTGTGCAGACTGAATTCCATTAGGATCAAACTGAGCTAGAAGATAAACAATTTATAAATTCCAACTTCTGAGAGACATTCAGTCCACAGGACCAGACCAGAAATGGTCAGTAGTGAAAAACCAGCGACGTAAAGGAGTGCTCATCGCCACCTGATTTTCTCTGCAGATCTCCTGCTGCATTGTCTGGTGAGCTAACATAGACATAGCCATAGGCTACAACTTAGTGTTTTGCAAGAAGATTTAAGGAGTGTAAAGACATCTCCATTCAAGCTTAATCTCAGCCTACTACTTTTGGTTCATCAAAAATGAAACTTTCACCCTACCTCACAACATACCCTTGTGAATTTCCATATTTATCCTTGGCCTCATGAGATCCAGCCATGAAATACTAAAATGGACCTGTCTGACTTGACAGCTTACCTATCACCAGGGATAGAAATTGCACCGTACTGCTTTGTATTACAAAAAAGGATGTTATTTCACCATTCTGTTGCTTCTTTTTGAGCAGAATGTCAGAGATTCGTCACTGCTGTTAGTCATCCCTGTCCAAGCTGCCTGGTGGTCACAGTCCTCAGCTGTGTGCTCAGGGGATGTTCTCAGCTGCAGTCTAGCCTTTTCTCTGCCAGCCCAATGTCAATGCACAGAATAAAAAAGGAGCCAAGACCTTTTAAGCAGGATGGGTGAAAGAGACTGTTAGTTAAAGTTGAAATTGTCAACGCAAAACTATTCCCATATAAATTTAAGCACTTCTTATGCTTCCCTACTTTTGAATTATTCAGGAATAAGCTCTTCTTGCCTCAAAAGAGGAACTTTTTGTGGGTAAGTGCAAACAGTTTGTGCAAGACACAGAGGGGGAGACGTTGAACTGAAATTCTGTGGTTACAGATAAACTAAAGATTGCACACAAATATAACTCAGAAGATTTCTAAAATAAAGGTTACTCTTTTAGAGTTGCCAAGTTCAATAAAATGTAATCTGTCATCAGAAATGAATGAAAGAAATTTAAGAACACAAAAACCTTTCTCTCTTTGTTTCTCCTAAAATAAATTGCGGAGATATTTTGGGTGCTGCATGTGACCCTGATGCCATGAATGAGATCACTGAAATGTTGTCTGTTCCTAGGATTCATTATTGTGTTCTCCATCTCCTTTTGCTGGGATTGGAGTAATGCATGTATGGGTACGCTGTGTGATACCAGCTGGTCAGGCTCATTGCCATTTTGTAAGTACGGCTTTCTAGGAAGGGAATATCTCTTCCGAGCAGACAAATTGTAGAAAAATATTAAAAGTCCTTGTTCTTTGTATTCTTCTTTCCCATTTTCTTTTTCTTTTTTGGGGCTTATCTCTTTCCAATACTGTGAAGGTCTTCAGATATTTTTCTATGGTTTCAAATGACAGTATCACAGAATCACAGAATTGTAGGGGTTGAAAGGGACCTCAAGAGTTCATCGGGACCAACCCTCAGCAATAGTAACATGAGAATCTTCAAGAGAGCTATTAGATACCAGATGAATTATGTATCCAGATACAAGACAGATCTACCTTTCCTGGAGAGGAAGAAGAGATGTTAGGGTTAAGGTCTGTGATGCACCAAATCTCTATGTTCTTCACATTTTTTCCACCTGTTCCAAAGTAATATATACAAAGGAATAATGTCTCAAAAATTAAATTCTCTTAATTCCAAAATAATGATACCTAAATAGAAAAATAAAGTCTGCTGACGAATGTGGGCTATTCTGCACCATGAAAAGAACATTTCTTTGGAATGAAAAAAAAAAATGAAACTTTTTCGTTGTGTCAGAAAACTGGAAGTCAGCTTGTTATATATATGAAATATTTGAACTCTTTTCTAAATTCAAGTAATAAGAAGTGGATATCGCATAGAGTTTAGACTATGATGAAAGTCATATATTAAACTTCAGTCTGAAGGAGAACATTTTGGTGATCAGTGCTAGAGAGATTTTGCAATAAAGCGGCCTTTTCTGTTCCTAGAATTTCCCAGTAGAACTAGCTAAATTTGGGAAGCTACTTGCAGTTACTCAGTGGCATGTTTTCTACGAATATTGTTTGACAATCCAGTTTGAGATGCATAGTCACAAAAATTCAGTTGCTAGGTTTAGCCAATGTTTAACAGACTGCTGCAGTAGCAATTGAGATGTTGTTAACTGAACTTTCTTGTCAGGTGTTTTTGTAACAGAACCCTTTTCAATACCCCAAAATGTATAGTTTTCCTTTTAGAGAAGTGCATTTTCCTTTTAGAGAAGTGCATTAATAGCATTGTTTCATTACTTGTTTTTAAGATCAGCTTAAAGTGAGGAACACTAAAACTTGGAAATTAAATGTCTCTTCCAAACTGTTTGAAGTAGATGATAATTTTAGCATGCAGTCTGAAATAAGCATCTATGATCTCAAGACATTGCTATCAGAAGAGAACTGCAAATCCAATTTCGTTTTTTTTTCCCTTGTTTCAGTTTATAGGTCAGATCTAGTTGGCACTGAGGGACGAAACAGACAATTTTCATGGATTATTCTATGAATGTCAAATGGATTTTTTTTCTATTAATTAAATTGTTATTCATGGTGCTACCATACATAGGTCAATATTGCACTTGCCTAGGATTTAGAATATATATTTTTATTTTTTGGTGTCTTTCTCTTAGTGTATATTTTACACACTGACTTTGTATAATTAGGAGTATACTTGTGGTTCCAAGGAGGAGCTGCTAGTATGGATCTGTAAGTCAGTTGGTTTTTTTAGCATCTTTGCCGGGAAAAAACGTAGCGGAATAGCTGAAAATGCGAAAGAGCAGCTTGTGATGCTATAACTTGTCAAATAACCATCGATGCATTATAGCTGAGCAAACTGTTTCAGTGTGTGCATATACAGTACGTATTTCTCTCCAAATTAATATTTGCATTTGAAATACGTGTAGTGCAAATACATGAAAAGTATATAACAATTAATAATATTTTATGTTTGATGTTTACATATTGTGTGCTCTGCATCTTAATTCTTAATGTTATCTGCTTCTTTAATCAGCTTGAATTAGTTCCAAATGTATTGATTCAGAGAGATTTATTACTTAGCTGTTAAGTTTTGTTAGGCGTTTCTATCCTTGAAACAGGTTGGGTTTAGTCAGTAGTTAGCTGGCATTTTCTAAGGTTGCCATTTATGATGGTCTTAGATTTTGAAGAGCAAAAACTTCTTTGCCACCTTTATGATTGTTTCTGAGTTGTAGTGTTGAGAAAAACTTAGAGAATATAACACTAATTTAGTAGTGGTTTCCAACTTAGATCTGTTAAGTGCAAAAATGTTGCATAGCTTTAAAATGAAGGTGTACTTTAATCTGGTCTAGTTAAACCAGCATGAACTGTTGTGTGAATATTCTTATTTATCTGAAGGGCAGCTGGTTTTCTTTTAACATAAACAGAGTAGGAATTAGATGGACTTAAAGCAAAGTAAGGCCTTATCTTTAGTGAGGAAAAAATGTTTTGAATCCTGTATTATTTAATATGTGATAAATAAATCATAGTAAAATCCCTGTATTTACAAAACACTTAATAGTCATATGCATGCATCTGATAGAGAGCAAAACTTCTGTTCCTTCAGGAGTCCCATCTTCACTATGCAAGCAAGTAGAAACTACAGTCCATACTAAAACCAGCCCTCCTGGTTGTAAATCAATAAAGTAACCCCAAGTGCTATTGTGCCAAATGTGGAACCTGCAGGAAACCTTGCAAGCATGCCTTTTTGTCAGTACTCTTACCACGTTAATATGTTGGGCTTAATGTTTTCCCTACAGACACACATGTTCAGGTGCGTATATAAGGACTTTGAGGACCTATTATGGTCTCCATTGGATGTAGCAAACAGTTATTACTTTCACTATAATATTGAGTTAAAAAAAAAAAAAAAAGAAAAATGGCATATACTTTAGACATTTCAGCTCCTCTCCTGGATTTCTTTCTGCAGTGACTTCTCAGAGTGTTTTTGTTTGTTTGTTTGTTTTTAAAAAAGCCTTGTGACTTCTTTTAAGATCTTTCTCAATTACTTGTGTTACTTTGTTCTCCCATTTGTGAATTATGACTAACGTACTGTAATGCAATTGGAATAAGAAGAAAAAGTCAGTTTTGTATTGCTTTCTTTGATTGCTTGGCAACTTAAATGTAGTGTTACACTAGAAATTGCTAGAAAGTTCTGCGTTCATATCCATCATAAATGAAAACTTGCTTACACTTAAATTTCTGCCAACATGCTGTGTTCATTTTAATCACTGGTGAAACGATTTCCTGGTTAACTTTTTTAGTTCTTTATCAGTTTAGTGATAAATGCCACTGTTATTTAATAAATGTGAAAACACCACATTGTGATGTTCATGGTGTTTTGGAATTCAGTGTTGCAACAGTTTTTCTGTGACCTAAGGGAATGAGCGAGAGATGTGGATCAGTGTCTATGCAAACTACGAATAGCTGTATTCCCAAAACGAACCTGAGGATAACTTGTTTTTCTGGTAATTTTATCAAAAACGAAGACCTTGCACCATTGTAAATTTAGGGCCAATTCTGCCTTCCTGTCTGCCTGTACAGATGAGATTTGGTTCCTCAAAACTGCCGGAGGCCTCCCTCTGGGAGCCGCGGCCTGCTACCCCCTCACAGAAGTGCTCCCCGAGCTTGAGGGTGGCAGAGGGAGGAGGCGAGGATGAGCTCTTCTCAGCAGCCGTCTGCTCTCAGACTTCTGTTTCGGATCCTGGCTGGGAGTCAGTGTCATTTTAAAGCTGTGTTTAACTCCCTGTCATCCTGCTCCCCTCTGACTCCCCATGTGCTGCTTTGAAGGCAGCCCCTGGGGTCAGCAGCTGCCTGCCTTCTGCGGGAGCTGAGCCACCCCTCAGAAAGGGAGCCCGAGAAGCAGTGCAGAAACAAGAGTCAGACAGACCTGTCAATGGCTTTTTCCTCCCCCCGAGTGTTAATTGTGGTCACAAAAGTTAAGTGCTTCTGTAAAATTAACATCTTGGTATTACGTATTTATTTTCCACCATGTAGCTTCAATGTCAAGCTTACTCAGCAGACAAGTCAAAACAGGAATATTTTTTCTAACTGCTGTTAGAGCAAGTCTCAGCCTGGGATCTCAGAAAATCACAGTGTTCGTTCTGGTTAGCAGCTAATAGGAAACAATAAAGATTTAGGGTTCAGAATTTAATTGGCACTGATGTTGATGCAGGAAGCACAACAGCATACAGTTTACTCTTGTGAAGCTTTATTGATTCTTTTTTAAAAGGAAAGCTCTGATGAAAGTAAAAAGAGGCGTTTAATTTGCAAGTATTTCTACACTGTTTTTTTCTGAAATGTAAATGCGTTTGTATCCCTCTCTATCCCTCACAGTAAATATCCCTCAAGATCTTCTGATTGAGAAGTAGACACAGGAAAAACAAAAGCATAATATCATTTCTACGGTTCAGCTTACTCATTTGGATGAGATTTGGGCTTTCTTTTTTATGCCTTGGATTTACATCTTTTCTAAGTCTGATGAGCATTTGGAAGCATTTTAAAGTATTGTGACATTAGTGTATCCTCAAAATCTTCATCCCAAATTTTAATCTTACAGTGACCAAATTAGTAATACCGCTCTTGAAGAGGTGATGATATGAACAGGAGCTACCTTTTTGCCATTGCCTGATTGCCTGTAGACTAACGACTAGAAAGAGATTTTTTTTTTTTGTCACTAAGTCAAGTGACCTTTTGAAAATCAGTGAGGAACTGAGGGTATTTCTTCAAGTATAGATTCATCCGATGCTTTCAGAATATGCAGCAAGTCAAACATATGCTGCAGTACTAGCTACACAGGCCTCTGAATGACTTCCACGGCTTCCTTGCAAACCATGATAAATGTTGAGTCCTCAGGGCATCATCATTGGCACAGCCACCATAGATGTATTCATAGATGTATTCAATAGCTGATATCTCAGTCTCTGCTTTCAAAATGCTTGTGTGTTTGTTGTTGTTCCTTTTTTTTGGAAAAGACTGACCTATTTACCCTTCAGTCTGATCAGTCCTTTTTCTCCATAGCATTGGTGACAGATTACACACATTTCTTTTGGTCTGGATTTACAATTTCAGATGCCTGTTTCTGTGACACTATTACCAGCAGCTCTTAGCTTTTTGTTGGCTTTCTGCCATCTCTGCAACCTTTTTTCCTGCTGCTCTTCAGGAATTCGTTTTCACAAGACATCTGCAGGCAAGCCTTTTTTGGGTCTTCCAATCCACCGGGCTTTAATAATGGCCTCTTGTTTCTGTAAAATCCTCTTTCCTTGAAACTATTCCAAATATCTAAAATGTCTACAATCTGAAAATGCATTTCCTTTAAAATAGGGGGTCCGAATGCCTTTGTTTTCACATTCATGGGAGAGTTTTGATGGTACTGACCAGGTTTCACTGCTCGAGGAGGTCAGTCAGTCTGTGGTTCTTAACCTGCCGGATTCCTCTTTGTACACCACAGCTCACCTCTTGCCCAAGAGCTACTTCTGATTCTGAGTGTGTCAGAACTGCTATTCATGCAGGTGTTACTGGAGATCTTGGCAGATATCCTCAAAACCTTCTAGGCTGGAGTTACTCAAGGCTGATCTTTTAGTTCAGAAAACAGTGGCATTGTTATTCCATATCTAAATGTGCTATTCCCAATCTTTTGTCTTTTTAGCCTGCCTACAAGATACATGTTTGATCCCCTTAAGTGTGCCTCTAGTTTTCTGCTGAGTGTTCTCACATAGATCATGAAAAAGGTGATTCTGATTTCACTGTCCTGTTGAAAACAATTGTAGGTCCGGGGCATCCTCTTTCCACTGGTGACTGACCAGCAGAATGTCTTAGTCTGTCTTTAGGTTTCTGACTAGTTCCTGACAGACTATAACTGGTTCCTCTTCCCCGTCTCACGGCCATGCACCTCGTGATGTGTGTAGATGCTTTCAGGATTAGAAGGTGCTTGCTTGTCTCCTGTAAAGCTGTTTATCCTGAGAGGTAGAAGTAGTCCAGGAGACTCACCAAAGTCACCTCAGCCCCTTCCCCATTAGTAGAAGTGTGGAAGGTTACAGCTTAAAACAGAACTTCGTTTGCTGTTAAATAACTGTCCTTTCTGCTCAGAGCCTTCATTTGCCATTGTTGCGGCAAGATTTGAAAAACATAATATTTTGAAGTATGTGAAAAAGAAAGACTTGGTATAACTTTCTTTTTGTAACTCAATAATAAGAGAGACCGCACAGGAGCAATTCATTACTCTTTGCCTTTCAAGCACTTAAAAGAAAAACAGAGCTGAAAATATTTCTTTGGGAGATACTGAAATACCTCATTAGATCTTTCTTTTTTATTGGCTACTGAGGTGATAATTCTGTAACAGGAAAGAAAGCGAGGGTAAATTTTGCTTTGATTTATAGAAATGTGTTAATTTGAGCTGAATAGACTTTTTTTTTCTGATCTCAATATTTGTTATCTGTGAGTATTGTTTTGTAATACAAAGTTTCTACTTTTATTTTAAAGAATAAGTAGGATGGGGAATTTGCTAGTTCTCTGCAGCATTGAAGGTGTTTTTGGAGAAATTGAGTAGCTGAGTTTCTAATAATTTTCTTCATTAAGTACAATAGTGCTCACTGCTCATTTAAATTACAGGTTTGCATGTAAAGCTAAGACTGAAGAATGCAAAGAAAATAATATATATGTTTAAACAATGAAGGTAACCTTTATTTAAACCTTTGTTTCAGTGAGATGGCAGGTTTGTACAGAAGAATAGTGAAAATGGCCAGAACGGCTCAGGTTAGCATTTTTCTAACTGGGCCTTACATTTTCTGTATGTGCAGCATATAAATGGCAAGCTTTCTAAGACTGAAATCTACAGTAGAGGAAATTCCCCACAGTATGTTGGTCAAACACTAGTGAAATTGCACTTATCTTACGTTCAGGAAATGGTGAACCCTGTCTTCATGAGATGGACTTGGTTATTTCAGCAGTGTGTGGTTTCTGTGTTGCTCGAGCTATCTTCAGAAAGAGTACTTGAACTACAGGTTGCAAGACTGGAGCCTTAGTGTGTGTATTTCAAAAAAAAATAAAAATAAATATAAAGTATTAAGCTGTTTAACTTCTGAAAGTTCTGCCTTAAAATGCAGCATAAGTGATCCGAACATTTATTTGTTTTCTGCCAGTTGTTGCTGTCTTGCCCAGGTCCTGAAAGGTTTCTGGGTTATCTTCCTAGTCAAACATTCCTGCTAATAGAAGTACCATTTGAATAGCCTGGACACTTGCCGGGAGTGAGAACAAATGGTGACATACCCCTTCTTAAGAATTTGATTAGACATTCTGAATTTTTCTCTTGAATGTTCAGTATTAAAAGATGAATCTGGTGAAAACCCATAAAGTTTTCCCTGTGATGAAGAATGCTGTTCTCTAGACAGTTTCTGTGACTATTTTTTTTGTCATAATGGCACCCCAAGCATGGATGTGAAGCAGCTTTTGGCAGGAATGTGCCAATGTCTTGGATAAAAAGATTGGGTTCAGCAAAATAAGACTTCTCTTCTTCATGAAATGGATGCTGCTGCTTGTAAAGAAAGCTGTTTCATTAGAAGAGGTTCCAGCTTATTTTTATGTCCATATTTTTCTATCTACCAGTTTTATAAGTTCCTGTTACTGGTTTTGTTTCTCATTTTCTGGTAACACTTTTCTTTTTCTTTCATGTGCAGAACTCAATCTTCAGGTTTTCCAGCGTTGCTCTCAGCTTTCTCTGTTTATTTTAACTGTTCCTTATATTCTTCTGTTACCTGATAACTTCAAATAGAGAACAGGAGTTGGAAGTAACCCTTTAAAGCCTGAATAAAGGAAACACATGTTTTTTGACAACACAAATCTTACTCATTTGATCTGTCCCTCATCCTTTTTGTATTCCACAAATGTATGTGACTCCTGTACATCTACCACTAGTTCAAGTGATGACTAGTTTGTAGAAAGACTCAGAGAAACTAAAGAAATGTGAGCCAAAGAAGAGTCTTTGGTCAGGTTGAAGCTGTTCTTTTTAACTCTGTTCTATTTTTTGAAGGCATATGTTTAAACACATTTAAATATACTAAAAATATTATTATTCATGAAACCAAAACAAAATTGTACAGCTTCTTTCAGTGAAGATAGAAGATAATTCAGATTTCACCTTTGCCCAATTCATTTTGTTAACAGAATCTCATCTCTGTTTCACTCATAGTCCTACTGTCTTTAACTTTTTAAAATTCTGGTGAAGATCAATTTTCACCTTATCATGGAAGAAGAAGACAGGAGTGTAGTTGACAAATACGTACAGATGTTAATGATAATGATTCTTGTCCCTTATTCTCAAAACTCTTTAATATGTTTTCACCTGTACTGTGACTGCTGTTGAAGTGCAATCTGTGTCAATAAAAAGAAATGAAAGAGGCAGAGGTCTTTATATATTTTTAGTTCCTTTGTTGTTGTTGTTGTTGTTTTGTTTTGTTTTTAAGGCAAATTGAATATCTGATTTCTTATCTTTCTATTTTCTTGATTTATTTATTAAAAACTATTTCATATTGACTTTGCGAATAATCTAGGTCTTACAAGATGTTATAATACACTTCTGAAAGCTTTAAAATTGTTTCCAATGAAATCCTATTTGGGACACAGGTACAGGGAAGCAGTCCTTTAAAGTAGTCTACTACTTTTATCTGTGAAGTATAGAGGGAAATGTATAATTTTTGTGCATTTTAAATATGCTCTAAATGAAAGACTTATTAAGTAAATGAGGGTGTTTTTTTGGTAGAAGATTCCATAGTTAAAGATGTAAACCTGCAATTTCTTGCTTCTATAGCACAACATAGTTCAGAGCTGAGATTAGAGAAACCCTGTAGAGTGGCTAATACTCGAGGGCATCCCCAACTAGAAAAGTATGTGAATTTAGGCATGGGAGGAAGGAAGGATCTGCTTTAAATTTAGTGTAGGGTCACTGAATCTTAATGATAGATTAAACAAGGGAGGTGGAATAATGAATAGGGGTATGCAATGTGTAGCACTAATACCAGAAGTCCATGGTTTTCACTGGTTATTTAATGTCTTTTCCCATATGTTTCTGAATAGAGCAGGTTATGGCAGGGATGAGCTAAGGAATAGCTTTGTTAGTGAGTTGTTAAATAGGCTGAATTCTCTTTTTAAAAAAAAAAAAAAAAAAGTATATATTGGAGAGGTGCTTGTTAATAGTATAATCAGGTACCTTATGTGTATATATCTTAAATGTAGCAATATTAGTTACTAACTGGTGTGTAGATAGACTCTTCAGATTGTCTGCATAATTTTATTTTTCAAGGTGAAACTGACAGTCATTTCTTGGTTAAAACAGATATGAATTTCATATTCTTTCTGGATGCTGTTGATGTGAAGAAAAGCCCCAAAAGAAGCGGAAATTTGGTAGACATGAAAATGAGATGGAAGAAATACCAGACAATTTTTTTTTGTTAATAAGAAGCTGAGTAACAGCTCAGTAAACCTTGTTTTATAATTAGTTTAATTTGAATTTAAAATAATATCAATACATCATCTGTTCAAACGCAACCACACAAAATAATTTATTGTATTTTATACTTAGGGTGACTGAGAAAAATACCACAGTTCACTTTAGCGTTGAATTCTTACTCAGTTCTCACATGTAAGAGTCTGCCACCTACTCTATACTAACAACCTGAGCAAGGTTCAACTAAGAAAGTCAGTTGTTGAGTTATTGGTGGGTTTCTGAGTTAACCCATGATTTCTTTTGTATAGTAAAGATGCCAGCAGTTTTTTAGAGATGATGTACTTTGCGTATCATTTCTCCCTTGGGTTACTAATGCAGTTGTAAGCTCCCTAGAAGGTGCAGTGCAAGTCAAGCTAGGATTTGTCCTGTCATTCCAACTCTACAGTACTGCTGAAAAAAGTATAAGGTGTGAGACTCTGTGGCTCTTCTTCCTTTTTAGATGCATCTTGTTGTCTGGTACTGGAAGCAAATGTACTACAGAGAAAGCCTACCAATGTCTCTAATAAGCAGCAGACTTCCTGGGATGTTTAGGTGTAAAAGTGGTGGGAAGAAAGAGGTAAAGCACTGAAGTTGAAGGAGTATTGGAGGATTTCTTCTGCATTGTAGTACTGCACAACTCTGCACAGTAGTTCTGCTTTGCTTCACAAGATATATTTCATATGTCTAAATTTTGCAAGTAACTTCAAACTGACCATTTTGAAGCATTTGAAATAGGTTTTATGCTGTCTCTAGTAACAGTTAAATACGCTCTCATAAAAATATTTTATCAGTTGTCTAGAAATGAGATAAAAAAACACATGACAAAATAGTTACTTTATGATATGTTAAACTGAAAGAAGGAGGTTTGCCACTTAAAATAAGGATCTTCTCTTAAGCACATGGGATTTAGACATTTTATGATACTTTGAAACCGAATCAGATTTTATTCTGAAACATGTTCAGGTAGGAGTGGAAGAACGCACTGTTAGAGAAATACATCAAGAGCGTAAGTCTTAGTAGCATAAACTGAGATTTTCTGGAGAAAGTAGGATTGAGTCTCATTGGATTAAAGTGGAAAGATATTTGTAGGAGGAAAATATTTTTTCTTTTTTTTTTTTTCAATATGAATACAAATGGTGTTTTTTTTTTTTTTTTTTTTTTGCCATAATTAAATGCAGCAAAAAGGGGACATCTAACTTCCATTCATCTTCTTAAATGGTAAAATAAGTGGTCATTTTATCGGTATGACTGATTACTTTTGAAACCCATGAAAATGGACAAATAGGGAAGTGATGAAAGAGCAATACATGTATTTATCATGCTTTGGCTGTTGCAAGCCAGTTTCTTTTGAAATGAAGGTGAGGGTGTTTGTCATCAAATAAATTTGTCTAAATTCAGCTTTCATTCAGAACATGACAGCCGTGAAAATGTAACAGATCTACTCTCCACTGCAAGAGTCACGTCCTCTCTCTCTCTCACTTCTACTAATAATTCATGCCCTAGAAATAATAAATATAGTAGTAATTCACCATGCTATAGCTCAGTAAGTCAATTATTTCCTTAAAACAAAAAAATACAGCCACTATAAGATACAGGAAAGTATAATACCGACTTTTGCTGAGGAGTTCACACAATAATTTCTAACAAAGGAAGGAGATTGAAAGGTAGGAGCTGCAAAATTATACTTGTTTGCATAGTAGTCTGAATATATGCACACGTGATATGGACAAACTGGGCTGAAACCTATGTGATGTGCAAATTTTTTCTTAGCTTCTAATCTTTTTTATATTTTACCATTACCCCTTAGTGGCTGTAGCTTCTAGCCTTGTCTATTGTAGGTCTGAGAGATGTTGGGATGCACAGAAGGTGTATTTAGTAAAGTTTGTTTTCATACCAATTTTAAGTAGTTTGAATTAGAGGTACTGCTCTTGGTCATGCCCTTAACTTCATGATTGGTAAGTGTTAAGGTATATTTTTCTCCAAGTTACTGATTTCATCACTCAAGTAATCTATTAGGAATATATGTAAAGTCTCCAAGTATGCAGACCATGTACAAAATTTTTGTCCCTTGGCTCCCGGCTCTCCCTCTTTCATGAGGTTAGCCCAGATGCAAACTGTTACCCTAGCGCAGCCTGTTTTTTTTTCTGAAGATATAGAACTGATTTTAGTAATTATGCTTGTCTAATTGCAGTGGTCTTCTAATCCATCATTCATGGTTTCTTCCTAGAGATATCCTAATTCAGCTTGTATATTCTGAATTTGGTACGGTGAGGTTCTCTGTCTGGCTTCAGATCTGCTACAGCTGCACATGCTGCTGCAGTAGAAGTCTTCCCATCATGCTTTTAAAGCAATCTGAAATCTACTGAAAGTTGGTAAATAAAAGCAATGTTTTCTATAGCAAAACAAATGCCTAATTTTTCCTAACAGGTATGGGATTTTGCATGAGTATGGACTTCCAGAGCTGTCCTGCTCATTTTACAGGGGACTTAAAATGTTAATTTTGAATGGGAATAAAATCCTTGACATTTGGCAATTTATCAACATTTTAGGACATTAAAGCAGATAGACTGTAGCATTAGCAATCTCTTTTGGTAACTTTCCTATGGCAAATTAATATCCTTCCTTGGGGGAACAGTATTAGAAGCTGTATTCGTCCTTTATTTTGGGTGCTTTGTCAAAAGAGCAGTTGTCTGTTGTTAGTGACCTGGTAATAGATGACTTAATATCACTTGCCTGTTCTCTTTTATAATGCACATGAAGATCAGTTAAAAGAGCTGTATCGTTTCATTTGTGTTATTAATAAATATGTTTTCTTAAATGAACATGTCTACGGAATGGAGAAGGAAACTAGGACTTCTAGGACTATCTCCTCTGAGTCAGCACGCTATTTAGAACAAAACAAAACCAAAAGACTTCAAGTATTATTATCAGTTTTATTTTGTTAGCAGAAGTTGTTAAGGCATTTTCAAACTAATTCATAAAATTGTTTTGCCACTAAGTCTTTGTTGTTTGATCTCTTTTAACCCTAATCACATCTTCCTTTCAATTTCTAATGTCACAGCTAGCTCACACTCTTAATTCTTTCATACCCTATTTCAACCTTATGCTTGTGTACTGCTAAAAACATTTTTCTTTTAATACTCATATCTCTTGCCTCAATTTTTTAAGGATGTGTTTCTCCTTCTTCTGTAAGAATTTATTTCTTCTAACTTTCTATTAAGAAATTCAAAGGGTCATGCATTTTTAAGTTCAGAGGGGATTATCACAATTAGGTCTCCTAGGCACTACAAGCAGTGAATCATAATAATTATGTGGGCTGAACCTTTGGGGAGCGCAGGCCATATAGCTGCAATCGGTAACTTCTGCATCAAGTTGAAAAGATTGTAAGTTGCATTTAGCTGTAACACTCTTCTAGAAGGATACCTAGTTTAGGTATTTATGGATGGAGATCAGCAGAGAAGCCTTTTACTCTGTAAAATTAAAATGTGCATGTATGCTGGCAGAAAAACATGGTTGAAACAACATTTTTAACAATTCTTAGTAAAGGTGCTTCACTGTATCTTTGCACATCCTGCATTGTGTATGTGTTTGACATTGTGTGGAAGTTTAATTTCTGATATTCAAATTTCTGATATTCATGCTCAGTATCCTTAGTATGTCCAGCTAAGAGATGGTGAATGAGCAAAATGAGATCTGTAATGAATATAGCCAAACATTTGCGACTTGCTGCAGCCAGAGGGCAGGTCCAAAGCAGTGGCAAAAAGTGGTATCGGGTAGTTTGGAGAGCTCAGATTAAGTCTGGTGGAGAAGTTGGGGCAGGAGGTGGAGGCTGGAAAAAGGTGTTTTTGGATCAGAACATAACTTGCTAAAGATTTGAGGGGGATATCCCACGTGCTTGGGATGTCCGTCTTTTCAGATTATAATATAGGTATGTATTTGGTTCAGGTAATCTGGAGGAATTCACGTAATAATGATCAGTGTCATGGTTAATTGAATCCTGGTTCTTAGTTTCTTTTTCCAAATGTGCAGTTTTAGTATACAAAAATATACTGGTGTTACCCACTGGATTTTTTGTAGATTGTGGGATTGAGATGTTAAATTGGCAGAAAACTATTAAAAAATAATAATAATAAAAAAGTGACATCCAAGATTGATTTGAGAGAGGTTTAAATATGAGTTCCAAATAGTGAAATCAAGGATTAGGAAGTATGAAAATGTGTGAAATCTATGAAAGTAATTTATTCATGATGTTTTTGTTGCTGAAATGAAATTGCAGGATGCTTTTTTACAAGTGTTTACAAAATGTGATGAACTTTAACTGTGTTATTTAAGTCTAAGTCATCTGGTAATGCTTGCACTCTAGATGGTCTTCTGATAACTGTTACTTAGGGGTAACTTAGAGGTATTCTAAATCTATTTGAATAAGTGTTATGGCTTGCAAATACAGCTCAAAGGCGATGTAAAGGGAGTAGGTAATCTGAAGGTGACATTCTGTCAGCTGTAGACAGAACCTGGCCAAGTAGCTTACAGGGAAAAAAATACAGTTTTTGGAGTTTAGGACACCTAAATTTTGCCAATAATATTTTATGTAAGTAATTTGGACTGTATCCAGCCCTCAAGAATTTGCTTCAGTAAAATTAAATTAACATTTTTTGTTGAATTTTCCACACTGAATTACTCAGCTTTCATTCTTTGCTGTGTTCAAGACATGTTTAATGACTCAGTGTAATAGACCTGAGTCTGGGGAAAAAAATCTCTGAGTGCTTAGTTGGGGACCAAAAAAATCCATATGCCTCTCTAGAAGAAGGGGATTCTGGGGAGTTTGTTCTCATGTTTAGTATTCTATTTTTCTAAATTAGATTTTTTTTTTTTTTTTTTTTTCCTAAAAAGTTATGGTGAATCATCTCTCTAAGTTTGTTGTCTCCTTGCAGATTTTTTTTTCCTGAAAATTTTCCCTTTGCCATTTCAAAATACGTAACAGCAAAATAATGCATTAACTTCACGTCCGCCTATTCAGCCACTTAATCTTCCTTTCAGTAGTTACCTGTTTCTCCTTGCCTCATTACTCAAACTGAAAATAGCATGGATTACTTATTTTAAATTACTAATTTCTTCCTTGGACATGGGAAGGTCTTATTCCACATTTCCAACAATTAGTGGCAAAATTTATGTACTTCAATCTCTTTTCTAGATATTGCAGTTAAAGATTTAGAAGCATCAAAAATGCATTTGTGGGTTAAAGCTTTAGCTTACTGAGGAAAACTTTAAAAGCACAAAGCAAAAGATAAAATATTTTGATTAGAAATATATATTTTTTTTCCTTTAGATTCCATTAGAGTGAATTGAGTAAATATGCAAATGGAAATAGTTATTCTAGCATCATGAGTCTGCCTTGGAGAGTTTCAGTGCTTTGTAGTTGCTGAGAAGCAAACACCAGTATTTTATAAAGCCTGATTCTGACATCTTAATTGACTAACTGGAAGCATTACAGAATTTGAGCTTCAGTCAGCTGTTAGAAAGTTATCATTTCATGTCTTTAGAGATGTGGTACTGCTTGTAAAGAAAGAGCTAGTAACGTGCTGTATCCTGCTTGTGGCTAGCTGGCTAAAATACAAAATACTTTCTCTGTTTTGGCTCACTTTTTCTCTCCTAACCTCTTTCCTTTCTGTCCTGCTTCTTTACTACTCTCGCAGAGCACATCTGTGCAGCAGCTTGTGGCAGAGGTGTTGGTTCAGAAATTCTTTCTCTACTCTCGCATCTCCATATATCTAACAGTTTTTGGTAGTCCACAGTTAACAGAAATTACCATTTATCTGCCCCATCTTCTCTGTTCAGAACTACCCATAACATCAGTAGCCTTTCAGCCTCACTGCCTTATCACCTCTGACACCCCTGTGTGTAGAAACCTGGAGGTGCCGTCCCTGCTTCCCGTGAGTTGCAGCCAGAGCCGTGATGCTCTCCACTACCTGTCCTTGGAACATTTCTGTTCTTTGGCTGAGGTGTTAAAGGCTTTCCTCTGTAGTCTTGATGATTATCACTTCAGCTATTTTTTCCCCCCTTTCCTCCTTGTTTTTCTTCACTGAAATGCTTTTGCTTACTTTGCATTTCTTCCTGTCACTGCCCCATCCGTATCATTGCTGTCCCCTGAAAATTGTACTTGCTTGTCTTGGCTAATTCTCTGTTACAATGTCAAAGTCAAGATTCCCGTTTTGCTATCAAAGCCCCATGCAACCTTGCTCTGTCTGCGTCTGATCTCATTTCCCTGCATCCCCCAACTCACATTCCACATTCCTCACAGTCCTCTGACTTTATTGCTCCTTTTGTCTTCCTTTCATGCACTCATTTTTGCACTGTCTTTCATGCTGCCTATGTGCCTGGAACAGTCTTTAGCATCTCAGCCAATTTACAGCTTTGCATAAATTATATTTAATAATAAGACTAACAAAAGTTCATTATCTACATTATTTCAATTAACTTTGTACCTGCATAAGCAGAAAACAGCCTGAGGGAAACTACTGTTAAACTTTGTTGTGATTTGTTGTGATTCAAAGATACAGATTCAGGCACGACACTTCTTTGATGATTCAGCATATTTAATTTTTTTAAACAGTTCTGCAGGTGTTAGACTTTTTAACAGTAAATTTCGGGTTTTACTAGTTTTCTAGAAAAAAGCTTTTTACTCCTCATATGTGAAACCACCAGCAGGTCGTCATCATATAACCTGGTCCAGAATTCTTGCCCTGTTACCTATTTATCTATTTTACTTCATTTCATCCTTAGTGAAATAGATGTGGAAGGGCTTTGAATGTTACATTAACTTCATCTCTGAAAAAAAAAAAAAAAAAAGTGTCTTCTGTGTTTAATCCTGTTTTTTAAAGGAATATTCTTACTTCCTAAAGAAGCAGTGAAAGGTAAGAAAGTAGGACTCAGCCTGGGAATTTCTCTCAGTCTGGCTACTTCGACATATAGGTTTTTAGAAACATCTTTTAATATGCTAACTTTGTTCTAATAGCAGAGAAAATCAGTAAAGGTAAAACTTTATGTGCTTCTGCAGCACCTGGCACAGCTGCAAGGCAGGGTATTCTGCAGGAATTATATATACTTACATAAAATCCATCTGAAATATTTGTGTGTTTTTTTCCTCATTCCTTTTAAACACTGGTATTGATACTGTTCACAGATGAATTGAGAAACCAAATAAATGTGCCTCTAATTTGTTTTTAAATGATTTAGTATATTCTGGAGATTATAATCTGAGGGGTGGCTGCCATAGTAATGTGCCAGTCACCACGGCGTCTGAGCATGATGAAAAGAAATTCTGCGCTACACAGAGACAATACCACCAATTAGTATTTCTAACTGATCAAAGCTAGGGAACCAAAAAGTTTGCCAATAAATGTAGCTCAGTGGATGGCACTGGAAATTAGTTAGATTTACATATACTTATAAAGATTGCAGTCTTCCTATCAACATCCTGGGAACTTTAAATGCAAGTTTAACAGACACTTCTTCCACTCACTGTGCAAACTGAATTTTTTTCAGTTGCATGAAGAATATAGCCATAGGCTTTTATTTTGCTGATGTAGTGAAGAAGCGTTTTATGCTTATATTTAAAACGAGTATTTATTTCCTCTTCACATATTTTTTTAAATTTTAAACTGAAATTGAAACAATGAAGAAAAGGGAGATTCAGTAATTGATTATTAAATGTTTGTAGTTTCTAAAACTTT
Source organism: Aythya ferina (assembly GCF_964211825.1). Classification (NCBI taxonomy): domain Eukaryota; kingdom Metazoa; phylum Chordata; class Aves; order Anseriformes; family Anatidae; genus Aythya; species Aythya ferina. The sequence goes on along the minus strand of NC_140304.1, from coordinate 26,843,890 downwards.
TGCACTCTGCTTTCTTGATATTGTTCTAATTACCAAATAAACCTAAAAATTAAGTTATTTTAAAGCAAACCTATTTTATCTTAAATAATTGATCGCCTCTTCTTGTTTGAAAGAGGACTCCTTTGGCAAGGATTCAAAATCCAGCTATGATCTTAACCCGAGCAGTTTGTTTAATCAAACATTACTCCAATAAGTTTTGCACGGTCTCCTCCCTGACCAGCCCTGTCTAGAACAACTAGTTTATCCTGCGACGAGTTGCTCAACAGATGTCATTCTGGTAGAATAATGCAGCAGAATACTTGTGCCTTGGCTAAAATTACTTCAACTTTGATCACTTTTGTTCAGCACATCAGTCTGGCATTGTGCTTTATACCAACATAACACTTTACCCCGAGCATGCCTTTCAAGCTTAGAATAGCAGAGGAATGTTATTGAATTCAGTGCAGTTACAGATGAGTTAATGAAAGAAGGGAAATACTGTTTTTTTCATAATGCTTTTCTGTTGTGCTTTGGAATTAAAGGGGAATTTGAGGAATGTGACTTCTGAGTTATTTATTTTTACTTCTGAAGACTTTTTGAAAACAATGTAATGTCGTTCTATTGATCCCATGTTTCCGTAAATAAGTTTCACTTGTTATTTCAAAATAGCTCTTTTTATAATTTAATATTGGGAAAATACAACTTTTTGATGTGTAATTGGAGAATGGTTATCTCACAGATATGCTTTATCCTGGTATTTATTGCAGGAAAACTAAAATAGCAAGAACCATATTCTTGTGATCACAGCTCAGTATTGTTACATGTTGATGGGATGTTGTGGGGTCAGTTCTGAGTAATGACATCTCTTTACCTTGATACTACTGCGAAACGAACACTGCACAGCAGGCCAGCTTCTTGTTAAGAAGCACTGAAGAAAGGCTGTTTGTTTTGAACAGTAGGAATGAGATCATACACCAAGTTCTATAGGGTTCTGTCTTCCATAATTCCATTTTTCACAGGTGCGTGTGTGTGTGCATACACACACATACACAAAGATGCCCTATATATGTATAGTTGAAATGGATTTAAATAAATTTTTTTTGTAATTAAGCTATACTTGTATTTTTAAGGCATGGCATTCTTAAATATGAGGAAGCACTAATACAAAGTACACTTTACTTAAAAATATATCAGTATTCTGTCTAAAACAAAATAATGTTATTGGTTTATTTTTTAATTAAAATATAACTCTCAAAATTTTAATTTAAATGTAGTTACCAGATCAGTCTCCCTGCCAAAACTTCTGAACAAAACCAACATTAACCTAAATGTTATGTGGCATAAATGTAACGTACCATTTATGAGGAATTTTTGTAATTTCCAGTTGACAAGTAACAAGTGAAAGGCTAAAGAGGTCATCAGAATATGCTGTTTGCAATCATAGTCCTGGCATTTGCTTCAAGTCAAGTCTTACCCATCTGCTTCAATATCTTTTGGTTTAATGTGTCAAATACGTGGTTATTCTGTCTGCTGGCATCAGACTGTGTGGCCTCGTAGAGCTGGGAACAGGACACAATTTGTGACTTCCTGAGATGTTCTGCTGAAATGTTACGTCAGATGTTAGTAAAATGTATCAAACCTAATTTTTATCTATCTGAAAATGTTCTTTTGGCTGTTGTAAAGGTTGTTGAGGTCTTCGCTTACAAATGAAAGTAAATTTGTGTAGGCAGAGGAGGACCACACATTCCTGTGTAGCGGTTTAATAGAAAACAAATCAAAACCCAGCAGTGTTTGCTGTAAGCCTTGCATTGGCCACGGTTCTGGTGGGGCAACATTCATGTGTGATTGTTGCTTCTGCAATCTTTATCTTATTATCTTATTATATTTATACAGATATTACACAGAATTTGAACTATCACTCACTAGACAAGTACAAAAATACTTTTTTGTTTTTGTTGAGGTTTTAATAATTGCTCATCACAAAACATCTGATGAAATGCATCGGTTCTTTTTTAATGTGTTAATGTTTTTGAGGGAAGAGTTTTCCGTGTTTACCATACTTCATTAACAACAAATTCTGAGTGATATTTTATAGTTTTTTTTTTCTTTAGCAGTTTGTTCACTTGCTTTCGGCAGCATTGTACTTCAGTTGTGTTGCACATAAACCTCTGAAACAGATCTGAACCTTTGACTGTTGGAGGAACCCATTTTACAATAATTGGAAAAGAATCAAAAAGTTGGGAGTTATGATGAAAATGATTGTATGCCTGTACACTTTTGATGGTACAAGTCCTGATTTTCTTTCCCAGGTAAAGAGGAATGTGTATGACCTAACTAGTATCCCTGTCCGTCACCAGTTGTGGGAAGGCTGGCCTCCTTCTGCCACAGATGACTCAGTAAGTAGCTTTGGTTCTTGTTTCATTTCTTCCTACAAATAGCTGATTTTAGTCATATTTTGATCAGAATCGCGCAATGGCTTTTATCAACCCATATACATTCAACAGAGCTTTTTACTGAAAGATAAAAGTACTAAGTTATTGGCTTATTGAAGCACATTTCCATGGAAATTATTCATGTCTATCAAATTCATTGTGTTTTAAACTACAAGAAGCCAATGTTCTTAGATTGAAACAAAATTGCACATAAGTTTGAAATTTGAGGAGGACTATTGCAGTGTCCAATCTTCAGGAAAAAAAAATCCCATTTTTACATATATTCTGAGTAATCGATTCATGGATAATGTCAGAAGCACACGTTAAACAGGCAGGTTGAAATCAGTGGAGAGTATCTTCTTTGGTTCTTGGAGAACCAATATATCAACATATATCAACATTTGCAAGATTGCATTTTGAAATTGTAAATTTTATGTATACAAGATGCTTCAATTTTAAGACATATTTTAAAGGTTTTATTAGTACCATTATTTAGAAATAGAACATAATATTATCTGAGATTAATGTAAACTCAGTAACGGAATTAACTATAGAGAATTGCCTACAGATTCATGAATCTGTGGGATTTAACTGCAGAGTTCTGTTAAATATTAGACTTGATTCCTTGAATGGTTGTCTCTACAGCATATTTTACATCGTATGTTTCAGTTTTGCTCAGACAATTATTTTCTGGTAGTTCCTCTGCCAGCTGGTGAGGTTCACCTTTATTTTTAGGTTTCTTTTGGTTTTGTTTTTAAACACATAATTATGTAGCTATGTTGTAGGTAGATGTCAAGACAGCGACCTGAGAAAATTATAGAAAAAGTTGAGTACTTTCATTTTTATAGAATCAAACATTTGAACTAAGTATTGTCCGGAGTATGCTACAAAGTGAAGATGGAATTAGGATTTGCTGTTTCTGTATGTTAGCATTATCTTCGATGCATTACTTTCTACTTTCCTGTCCTTTCCTACTCCACTTCTTGTAAAAGAAGATTTGCTGTTTGTACACAATTGCTGTGTTTTTTTCTTCTGGGTAAAGGATTTATGCAAATTAAAAAGAAAAATGCAAAAGCTGTCCAAATTTCTAGTATAATTGTTTGCAGAAACAGTAATTAGGTTTGAGAGAGGTGGGTTAATCTTTGTCCATGTATTCAAGAGCGTATATGAGAGTATAGATATAAGATCTGAAATAACAGCATGTTGTTGTGTGGTAATTAGTCTTTGAAACTTGGATCCATTTTAACATTTTATTAGTTTACATTAGCCCAGAGAAGAATTGGAAACTCAACCCTTCTAATCTGTTTTCTCACAGCTGGTAGGAAAAAAAAACAATAAATGATGGGAAAACCTTTCTCTGAGTACGGTATATTGCATATGTAAAACTCATAAATCAGTTTTAAGTCTGTTTTTGCAAATGACATTGTTGCAGGTGAATTTTTCCCCCTTTCATCTTTAATGAAATTGGTGAATGTTGAGTCATCTGCTCCAAAGCAGGAGAGTCCTCAAAGCTCACTGCTAGAGTCTGCCGCAGCTGAGACTTGTCAGCTGTGTAAACAGATTGGAATGTGTTACCAACAAAAATATAATTAATTTCTGTCTAAAATTAGAGGCAGTAGCTTACTATTTATAAAGATTTAATGCTAGCAATGACTATCTGCACGTTTTTTCCTCTGCATGCTGGAAATATTCAGCAATAATTACTTAAGTAATAAGTAATGATCTCTCTCGTTAAGTGACAGATTTTTTAAAACACTTTTCCCATCGGTTTTGTTTGCTGTATTGTGTAGTGCACAGTCACAATTAAAGAGTTAAAGACTTGATTAAAATACTTTTTCATTTACATTTTATGCAGCAGAAGAAATACTTTGTAATACCACAGGAGGTTTTTCAGTGCAGTTCTCGTTAACCTTTGGCTTAGCAAACAGGACAACTAAATAGACTTGGCATAATTGGATTCCTGTATCATCTTGAGTCTCTTATGAACCTGACAGACTACGGTCTTCTGACATTATCAGGAAATTTAGTGGAGTCAATAGTCATTTAAAACATTGTTGCTTCGTCTCCCCTCAGAGTTAAGATACGTTCTCTGCTTGTGCTACCTAATGAAATATGGGATACTGTATGAATTGTCAATAACTCTTTTGCACGCTTTCACCAGGGAAATAGGTACCAAAACGTCCCCAAGTAGGAGAATGTTTTCATGCTGTGACGCTTTAATTGTGAGAAACAAGGCGTACATAGTCTGTGGAAATCTCATTTCACCATTCAACAAAGAAGCGTTTTTAGCTTTTATTGTGCCTGAATAACTTTAACACCGTGAATTATGTCTGTTCTGCTCATTAAAGTTCAAACAATGTCAATGTATGAGTTTAAAATATTTTTTTAACAAGTTTACTTAAGTAAAACTTAAATTAAGTCTTTAATATTAATTAATCTATTTTGGAGGTATGTCATCAACTGATGCAGTGAAGTCTTGAAAATTATCCTAGAAAA